>NC_045541.1:105446916-106046916 GCF_009769535.1 Thamnophis elegans | reverse complement strand
GAAGGCTGTGGACAAGAGTAATTAATTTAGACTCTGGAAACTAATGCCCTTGACAAAAATACTTGTTCAAATAAACACCAGGTCCTTGAATCTCCGCCCTTCTGATTATTGCTTCCTGTTCATCCCATCCAGTTCCTTGGGGATAACTGAAAGCGCCATGAAGACTGGTTGTTTCTTGAAAACTTCTCCTTTCTAGGCAATCATTACAATGAAAAATGAGAAAGCAAACCCCTTGAGACTAAGCACTATTAAAATAACTTCTGGAAACCCATCTAAAATGGAGCAACTTGGCATAGGCAGCACTAATCCAATTCATAAGTTAACTATATGAAAGAAATGATGGGGAAAATATAAAATAAACCTAGCGTTACAGTGTTGAACAAGAATTAGGGAGCCCCACTTTTCTCATTCATCAGCACCCAGATAACCTATAAGCCATTTGGGACCTGGAGATTAAATCCTCCTATTACAGGGAAAATGAAAATCGTGGAATGTATTAAAGGAAAATGCTAGTGGATTTCAAATAACTCACTTTTACTTATGAAATAACACAGCCATTGGGCAGTTATAATGCTCATGAGAAGGGCAGCTCTAAGAGACATTGGAAAGAGAAAAGTGTAGTAAGAAAAGATTTTTAAAAAAATCTGCTTGTGCTTGTATGCATGTACTCTTTGATACTTTGTATGTATACATTCAATTTAAGTTTGTGTGTGCACACACATCTGTATTTTATGTATACATGAATATACATGTGATAGATGAGAAAGAGAGAGGCAGGCAGGCAAGCAGACACACAAAGGTTGCTTGTGGTAGTATACATTTTGGACTGAATTCCTTGCAAGCGATTGTCAAAGTTCTTAGTCTAGCAGGATGTTCTTGAGGCAACTTACAGTCAAGGTGGCATTGGTTAAACATTAGAATATCAGAGTTGGAAGGGACCTTGGATGTCTTCAAGTCCAACCCCTTGCTTAGGCAGGAAATCCTATACCATTTCAGATGAACGATTGTCCAATCTCTTCTTAAAAACTTATAGTGTCGGAGTATTCACAACTTCTGGAGGCAAGTTGTTCCATTGTTTAATTGCTATAACTGTCAGGATATTTCTCCTTAGTTCTATGTTGCTTCTGTCCTTGATTAATTTCCATCCATTGCTTCTTGTCCTGCCCTTAGATGCTTTGGAGAATACCTTGACTCCTTTTTCTTTGTGGCAATCCGATACATCAGAACACTGTTATCATGTCCTCCACCTTCTAGGACATATCCTTCTTTTCATTAAACTAGATATATGCAATTCCAGCAACCATTCTTTATATGTTTATGCTCCAGTCCAGTGGTGGGATTCAGCCAGTTCGCACCTATTTGGGAGAACCGGTTCTTAACTTTCTAAGAGGTTCAGAGAACCAGTTGTTGGAAGAAATCTTTTGGTTTTTTTCTGCTTTACAGGGCTAATCCTGTAAGGAAGGCAGGAAGGAAACATTCTAGTGTTGTTTCCAGCTTAATCTTTATTGCCCTGCTTACAGAAACTGCCTCTCTGGTAACCGTCATTACATTGTAACAGCTAAGGCAAAGTGCCCATCCACCTGAGTAATGTTGAGTTGGCCATGCCCACAAGGTCACATGACCACTAAGCCCTGCCTACCCAACTGGTCATTAGGACAGAGAACCGGTTGTTAAATTATTTGAATCCCACCACTGCTCCAGTCCCCTATCTTTGTTGCTGATTAAATGCAGTTATGAACATAGTTTATCCTTGAATGAAGGTAGTTAAGACTGTAGTCTCAAAACAGGAATGATTTTGTGGGAAGGAAAGTTTAGAGGAATAAAAAGCACTAATATTATTAGAATGTCTGGGCTGGATAACATGATTGAATCATTCCATAGTAAGCTGAGCTTTACTAACTTTACTAACTCTTTAGTATGGAGGCATCCAGCTAAAGGAAGACAACCAACAAATGATTGTGTCAAGTTAGTTTCACAAAGGAAAAAAGTAAGAAAGAAACTCTGTTGAAAAGGAAATAATTTGTTTAGTCTTCCCTTCAATGAGGTTTTTATCCCATTTTTTTTCTTTCCCCTAATTTCCTTCTTTCAAGTTCTGTTTCTTATCCTCAGTCCCTTGTCACTGTAAATCCCCTCTCACCAATCTTCTTTTATTTTGGGAAAACCAGCTGCATGTCCCCCTTTATCATGGAGCTTTAATAACAACTGGTGACATACAGGTTTTGCTACACATAGGCCCTACTGTATTTTATCATTTGGAATATTCAAGAAAAACTGTGAAATCAACACTGCACACATGTACACAGAGAGAGAGAGACAGAACATCCTTCCTCCTTCAATTCATGGGTTTCTGTGTGGCCTGGAATTAGTAAACCTATATTTATTACAGTCGTGACTGAGAAATAAAATGTGTGAGGAATAACAGGAAATATTATTATGTTCCCCAAACTCTGATCTTTGCCTAGGGAAATGTCTGGCCACGTTTCACTGAAATTAAACAATACTGACTTTCTTTAGCAGCAAAAGACAAGCAAATAGTCAGCAGGCAATAATGATGCTAGATTGGGGCTTTTTTTTAAAGACATAAAGCCCAGGAAACACTATTCATTTAAGCCCTTCTGCCAAATACAGAGATATTTTTTCCTCATTCCTCATTTCCTGCCAATGTAACTTTCTTAGGGTTCCCCTCCCCTCTATTGAATCAGCATCTCTATGTGACAGGATGTGCAACATCTCAATATATTAAAACAGTTCATGATATTATATTTTGCCTGATTAAGTTATCAGTCCTTTGAAAAGCTCAAATACGGAGACAGAGTTTGAATGAAACCAATTCCAGTTCTTCTCCCTTTCCAAAAGTCTGCTCCAATTTGTGGAGCGGGAAGAGAAAAGGACCTGATGAGGTTGTGTGTTAAGAAGAAGGGTTGGTGGACTTCCCTGGTTCTGTTTCCTCACTGTTCACTGACAGGAAACCCTCCTATCATCGTTCTCATAGAAGTTTTTGCGGGGAAATAACTGTTCCTCTGTTGAAAGTAGAATGGCCTTGTTTCCCATTCTCTAAAACTAGAGAAAGAGGGGAAGACTCAGTATGTCAGCCTGAAATGGCCAATAGATAGATGCCTTCCTGATTCTATTCCTCTAGGTATACCTGATTGCACTGCAGCTGCCAAAAAAAGCCAAAGCAGTCCTAGGCTGTGTTAATAGAGGGATAGAATCAAGATCACATGAAGTGTTAGTACTATTTTATAATGCCCTGGTAAGATCACACACTTGGAATACTGCATACAGTTTTGGTCACCATGATATAAAAAAGATGTTGAGACACTAAAAAGAGTGCAGAGAAGAGCAACAAAGATGATTAGCGGGCTGGAGGCTAAAACATATAAAGAACGGTTGCTGGAATCAAGTATGTCTAGTCTAGTGAAAAGAAGGACTAGGGGTGACATGATAACAGTGATTCCAATATTTGAAGGACTGCCACAAAGAAGAATAGGTCAACTTATTTTCCAGATCACCAGAAGGCAAGACAAGAAACAACGGATGAAAACTAACCAAGGAGAGAAGCAATCTAGAACTAAGACATTTCCTGACAGTGAGAATAATCAATGGACAGTGAAACAGCTTGTCTTCAGAAGTTGTGGATGCTCCATCCCTGGAAGCTTTTAAGAAGAGTCTGGGAAGCCATTTGTCTGAAATGGTATAGGGTCTCCTGATTGAATAGGGGGTTGGACTAGAAGACCTCCAAGGTCTCTTCCAACTCTGATGATGATGATGATGCCAGATGATTTGCATCAATAACACATG
Source organism: Thamnophis elegans (assembly GCF_009769535.1). Taxonomy (NCBI): domain Eukaryota; kingdom Metazoa; phylum Chordata; class Lepidosauria; order Squamata; family Natricidae; genus Thamnophis; species Thamnophis elegans. The sequence goes on along the minus strand of NC_045541.1, from coordinate 106,043,115 downwards.
TCAGATTGCAATGCACCAGAAATGGCTGGTTGCCTTCTGACACAGGAAAGTATAACGAATGAGATAGGTGCCCTACTCAAGTCAGTCATACCTTGGTCATTTCCTGTTTGGAACATTGCAGTGCATCCACATGGCTCTTCCCTTGAAAATCATGTGGAAGCTACGACTGGTACAGATTGCAGTGGCATGACCAGTGATGGATAAACAGTGGCATATCTACGTAACACCATAGAGCCGAGGTGGCGCAGTGGTTAGAGTGCAGCACTGCAGGCTACTTCAGCTGACTGTTAGCTGCAGTTCGGCTGTTCAAATCTCACCGGCTCAGGGTTGACTCAGCCTTCCATCCTTCCGAGGTGGGTAAAATGAGGACCCAGATTGTTGGGGGCGATATGCTGACTCTGTAAACCGCTTAGAGAGGGCTGAAAGCCCTATGAAGCGGTATATAAGTCTAACTGCTATTGAAAAGAAAGAAACCACTCTTTGTGTTCTTTTCTTTTCTTTTCTTTTCTTTTTTCTCTTTTCTCTTTTCTTTTCTCTTTTTTTTTTTTCTTTTCTCTGTTTTTTTTTTTTTCTTTTGATATATTACTTTTATTTTTTAATCCATATGTATACAAGATATTTTAGACAGAAGGTGGTGCCAGGTGTGGGCCCTGGGAAGTCGGGAGGATTAGGGATGGGGATTTGTGGGGGGTGGGGTGGGGGGGTGTTAACATAGTCTTAATAAGAACAAGAATGTATTTATATACGGTGGTTTTTTTTTTTTCTTTCCTTTTTTCCCTTTTTTTATTTCTTTTTTTCCTTGGTTCATTTTACTTTTATCAGATCAAACAACACTCGAATAAAGGCATACACCAAGGAGGGAGGTAGAGGGAAAGAAGATGGAGGAGTAAGGAAGGAGTAAGGGGAATGTAAGGAGGGTGTCCGGGGAGTAAGGGGAGAAGGAAGGTTTGAGGGGAAAGGGAAGTAGGAGGGGAGTGTTAGAGGGAGAAAGGAAAGTTGGAGGGGGTAGATGGGGTGTATGGAGGATGAAAGGGTTAGGTGGGGTTGTGAATGATGAGTTGTGTTTCCTTTTTATTTGTTCGTTTTATTCCCTTTTTCTTTTTTTTTCTTTTTTTATAGTAAATACCCTGTATATAAATGATTGCAAATGGAATGTGAAAATTGAATAAAATATACTTAAAACAAGTCTAACTGCTATTGCTATTGCTATTGCTTTACAAGCATATCGACTCCCCATAAGCTTCTGGGTGCAATTCAAGGTGCTCATGACCATGACCATGCACAAGGTCAGGTGATTTGTGGGATTGCTTGTCTTTAGCTGTTTCAGCCCATCCCATAAATCTGTCTAAATAAGCATCCTTTGAGTCCATTCTGTGAAAAGGAGTCTCTCTTCTCTGTAATAGACTCTGTCCTTTGTAACAGCATATCCCCTATATTTGCATGGCTCCAACCTTGCTGATCTTCAATAAGGCAATTTAAAAAACTGCTTTCCCCCCTCAGCATTGGCCAGGGTGTTGGATGTGTCCATTCTGTAACAGTTTGAGGATTTGTAATATATTTGCAGCTTGACCCCAGTTGTCTGTGTTGAACTCTGTTTTATGTTTTAAACCCTATATGAGCCACCAAGAGTTGCTATCAACAAGCTGGACAGACATGTAAATCGTATCAATCAATCAACCAACCAACCGATCAATCAATAAATCAGAGAGTGACATAAGGACATGGCAGAATAAGATAAACTTCTAGGATTGTGTTATGGTTAATTGGACATTGAGAATCACCCTAGGAAAAAAAATGAGTAAACTAAAGTTTAATTGAGAGCCAGTTTGGTGTAATGGTCAAAGGCACCGGACTATCAATCAGCAAGTGGCTTTGGACCAGTCACAATCTCTCTCTCTCAGCCATAGGAATAAAGAATGGTAAACCAAATCTGAAAATGTTGTCAAGAAACCTGCAGCTGCAGGGACTTGTCCAGGTAAAGATGCAAGCAAACAAAAATTTAATTAGCCAGTTGCCAGACTAATTGACATATATTTAGGCTCTTAAGTGCCAGAGAGAATCTGCATCTTGAAACGATAGTATTGGGCAGAGCAGGGACTCAAAGTATATTATCATCCCTGCATTCTAACCTGCTCTGACCTGAAATTTTTTCAGCTTTTATCAAGGTTTTGAGTTATGTTTTTTTTTCCAAACTTGGTAGCTTGAAGATTTATGGGCTTCAACTCCCAGAATTCCCCAGCTAGAATGCCAGGAGTTGAAGTTGAAGTCCGCAAATCTTGTGTTGTCAAGTTTGAACAACACTGCTGTAGAAGGTCAGTCCTCAGTTGTGTTTGCTGAAACTAATTAGACCATAGATTTATTATTGTAGAACTTTCAGTCCATCAAAGCTTCTCCATGTTTCCCCCAAGTTTCCATCACCTATAGATCTAGTGCACTTTCACATCTCCATGATTCCTTTGCATGATAATATTCTCATCTCTCTAATGTAACTGCCTGACTAATTGAATTTTATAGCTTCCTACTCTCCATCACTAAATAGAGGCATCTGTTATCAAATGAATATGGATGATTATTCCTGAACAGCATGTCTTGCTCAGATTTTGTATTTAATGGATTGCCATTATGAATTTAATTCCATGTTGCAACATATGCTGGCTCATTTGAATTCTCATATTCTGTTTTAGAGGCTTTTTGCAATCATGGAGTTCTACAGTGTACATGGACATACTGTATGTGCACACACTTGAATACACATTTAAATCAAAAGAAATGAAGTACAAGCTCTGAGTTCTTTGTAAACTGACTTCATCTTCAAAACATAACAATGTGAATCAGGTCTCAGCCACAACATAGTGATTCATCATGGATTAATGGCTTATTACTGGGAACAAACATCCCAGGGATGATTTCACACACATTGAATGGTAACATCTGTCAAGTACTGAATCACCAACCACTACACATTAGTTCCATTCACGGAACTAATTTTGAGATAGTGGTCTCAATTGGTCAGTGATGATTCACCATACAAATTGATATCGTGAAACCCAGGCTTTCTATTTTACAGGGAACTTTATTATGAGATGATCCCATGGACGATTACTTTTTTTCACAAATTTATCTCTATCAGATGAAAACAACCTGCCAGCAATCTAATTGATAGGTTTCAATGGAGGAATTCAGCATCGGTAATTTGCCTTGCAAAGCTTGCTTGCAGAAGTGTAAGAGGGTGTCATATCTAGAATTCAATTGTGATGTTGCAGTGTTGCTTCTCTAAACCATGAATCTAACATCCATACTCTATTCTCTCTCAAAGTTGCGAAGCAGTATCTGGTTTCTCTATGCAGACTAGCAGTAGGAAAACTTGATTTAGGATTCCTCTCCATATGCTTTACAAGAAGCTGTAATAATATAGACCTATGCACAGAGCCTCTTGCCCTTGAAACAGCTCGACCTTGTTGCTGATTCAACACAAGCTGATTTTACAAAGCCATGGAATCTGATAAGAGTGGCCAAGGGAAAAAGGGTCAAGAGGAAAATATTCCATCTTCAGAAGCAGCAGTCTGACAACTGGAAAGGAGGGGAAGGACATCTTAGAACTCTAAGATTAATTGTGGTTCAGCAGCAGTATCATCAAATACTTTGCTTTTCTGCGTACTCTGAAACAGCCCTTCTTAAGAGTCACTCTACATGTACCAGTTTATAAACATTCGCCATTCTTGTTGGAACTGATCAGAATTGTGATCTAGGGAGCTTCAATCTGTTGTACATTTGGGCCCCTGCAGAGTTTTTGCAGAGTCAAATTCCATGGACTGCAAGGCAATCAAACCGGTCAGTCCTAGAGGAGATAAACCCTGACTGCTCTTTAGAAGACCAGATCCTGAAGATGAAACTCAAATACTTTGGCCACCTAATGAGAAAGAAGGACTCACTGGAGAAGAGCCTAATGCTGGGAAAGATTGAGGACAAAAGAAGAAAGGGAGGACAGAGAATGAGGTGGCTGGTGGAGTCACTGAAGTAGTTGGTGTGAGCTTAAATGGACTCCAGAGGATGGTAGAGGACAGGAAGGCCAGGAGGAATGTTGTCCAAAGGGTCTCAATGTGTCGGACATGACTTCACAACTAACAACAAGAAGAGTTTTTAACCTCTGATTTAACCAATGGGATTCTCTAATATTCCAAGCTTCTTCTCCTTGGATTTCTTCTTTTATCCTGGGATTGGAAGCAGAGTGTGACAACCCCATTCCACCCTGGAGCAATGCTAGATGCAGAATATCTCTGCATAAATGGTTATTTCCTTTCCTTTCTCACTAAATGTACGGCTATAGAGCAGAAATCTCATGTCTATTATCCTTTTTGGATTGTCTTTATTAGGAACTGTATGCAAAACTAATGATTCATGAGTTTATCTCTGGGAGACACTGTGCAGACAGAGAATTGTCAGCTCTCTTAAATAAAGTAATAGGTATAAAGTTCTCCTTCCAGAACCTAACAATATGGCTTACACAAACCATTTGTCTTCATATTTTATTCTTTATTCCATTACCACCCAAGTATTACTGGGATGAGGGTTGGGGGGAGCCTAATTTTAGATCTTACATTAAATCGGTATGATTGGAAGGAGTTGAAGATAGAGGGAGATGGAAAGGGGACTATCAGTAGAACATTATAAAATGATCAAAAAAAAAATGTCGGCAAGGGCATGGGTAACCGGGGAACCAGTTCGGGGGCATGGCCATCCTGCCGTCACTACCGGTTCAGCGACCCAGTCCCAATTGCCACTACCAGTTCACGCAAAGCAGTAGCAATCCACCTCTGTCTCCTAGCCATATTATCAGAGTTGCTTACCACTCAGCTGGGAAATGTTAAAAAATAAAAACTGTAGATAGAGTTTGCTAGCAAAGTTACACAAGAAGAAAAGTCTCTTATACCCATATAGGAAGAGAAGAATTGTCATAGAACTAAACCACTTAATTTTCCTTTTGGGATTAAGCTGCATCCTATTATACAGACAATCAGATTCAGGCAAGTCGAAAATAATTCAAACAAGGCTGGGTTGAAACAAGCTCTCATCTAGTGGTGAATTTAACTAATCTGCTGTATATCAGAAATAAATTCTGGCCATCAATCAGTTAATAGTAATCAAGTAGCAAGAGGGGGGGAGATAATGAATCCCGCCCTAATTATTTATCTAAAGTTTTAGAAATCCTTAGGTAATTGGAAACAAATGTTTATGTAGAAAGTTTGCAGTTAGTTCTATGCTAAACAAAATTTGAAGGCACAAAATTCTTGACTTTTGCATTTTACACTAAATTCATATTAGTGGATCTTAGATTTATCCTTATTTTTTTTAAAAAATGAAAGGGCTTCCCCAGGCAATGATCAGGAGTAATCACTGACGCAAAGGCACAAATGCATACACATAAACACAATGCTCCCTAAAATGTATATTTATTGACTGCTGAATTCCGCATTGCACGAAAATCAAGTCAAATTTGTCAGATCTTGTCCTATGCCTGATCCTACATCAAAATCTTATTCTTCAGAAAACAATCAATAATATTGTCAGCTCAGTATTTGAGATGACAAAATAATAAGTGCTTGTGCCACAGTGTCCTGATTTCAAAACACCTGCTATCCCTACAATGCTATTTCTGATGTAGGGGATAAATTTTACTGTAATTTTAACAACTTGACAATTCAGTTTAGTGATAGACACGTGTGAAACTGAGACTGCGATACAGACCCAATGTGGCAAAAATTGGAACTTGAACTCTCTTTTCAATGCTCTTTTTAGTCATTTGATTTTCCAGCTGTTAGAACAGAATAGAGCTGGAAGGCACCTTGGAGGTCTTCTAGTCCAACCCCCTGTTCTGGCAGGAGTCCCTATACCATTTCAGACAAGTGGCTGTCCAGTCTCTTCTTAAAAACTTGAAGCGCCCATGATTTCTGAGGGCAAGCTTTCCACTGGTTAATTGTCCTCACTGTTAAGTTTCTCCTCAATTCCAGGTTGCTTCTCTCCTTGATCACTTTCCAACCATTATTTCTTGTCCTGGTCTCAGGTGCATTGGAGAATAAATTGACCCCCTCCTCTTCTTTGTGGCATCCCCTCCTATATTGTAATACTGCTATCATGTCACCCCTAATTCTTCTTTTCTCTAGACTAGCCAAACCCAAATCCTGCAGCCATTCTTCCTATGTTTTAGTCTCCAGGCCTTTGATCATCTTAGTTGCTCTTCTCTGAACTTTTTCCAAAGTCTCAACTTCTTTTTTATCATGCGGTGACCAAAATTGGCTGCAGTATTCCAGGTGTGGTCTTACTAGAGCTTTATACTCGCTATGTTACTCAAATAATAGTTTTTCCTATACCAAGGGACTCGGATTTTTGGAACAGTTAAGTAATGTCAATATAGCTGGGCTCTGTTTTAAAGGAGAAAAAAATAGAGCACAATCTGTAGGAAAAGACTACTTATTGCAAGTCATACTGGGTGCTGATGTTAAATCCCCATTTGTTCTTAAATGTACCCTACATGGCTAGAATAGAAATGAAAAAAAAAGATTGCATTTCACTTAGATTTCAGAGCTTATGGAATGTGCCGAGAAGAGTGCCAGAAAGCATATGTACTAATGGAGCATCAAAATCAGACACAAAGAAATCCATTTGGAAGGGAGTATGGAAAATGTCTTTCCTGATTCTATTGTCTAGAATATTTTGATTTAATCAGCCACGTACCAATGGTTTCAAGATTAAATAGAATCGTTCTGGATATCCGGTTCTGTCTGTGTTCAGTTAAAGAGCAGTAGCCTGGTGGAAAATGTGAATGATCTAGGATTATGAAGTGGGGATTATTTTGTTTTTAAATTGTAAATCAAATAGTGCACAGGGCGCAGCAAAGAGTGAGATGTTGGCACAAGCTTTAGGCAGTTAGAATAGGACAGTGTTTCTTAAATTTGGCAACTTTAAGATGTGTAGACTTCAACTCCCAGAGTGCCGCAGCCAGCACGTTGGTAAGTTTGGGAAAAACTATGGTGAGGGGAAAAGTGCTCAGAAAGGAAACAAAGGTTGAACAGGACAAAAATAGCCCTCTTCAACTCAATTTTACTTTTCTATTTTAGGATTTTTTATATATATTTGAGAAACCTAACTGCTCAGAAGCAACCCTGAAGAAAATCAGATGTAGTTTTCTGTACACCCCAAGGGATGTTGAAAATAATAATAAGAATAATTCATTATTGTCAGTGCACAACATATGTACAATGAGATTGGTTGAGGTTCCTCAATGCACCCCACCCCAACAAAATACAACTCACAGTGAAGAGTGTGTGTGTGTGTAGGTGTAAGTGTATATGTATGTGTATATGTATGTGTGTGTGTACACATGTACAGTATATGTGTATATATATATATATGTATGTATGTGTGTGTGTGTGTGTCTGTTTCTGTGTCTGTGTGTATATACAACTCACAGTGAAGAGTGTGTGTGTGTGTGTGTGTGTGTGTGTAGGTGTAGGTGTATATGTAGGTGTAGGTGCATATGTATGTGTATATCTATGTGTGTGTGTATATGTGTATGTGTGTGTATATATATAAGTGAGGATACTTTCTATTGTGGACCGGTAAAAGGAGGTCATCCATTGTTGTTCCACCCTGTTTTTATACAAGATCCTAAGAAAATTGAATCTCTGTTGGGTCTTCCTGGCCACCTGGATCCTGTTGCTTTTCTGGGTGATGTCTTCGCTGAGATGGACTCCCAGGAATTTAAAGGAAGAGACTCCCTCTACACATCCCCCCTCAATCTAAAGTGGGGCAGGTTCCTCTCTCTTCCTCCAGAAGTCCAACACCATCTCCTTGGTCTTGCTGATGTTCAGGTGCAGGTTGTTTTTTAAGCACCATGTGGATAGTTTTTGAACCTCCCCCATGTATGCTGTTTCGTCTCTACCTGTAATAAGACCCAGTACAGTGGTGTCATCTGCAAACTTAATAATCACAGTGGATGGGTCAGATGATACACAATCATGCATGTACAATGTATACAGGTAGGGACTGAGCACACAGCCTTTTGGGGAGCCAGTGCTAAGCTGCAGGGAGGTGGATAGGACAGATCCAACCTTCAGTGTTTGTGGCCGATCTCTCAAAAAGGGAAAAACACTTTCCCTTACCATAAAACAATGAACATATTCTCCCATTTATTATTAAATACAATTACAAAAAAACCTCCCATCTGGTTGCAAATTGAGAGTACTGAAATCTGAACACCTATAGTTTCTCAATCTAAATGCAATTAAAAATTGAAATAATGATACAGCGCTTTAAAATTACCTCCGGACTTTACATTATTGCCTACATTGATCCACTGATTATCCTGGTTGAGCTTACATTCCAGAGCTTGCTCTACTGCTAGACTTAGTAAGACATACAACGTGGACAACAAATGGAGAGAAGGTGGAAGAATGAGCAGCATGACCTGATTCATATGTCCCAAGAAAAGTAAAAAAACAACAACAAGGAAGTCTTTTCAGAAAAGCACTTTTGGGACAACCATGACCTGGATGATTGAAAATTTCCATAGAGATTGACCAGATTCACACATCACTCGTGATCTACTGAAGACATCACAATTGGCTGGAATTATAGGTAGCCTTTGATTTATGATGACAGGCGAAATCAGAATTTCCATTGTTAAACAAGACGGTTGAATCACATCTGATTTTACAAGCTTTTTTTGCCATAGTTGTTAAGCAAATCACTGCAGTTAACCGAATTCAGCTTCTCTCATTGACTTTGCTTGTTGAAATCTGGCTGGGAAGGTTATAAATGGTGATCACATGACCCCAGGATACTACAAACATTTTAAGTGCTGTTTGCCAAGCATCCAAACTTATTGATAGCTTAGTGTGCCCATCAATACCCAGTCAATAATGATTTGTTCAATAAGCAAACATTGCTGCTTAGTTCAACTGATGTTCCACATATGTAGGTGATATATAACATATATTGTGGCCCTAAAATAATCTGATATTTTCCAATGGAATAGAAGTAGCCCATGCTAAAATATGCTTGTTTAGTCAACTTTTGTTTGTGAAACTAGGGGAGGAAGTACCTTCCTGTCTTTCATCTCAGGGCAGCAAAAGGTCTGGGACTTCGTTTGGAATTCAAGCACAGAACCTCAGAATGTAGAATATTCCAGAATGGTCAGGGCAAGTACAATCATCTATAGGGCAACTGAAATGCTTATCTATCTATATCTATATCTATATCTATATCTATATCTATATCTATATCTATATCTATATCTATATCTATATCTATATCTATATCTATATCTATATCTATATCTATATCTATATCTATATCTATATCTATATCTATATCTATATCTATATCTATATCTATATCTAATCTATATCTATATCTATATCTATATCTATATCTATATCTATACCTATACCTATATCTATATCTAATCATCTATATCTATATACCTATCTCTATCTATCTATCTGTCTGTCTGTCTGTCTGTCTGTCTGTCTGTCCGTCCATCCATCCATCCATCCATCCATCTATCTATCTATCTATCTATCTATATCTATCTATCTATCATCTATTGCCAAATACGACTCACTTATTACTAAATCTCCAGAACCGTAAAGCCTACAAACTTGAAATTTGGCATGTATGTTCCTCTTGGCTTCTAGTTGATCGCTAAGAAAGGCTTTTTTCAAGTGACTATCGAATCATTAGTATTTCTTATACAGTAATTAGCACGTTCCGATGCTAAGGAGTTCTATTCCCCCACCCACCTGAAAAGAAATCTGTTCCAACTGCCAGTTGCCTCTCATTTCATTAGCTCAGTTGAAACAGGCAGACGTTCCACTCCTTCACTCACAAGCGGTCTGGGGTTGCTTACAGTACTAAATGTCGGTACCTCACCAAAATGTCTACGCCTTCCACCTATGGAACTACTTCTGGACTCAGTGGCGGCAGGAGCAATATTCCCTTATGTGTTTCAGTCACTGACCACCACTGAGCCAACAGATTGAACCCGAATGAACTGGATTTCTCCTGCATTGCCCGATCACATAGTTTCGTCGCGAAGCACGGGTATCCAGCTAGTACTTCATATTACAAAATGGCATGAAAAAGCAGCATTCATTTTTTTTTATTAAGACCTTCATTCATTTTCAAAGACTATTGGGCAGGTGAATAATTGGCTAATATGGGGAAAATTTCAAGGAGTATTCATTAATCCAGATTGTTCATAATTCCAGCTCTTACCTGAAGGATGCTCATAATTCTACAGAAGATGGAGAAACTGTCTGATATACTGGCATCACTTCTGACTTTACTAGAAACAGCTGGCTGATAAAATGAAATAAATAGCTATCTGGTAGGAAGGAGGAAAGGCCATGCTATCGTTCTACAATGTGTGTAAAACCTTAATATGGATCTTTCACAAACTCGTTTCAAAGAGCTCAGAGAAAAAAGGGGGGGTTCCAAAGAGGAAGAAGGGGAGAAAAACATTTAGAGGGCACAAATGAAAGAAAACTGAGAGGCATCTAGGAAAATGAATGTACTCACAAAAGGAATATTTTTGTGAGCTGAGCTTTTTAAAAGGGTAAGGACAGGAGATAGAAACAAGGAGCATTTTAAAATGATGAAAAAATGCTCTAACTCAAATATAGCAAGGATGATATCAGGAACACTGCAGCCCAGAATGTTCAAAGGCTTGCAAAAGATGACTAAAATTAAATGAAAAAGAAATATTAGGTTAAGATGCAAGGAGGGCAAAGAAGAAAAAGAAGACCGTTCCAGTGCTTGGAGGAAATAATAACATATGATTAAGAGAATGTGGAATCACTCAATTAGCATACTACTTAAGACGACTTCCACAAAAACAGAAATCTGTTCTATATACAGTATTACAAAAAGAAAAATAAGAATGTAAGGATAACTTTGAATTCAAGGTTAGGAAAGAAAATGGCTGGAAAATTCCCCAGTTTTTTTAGAATGAATATGTATCTTTCCAAATGTATGCATTTGAAAAATCAAGGGGAAGTCATGGATATTGAATATTATACAATATCTTGATTTCAGTAAAACACTTAATATAAGTCACATTTATTTATTTATTCATTCATTTATATTTCTAGAAAGTGACAGCTTTGGGATAGCAGATTGCAAACTGAAAATGAACTAGCTGCATGCTGGAAAATTGCTAAATTGCGGGGTGGGGGGGAGAGCCAATGCTATGTTAGCGACTTCTGTGAAATATTCTGCAATGTCTTCTGTGCCACAATTTAAGAAGGACATAATATTGCATATCAAATGGAGAATGGCTAGGATGATTTTAAAAAGTCATTCAAGGTTACACTTGTTTATTTTGGAGCAGAGACTATTGAAAAAAGTGTAATAGACGAAGTCAATGTTACTTTTATAAATTAGACTATAACTACTCATAGGAGGCAGGTTTCAAGTAAACACATTAGGAAATCTCCTAAATGCAGAAGTCTCAGGAAGTGGTGGGTTCTCCACTAGTGATTCATAATCAGAGGTTGAACATCCATCTGTGAGAGATGCATTGGGCTGGAGAAATTATCCCAACACCATTTTCACCTCTGCATTTACAGACAAATGTGCATAATATTTTAAAGTTTAGTTCCATATGAAGTGGTTATGGACCTGTGAGATCCCATACCAAATTATCTCTTCCATATTCCTTCAGTTATGACTCAGCCTTGAAAATATGCTTCTATCCTGATCTACATATATACTTCCTATTCAAGCTGTCTCTCACATTGTTCATGCTGAGCAATGACTAAAGTGAGATGAATTTATTAATTTGTAACTACAGATAGCTTCTTCTTTTTCTTGTTGAATAACAGTGCCAAGATATAAACTTAAATAAAATAATAATTCTATGTTCTCTTTCCAAAGCTAGAATGTTTATTGCATGAGTACTGGTTTGTTGCAGAAAATCAGGAGATTCGGACTGCGAGATCAAGAAAAACTTTATTTGGCTAAATAGTTCAGATACAGATAGCAATTTCTAACATCTGAACAGCGTTCTAATCCAAACACACATTCTTATAGTGTGTTCAAAGCATCAAAAACATGGAAATATTAAAGTATTTCAAATGGCTAGGAGAAGTCAGAGAAGCATGCAGGAAACACTAGTTTCATTCTGCCTTTTGTGGTTAAGCTCTATGTCTGATTCGCAAGCGAGACCTCCAACTGACTTGGCCTACTTTCAACAGGTGTCGTAGTTTGACATTTGAAACTTCCTGTGTTCAAACTTCCTGTTTTTCTTCAAGACTAGAAAATGTATAACGAGCTAGAAGGGATAGATGGGGACCCCAATAAATCCTCTAGTCTGACCCAGTTTCATGTTCAATCTTATGTCCAAATCTCGCTTTATGTCCTGCCTTATTACAGTCTACAGTAGATATTGGAACCCTTCTTCTGCTAACAGAATGATGATGGTAGGGAAGATAGGAAAGAAATGTTTTAACCAATTAATGCTTATTAAGTAAATTGCTGGCAAGGAATAACCATAACAGATGCTAGAGGCATGCTGTTGTTTTTAAGGAATTTGTACTGTTTAAAGGCTGCTGCAGTCTGGAAATAAACATATGTCATGAAGACATAAGACTTCAGTGCTGTCTCACAAGCTCACAAATCGTATGAAAGACACCTACAAAATTTCTATAGTAAATGCTCAGTGAGAAGAGGAAAGCTAAGGCAATGTGACTTAAATGAAATACAAAGTGATAAACATTTTCGTAAAAAGTATAGCCATATTTAGTGAATAATGATATTAATAACATTGGCGCCTCTGCTGTGAAACGATTTGTGCACCCCTATTCCCATTCATCAAAACAATTGCAATTGTATTAATACAGAGTTTTCTCTGGAGAAGCTCAGTAATATTAATTCTGTCAGATCGATTAAAATTCTAATGCTAATAAGAAAGATTGGGAAAAAGCTATCTTCTCCAGTGTGATAACTGTGCAGATGTTACCAAGTGTATACTTTCCAGTATTCCAGGCAACAAGTTCAAACCTTCTGGATCTTGCTGGATTAAGAGGACTGGTCTTACATTGTCAAAGCTTTAAACTTTGACCAATTCTAGAAAGAAACACAGAATTATAAAATCTACCACTTCATTGGTGCAATAATTTGCATTATACTGTAGCTTCTCTGTACAAAACACAGGATGGCTTTGCTTCAGAGCAGTATTATGTGGCTGAGCTTGATCAACTATGACAATGGAGCTCAATGGATTTAGAAAGAAATCAGTGCAGCCATTCCTCCAAAGATCTCACATACCCTGTTTCCCTGAAAATAAGACCTCCTTGGATAATAAGCCCGATTGGGCTTTTGAGCACATGAGTTAAAATAAGTCCTCCCCCCCCCCCAAATAAGTCCTCTCCTAAAATATTTAAACACATGCGCAGCCGGTCCCTGCCATTTTCTTGGGACAAAGGGGAACATGCCCCATGCGCCCCACATGCACCTGCAATCCACACGGAACAGCCTCACGGAGGCCACTACCGCAAGCCCTAGCTACCAATCCCCTTCTCTTAGTGGTGGCTGCAAAAAGAGCAGCAGGCCCAATGACTTTAGGGCTGGCAAGAGTGCGCCAGAAACAGATACAGAACCTCTGGCCCTCTCTGGATCAGCTGATTCACAGGCCACGAGTCGAGATTAAGGGGCCTCCTGCACCACAAAAATAATAAGACCTCCCTGAAAATAAGGCCAAGCGCTTATTTGGGGGGGGGGTTGTCAAAAGAAAATAAGATGCTGTCTTATTTTCAGGAAAACACTATATATACCCTCGCCATCTTGCCCTCACTACAGCCCTTAAAAGAAATTTGATCTCAGAGCTTGTGACTGGCAAAAGGTTATTTGGTGGCTGTGTAGGTAAGTGAAGATTTGTGACTGGATCTTATCAACCTTCATTAAAACTCAGAAGACTTGATTAAAAAAAGAACAATGGGCAAGAGTCTAGCTCCATCTGTACTGGAACATAGCATCATCGACTAGATCAAAATTTTGGGTTTTGTTTGAAGTGTTTAATTTTTTAAAATTTAAATTAATAATGTTTCCCTTTCCAGTTCCTACATTTCTGACACAAGACGACACAAGATGATATCAGAAATTGATAGGAGCACAATCTCTTCTTATTGCTAATTTTGTAAGACACTTTAGAGTAGGGCCAAAGAAAAGAGTAGTTATATTGATAGGTGATGGGACCCTCTCAATCAATCCAACCCTGACCTTAGATCTCACCTGCCTTGGTTTAAATTTGGTTATGCAGCAATTTCTATTGCCACTATCCACCTTTTTTGGAGGAAGGAAATTCCTCTCTTTGGCTTCTAATCCTTAATACTTGACTTCTGAGAGAGGTGGGCTTCTCACAGCCTGACATGCCAAAATACTCTCTGTGTGTGCGTGCGCACTTGTGTGTGTGTGTGTGTGTGTGTGTGTGTGTGTGTGTGAGAGAGAGAGAGAGAGAGAGAGAGAGAGAGAGAGAGAGAGAGAGAGAATGATGATGGTGATGATTTGCCAATATAGTGAAGTGATGATCATAATGGAAAACAAAAACTAGCATTATTACTACTACTAGCCTTAGTAGTTTCAAAATGTTGACCAGACAATAGTTTTCCATGCAATTTCAGTGGAATTTATTTCTATTCAGATTTCTATAATTACGATTGTAAACCTACCAGCAATCCTGTAGCATCTTTCCTAATATGTTTTATTAAAAGGCATAAGCTTTTATGAATTTGGGAAAAGTTATGCCTTTTAATAAAGTGCATTATTCAGGAAAGATGCTACCAGAGTCCTGATTTTTTTGCTACTGTTGACTAACAGCACTCCTCCTGTACTGATTACAACTCTAATATCCTAATTACTCCATAAACACATTGGATATCCCAGTCACTAGCTTCATCACCTTCTTATCTCCTGCTACAGCAAGAAGCCAACAACACTTTAAACAGCATGAAGCAGAAGGCAGACACCACTGAAAGAATTTGTTGTCTAAGGAGATTTTCAGTCATCCAGGTCATGGTTGTCCCAAAAGTGCTTTTTCAAAAGACAACTGGACTTTCTTTGTTTCAGGAACTGAAGACGTTTCTTGGGTGAGAAGTGAAACGTCTTCAAGCAAAACAAAGAAAGTTCAGCTGCCTTTTGAAAAAGCTCCTGAAAGAGTTGTTTTCTACCTACAAACATGCAGCCAACCCCCCACTTTAAAAAAAAAATATTGGGACTGTAATGTGGATATTTACCTTTCTCCAATTCCATATAGGTGATCTCTGAAATTTAACAAAACCTGGATGGCCTTGATTTAGCTTGAAAATACTAAATATAGAAAGATCTGGTAGTACTTGGATGGGAGACTATAAAATAAAATCCCAAGGCTGTATGCTAGGCTGGGAACTTGAAAACAATCCAGAAAAATACATTAGGAAAACTCTTCTTACTTTTACAATTTGCATGAATACATTCCTGCAATCATTAGGAATCTTGATTGAGAAAGGAGGATTTTCTCTTCCTATTTTTCTGTACTTTAAACAGACTCTGAAAGTTGATGGTAAAGCATTTAGTAGATCATCTTTCAGCAACAGTTTCCTCCAAGGAAAAGGGGTGTTGACTCCTTTATCTCCCCTGGCTCAGCTGCTATCATATCAGAATGTTGTGCTTTAAGTTAGAGCTACATGTTGACTTCAACAGAGGGTACATGATCCCACCCTTCCCAGCTGCCTTCAATAGCATTGACAAAGTCGCTTAGAAATGAGATGGGTAGCATATAAATTTAATAAGTAAATAAATAAATAGCAAAACACATCTGCTGCATACACATTGTAAACCGCATCACACTGCTTGCCTAAATGCAAAATTTCTCCTAATAGAGGTGAAAGAAGAAGTGGGTATAATCATCTTTTAAGAATAAGAGAAGGTCTCATAACCCAGATCACCGTAGAACTGAAGCTATGTCAGTAGGCTATGACATAATTTACTTTAACCACAGCTTGTTGAAGAAGACATAGTGGCTTTCTTTATATATAATACCAAACTATTAATTATAGAGTACAATTTACAAGGGATAGCCTTATGGGCTGGTTAGGTTAAGATCAAACAAGTCAATTTATGGATTTAGCACAATTAGAAAATCAGTTTCTCAGAGGTGGGTTGCTCCCGGTTCAGCCTGGATTGGGTGAACCAGTAGTAACGGTGGTGAGAGGTTCTGCTCACTCACCTGGACGCTTCTGCCCATGCGCAGAAACATCACGTGTGCGAGCGCGCCCGAACCGGTAGTAAAAATATTGGCAACCCACCACTGCAGTTTCTGCTCATTTTGATGGGAAGTAGCAATTTAGGATTTAAATCAGAAATGGACATTTCCAATTTTTCATGGCTGTTTAACTGAAGTCCTAAGGATTGTTCATCAGATCTTTGAACAAAAGTAGTTTCATTTAATTCAATTCTTCTAGTAAAGGGATGTCAAACTGGCAGCCCATGAGCCACATGTGTCACACACAGGCTACGCCCACCCCAGCTCTGCGAAGGGGAAAAACATTGCAAAACATCATGTGACTGCAACGTGACGTGGCGAGTTTGACACCTATGTTCTAGTAGATATTTGAATATTTAATATAGGAAAAAGCAACTTTCCTTTTAATTGTAATATGTATGATTGGGCTGGAAGAGCCATTATGCTGTAACAATGAAGACATCAGGCTGAGAGACCACGAGTTCCACTTCCACCTTAAGGCATAGTTAGCTGGGTGATGTGGGCCACTCTTTCTCTTTCAACCCTGGGAAGAAGATAATGGCAAACCACTTTTGAAGAAACTTTGCCAAGAAAACTGCAGAGACTTATCCAGGCAGGCATCTGTAGAAAACAATGACTGAAAAAGGAGGTCTTGGGGATACCTTAAGAAAATAAAAGTACTCTTTTGATATACTTACAGGCTCTGCCATCATGGAATGTATATCGAACAATTCACAAAATAACATTCTGGTTAGCCTTGCTTCAAATTCACTTCATGGAGAGGATTTTGTTTTGTTTATTACATTAAGGACATTCCAGTTCACTGACCCACTAAAGACTTTAAAAATTATAGTAATATCAAGGCAGAGAAACCCTGTAAATACAAGCTAAGAATAGCTCAGTAGAAAGATGGATGACATATTTCCATTACCGAAAAGGAAAATGGATAAGGAAAAAATAGATACAGAGGTTTTGAAAGAAAATTTTGTGCAAGAGAGATATTCTTTATGTTTTTACCAGAATCATAGCTGATAACAAGAGAATATATCTTGTCATAACTTTAGCAGCAAGACAGTTTACTGAGTTTAAGTAAACTAAGTTAAAAGCCTTTTTTTTTCAATTTACCGCTTGACAGGATTATTCTTCAAGAGTGTCCATATTACAGAGTACTCTTTTCTTTTAATATAATCAGTTTTTAAAACAAGATCCTTCGGGTTTTTTAACTGATAATGAAGAATCGATAAGGAAGTAAGGATGAAGAAACTTCCAGCAACAATGGATACTAAATAAATGCTTGATTGGTTGGTTGATTGGTTTGATTATGTGCCATTATGTTGGTCTTGACTCTGAGCTCTAAGATAAGCAAAATTCATTTGTATACATTGAATTATATACATTTGTGCATAATTAAATATATTAGTTAGGTTAATTAAGCAAATAATTCAACACTAATTTTTAACAAAACAAAATAAAAAAGCACCAAGATGCAATTCTTAAATATATTTAGTGGAGTCAACAGTTGTCCTTACAAAACAAATAAGTCATTAATCACGACTAATAAACCAAAGTGGCTGTGTTCACAGAATATATTAAGATCAACCAAGCTATAGCTTAATATGTTGACTTCATTTATACACCATGCTAAGGTAAGTCATTCATTTGATTTAGATTATATTGGTATATAAACAAATGGCTTATGATTTAGTGTATTCTATAAAAGTTATTTCAATTGTAACTTTTGCTTCATTGATTGAGTTCACACACAACACTAACTATTATATTACAGGTAGTCTTCAACTTACAACAGTTCATTTTTTTAGTGATCGTTCAAAGTTACAACGGCACTGAAAAATGTGACTTATGACAATTTTTCAGTTACCATCTTTCCTGCATCTTCATGATCATGTGATCAAAATTCAGATTCAGTAACTAGTTCATATTTATGACCATCGCTGTGTCCCAGGCTCATGAGATCCCCTTTTATGTCCTTTTGACAAGTAAACTTAGTGGGGAAGCCACCTGTAGTCACCATGGGTGAATTGGGCAATGATATTAATTGGATGGATGGATGGACGGACGGACAGACAGACAGATAGAATGAATCAAGATTTGTTCAATAAACTCCAGGGGCTGGGTTAATATAATATATACTGTTATTCATGATGTGAGAACTGGGTTAATATGATCTGGTTTACACATTGTCATGAGCCACCATTTGTTAAACATAAATTGTTTTTAATATAGTTATCTAGTATCACACATTATGCTAAGCCATTGTTTGCAAACCATTCTGCCTCCACTTCCACAACACTAGGGCTACCTTATCTGGACTGCACAAATTCAGGCAACTACTAGATGGCAGCAGAGAGGTCAAAATATCTATATTTGCCTCCATCTAGTGGTCATCTCAGGTTTTGCAGGCCAGTTGTGGAAGCCCTATACAACCCACATAAGCCAAAACTAAGTGAACCATATTCATGTATTGCTTGGCACAACATATAAACCAGCTAGTGACTGAAAGATATAAGTGGGATGTTTCCAATAACTTTTTAATTTTCAAGAAAAAATATAGCATAAAAAGAGTTGATTTTAGATTAATATATCCAAAAGCTCCATGTTTCCAACCAGGGGTATCTTGTAGAGGTGTAAAAAAATGGCAGAATGTGTAAGCTTGACTATATGATTGAACTCCTGCCCCTTTTTAATGTGCAACACACCTCACACAGGTATTAAAAAGGGAGAATTATGTGCCTTATTGATTTCTGTGATCTTCCCAACAGATGCCCTTTTGCCCAGCTCAAAAAATGATGCAATGATTCATATATGAGAGCAGAAATGAATGTTACAAGATTCAAAGTAGCACTTATATCCATGCACCCAAGATCTTCCATGTTTGATAATAGAAGAGGGCATCTGCTTAGCTAACCCCGTGATAAATATCCACTTTCCACTGCATGGTACAAAGCTTGTGGTTCAGAAAAACATATTGTGTTAGTTTGGTGAGTACTTAGATGGAAAACTACACAAGAGAAGCCTTGAATTCTACTTAATCAATATATTTAAATAATATTTGGATCATCTTTCCATACTGCATATGTGCAAGAGTTGCACATATAGGTCTAATTTTTGAAACATAGTACAGCAAATTCCTGTGTTATACAGGATAAATCTCACCAGCTTCTCAACTAGGCAGCTCTGTGCTATTAGCAATTCAGTATGGAAATTAGCTGTTATAATCTTTATCCTGACTGTGGAAACCTAGACTGATTCTAAATATTTAAGATGTTTACTTACTGTGTTACATAAACTATATCATAGAGGTTTACAAATTGTTAAGCAGTGATAAACAACACTTAATAAGGATGAAATCTGTCTGCTCACAAAATGGGAAAAAGTAACAACATGACGATAAAATAGGGGGTAGAATAGTCACCCTGATTTTAACAACCAGCTGGAATAGAGTGCACTGTTTGTGCTTCCTTGTAGACAGTCAACAGGGGAGATGGCTGTATACGCATTTCCTTAGAACTGAGTTACATTATGTAATAGTAGAACTGCAAAGAAAAAAAATTGCAGTGGCTAGGGAAAAAAATTGGAAATACAATATAATGGGATATATGCCATCTTTTTCCAAGAGTGCCAGACAAAGGAACACTGGATTTGGTCAACAAGCCAGACTAAAAAGTAGTTGGCAAGTTGGGGGGCTCAGGATTTTGCCAATTCAACCACTGTGGTTAGTTTGTAGTCCAATGTATTATGTGAATTCAGGCAGTTGGAATAACTGAGTGCACGGTGTTCTTTTCATCATGCTTTATTACACATGCATATATATGGTTTGCATCACTGCAATTTGTTGAAGAAGCTATAGTTCAAAACAGCCCCATTTCCTATGCAACGAGGTGCTGTTAAAAGCACAAGATTGGATGTGCCTTTTCTTGACCAAATCATTCTCCTTCCTACAAAGGATGTTTGGTCCTGGGAAACACCAAGGCAGGCATTGGAGGAGACTACAGAAGAGGGGCAAAATGGCAGGAGATTGCTTTGGTCTGGCAGTGTGTCTATCATGCTCACCAGAGGTGGTATTCAGCAGGTTCTGACCAGTTCTGGAGAACTGGTAGTGAAAATTTTGAGTAGTTCAGAGAATTGGTAAATGCCACCTCTGACTGGCCCCACCCCATCTATTCTTTGCTTCCCAAATTCCAGCTGATTGGGAGGAAATGGGGATTTTGCAGTAATCTTCCCCTGCCTTGCCCACCAAGCCATACCCACAGTAAAAAAAATTGAATCCCACCACTGATGTTCACCTATCATTATCTAATGCAAAATTATGATTTTATGCAATTCACTAAACCCAATAACTAAATTAACTATACAGGCTGTGTCAACAGAGTACACTTCGTTTTTATTTGCCAACATTAGTCCCATTAGAGTACTGTACTACCAAGACTGGGCTAGCACATTATAAGCATATTGTGTTTAAATTATGTACTAGATTAAAATGTGACTTAGTGTATGTGGTACCAAGGCAGGCAAAATGGGGTTAGTTTGTCATTTAACATGTATGAATTCAAGCAATCTGGTTAATGAGATAAACCATGATTCTGATTTTGTGTGTTGCTTGTGTATAGCTGAAGAGTTAATATATGGTATTCCACAAGAGATAAGGAAGGGTAAATTCAATTCCAGGTATATAAACATGCATCACTCATTATATATAATTTATAATTTTATTCAGATACTTAGTATTTTAAAAATCCCATTTATCTTCTTTTTCTTTTACTCCCGTGGGAAGTATACCCCAAAAGGACAGTGCCAGAAATCTCACAGCACCAGAAACCTTAGAAAACACTCTTCTCCCTTTAAGAAAACTCCAGGCAAAAGCATCAGCTGAAAGGAAACGTAAGTAGAACCATTAAGATAAGAATTTTCTTCCAACACTCCCATCCTCATGAAAATACTGAATCCCAGCAGCTTTTCTGAATTCAGGCCAGTTTATTGCCTTGGTTCCTTAGAATTAGTTTTAAAACAGCATTATCTACTAATTTATGTATTTATTTTCTGAAATAAGGCTTCTTAGTTCTCTGTGAACCATAACCTAGAGTAACTGCTTACCCCAAATATTTAGAAAAAGTTAACAAAATTTCAGCCAGGTTCTACAGCTCTTTCTTAATGTTATTTTGATGTGCAACATTTGATTATTAAAGGGTTGCAGCCCTTTCTTCTCACAATGCACTGAAACAGGATAAGGAGTTTGTCTTGCTATCTCAGCTCCTTACAATGGTTTGCTTCATGTAATAGACATAATGAGGTCATTTTTTTAAAAAAAAGTAAATGCCTTTGAACAATAGGCTTAAGTATTTTATTTTGTGTGTATGTGCTGTGTGTGTGCGTGTGACTTAATATGTTCTGAGAATCCGTGTCTTACATTTTATGATCTAATGTGTTTGGTGGACCCAAAAATAAGTAATTAAATTATGTGTGCTGAATTGTACAAATCCAGCACTATTTGTTAAAGAGATCATTCAATCACCATTTACTTCCTGTGTTATGAATATTAAATTGCCTTTAAAGATACAAAAGTTTTATCAAGCCATTTATCTTCATCTCTTTCCTACTTAGCTCTTCTGGCAGTCTTATAATCACCATTGTTAAAAGTTGTGAACTTTTTCTGGTAGAGAAACTACCTTGACATACAAACTTTATTCAAATACTGCATAAAACCATGCCTTAATTATTGATTAAACCACAATTAGCTGGATCTGCGCCATATGCCAAACCTAGAATTAGGGCTAACGAACCAAGCACATCACAAAATGGCTTCCTATGGTACATGATCTTGGTGACATTTATCTAAATGTAGCAGCTCTTCATTTCAGGATGATTTTTGTCCACTGCAAATATGCCCAGGATTATTTCCTCTGTTTGATAATTTTGACTCACACATCAGATCTTTGGAATTCAAGATGGAAAAGAAGTTAAACCTGATGAGAATAAAAGGCTCTTTAAAATAAAATAACTATCTTGCTTATTTCTTAAAGGTTTAAGAAAAGGTGCTTTCTTAATTTGCATACTTTAAGACTTTCAGCTGAAAAATGATAGTAGTTTCTACATAACCCTTTTATGGATCTGTGTTTCCTAGTCTGGCAATTTCTGACATGTTGGAAGACAGCTGAACCACTCAAAACCTCATTTCTGTTTTTCTCTCCCATCTGTTTTCACTCTCACTTAAATATGAACAAGGCTTAACATCACTGAAAGAAAGTATCCTTTTCAGCCAAATTTCAACAAATATCTTCAGCCTCTCCATGGACATTTTTTTGTTAATATTAGGGGGTGGGAAGACAAAGGTTATCTCTGTTGAGGGAAAGCTATGCATTACTAAGAAAAATCATACCTTTTTTTGCATTCAGCATCCAGCTTAACTTATCTGGGCTTGCAGAGGAGAAAGAAAAGGCAAAAAAAAAAAAAAACCCACCCCACAACCCTGTCTTTTTCAATATGTACAAATGATGGTAATAAGCCAGAAAAATATTAAACATCTCCTTATGCCTCTTGATTCATTTTAGCATTCATCATCTCTAAAACGTTTGTCTAGATTATCTGTGTGGATATCTTCTGCATTTTAGCTTTCGAAAGATAGACCTATGAAAGAAATAGATACAAAAGGAAGGTAGGTGATCTGTTCCATTTTTCTTTTTTAAAAAAGTTGGGCAAGCAGCATATGAACATATATTCAATAAGAAGTCTAAAAATTCCTGGATAAGTTATTTCTCAGCAAGAGATCCAACTTAGTTGTCAGAGAGTGATGGAACTGGATCATAGGTGATACCCACAGGCACCAGATAACCATATTAAGGTTCCTTGAGTTGATTCCTGGTGATTTCACCAGTGCATACCTGTAGCTTTTTTTGGGGGGGGGGCAGCAGTATACAAGTGATTTGCCACTGCTTTTTCTTCTGGAAATATTTCCCCCCGATATCCTTATCTAGCTTAGAGTTCTGGGCTCTCCTAATGGTTTTCCACACTACTACTAACCAGGAAAGATTAGTCATGATTAGCTTTTGGAGGATCAGTCAAAGTTACCATACCATACCTGATTTCCAAAAGTATGGAGAATTAGTAGATGGCACCAAGAGTTGGTATTTCTATATCTAGATATGTCGTATTTTTCAGAGTATAAGACGCACCTTTTTCCCTCAAAAAAGAGGCTGAAAACCTAGGTGCGGTTTATACACTGAATACAGCATTTTTTGCCTCCTGAAACCCTGCCCCCATCACCAAAATTTGCCATACATAGCCTTTAGAAGGCTTTCAGAGTGCTCCTGGCAGCTGGTGAGGGCAGAAATGAGCAAAAAACAGGCCATTTTTTGCTCAATTTTGCCATTCCCCCAGCCCCCAGGAGCACTCTATAAGCCTCCAAAAGGCTATGCATGCCTTTTGAGAAAAATAGGCCTGTTTTTGTGAAAAATGGGCCATTTTCTCCTCATTTTTGCCCCCCAAGGAGCACTCTACAAGCTCCTAAAGGCTATGCATGCTATTTTTTTAAAAAAATGGGCCCATTTTTGAGAAAAACGGGCCGTTTTGTGGAGGTCTGCAGAGTGCAAAAACTTTTTTTTTAATTTGCCTCTTCAAAATCTTGGTGAATCTTATACTCCGGTGCATCTTATACTCTGAAAAATATGGTATCATTTATATATATTCTATATTATGTAAGTAAAGGTAGGAATAGCAATAGCATTTAGACTTATATACTGCTTCAACGTGCTTTACAACAATATTTAAGTGGTTTACAGAGTCACCATATTGCCCCCAACAATATGGGTCCTCATTTTACCAACTTCTGAAGAATGCGCCACCATGGCTCCCATTTTTCAAACCCTGGCCCGGAGTTTGCAATACTTGGGGAGGAGGGACCCCAGCACAGGAGGTTGGTGGTGGGAAGACCATCTGTCAAAACCTGAAGCTGCAAGCGGCATCCCAAACCTGAAACTGCAAGAGTAAAGTGGCAACCAATGAAGAATAGCTGATCTAGGCTGAAGGCAAGACAGCTGACGATCAGCTGATCATGGTTGCTTGCAAGCTGGCCAAGTGCCAATTGATTAACTCTGCCGTCTGCTGGGTGGTCAGCTGCTCCAGAGGTGGAAGGGCACGGCTCCAGCCTTCAAAAGGTGCTGGGAGGCAAAGGCACACAGAACAAACTTTAGTCCTTATTTTTAGTCCTTATTTTTTTCAGAACTCACCATGTGCCTAGAATACGGCTTAATAAACCACTTGGAATTCAAAGGGAGTGATGTCCTAATTGTGGGTTCGGTCCGGAGCTCGGACCTTTGAGACCCATAAGGTAAATGTAAAGGATTTTCTGTCCAGGTCGTGTCCAATTCTAGGGGGCAGTGATGATCTCCATTTCTTGGTCTTCAGCATTGTCTGAAGACATTTTCTGTGGCCAGCATTGCGATACGCCAAACATGCACAGAACACTGTTACCGTTCCACAAAAGTGGTACCTATTAATCTACTCACATTTGCATGCTTTCAAACTGTTAAGTGAGCAGGAGCTGGAGCAGATTGTCCAGGTAGAGTAGGAGTTGCCATCAGCTATAAAATATAGAGTTATCCAATTATCACTGTGATGATCTACTAATGAAGACCAGCTTCATATTGCCATAGCAATGGTTAAATGATAATTTAAAATACTATTACCATTTTCAGCCTTGAAAATGGTAATTTGTAAGCGAATAAGAAACAACATCTTGATCAGGCCTATTGTGCTCTCAAAATTAAAAACCAGCTGTCCGAGAAAAGATCAAGCAGAAATTGCAAATACAAGGGTTTCCAAATTTGGGGTTCTTAGCAACTTCTTCCCATGGTTGCTGACATCAACATGGCTTGTTGCCATTGTAACATTCTAATATTGACAGTTATTTAGTCTTCTCTTCCTAATGATTCTCAATATTGCCTCCTTTTTTTTACAGCTACCCATTGGATCGATTCATTTATCGTATCTTCTACCATGAACCCAGAACTATTCAGGTTTGATAAATTTAAGATTTCCAGATATTGAGGTTGTCCTTTAGATATCACTCTGAGGACTCTCAGTCATGATCAGTATAACAAATGAACTTCTTATCTATTCTTTTTATTTATTTTTATATTATATAGTATACAATACACAATCTAATTATGAATCTAAATTCATAATCTAATATAATATAAATCTGACCTGTGGTGACGCAGTAGTTAGAGTGTAGCACTGCAGGCTTCTTCTGCTGACTGCCAGCTGACTGCAATTTGGCAGATCAAATCTCACCAGGCTCAAGGTTGACTCAGTCTTCCATCCTTCCAAAGTCGGTAAAATGAGGACCCAGATTGTTGGGGGCAATATGCTGACTCTATAAACCACTTAGAGAGGGCAGTTAAGCATTCTGAAACGTATATAAGTCTAAGAGCTATTGTTACTGCTAATTATAATACTTAAATATATAATTATAAAATAATATATTATAATTCCAATGTAAGTATTGTAATTATATATTATTAGTACTATTTCCTGAAGAGCAGAGGTGGCGCAGTGGTTAAATGCAGCACTGCAGGCTACTTCAGCTGACTGCAGTTCTGCAGTTCGGCTGTTCAAATCTCACTGGCTCAGGGTTGACTCAGCCTTCCATCCTTCCGAGGTGGGTAAAATGAGGAGCCGGATTGTTGTTGGGGGCAATATGCTGACTCTGTAAACCGCTTAGAGAGGGCTGAAAGCCCTATGAAGTGGTATATAAGACTAACTGCTATTGCTATTCTCTTTTCCTGAATTCCCTTGTAGTATCTTTGTGAGAATTCATTTACAGGACTTTGGTACAGAGACTGATCTTAATATACATTACAACTTTTTTAGAAGATAAAAGATTACATTTGAGGTCAAGGATATGGACTCCTTTGAGGCATTCAAGATATGCTTTAATTTATTTTTAAATATTTACTATTCCCATTTTTCCCTAGGAGAGATTAAAAATCAAAACTCCTTAAATTCTAGACAGGAAGTTAGTGAATGTTGGTGTAATGGACTAATTAAAAAATTAATATAATTTTAAAAGTATATTGGTAGTGAAACCACAATATCAGGAGAATAATTTCAAATGATATTTGTATTTTTTGCCTAATTACTAACAAAAACTGCACAAGAGTTGGGCCAGTGGGTTAGCTGATAATGTAGCATTTTTGACCTAAGACAGGCCAAATGTCCTCCCTAACTTTGCAGGGAATATTCCATTAAATTCCTTTACCAAAGCCAAATAATATTTTTTAACCTATTTTTCATATTGGCTACAGTTTTAAATTACATGAAGTTTGGGTTCTTTTAATAAAAACACTTTTAATAAAGCAAATCACACCCTTCCTAACCAGCGGCTGTCCTCTTCATAAGAAAGACTTATATTGTCTAGAACACTGTTGCAGGCCAATGTGCCAAAACTATACATTAGTTTTGGGCTTTTTCTGTCTTTCCCTTGCTATACTCAAAAAAAAATTTCCAGAATTTGACTCAGAATGCTTACCAATAAGTCCTCTGATCTATATCAGCATACTCTCCACGTGAGGGCTCTGAATCCCTGAATTATTTAGAACAAAGACTGAAAGATAGATGCCAATGGGCATAAGGCCATGTACACTGTATGTGGATTCTCTTTTTCTGACAGTTATGCTGAGTATGCACAAACATTGCAAGGAAACTAATATCACTTAAGTGGAATTGGGTGGAGGTGGGGGAGGCTGTACCAGAACTTTCATTATAACACACCCCAGTTTAGATCATTCCTGAACAGTGATCTAGTCATCTTGTGATCTTCTATTGCGGACTTTCCCAAATGGTCTAAAGTTTTCTGCTACTTTTTATGTTTGATATTTCTGCCAAATTAGATCTCAGCTGCTTGGTAACATAGATTTGTCATTTAGATACTATCCTTTATTGGCTCCTACTACTGGCATCTTATTACTGAAACATCACTAGAATTATCTGTGCATAATATAGCCTAACTCAGTAACAATACAATGTAAACTGTATTTAAACAATTACACTAAGAAATGGCTCCTTTTAACCACTCAAGTGAATTCTTTGGAATACAGAAAATGAAGGCAACTGGATACAATTGCCAGCTATTACTGAATACCTTGGTTGTAGATTATCATTTTGAGTATTATTTCACATTTAAGAATCAGTCATTTCTGGCAATATTGTGAAATGGAGCTTGCTGGGACTTTCATGTCTGTACAAATCAGTTAAATTTCCTGGTTTGGATTAAGTCTCAGCTGTAATTGAAAATCCACATATGTATTATTGACATTTAAATCAACCACTGGAAATATATAATCCTCCAGATGAAGAACTGTCATTCATGATTTATTTCACCAGTGGCCATGTTCTCTGCATTCTGGATAAATATTTACGTGTTGTTGGAATTGTTTTATAGTCCTGTATCCATGCTATTTTCTATATGAAGACTAAACTAGGATAGATAGTATATTCCTAAGAAATGTAAACCAGCTTAGCTGATATTTTTTTATTAGGACAATGTAGCCCTTCTGTTGGGAAATGTTTTATTTTAATAACATGGAACAATTTATTGGAATAAGTTGCATTATCTCAAGAGCTGATATTATGTATCATTCTTGATCAAATTTCCAAACTGGTACTTTAAAGCATATATTCAGTAAATCTTTTTCCTGCACAGAATGCCTGTTGCTTTCTAACAGCTCCTGGACATTGTGCAGACTTTTCTAATCAGTTCACAATGGCGTTTATTAGGCAAGAATAATCTATATCAGTAGCAAAAAGTCAATGTCGGAATACAGAGCACACTGGAAAGCTCAGGATTATGATTATAACAAACTGAGATAATTATCAACTCTTTATAAATGCTTCATTTATATTTTCAGAGTAATCCTGCGAAGCCAAATTTCATGAAGCACTAGGGTGGAAGCATTTGAAACCTTTGTTGTGAATATAAATGGTCATTACCCAGCTGCAGTTAAATTACATTACTGTATATAAAATTGTGGCTAAAAGAGCCATCTTTGAATCTCCAAACCAATACAATAAATAAAGAATTTCTACTGGTTTCTTACACTACAAATTATGGGGAAAGTCTGCTAACTAGGTGAACTACTAAATAATATAAAATATCTTAAGATATAAGATTGTTTCATTTAAGCTTGGATTAGTAGCTTCCAGCTTTCTTAAGTGAACTTTTTTTCTAGATATTGAAGGTTTTTAATATTGATCATGAAAGTAGTACTTTCCTGGCTCATTCTCCTGTGTGTTAAAATCAATGTTTTTTTTAAAAATAATTCCCCCATTAGAATGAATGAATGAATGAATATCTATATCTATATAGATACATACACACACACACACATATATGTGTGTGTGTGTGTGTGTGTGTTTTTTTATTTGTGCTGATAAATAAATAAAGGGAGACTAGTATAGATCTATTTCAAGCTATTTAGCTCTCATCAGCTAGCCATACCCTTACTGGGATTTGAACCTGGGCTATATTACATCCTAGGCAAACTTCTTAGCCATTAGGCCACAGGCTCTTATCCATTATCAGTGAAGCCAGGGTGAAAGGTATCTATTAGATTTTTTACAACCCCTGGTAAGCCCCAATTATGGGAGGAAGCTAACTGCTTCCATCATCTGTCTATCGGCTCGTCACAAGTCACAAGAGTCCATCACGACAGAAACCCAATATTTTTACTGTTGGCCTAATGGCTAAGAAGTTTGCCTAGGATGTAATATAGCCCAGGTTCAAATCCCAGTAAGGGTATGGCTAGCTGATGAGAGCTAAATAGCTTGAAATAGATCTATACTAGTCTCCCTTTATTTATTTATCAGCACAAAAAACAAAAAAAAGAAACACAAATATAACAAAGGCAACAGTAAAAATATTGGGTTTCTGTCGTGATGGACTCTTGTGACTTGTGTAGGCACAGCTGTAATTCAAATGCTGTTTCAGTGGTGCTTTTCAATGTTGCCTACCAATTTGTCTGTCTTACACAGGAACACTGGAACAGAAGAAAGGTATAAACAGCCCAAATTTACCACATTTAGTGTTCAGGTCTTAGTGCATTTTGTTTTGCTGACTCTATAGACTTCAGCAAATCTTTTTAATTTACATTTGTTCCCAGAAAAATCTGCCCTGATATTTCAATTAATTCAGTAAGCATCCAGATTGGCCAAGGCCTTTCCAGAAATTTCCCCAAATGTACTATCTCTTGCAATTAGATGATCAAATCTGGCAGAATAAAATAGAATAATACTGTAGAAATACACTATGGCAAGGATGTTTATGTGGGCAGATGAAATAATATATAAGCCAAAAGTGTATTGATATTCTGATGCTTGCTAGAAACTAGCAACAGTATTTCTTCAGTTCTGAACATGTTATAAAAAAGACTAATTTAAAATTAAAAGTAGAGAACTATATAGAGGGAAAGGGAAAAGGATCCAAATGCTATGCCCTTCTCATAAAATATTGATTTCTCATCCAAATTCTTGTGTGCCTTACATAATAAACAGCATCACTACATCTACTCTGAAACTTGACAAACTATTTGATTGCCTGAAGTGTGTGTGTGTGGGGGGGTATGCCAAGCCTTAAGAGACTATTTTGGAAAAAAAGCAATTAAAATATCCAAAGCAAATACAAATGGTTGATTTTAAAACACAGTAACTTAAGAGTTGATGGAATAGGAAGTCAACTAATAGTTAACACAGAAACATTTTTGTTCTTAACATACTTTCATGTTTATAGCAATTGTTTCTTTATGACAAAACTCTACAGTGCCTTGGCTCCACTCCAGATCACTGTTTCCGTGCAATACCATGATTGAAATCCATCAAGGAGCACCGTCCACATCAACCAGTCTAAGTGCATTGTGCAAATATATCAGCTTTATTTCTCTTTTGTGGAAATAATTACAGGCATTCAGGTAGAAACATATTAAATTAATGCAGTCTAGAGTTTAAATGCAAAAATAAATATAAAGTCCAGCAGCTGATGGCATTCATAAAACTTCATTTTCCCCTTCAACCGTTTAGAAAAAGATGTGCAATTTTTAAAATATTTTCTTCATATTGCAAAGGAAAAAAAAATCTCAAACAGCCAGGCTAGAAACATACAAGCACTTCCCCCACCCCCCACCCCGAAACAAAATATTTCTCTTTCAAGACTGCGCAGATTTGCAGACTACTCTTCGAATCTACTACATTCATACTGGATCTTATTGTCGATAAAGAAAAAAAAAAAAGAAAATAAGAAGTGGAGGAGGGGAGGGGATTCCCATCCTGTCAAGTCTCCTTGCAAGGATTTAGATTTATCATAACAAAATAAACCGGAGCGCCCCAAAGGCTATTTTTGTGCCAGGAGGGAAAGCCGAAATGAAGGTTTATTTCTCACCAAGTCTTTTTCAGAAACCGTCCCTTTCATTTCTCTCCCTCCCGCTTTCGGATGCTCTTCCACAGAGTTCCTCCGCCAACTTCAGTATGAAGCAGAGAGCCGGGCGTGCGGCGGGGCGGGTACACAGTCCAAGGCGGCAGATCCGCTTCTCCCCCGCGGTGGGTGAGGCGCGTCCCGAGCCCAGCCGAGGCGCAGCTCCCGTCTTTCAGAGGGCCGAGTCGGAGTCGGAGGAGTCCAGGCTGTTCCTCAGGCGGCTGCAGCTGCTCAGCTTCTTCTCCTTCTGCAAGCTGAGATTCTGGGTGCTGCGGCGGAGGCACTCGAGCGACTGCAGGAACGACTTTTTGGCTTTCTCCTCCTCCATGGGGGAGACCCCTTCCTCCTCCACCTCTTGGATCTCGTCGAAGGTCACCGGCTGCGTCTTGAAGCGGGACTGGCGGGGTCTGCGCAACTTGCCCTTGGCCAGCTTGGCGGGCCGGATGGGTTGAGGGAATTCCTCGGCGATGCACAAGAAGTGCGGCATCACCGCCTGGTAGCTCGAGCAGATGCCCATTAACTCGGCGGGCTTGGCG
Organism: Thamnophis elegans; assembly: GCF_009769535.1. NCBI lineage: Eukaryota > Metazoa > Chordata > Lepidosauria > Squamata > Natricidae > Thamnophis > Thamnophis elegans. The sequence continues at coordinate 106,011,827 of NC_045541.1, read as the reverse complement.
GCGGCGGCTGCCATCCTGCTGTTGCTGCTGCCTTCGGTCCCCCCTTCCACGCAGGGTCGAGGCGCGAAACTCCCGCTCGCGTTTGGCACCGGCCGGTTGTGGTTGCTCCCCCTGGGGGGACTCTGGCTCCGCTCCGTGCTGCTTGAAGTTATACTTGCTTGAAGGAGCAGAAATTGCGCGGGAAAGCCGCCCAGGAATCTTTCTCTCTCTCTTCTTTTTTAAAGCCGAGGAACTCCGCCGAAAAAGGAGCCCGGCGCGCGCGAGGATCCTCGAACGCTCCCAGCGACTCGCGTCGGCTCTTTGCTTCAGAGCTCCGCGCTGCGTCCCAGCCTTTTTTATACCCCTGGCCGGCCCACTCAGGAGCATGCTCAGATGACACGCGATTCCATTTAAAGGCGATGAGGCTGCTGTCCTTCCGCCTGAGGTCTTCCCGGCTCTTTCCTCTTTCTCTCTTGAGAAAAAAATAAGCAAAAAAGCAACAATAACAAAGTAACGGGGACAACCCCCGCGCTCACCCACTGCGGAGTCGGAGGAAGAGGGCGCGCTTCTGCCTCGCCTACACACCAGGCCCGCCGAGACGATTGTTAAATGCTGGAACAAGACTAATGTGGGGCCCCCTCACCTACACATGGACCGCGCGTTTTTGTTTTTCCTTGCATTTTGGAGCTCCCGATTTTTGAGATGACATTTCACAACCATTCATAAACTGAAATGAAATATAAAATACATTCCTAAACGAAATGAAACTAAACTTGCAAACTTAAATTAATAAGTAATGAAATTACAATTCAATACATTCCATAAAGAACTGTTCACTGAGTTTCAGATTAATAAAGTTTATGTCAAACAAGGCTACAAGGCGATTTTTCTATACGTATGAACTATATAGCCAATGTTTTTTTTCTTTAAAAAATGGTTTTGTAAAAATCTTTTTAAAAATCCCCCTTCATAGCCCCCCTTTGAGCTCCATGGGCCCCCGGCTGCACCTCCCTCTCCTCAGGCCTGCTACACACACACACACACACACACACAGACGTTTTGCAGTCGGCAGAGAGAGACGGGGAGTGGGGGGGGCAGATGGGGGGGTGCTCTCCCCCGCAGCCAGAAAACCACCTTTAGAGGCGCCCGTGCCGAAATCTAGGCGGGCGCATCACCCCAGAAGCTGCGCGGTGGGATCCCCGACTTCTAACACCGATTTAAGCAACTTCGACGAAGCCCCAGGGCGGCGATTTGCTTTTGCACCTGGTAGCCGCTCTCGACTGGACGGGTCATTTTTAAAACTGGATCGGTGGCGCGGGGACATATATTCCAGACTCCTAATTTCTGATCTATGTCCCGCTCGTCCCCTTCCAGCGACGCAGGTTGTTACACCCTCCTATTGCAATCAAGAACAGATTGATCCGTGTATTTAAGCCTGTGGCATTTATGAAAGAGAATTTTTTTTAATCTTTCTCATTGTTGCTTTCTGGGTCGCTGAAAAAGCGAAGTTTTAAGCCTTGTCTAAAGGTAGGAAGGTGGTGTCGGTTTCTTTGGGTTCACTCACTCCCGTGTCACTCCCATCTCTGGTTTTGTTTTGCTGGCATCTATAAGACCGCAAGAAGTGCCATCCAGCCCCGCGAGTCTATGTTGATGGCTATAGTTGCTTCATAATCATTTCTGCAGAACAATAGCAAGTTTGTGGGAGAAGGGATTCAGGTAATTTGTTACAGTAGTGCAAGAAAAGGAGCATCCATAACCGTACATGTTTTATAGGTGCATTCTAGAAAAGCTAGATAAATTGATTAGTTAAAATCATTTCAAGTGACTAAAAAGCGCCCAAGTAAAAATAAGCACAATCATATCGTGACTGTAATAAGCTGGTTTCAGAAGTGTACATGTTGTGCATGTTGTTTCCTATTGTTATTCCACAAATCTCAGGACCAAAGACCATACAAACATATCCTGCTGGCAACATTTTTAGGCCATGTCTCATGTTGTTTTCATCTTGTTCTCAGCCCAGGAGTTTTTATTTAAATAAATAATACATGAACCCAGGAGTGAGACAGGTGTAAATTGTCCTTAACTATAAATGTTGTACAAATATTTACCAACTTAGCCCATAGTCATCCAAAGGGACCCTCAAGGGTATACATTCGTAATTAGTGATTTATAACTTTATCCCTTCATATCAGTGAAATAAAGCTTGTTTTCATTACTAATATAGTGACCCATCAATGGCAGACAAATGATGATGATGATGATAAAATCCCAGGTGAAAAATGGCCTTTGTCATCCATTGACTTGGCAGGAAATCAAATGATCTGCAACAGGTAATTCAGAGAGGATGAGATTGGAGCCAGCAAATTTCACATGCTGTAGTGTTCTATATATATCAGTGGTGGGTTGCTCCGGGTTCAGCCAGTTTGGCCGAAACAGTAGTAGCGGCGACAGGAGCCCCCACCCCCACCCAGATGCTTCTATGCATATGTGTTTGCAGGAGCATGCCCAAACCAGTAGTAAAAATATTTGCAACCCACCACTGATATATACCGTTGCTTGTGGTGGTGTAGTGGTTAGAATGCAGTATTGCAGGCTGGCTCTGCTCACTGCTAGGCGTTCGATCCTGACTGGGTCAGACTTCCATCCTTCTGAGGTTGGTAAAATGAGGGCCCAGATCGTTGGGAGCAATATGCCGACTGTAAACTGCTTAAAGAAGGCTATAAAGAACTATGAAGCAATATATAAGTCTAAGTGCTATTGCTATTGCTATGATCCACAACACACCTCTTTAGCTGAGGATTTTTATTCTTTAAACTTCTCACAAATCTCCTTTTGAAGAATTTTCTCTTCCTTTTGGTCCAATTGGTTCTTTCTTCCTACATTTATTCTGCTATTTACTTCTCATTAATTCTCTCTATATGATCAAACCATCATATCGTATTTCATATGGATGATTTAGTTATTTAATCCATATGTCCATTATCTCTCCAAGATCCAAAACCAAACAATGGTCTGTTTCACATTCAGAGCCTCCCAGAATCTTCTTGCTTCCTTCACTAATTATCTCAGTTTCTTATAATAAACAATGAAAATTATTTACAAATTATTTTCATTGATTTATTTTATCGCATATGAATGTTTGTTTAGTGTATTGGAAACTAATATAGATTTTTCTGTAAACAGTTACCAGTTGTTAATTCATTCTTGAATCTCTCAATAGCCCACCAATTTTTCTGTTCTCTCTGATTTAAGGATTATTGGAGTTGAACTCCAATTCATTATTCAAATTGGAGAAAATTACACAATTTCCCCCAAAACTCACTTCTATTTTTTCTGTTCCACCAGTGGAATGTAACCTATACCCATGACCATCCTTTGAAGAACGACTTTCATGCAACTCACTATAATCTCTTATTCCAACATGTTTTGACATGTTTTTTTCCTTTTATTCATAATTAAGTCAGCACCTTCAATCCCAATCATGTATTCATCAGCTCCACAAGATCTAACCATAGTCAGTCAGATTTATCAAATCTGAAATAAGTTGTTCTTATTTTTTTTTTAATTCATTTGTTAAGATATGATTTTTACCACTTTGTTACATTCCAACTCACAATTTTCCAAGTGCCTTCACTACTCATCATGATGTTTCTCATAGTTACTTTGTTAGTATTGCCTTCAGTCATTGGAGCAAAGATTATGGGAGCTGAATTTCCAGTCTTCAGATTCGAAAACTCAGTTTAATGGGAATCAGATAAAATGTCACAAAGTTCTAAGTATCTGAAGCTTTTTAGTTATTTTTCCCTCATGTTTTATTATTGAGAACAGCAGGGAAGCAGCATACTAAAGCTATTTTTCTATAATTTTCTTCTGCAACAAACAGGGAATATTAAGTATCTCATGGGGAGCAGGTAAGAAGCAATACCATATGTTTTGCATGGAATGTCTGAAGTGCATTGTGAACTAGAACCAGGATTCTAGTTACCTTCAAAGTTTTTTTTATGGTAAGACAATTCATTAACAGTTTTATTCATAATTTATGAAGGTTCTACATGTAAAAAGAAACAATAAAGTGTTGTTTTGGAACATCAGTAGAACAAGAGTGAAGTTTTGGTTAATCAATTAAAACCTAAGTATTTTATTACTTGCATTTGCTACAATATAAAACAATGGAAGCAGCATCTTGGTGTCTTGTCCAGAATCTTCAAGACATTTCCCAGATCACCCTTTCTCAGAAACCAAAGCCTCTGCATTAACCTAGGACCGAGGTTAATGCATCATCTGGCTCGCTTCCTAGATCTTTGTGAGGAGTATGTAGAATTATGTTTGAAAGGAAAAGGAAAGAAAAGAAATAATACTAATTTGGCAATGGTGAATCTTACTACCAATTAAATGAAACTTTATCAGTATTTTAGGACTACTATAGAAGGATTTTTTTAGACTCATGGCGTGAATAGTATATTATTATATGATGGAACCTTTACTAACACTGAGCTCGCTACATTATTATTATATAGCTTCAAACACATAATCAGTTGGCTCAGTCATAAGTACCACCTATGTGTACTGAAAACTACTGCAAGTAAAAATTCAAAGTTGAGATACAAACCAATATTTGAGACTTGAGGGCCTCATGTTTTTTTTTTTTTTTTACAAAGCCTTGGTCATCTTACCTGAGAAATTGAGGAAACATTTAAAACTATTTGTTGGGCATGAAAGGTTTTCACTGCAGGTTCAAAACAAAACATTTCCATCAAGTACATGAAATAGAAAACCTGGAAGCATGATGCTGACCTCAATAATCAGGTACTCCAATAAAACATTAACATAATTGTTACTTCTATTTTAAGCCCAAAGTAAAGTCATAAGTATTTCCAAAATCTATTAAACTAACAAAAAAAAATCCCTCAATTTCTCCTCAATGGTAATTATATATATGATATGCATAAGTATATAATTTTTAACAAATGAGTCAAGCTTTGTTTAGCTATGTGGGCAGGGAGCAAACAAGGAGGAACAAAATAGGGAAATGCTTATGGATTTAAGAAGAAGTAGGTCCAAGCCACTTAAATCAGATTTTTTTTTTTGCAATATTCTTATAAGCTGTCCCAAAGGTGTTTTTTCAGGAGGCAACTGGACTTTGTTTTTTTCTTTTGAAGATGTTTTGCTTCTCATCCAAAAAGCTGCTTAGCTCTGACAGGACAGTGGGGAATAGTGTCAGAGCTTCTTGGATGAGAAGTGAAACGTTCAAAAGAAAAAGCAAGAAAGCCCAGTTGCCGCCTGAAAAAGCACCTTTGGGACGACCATGTCCTGGGTGACTGAGAATCTCTACAGGTTCTTACAAGCTGCTACTGTTTTATGTGAACAGGTAAATTTACAAGTTGGCTCACTGTTATCTCCGATTAAGAGAGTATCAAATGCCATCTGAAAACTCATGAAATTATCATGAGGTTCTTAGAGATTTGACCTAAACTTTGGAAAACAAGCTATTAATAATACATAATTATTATTTTATTTAAACCATTATACATTTTATTCTTTTTAAATTTTATTTAATGTTTCCTACTTTTTTATCCATTGATAAAATATTACAGTCTAATACAAAATTATGCATTAATCTAATGCCAGCTTTGCTGGAAAGCTACAAATAAGATAAATGAATATTTATTGCCTGGGAAATCATTCTGTTCTATAAATATAATGGAAAGTGGAGGTGGGAATTAACTGGATTCAGACAGTAACAACATATAATTAATACTTAAGCTGAGAGTTGGGTGGCATGCCTATTTAATTAATGATTAATAATGCTAAATCCAAGTGTATTATTTATTAATTTATTAAATTTCTATCCTGCTTTCATTCCAGAGCTCAATGTACTGTACAACTTTGTCCCTCCAATAACACCCTGTGAGAATTAAGGCTAAGCTTAGAGAAACAAATGCCTAGCCAACGTCATCCAGGGAGTTTCCCTGGTTAATGTACTTGAATGAACCTGAGTGTCCATAACCCTAATCCTGGACCCACCTCTTAATCAGTACACCACACTGACTTTGGAGATTTGGCATTAGATTTAGCATCTTATGTAATGTATAGCATTTTGGTTTGTTATCCACAATGGCTCATTTCATTGTCAGCCGCCTGCCAACAATAATGTTGTCAGGGAATATATGCGCAGAGCAGAGCTTATGAATTTTAAAAAAAATCTTTGCGAAGATTCATATGCATCCTGTTTTAAATAAAAGTAGATATTTTTGTGATCTCTTTAGTAAATTGTAGAAGTTATTAGAGATTTCAGAAAAAAGTGCAGATATAGATATGTAGCACTAGCAAAGCATCAGCCATTCGGTATACTGGATCAGCTCTCCTATCAAAAGAGTGGTTTTCTACTTCTTTTAATCAAGATTAATACTCCCCAGTGTTCATCCCATGATACAAATATATTTGAAGCAGATGATCATTCTCATAATAAATTAGTTAGAAGGATTGCTTTACTTATCAGCAAATAAATAGCTGATAAGGGGTGTGAAAGAAGTGCAATGCACCAGAGCATGCAGGACAATGCAAAATACAATAAATATGACTTTATGCTTTTATGAAAAATATATTCTGAACTTTTGAATTATTTCCCATGCTCTTTAAATATGTTCTCTTCTAGAGTTTATAATATGGCTTTGGCAGTGCCAATCAGTGGGACTTTGAAATCCACTGAAAAAGAGATAGACCAGAGCACATTACCACTTACAGCTTCAAAATATACTTCTGCACAATGAAAAGAATTGTTATCCATGCAAAGTTGTTATTACAAAGACATAAAATAATCCTGTGATGCAATTAACTATATTTCTCCAAAAATTCATAAACATATTATTCTTGTATCCATTCTTTATTGCCTCCTCCACTGCTCTCTTCTGGAACTCAGGCATCTCTTTAAACAAAGAACATAGCTTGTTTGCAATCAAAATTAGTAGCTGTCTTTTCAAATGATGTGAATTTTATTATATTAATAAGTCAAAAGGTCCTTATTCCAGTTGTGAAATTAGTGTTAACGAACACGTATTAATTCACATACAGTGAGGCAAAAAAGTATTTAGTCAGCCACCAATTGTGCAAGTTCCCCCACTTAAAAAGATGAGAGAGGCCTGTAATTGACATCATAGGTAGATCTCAACTATGAGAGACAAAATGAGAAAACAAATCCAATCACATTGTCTGATTTGGAAATAATTTTTTTTACACCATATCATTATGAACATAAATGGGTTTGGATAATTTTCTGCTGAGCATGTTCCATGTAGCTGAGACTGCTATTTGCTAAGCATTGGGGCTGCATAGCCCCTTTTTTGTTAATATGATCCGTGCAGAAATTCTCTTAGCCATACTGAAAAAAGAATATAAGATGCGTAACAGGTGGGCAGAGTAGTTTTTGCTCAAGCAAGCCTAAAATTTTTAGTGGAATTATTCACTGATGTAATTTTCTAATTTAGGTTTTGACTTGCAAACTGCCCTAATGTCTATATTTGTTCCAGTGGCTTAAGTCATTGCTTTAATCTCCTGGTATCTGAAATGTGACACTGACATATAAATGACTGATACTTCATGTCACGCAGTTGCTCTAAGTAAGTATATTCCTTGCATACAGTAAATCCAATATAGCATATACATAAGGCATTCTGACTATATCTGGTAACATTTGAACCACTACATGTTATTTAAATCAACACTAGATAAAAGAAAAGCAATAGCAACATTGTGACTGACCATCATTCTGAATTATGTATTGTTTTCACTATTTATCACCATCACCAGCTGACTAGATGAGAATGTATTCTGCTGCAATTTTGGCATAGTTCTATTTGGTCCAAAAGCTTCAAGTCCAAAGGCTGCAAGCCCTATTTAGCTCAGGGACTTAATTTTTGACTTAACTTTTTTAGTGTTAGTGAACAGTTGTGAGTGATTTATCAAAGCACCAAACATCGAGGAATAAAGCTGTTTACCTTGAATGTAGAAAAGATTTTGTAAAGGTAAAGGTGGGTTTTTCCTGTCCAGTCATATTTGGCAATAGGGGGCAGTGCTCATCTACATTTCGTAGCGGAGGGAGCCAGTATTGTCGGAAGACAATACTGTGGTCATGTGGCCAGCATAACAATGCACTGAGGCACACATAACGCTGTTACCTTCCTGCCAAATTGGTACCCACTTATCTACTCACATTTGCATGCTTTTGAACTGCTAGTTGGGGCAACGAGGTGAGCTCACTTGGGTCGTGAACCCAGACTGACAGCTTTCTAGTTGATAAGCTCAGAGTCTTTCGTTAATATTCACCTTTTTCTCAATCCTTTACCATTATTTTACCTATATAGTATCATCATTTCCTAGAAAGTGAAGGGTGCACCCAGATCCTCTGAATGAAAATTTGAAATTCCAAATTTATCTTTTTTTTTCCAAAAAATAAAAGCCTTTATCTGATGGCTTGCCATAATACATCTGTAGAATACGGGTATTTATAAAATTAAAAATCTTGAAGGCTCATTTCATTATACTGCAATTAATGTGCATTGCTCCCAATAATCACTTATTAAAGATTTTGTCAGCTGTGACCAGGGGGGCATTTGCCCAGGTTCGCCTGGTGCACCAATTGCGTCCCTACCTGAATCGGGAGGCTCTCGCAACAGTCACTCACGCCCTTGTGACCTCAAGACTGGACTACTGCAATGCGCTCTACATGGGGCAGCCCCTGAAGAGCATTCGGAGACTTCAGCTTGTCCAGAATGCAGCTGCGCGAGCGATTGTGGGTGCACCCCAGTTCACCCACGTTACACTTATCCTCCGCGAGCTGCACTGGCTGCCTATTGTTCTCCGGATACGCTTCAAGGTGCTAGTCGTCACTTATAAAGCCCTTCATGGTATTGGACCTGGGTACTTGAGAGACCGCTTGCTGCCAATTACCTCCCAAAGACCCATCAGATCCCACAGATTAGGCCTCCTCCGGATCCCATCTACCGGCCAATGTTGATTGGCGACCACCCGGAGGAGGGCCTTCTCTGTGGCTGCTCCGGCCCTTTGGAACGAACTCCCTGTGGAGAACCGGACCCTCACCTCCCTTCAGGCTTTCCGTAAAGCCGTTAAAACCTGGCTGTTCCGACAGGCCTGGGGTTGATGAGTTCCCTTCCCCGCTCGAATTGTGTAACTGTTGATTGTTTTTAAATTTTCTCTGTATCCTGTTTGTTGTTTTTGCCTTGTCTATATTACCCTCTCCCCTGGGTTTGTTAGCCGCCCTGAGTCCCTCCGGGAATAGGGTGGCATATAAATGAAATAGACCTATAACCTATAACCTATTTTATTTTTAAGTACTTTGTAAACATACCATATATCCTTTGTCAAATTTAACTAGGAACAAATAAATGAATCTGAGTGTGGTAAAGTGTGCAGCACATAATTCTAAGTTGTAGTCCTCATGATTATCTCATTTCTGTAGACATTATCAATTTACCTACATGATTTTGTTTTAGGTTTAAAGCTTATCTTTGAATTTGGAAATTGTTCACAACTACTAGCATTAGGGCTGTCTCATTTTAAAAACATGTCTATATGCAATTTCATGTACTATGTATATGATGTGGAATGCATGTGAGGGAAATATTTTTGCATCTCAAGTCTATTAAGTCTTAATATAGGCACTACTATCTCATTCCCTCTTACTTTTAGCCTACTTCAAACTTCAACTGAAATTCAGCATCATCCAGAATTATAGACCGAGATTTATTTGAGGCCTGGTAGTATTCATCAAAGTCAGAGCACTAGTTACTTTCCAACCATATGGTACCATTACTAATAAATTCTCCTGCCTCTGGACAGTATTAATGGGTCACATCCATTGTTACAGCCTGGTGTGCGATGAATTTTTCTCTTACTGCATCCCTCCTTCTTTATCTGCAAATCTTTTCCACAGAATTTCCCAACTTTCCTGGAGGGAGGGAATGGAAGAAATCTTTATTTTACTGGTCAAAAACCCCACCAGGTTTAACTCTCCATTTAATTAAAAAAAATTAAAAGCCTAAGTTTTTTTTTTTTAAAAAACAGGGCTAAAGTAAAAAGGAAGGAAGTGCACAAGTATGAAAAGGGGATATGTCAAAGGATATAAACATTTCAGTTTAGTACAGCTTAACGCAGAGACAAAGCAGAGATAGCTGATTCTGGATGAGAAAAATGAGATGTTCCAATATGGGTTCTGATGCAGCAAGTGGCTGATGTAGTTCAGTTAATTTTGCAGACAAATGTCAGACTGAATAACAGCTTGTCTTCTAAACCATCAATGCCAAGTTATACTCATTAATTCAGCAAGTAGAGTACAAATGGTTTTTTGCCAAATGTATAAAACTGGCATATTTGCAAGGATGGTATTTGTATGCATACAGTATATTTTAAAACATGGAATTAAAACTGAATGGCTACGTGAAAGAGCTGTTGACAAATCCGCTTGTTTCCATTCTCTGTGCAGTCGTGGACAAGACACAGCACTTTATACTTTTATCAGGATTATTTTTAATAGTTGCTTCACTCACATGAAGCTTCACAAATGATTTTATCTCTATAATTTCCAGAATCAACCTTTGTCAGATTCAAACCAATCCCCCAAAGATGTTGTACAAGTCCAAGTAGCTTTATTCTTTGGAAACTACTTCAAAACAATTGAATTGACACACAATTATTGTTCTTATATGAACAATAAGGGGTCTTTTCGGTGAATTTTGTGGAATTCTGACTGGGAGTTACCAGAATCCCTCAATCAACAGTGTGAAAATAGACATGAAGATAAGGACCACACAAACTGTATTTTAGCTTTAATCATCACACATTTTACAATCCACATTAAGAGTTCCAGAAAAATCTACTTTCATAAGTGAGCCAATGGAGATCACAGGCCCTGGGCAAGAATGGGTGGTGCATCGAACCAACTTGGAAATAAGGAAGAATTTCCTGATAGTGAGAACTATTAAGTAATGGAACGGCTTACCATTCAGCACCCAGGTTTGGGTGCTCCATCATTGGGATTTTTGCAAAAAGAGTTGGCAATCATTTGCCTGAGATGGGCAGGGGATTAAAGAACTCCAAGGTCCCTTCCAGCCAGAGGTTGTATTCTGCTGGTTCGCCCTGGACGAACCGGTAGTGGCGGCGGTTCCACCCACCCACCCACCCAGACATCATCACGGACGCTCTATGCATGCACAGAAGCGCCGCGCGCACATACTTCCGGTTCTGAACTGATAGTGAAGATAAGAGGATTTCATGCCTGCTACCAGCCCAGAGGTGGGTTGCTCCCGGTTTAGCCAAACCGGTAATGGTGGTGGCAAGAGGCTCTTCCCAACTGCGGATGCTTCCATGCATGCACATAAATGTCCACACATGCACAGAAGCATTATGCGCAAGCATGAGTGCAAGCACGAGCGAACGGATAGTAAACCAGTTAGCAACTCACCATTCTACCAGCCCTACGATATTATGATTCCAGTTGTGCTGCATCATTCCAGCCGTGTTGCTACTTTAGCTTCTATAAATATTTAGAAAATTATAAAAACAAGGAAGAAAGGCAAAGGCTAAAACAACAAAACAAAGTTCAGAGATTGAGCATTATGAAGATTTCCTGAAATATTACCTTTAAAATGCACCAAGTACTTCAACTAAGCCTTGCATTGCCCTCTAGAAAGCTTCAAGGCAAAGCTGATACCAGAAGCAGGAGAGACAAAAGTAAACATAAAGGCAAATTGCAAAAAAAACCAAAAAAAAACCCCCAACCCTTGCTCTTCCAGTGATGCTTGTAACCAACCAAAGGGCTATTGATTTCCACCTGATTGGCAGGACTCAGCATAGCCTGGTACCGGCTGCAGATAAATACAGAAAGATTGAGGCTCTTTTTAAGCAGCACACAGGAGAGAGGGGGAAAAAAACATATTACTCAAGATGTCATCAAGAGGCATCAAAATTGCCCCTGCACTGAACCCTTTTTTTAAAAAACTGCCCTGCAGGCCTCTCAACGTGTTCCAAAAAAGGAAGCTAGGATTCAGGCAGAGGCGGCCAGCTCTTGTTGATTTGCGGGTAAACACTGTTCTTCCTTAATTCAGGCATGTGTACATCTGTCAAGTGTCTCTGTGTTCAACAGGCCTGCCTCTTCCTCCCACTCCATTGTTGGGTGGGCAGTTCATTCCGATTATATAGTGCCGGCCATCTCAATGGTGGGCACAGTGGTTGTCCTTATCCCTCCAAATTCAATATTAAAAAAGTTTGTGAAAAACATCAATCTAAACTAAACCTAAATAATGGTTTGGGATTTTATTAATATATGCTTTTAACAGTGATATTAAAAGAAAGCTGTGATCATCCCTTGTCACTGACCAATGCTAATGTAGTTGAGTGCAAAACACGAAGGGCCCCAGATTGTCTAATCTTGAAAAGATCATACCACATTATAGCAATAGCACTTAGACTTATATACTGCTTTATAGTGTTTACAGCCCTCTCTAAGCGGTTTAGAGTTAGCATATTGCCCCCAACAATCTGGGTCCTCATTTTACCCACCTCGGAAGGATGGAAGGCAGAGTCAACCTTGACCCTCGTGAGATTTGAACTGCTGAACTGCAGCTAGCAGTCAGCTAAAGTAGCCTATAGTACTGCACTCTAACCATTGCACTCCCTCGGTTCTGTGATTATGATCTAACTTCTCACTGTTTGTGTATAATGTAGAAAACAACTTCCCCTTATGAGAATAAACAGAATACCAAAGAATGGGTTAATTTAGGGGGCCTGCTAAATGTATAATGTATTATATATAATGTATTACATTATACCTAGATGACTGCTGAATGGCAATTATCTTTGCTATCAGATTGGGCTCATTTGGATTTTTCAGGCCTATATATGATACACTTCCTTTAAAGAGGCCTTTCCCCCCAAAAAATATTCAAAAGTTGAACACCTCCTTTCTAGTGTTATTGCTTTAATTCAAATTGGGGATTCCTGTACTGTAAAAAAAGATATGAAAAGAAAGTCACATATTGTGTACTTCCCAGAAGAAGAGGTCAGGTCTGAGGAACAAAGTCTTTGCTGAAGCAGCAACAGACTTATCAAAACTTCCCCAGCTCTGATAAAGAAACCTGGAATACATTGACATTTATAGAAAAAAATTGGTCTTAGAAGGGCCGATGAGTCACAAATCAAATAAATAAAAAAGGGCTGCCGTAGAAACAAGATATTTAAAAACCACACACATGCCTACAAATTCATTAATAGGACTTCTACTTTCAAGTGGAAACATTATCTGCCCAGAAAAGGCAATTTGGAAAACTGTGTTTAGTTAAGAAAAAGGTGCCAGCACTGGATGCTGAGATATTTTGGGCTTCACAGACATCCTTCAAGCCTTGCTTTATATTGCTACTTGATGAAAAAAAAAAGTTGTCCCAGGCCACCCAAGATTCATTTCTCTTGGTTCCCTGGGTCCTTAAGCATTTTCCTGTCATCAACTATCTGCAGAACTGTAAAGGTATTGGGTGACTTAGTTACTGATCATTCAAGCAATCCTAACGTAATGGATAGAATGGGGCCAACTTGTCAGTTCGATAAAAATGCATGAATGGTTTCAAGGGAAGACAGATAATAAAAGAAGTGCTTAAGCAAAAGAAAGAGAAGGTAAAGAAATAACAGTGGATTGGCTATTTTCTGTGTATTTTCTTTAAAAAAGCTGCGTTCTTCCTGGTGGCATTTGCTTTATTTTGCTACACAGAAACTACCAAATAATGAGGAAGAGGTACAAAACATGTCCCTTTATAGAGGGACAAAAATACTGTTGACCTAACACCCTATTTTTGTTTTAGGCCTGAGGGAAATAGTTAATTAGAAGGTTCCAGAAGGTGGAATATAGATATGCAATGTTCAATTTCATGAACCATTTCATGCTCAGAACAGCTGGTTTTGGACAGTTCCTATACAACCTGAAATGAATATGTTTCAGCTGTATGGGGTCATGTGTGTTAGTAAATCCAGACAGAAGTGGTTGAGGGGAAAAGTGGGTGAATGACAGAAAGGCAAAGGGAGAGAGAGAAGCAAGGGTTTTGAGAAGAACAGCAGTAGGTCAATTAATTGTCTCCCCTGAAAATCTTCCTTACTGCTATCACCAATAAGAAGAAACAGATGTACAGGCCAATGTATTGCAATAAGATGATGAGGGTGAAGGTTTGTTCTCTGAGCTTGTTGGTTGGTTTCCAAACGTTTTGTTACCAGGCTAGGTAACATCTTCAGCAGAATTTAGGGAGTGTCTGTGTTTGTTTGTTTGTTTTTGTTTATAAGGGCTTCAGGTGCAGATGTGTCAAGTGAGGATCTTGAGATGGCTCAGTGTGAGTGTGAGCTGTGAATGGGTCTTGTGATAAGGAGATTACATAAGGTCAGGGTCATTGAAAGGTGAACTGCTGGTGGGGTTGCATGGGTTGATTGAGGGTTGTGCGGTCTCTGGTTGGCTGTGGGGTTGATTTGGATTCTGAGGGGTTCATAGGCTGGTTGTAGGTCAATGTGTCTGTTAATGGAATTGCTTGTGGAGTGCCAGCCTTCAATGTAATGTCGAGTGTGGTTGGGGGGAGGGAGTGTGGCTGATTTTTGTGTTGCTCCAATTGAACTGGTGCTGTTTAGTGTTGGTGTGGGTAGAGATTAAGGATTTGGGATTGTGGTGTTTTGATTGCCTGCTGGTGTTTGTGGATCCTGGTTTTTAATTGACTTGAGGTTTGTCCCATGTAGAATTGGTTACAGTTGATTTTGTAGATTACATTGTTTGTTTCATCCTTCTGTATTTCTGTATAAGGAGAAGAGGCTGAGAAGATTGGAGAGCTAGGTCATTTGATAGGACGTGCCATCACCCCTAATCAACATGGGAGTGACATGGCAGAGAGGAGGGGAGCTGCTGAGATGGGGAATAAGCTGGTAAACATTTTATAAACAGGAGCTGCTTAGAATTAGGCATGTAGGTGAACCTTTTCTGACCAACGAATATTATTAAAAGGCATAAGGTTTTGGAAACTGAAGCTCATTTCATAGGATGCAGAGTCGTTAGACTGATGCAGGATTTAAATTGGGTTGAGTTGGTAGTGAAAAAAGTGGAAGGAGAGAAGAAGGTAGGTTAACTATGCAGCTTATGTGTAAAACATTACAATAAATCAACAACTGTAAGTGTCAAAAACTCCTTGTATTGTTCAGACCTTTTGAAATTGCCCACAATCTTTTAATGTATGCAAGTTCAACAACTGTTTGAAAGTGCTGTTAAAGCCCCACTTTTCCAAAATGGTTACTTTGAGGTTTGCTGCAGAACATCTGGGAAGTTTAAATGCTTTCATGTTATGTTAGCCTTGTTTTATCAAACCTCTCGCTACTACATTTTGTCCCTATGTAGAATCTAGAGGAGATAGCTTGCAGATGATGATATACATCAGTTGGAAGAATATGTGAGTATTTGTTGGGGCCTGTGATGTGTATATGCAGGAACCAATTTCTGCCATTTTAACATTATAGACCCATGATGGTAAACCTATGGCATATGTGCTGTCGTCCCAGGTCAGATCTCCGTGGCGTTACTTTCATGAGCTTCTGTTTCCCTGCAAACAAAACAGAAGCTCACAAAAGAAAAAGATTTTGACTCTTGCTGTGCTGCTGGTCTCTGCTGCGCATGCACACATGCCTGTACATTGGTGCGTGCACACGTTCATTTGTCCATGCACACCTTTCACTTTGGACATGCGTGCGTGCACGGTTTGGGCACTCAGTGTCTAAAAGTTTCTCCATCACTGTTAAAGACTAACAAGGGCCTCCTCCTACAATGTCAGAAGCTGCTCAGGGATGGGTGATCAGGGTTAAATGAGGGTGGAAATCAGAGGCAATATATCATCATGCTTGATCTTGATGTTATCTTGTCCAAACCAGAGCACCCTAAGAAGCCCTAAGTTTTAGCTCTGCTGAATTGTAACTGATTGTAACTGATTCAAAATAGTTTCATAGAATCTCCAGAACATGAAAGTTTGCTTTCAGTTTCTAGGGAAAACTACTGTTTTCCAATAAGGTTGTTTATTGCTCCACATATCACCAGGTCAGGGGTGGGTTCCTGCCAGTTCTAACCTCTTCTATAGAAGAGGTTCCACAAATCTACAGTGCCGTTTAGAACCGGTTCCAGCTCCCTCCCCCCGCCCGTCCACACATCATCAAGATGAAGAATGAGAGGAAGAATTCTGGGAGTTGAAGTGACAAGTCTTAAAGCTGTCAAGTTTGAACACCCCTGGAGTTTTGTTTCTAAAGGGTTAGGGGTGCAAGGGTCTTGCAACTTGACAGCTTTAAGACTTGCGTGCTTCAAATGCCAGTTTCTGAGCCAACATTTTGGTTGCTAAGCAAGAGCATTGCTGAGTTCACCACATTTTACAAGTTGGCCACTACCCAGTCACATAGCCGGCAAGCCACTCCCACAAAACAGGCCACACCTACAGAAGAGGTTCTAAATTTTTTTTTGAAACCCACCACTGCATCAGGTTCATGAACATATTAAGCCATAACATGACCTGTTTTGTCTTAGCATATCTAAAGCTATTGTGCCTTGTATTGTAGCTTTATTCTTTGTTGTTTGTTCAAAAAATAATAGTGAGATGAACAAGATTGGGTGTTGCAATTTGTTTGTAGTTTATGGTTTAATCTGCCATGTGAGCTAATCATGGCTTATTAAATAATCATGGTTAAACTAAGTTTAGCAAGAGTAATACATTTTGTAAGGTTTACTCATAGAGCTTGACAAATATTTGCCTGCTGCCTCTTCTATAATAGCAGTCAAAATTTTTGAAATGCACACACCCCAAAAAATAATTCTACAGAAAGAACCTACCTTCAGTTACATAATTTTCACTTTCAATGAAAGCTTGCCTTGGACACAGCTGTAAACTGCATTTGAAATAAATTGCTGCCATTTTCCCCGGGGTTACACAAGTCAGATTTTTCAATGACAAAACAGAACTATCTACTGATTGCACAGCTTCATGTCCACCATCACAGGCATTACTGAACAGCAATTCTTTTTCTGATCCAGTTAGATACTAGCACAGAAAAAAAGGGAAGGGGGATTCATGCTTATTGTCCAGTTTCTCAATTTTTTAATGTGCAGAAAATGCTGAATCACACATTTACAATCAAAGCAGGTAATGAACAAGTTCCAAGTAAGGGAGAAGGAGGAAGAGAATTAATAGCATTGCAGCAGCCCCTCTAAAAGCATTGCCACTTACATCTATCTAATATAAGTATTAACATTAACCTACTAGTAGCTAATAATTCAGAAAAGGGGTGGAATTTGAAGACCACCCTGTGGGCATTCACATAATATTCATTGCCACTGAAGTTTACCTTTTCATTAAGCAGTTGGCATGGTGGCACAGCTAATCACAAAAACACCCATTTATCAAAAGGTAAACTCATTGAGGCTGCTGTCTACTACCCAGCTATATTCTTCTCCCTTTTCTATCCCATCAGTTAGTTTGATTTGTCTTGGGGCATGGAGCCTACTTCCAGACGAAGCACTCCGGTGCAATTCCTTATCATGTCTATGGAGATTCTCAGTCATTCAGGCCATGGTTGTCCCAAAGGTGCTTTTCCAGGAGGCAACTGGATTTTCTTGTTTTTCCTTGAAGACGTTCCACTTCTCATCCAAGAAGCTACTTCAGCTTTGAATGGAAGGATTTATACTCCTTGCAGACAGCTGGTCATTTGCATCCTTTTAGAGCAGGAGTGTCAAACTGGTGGCCTGTGGGCCAGATGTGTCATGTGCAGGCCACAGCCACCCCAGCTCCACAAAGGGAAAAACATCACATCAGATGATGGCAACGTGGCACCACAAGTTTAACACCTGTGTTTTGGAGAGTTCTTGAGGCCACTTGGAGGTTTATTTGTGTAGTCAGGGACACCTGAGTAGTGCAAATGGGTGTGGAGCCTTCTTGGCTGCAGGATGTCCAGTCAGAGCTCAAGAAGCTTCTTGGATGAGAAGCAAAACGTCTTCAAAGAAAAACAAGAAAGTCCAGTTGCCTGTGAAAATGTACCTTTGGGACAACTCCTTATCATGTTTACTTAGTAAGGCCTATGGAAGTGCACAGGTTCCTATACATAAAAGTGATATTGAAGGCAAATGCTGTAGGTATTGATAAGCTAGTTTCTCTCATATTTTCAGTTAAGTAAGTAAAAATTATTGGCGTGCAGATCCTGACAGTCATCTTCCTTCAGTATTTTATAGTTGTTCAGTCATTCATAAAACAACAGATTATCAATTACCCTAGCCAAGCTTTTGGAAGAATATGTGGCATTGTAAGAGCAACTTGTTTCCATAAGGTCCACCATTTCCTTTCATTTTTAAATGCATGTTAAAAACAATAGCAATGCATGCTGCTAGATCTCTTACCTTATAATTATACACAAGCTGTTTCAAGGTTATTACAGATTGGTTGATGAAATGTTCAAATTAGTTTGGCCCCCTAAATGGTAGCACCTAATATTCAAAACCCATTTGAGGAAGTTGCAAGATTCTTTATATAAGTATCAAGATGTATCGCCTTTACAATCCCTGAAGTAAAAATCTATCTAATTTACTTAAATTTGAGCACTCGTACTGCTAAAGCAAAAATGTACAGAGATTTCTACAAGTATCCTCTTCTAGCCGAAGTTATAGCAACAATGCTAAAGTGGTCATGTGTTCCAAAAGACTAGTAAATCTCTGCCCCAAACAGCTTAACAAGTTGGTAGGCAGGAGGGCAGCCAATGCTTCACCCCATCTCTCTCTAATCAACTGAGCTGACTGGACTATTTGGGGACACAAAAGGTGTACAAATCTTCCAGAAAACAAATAAACTTGCATTCAGAAATATCCTCACCAGCACTCTACCTTTCCAGCAAGTGCAGAGGTACCTAAAGCTTCCATCCCAGACCATACTCAAGCAAGTCTAACCTACCACACTGAGAAGAGAGTGACTGGTGGAGTCTCTTTTCAGTAAATGGCACTGCATGGGAAGGAAACAAAACAGAAAAATCCACCAATTACTGCCCTCAAATTGGCCCATAGTAAATGTATATGAACAGGACCAATCAAAGCCCTCTTACTGGGACAGATTACAATTATTGGGAGTACCAATTATGTCATCATATATTTCTGCCAACTCTGCTACTAGAGGAATACAGGGAGTTCTCATTTAACTATTACAATTAGCACCAGCAACTTTGTTATTAAACAAAGTGGTTGCTAAGAAAAATGATGTGGTTATGATCTTACTTCAGCTTTTCTGCAAAGGTCGTAAAGTGAGAAATATTTGATACCTTTTCATTATGACCATCATTTTGTGGCTTTCACTGCCTGCTTTGACAGTAAAATGAGCAAAATCTTGATAAAAGTAGTCCTGGATTTAAGACTGCTCATTTAAAATTGGAGGGAAGTTATAGCAATGCCAAAAAAGTGAGTTACAATTCATCCTTGGAGTTGCAACCCCGCAGTCACACGTTCTTAATTTGGGGCTTGGCAAAGGGCTCATATTTATGATGGTTGCAGTGTCCTGCTATCACATGATCACAATTGCAACCTTCCCAGCTGGCTTCCCACAAGCAGTCAATGGGGTGGGAGTGGGGGGACATGGATTTACTCAACTGCTGTTCAAGTCACTTAACAACCATGGTAATTCTCTAAATGACTTCAGTAAAAATGGTTGTAAAATTGTTCCACTCATATGACTTGGTTAACAACCATAATGTTTAACAACTGTTAATTCTGGCTCCCATTGTGTTTCTAAGTCGACTATTTGTATTTGCTTTTTTAAAAAAATATGCTGATGTAAATATATCCAGAGATCTAGCTACATATATCCTGGAGTGCTTCTCAGCTGAAGATCCTAGTTCTGATCCAATCATAACTGGGAATGTAGTCATTCCTTCCCTGTCTTATCTTATGAATAACTACACTTGAGAAGGAACATGCTCCTTACTTTTGAAAAATGAGGCCAAGGTTCCTAGATATATATTTTGAAATATTACTGAAGTTCATCTAACGCAACAGAATGCTGAACTGAATAGCACTGAGTTATTTAAAACAATTTTGTGCTACCTTCAGTTACAATCCTCTTACTGGTATAGGTAGAAGATTCTATTGAAATCATAACAGCTAATTTATAAGGATTACAGCTAATTATATTAGATATTTCTTTCCCCCTGCTCCCCCTTCCCCCCAAATTGCTCCAGCATTGCAGGAAATAGTTATGGACATGGCAACTACAGTTATAAGTTCTGAAATTGGAAAGGATCCTGAGGTCCATTATTAGTCCTTCTCAAGAAAAATCCTTTCTGTTCTCCAATAACATTTGCACTCTGAATTCATACATTTCAATTGGTTTAAACAATAAACAAATAATGTTATCATCAGGATTACATATTAGCAAGCAGCCTAAGAAAATAATACATTGCTCAATGGAAATATGCAAAAGTTGTACGTTCTCTTTGCAAGCAGTCTTTCTTCTCTCCTGAGATGATGGCAGTCAAATGGTGAATCTGGCTGGGTCATCACATCCAAGTCAGCATTAAACTCTGAGCTCAGCAGAAAAAGCAGAGTTCTGCATTTCTTTCAGTCATGTATGCATTGCCCCTGGTTCTGGATATATTGTCCTGAATGTCAGGTTTATACGTGGTTCCCTAGAGTGATACTCCTTGGGAACACGGTGCTGAAAAAGATCCAAAACAGCCCTTCAATTACATAATACATATTAAGGAAATACAAATACTTTGTTTTTTGGTATGAAATGTATCAAATTGTACTTTAAAAAATTGAGTTTCCTTATACTGCTATACTTATGCTATACTTATAACTGCTATACTTGGTAAAAAATGAAGAAGAGGCCAAATCCCATTGTCCTTTTGTTCTTTTGTTTTGTTTTTTCTGGTTAATAATACATTTGCTTACTGCATTATTTCACAGGTGGTAATCTCATGCCCTCTGGTTGCCCAGGAAAAAAAACTTGTAAGACTTTTGTGACCTATGAAAGACAAGCAGCCCAATCTCATAGCATAGCGTTCCCCAAACTTTGTGGCTTGGTGACCTGGCTGGGGGGGGAGGGGGAACTGGGCTGTGTCAGCAGCAAGCTGGCACATATGTGCACAGCTCCACTCAACCCGCCGTACGTGTGAGTGGAGCTGAATGTGCGCATGTGTGCCAGACTGCCTCTCCAGTAGTGGGCTGCGCCCCCTGGGTTGAGGACCTGTCATAGCAAACAACTTTTTATTTCTCCCCACCTGAATGTGTTTCAGTGTTGCATTAGCCTCAGGTTCCAATCCTATACACAGATGGTCATGTTTACGACCATCGCAGCATCTTCAGTTACATAATCAGAATCTGGACGCGTGGCATCTGGTATCTACAAGAGTTGCAGCATCCCAGTGTCATATGATAACCATTTCCCACCATTCAGCCAAGTCAATGCGGAAATAATAGCATGATTCACTTAACAACCACCTTGCTTACCAAGGAAAATTCTGGTCCCAATTGCTGTCATAAGTTGAGGACTACCTAAATATAGATCTGTAAGGAAGTAAACAGCATTTTTATAATTTTTCTCTAGGCTCCTCACCTGCCAGTCTTCTTGAGTAGCTCCTTCCATCATTAGCAAAGTACCATGATCCAATGGTATGTGAACTCTTTGCACATAGGTATAATCATTGTTATCCTCCTAAAAAAGATTTATTAAGTATAGTTAATCTATAGTCATAAAATTCTAGAAGTGTAAGCATCTACTTAGGCTATTTTATTCAACCTCTGCCTAAGTAGATGTCTTAGTTTCTGCTTGAATACAATGACTATAGGGAAACAAAATGTCCTTAAGCCAAGTGTTCTCATGACCTCTTAAAAGAATTAGTGAATTTGTGCAATCCCTCTGATTACTAAATCTAATAATACCATTTGGGTTAGGCGTGGACAACCCCCACTTTTTTATTAATTAAAGTTTAATCAGATAAAGCAATGATACATTTTGCAATTTTATAAATATAAAATAACTCAGAAACTGCAGCTAGTCCACAATGCAGTGATGCATGAAAGGCAGCATCATGTAAAGCAGCAGTCTACATACAAGTAGACTACAATATGCATCATTATGAGAAGATATTCTCACAGTCCATGAAGGAGAATAACTGATATATTACACAAATTTGGGTAAAAGCCCTGCTGGCCACAACTACTACATCATCTTGCAGCAGAAGCTGCAAGTCCAGGAAGATCCCCAATTGCACATTAGGTTTGCCTGGGGAGCTGTGATCCCATTCAGACTAAAAAAATGGGAGCCAGTTTTATCTAGTGGTTAAGGTCCTCAGCTAGAAAGCAGGAATCCATGAGCTTTAGTCCTGCCTTAGCCATGAAAGCAGCTGAGCTCTTTTTCAGCCCAACTCACCTCACTGGGTTGTTATGGGGAAAATAGTAAGTAGTAGTTTTGTTGAATATATGTATTGCCTTGAGTTATTTGTAAAAATAATAAAGGCAGGATACAAATAAATAAATAAAATCTAAGGTAGTAGAAGCATTGGGAACATTCAAATTTGGCAGGGAAGCACACCCTCCCAATCCCACCTCCAGATTCTAAACAATCATTGAAAGAAGACCTCAACAACTTGGTCACCTTGGGATTGAGATACAGTTGAATATCATCCAGATAATGATAGCAACTCTGTTTCTGCAAATGACCTCAATCACAAGCTTAATACAGATGTTAAACAGGACAGGCAAGAACAACTGGCCATGTGAGGAAGAGGAGAATCACACAACACTGTTCCTCCCATTCATAATCCATACAGTGCATTTGGAAAGATATCAGTACCATATTTAACAAGTTATGACATCTCTGTACTGGCCTAAAACTCAATGGGCCTAGATAGCCTACTTCCTTCAGAGCCCTCTGAGGCACCAACTCAAGTACCTTCTCAGCAACAAAGACGGGAAGGTTGTAGAGTGAGAAAAAATTCAAAATTGTTTCATCCTCTAATGGCTTCTTGAGGAGAATGGCACATTGCCACTCCTTCAAGGCAGGCAGAACCACACCCACATTAAAAGATCCGTTCACCACCATATGGACCCAGCCATTTATTAACACTCAACAAGAGATATGAGGGGCATAGATCTAAAAAGCAGGTAATGGATCTTGTCTTTTCTCATGGGGCACAGGGTCAAATACTTTCCAGGGAACAAGTTAGTGCTTCTGTCAAATCAGACAGGATGGCCCAGTCTGAGTCTAATTCTTAGATTTTATTCAAGAGGGGTCCATGATAATGCAGATAGTTTATTGCAGCCCAGCAGAGAGCATGATTAAACAGGACTGCTGGCCAATAACCATTTATGCTACAATGCAGTATCTAATTCAAGCGCTTATGTGTTTGGTAGATTCATTCTTCTTCTA
Organism: Thamnophis elegans; assembly: GCF_009769535.1. Taxonomy (NCBI): domain Eukaryota; kingdom Metazoa; phylum Chordata; class Lepidosauria; order Squamata; family Natricidae; genus Thamnophis; species Thamnophis elegans. Next base: position 105,988,380 of record NC_045541.1, on the reverse strand, counting down.
TCCCCAATAGCATACTAAATCTCTCTTTTGTCATTTCATCTCCAGGAGCTCCTCAGAAAACAAGGAAGTTTTTCAGGACCAAGGAAAAAGAAGCCAATGCAATCTGATCCAAGGCCCTTGACATTTGCCCATTCTCATGGGCAACTAAAGTCTTAAATGAATTGCCCATCATATCACTAAGTTCTCTGTGAAATCTATCAAGGTTCATTAGTATTGGTCAGCTTGATCTGTTAGGTCCAAGTTCCCAGCAGGGGTGGGGAAAGGGCCAGTAAGCTGAAGGTGAACCAGAAAGTGATCTAACCATAATGAAGGCCTGCTAATAATATCTTCCACCTTCAGATCACACCACAACTACCACAAAATAAAATCCAGGTTTAACATGTGATCACCACTATGTGCTAGCTTCCAAATATCTGGGATAGATTCATGGTTGCCATGAGCTCTTTCATCAATCCATGCTGAACACCACATGCTGGCTTGAACAGGCAGAACAGCAGCAAATTCTGTTGGTGTAGAAAGCGTGAGTGGGCGCGAGTTCTGGCAGCTGCTAGCTTCCAAAAAAGATGGAGGAAACCCAAAGTGCATCACCTCTCAATGCATCAGTATAGTTCCTGTCGAATTTCCCATCCTCTTGGTGATCTTAGCTGCCCTTCTCTGATATTTATACCCCATCTTTCCTCTAAGGAGCTCAAGCATTATAAACAGTTCTTCCGTTTCCACTGTAATTCTAATAATACTCCCATAAGCATTAGGTAATGACATAGCAATTGGCCTAAGCTGAGCACACTATGCTTATTAAATAAGAAAACAGCTTGGAGTCAGATGTCTAATTCTAAACAATCAGATATCCAGCAACTCTTGGAACACCTCCAGATGAAGTTTATATTGTATTATATCAGAGTTCAAGATACTGCAGCTTTCTGTCCCAGATAGTCCCATTACATGGAATCCTTATAGATTACAAAAGTAATTCAGTTTAGTAGGAAAAGATGGAACAGTTACATAATGTAATTGGTAGAACCAGAAACAAGTACAAGGAATGCCGAATTTCTACAAGCAGTATTTCTACCGTCAAGAAAACATCCAGAAAATATTTTCCTGAAAGAATGCATTTTCTACAGCTAGAATAATCTGCAAGGACAATGTGGAATGTAGATACATGAAGCTTCCATTGACTAAGTAGCATTACGCTCTCAATTAAAAAGTATCCCAACTCTTCCCAGATCCATATAAACTCAGACTCTTCTTAAGTTAAAAATTCAGCTACTATATCAACTAAGAAAAGCATCTATCCTTGATTTTGGTGAATGTGTTCATAATTTTTGTTCCAATATATTTCTTTTAATACTGAATAGCAATAAACACCTCCCACAATTAAGGAGATAACTTTTTCAAGTCTGAAATGTTTAGAGGATATTAGGTAATTGGTTAAAAAAAATACTCTCAGGAAGTTTCTATGTACTATTCCTTAGGATCCATCCACAAAGTGTATCAGTCTTCAGAGAGAAAATCCTAGCAGTTTTATTACAGTTGTTATTGATGTTCAAGATACCACAATAAATCTAGTTTACAATTCCATTGTTGCTAGTTCAAGAATAATAACGGAGTAGCAAAAACTATCAATCATGGGAGATATGACTTTGGAAAAACACTGAAGTGGGAGAGAAAATAAGGCTGCAAAATTTCAGGTCAATAGACTCTATTATTTGGGCTTTTGACTAATACAGAAGCCAACAATGATGCATAATGCAAGATATGGCCCTGGAGGTGGCTATCAAGCTTCTGTGTAGGACTGACTTGGCAGGATAATTGGCCTGAACAACTAAACATCCAGATATAATGGCTGAATATTTTGTCATGCATCAGTCAGAGAGTGGGAGGGAGATGAAGTAGTGGTAATTTGAGACAGCAAACTTGCCAACACAGGAACCAAAACTGATCCAACAGGAATGTATTTCCATTGAAGTTCTGGGATGCTGCTAGCATGCCACCAAACTTTTCAAATCTACGCTATAATTTATGCAAGGTTCTGACTTTTATTAATATTTAACACAACATTGAAATTCTACATATCTGAAATCTTTGGCAGAAAACAGATCACTGTCAAGAACTATCACCTTAACTATTATCCATCTATGAATCTCTGTGCCTATATGTTCCTTTCTTTAAAAGTTAATAGAGTTTTTACTTCTGTAGCAAGACCAAAGAATCTCTCTGCTCTAGTAGTTATCACAATGATTATTGAAGCTATTTTTATTTCCTCAAAGACCCACTAATTCATGAATTCATGTCTCCTGCAGCCTTACAAAACACACCAGCATCCTATTTATTTCAATGTTTTGCTTTTAAAATCAGCCTCTTATGTTGGTTTCTTACATTTTTTTCCAGACATTATGACCAAGATGAATACTCCAATCGTTACATAATCTCCTGTTAGAAATGTAGACATTTATGTCTCATTTATAGCAAGAGATAAAGGAACATGTAGCCTTCCAGATACTGGATTACAACTTCCATCAGCCTCACCTGGAGTAGCAGAATGGAGATTCATGGGTGTGTCACTCTCACTTTGGTACAGCAACAAACAGTTGAAATACAGACTCCAATAGATAGTTAGGACTGCAGAAAAAACAACTTGTCTTCCATAGAGGACCTGTATATTGCAGGATAGCTGAGAAAATATCTACAGACCCCTCACATCCTGGATACAAACTGTTTTAACTCCTCCCACTGGAAAGCCACTATATTGCATGCTAAAACTACTACCGTATTTTTTGGAGTATAAGACGCACCGGAATATAAGATGCACCGGAATATAAGACGTACCAAGGTTTTGAAGAGGCAAATTAAACAAAATTAGGTAGGTAGGTAGGTAGAGGGATAGAGAGGGAGAGAAAGAGAGAGAAATGCAGTAGATAAGTAGGGAGAGAGAGTAGTTAGGTAGGTAGGTAGATAAAGGGAGAGAGAGGGAGGGGGAGAGAGAAATACAGTAGGTAAGTAGGGAAAGAGAGAGTAAGTAGGTAGGTAGAGGGATAGAGAGGGGGGGAAATACAGTAGGTAGGTAGGGAGAGAGAGAGTAGGTAGGTAGGTAGATGTTTCCAGATGTATTTATCCATGTGCTGGAGAAAGAAATCGCTGACAACCTGCAGCACCTAAGACTTGTTTCTGCTGGCACAGCACTTGATCAATGTAATTCTCATCAGTCATTCTAACTAAAGAGCTTTCCGAAAGGGAAAAAGTTTTTCCACTCTACAAACCTCCCAAAACGAGCTCGTTTTTTTTTTCAAATAAAAGGCATGAATAGCCTTGGGGGGCTTGCAAAATGCACGGGGGAGGGGGGCAAAAACGAGCAAAAAATGGCATGTTTCTTTTGTCAAAAAATTGCATGCATAGCCTTATGGAGGCTTATAGAGTGCTGCTGGGGGGGGGGGGCAAAAAGGACAATATTTCTTCATTTCTTCATTTCTTCCCTTCCCAGCCCTCAGGAGCTCTCTGAAAGCCTCCATAAGGGTATGCACAGCCATTTTGGTGAAGGGCGTGGAGCTTCAGGAGGCAAAAAAATGCTGCATTCGATGTATAAGACACACCCAGATTTCCAGTCTCTTTTTTGAGGAAAAAAGGTGTGTCTTATACTCCGAAAAATACAGTAGATACAGAGAAAGTTTTTTCCCTTGTGCTGTCACTCTGCTGAACACCTAACTCCCACAGAATTGTCCTGCGTCTAAGTATTTACTTAGTATTTACCATGTGGTATGGCTGCATTCTTCTTATCTTCTCTACCGTTTCCTCTTACTGGTATCATTATTATGATTATTACTCTGTTGTTTTGCAAGTATATTGAGAGCAATAGTGGGTTTTGGCTCCAGTTGCAACGGAAGCAGGGTGTGCACCATGGGCACACACACTGCACACGCATGCACACCCACTGCCTGCGATGCTCATGCTGCTCAGCGGAGTGTCATGCAGGTGCCATACACTGCGCGCGCACAGATGGCCCATTTCCTTCAAATACAAGTAAGGAATGAGGGCGGGCGGGCCCTCCAAAGCACCATTCTGATATGGTGGCTGCTGCTTCTGGCAGGCACCGGTACGTGCGTACTGGGGCATACCACCTGCAACCCACTACTGATTGAGAACTTCTGCACTAGAGACAAATTCCTTGTGCATCTAATCAAACTTGGCCAAATAAAGTATTCTAATTTATGGAGAATCTATTGTGTCTTGGCTTGGGCTATGCACACTTAATATTCACCCAATAGACATAGAAAAACTTCTGAGTAACAACTCATATGCATAAACCATTATTACCTTCTTATCAATAAAACAAAAGGCCTTCTCTGCAGTTCTTCTTTCCTGTTAGTGTGTGTGAGTGTGTGCAAATAATTAAAACACTTAGTATTCTTCAGTGGAGGAGATCAGACTTTGCTCAATATCTTACTGGAAAAAAAACAAAATTATCTAGAGGCTAATCACGGATATCCACTATTATCTAACATGTACACCCTAACTCCTCCTCCTACTCTCAGCTACCTGTTTCCTTGGTTACAATCTTAGTGGCAGAGCTGCTGCCTACCTACTATTACAGTTTGGCTTCAAAGCTTTAAATTTACATTGCAGTATAAGCTGGGAAGTTAACTGCAGTGAACTAATTCTTCAAGCAAATTCAAGGCTCTGCAGCAAAAAAAGACAGCATAGGTAGATTTTGCAGGTCGGAACACTTGCCATTTATCTCGGTTGCTGTATATATTTATTTTTGGAATGCTTTTATTTTTAAAATGCTTTTATTGTCTCAACTGTTTTTATAGTTTTAGAACTATAAGCTGCCCAAAATCACCAGTTGAAATGAGTGGCTACAGAAATTCAATGAATGAATGAATATATAAATAAAATAAAATCAAAGATATTTATTCTTTCTGAGATGAAATGCCAAATTGCATCCTGAAAAATTAGTCACATAACATGTCATTTGTTTCCAACCCTATGTATATTATATTTGTGCACGTATCCTTTTTGCAGGAAATCAGAATTCAAAGTTCAAAAAAAGAGTTTATTGAGTAAAAAGGGTCCTATTATTAAAACCTCATGTAAACCTGTCAATAGTCAAGGTTTTAGTATAAACAAAAATGTTTTTAGTTTTCTAGAATATTAGCTACCTCATGCAAATCTGTCATCTGCAAATCTGATAAGAATTTTTTCCTACCTCATCATCACTATTAATAAAAATATTGAAGATTAGACCACTCAGATTGGAACCTAATGCCATTCTATTCAATTCTTCCATCCAACTGATGACAAACCATTATTGAACACTCTTGGAGTACTATTTTCAAATAAATCGTGTTTTGTAGTTCTCATAACATCCAGGCAGCATGTAACTAGTGTAATAATTATGATTATCACAGGGCATTTTCCAGATGCTTTCCTGAAAACAAGACATAATATGCTTGCAGCATTTTGGCAATGTATTAAGGAAATTTATCTGATCAAAATATGCAATATTAGTTGACAAGATTTGTTTTTGGCAAATCCACCTTGACTTTTGATTATTACCCTACTACTTTTAAGATGCTTACAAGTATCCACGTCTTTGTAATTTATTCTAGAATCATCCTAGGCCCACATATCAAACTGACTGGGCTGGTCCTCATTCTCCCCCTTTCTGATTACAGAACTGGCACTTGCTCTGTTTCTGCCATCTGGCACTTTCACTAGTTCTTCCAGAGATAGCAGGCAATGTACATTGTCAGCTCAAATGGCTCCTTTCTTTAATAGATTTAAAAGTGTTGATTTTATTTTCATTTTTTTAAAAGTAAAGCCTTGGACTAAATCGTCTAAAATATCACCTTTCTTTATACTTATTCATATCTTAGGATATTCTTCAGAGTTCCAATTCCATATATCCATGCTAAGACCACATGAGGAGACAGAATAACAGAGGGACCTTGGAGGTCTTCTGGTCCAACTCTCTGATCAAACAAGAGACCCTATACAATTTCAGAGAAATGACTGTGCAGTCTCTTCTTTAAAATCTCCTGTGATGGACCATCCACAACTTTTGGAGACAAGTCATTTCATTCACTAATTGCTCTCACTGTCAGGAAATTTCCCCTTAGTTCTAGGTTGTTTCTCTCCTTGATTAGTTTCCATCCATTGCTCCTTGCTCTTCAGGTGCTTTGAAAAATAGGTTGACACCCTCCCCCGCTTCCTTGTAGCAGCCCCTCAAATATTGGAACAGCAACGGTGAATCTCGGCTTTGTCAGTTTGAAAACAAATTCTAAAGCTAAATTCTCATTGGGCCAATAAATCATTTTTTTTTCTGCTACTAGAAAAGAACTTCTAAGTAATAGTTTGCTGTTAATTTTCATTCAAATCATAAAAAAATTGAATATTGTGTTTATCACCAAATTTTATTCTTTCTTATGTAAATTACTCAGGAATTATACTGAAGAAATAGATTAAATATTGGAAGATATTTCAAGACAAGGTGGAACATATTTTTATATAAGTGAAAGTCTGCTCATAAATTCTGCATCTCACATTATTTCAAATTATTGATCAACTAATGTATAAAAAGGTTTTTGTAATGGATTGTTTTAATTCAATATGGAAAAAAACTGTCTTCAACTGTAATCATCATCTTCACGACTAGGCTATCCTATTCCTCAGCAAAGGAAAACGAACCTTGGAGTTGGCTTTTAAAAATTGTCAGTTATCCAGGGAGCAAAGAATGTCAATAGATACAAGTTTGTACATAAAGTTTTGGTTCAGAAGAAAAAAAACAAATAAAAAATGGTCTTAACACCAGTGGAAGCTGATCAGTTTCAAATCATTGTTTCATTTGTCTAAATCTTGTTAAACATTTGTGGTACTTCTTTACCTACTTATCTGAACAAGTTTATAATAAAAGTTTGGGTTCTTCCATTTTAAAATGGAAACATAGTGTTTCTGGATTTAGCTATCAGGTACAGTATATGATTAGGGCAAATGAGAATTGAAGTGAAATTCTGCAATGAGATAGGAAATATTGTTTAGCAGGTTCACTACAATTAGGACATTTTCCAGCCTCATCCAGAAATGGCAGCAAAAACTGCACCCTAACACTAACCTACTACCAAAGCATCCCACCCATCACCAAATAGCTCATCAAATGCTATTTAAAGCTATGAACTGGTTAGTAATGGCTTGAACACTGGGTTTATGTGCTACCCATCTCTTATTAGATATGTGGGACAGAAACAGCAACATTGTATTATGCATTTAAACTCATTAAAATATGTCTTTCAACTGGATTACATTCCAGCGTTATAAACTCACAGGCAGAGGCTTCTTCCTCATCTCAAACATCCGGGTAGCACCAAAGCTAAGCGATGCAATTATGGGGTTTTTTCCCAGTGTAGGCTCATCATCGCTATGCCAGTCAACACTGTTCTTTTCATTTTGGTAAAGGTTACAGAGTAGGGAGTTGAAAGTATTCTTGGTGAAATCTTCTACAAGATCCTTCAACATGGCCAATAGTGGGTGCCACTGAAATCAGAGGAGAAAAAAAGGAGGTAAACATCACAACTAGAAGCAAAGTCAGTGTCCAGTAAATAAGATAGCTATACTACTAAGAAGTCTGTTTCAAACCGTAATATCACTAATTTGAAACTTAAGGAAAAAAATACTGTACCTAGAACTTGTGGTAAGCATAATGAAATAAAAACCTCTCATCTTACAATATGCAGGAACATATAGCAGTTAAGTGGTTGGACTCTTAAGAAAGTGGGCAGTTTGTCAATATTTCTTATAAGCCAAAAAAGGAGGTTAAAAAAAACAACAACCCAACAACCCAGAAGGTAATAACAGCAATTCATGTCACTATTACTGCCAAGAAAATGGACATATGTAACTGACAGGAATGATTCCAGGTGCAACTCAAGGTGTTGTGATCAACACATTTTAAATCCTATATGGATTGGAGCCAGGCAATCTGAGGACCATTTAGATTTTGTCTTCCCAAGATGTTCTGGTGGTCCCCACCATTTGCAAAGTGGATGAGAGAGGACTCAGGGGCATTCTCTGCAGGAGTTCCCTCATGCAGAATGCCCTCACACTCATATAAGAACTGCACCCTCAGTTTTAACATTTAGGAAGTCTTGGTAACATCCCTTTCCTACTGTATATTTGGAGAACTGAGGTGAGAAAGCGAGATGTACTTGATGGATGCTGTTCTTTTGATGCCATGACTTACAATAACTCTATTGGGTTTTAAGTGGACTATATTTATTGATAACTTTGACAATGTGTCATTGTAACATGAACTGTATTGCTGTAAGGTATTTAGGGTCAAATGACTGAAGCAGCATTCCTTAATAAATAAGTGTTTACTTTTACACAACTGTATCTTTACATATATACAAATACACATTTTGCATCTGATGTCTAGACCCTTAGTTTCTCATATTCTAGAAAGGTAGTGATAGCTTATGGAATCTTTCAGGGCTTAAGTGCCACAAAGTTCATTAATATCTGATTAAATAATGTAAGAGCTTCACGACTAGCAAAGTTTCTTTCATAATCTCCAAAGCTTGCATGTTTTGCAATATCATGATTAATTGGTACTTGCCTATAGCATTTGCTACTTTATGCCTGAACTATATAAGGGCTACAGGTAGTCCTCCTTTAGGGACAACTGGAACCGGCAACTCAAGTCATTAAGAGATATGGGTCACTGAAACCACGAGCGTGCTTATGATCTTACTTCACCTCAATTTACGACCACAATTGAGCCCCAAATTTCCATGGCCAAAGTTATTTAGTGAATCACTGCTCTTGTTACTAACATGGTTGTTAGTCACAAGTTGATCACATGACCCTAGGCACTGCAACCATCATAAATCCAAGCTAATTGCCAAACATCAATATTATGATCAAGTGATCATGGGAAAGGTGCAACTGTCGTAAGTGAAAAATGATCATGTTTTTCAGTGCCGTTGTAACTTCGAATGGTCATTAAGTGAATGGTTATAAGCTACCTGTATAGACCTACAACATTTGCAAATGTGAGGATAGGTCACAATTTGTTCATTATTGTCATAATTGTGAACAGTTGTTGTACAAGGCTGCTATTAAGAGAGGATTACTTATAATTTGTTATAAGTTCATCTTGTTGCAAATGCATATTGGAGTTAAAAAAATGAAACCAGTTACAAAGTTGCTCAACTAGCAAGCTGCCTAAATAATTCTTCATAGGAGTTATAGTTCAATGTTGCAAAGAACATTTCTAGAATTTCCTCAATGATTTAATAGCCAAGGTAGTTGGGGGAGAGGGGTTCCCTTAGCAAACCATGAAATAAATCAGATTTAAAGTCAGAATTAACACTGCTATTTGACAGGGGGAAAACAGTGTTGTTTTTCTCTCAATTTTAACTGAAGTAAGGAAAAATACTGTACGATTTCATTATGTGACATGAAAAGTGATAGCGACTTTTACTCTGTTCTTTTCCAATACTGCCCTCCAGTGTTTGATAAATGCAAGGTTCCATCATTCATCCAACAGAAATTCAGGTAAGATCACCATATTTTAAATTATATATTAATTAGGTTTCTGTCCTACAGAAAATTCATGGGCTATACCTGTAAGTCAAGGATTGGGAAGAAATCCTAATTAAGCAAAGGAACAAGAGGAGGACAGGCTGAAAATTGAAACTGAGACTCAAGCCACCACCCAAAGTATGCAGGCACTAAAACAGGATCTTTAAAAAAATATTCCATTTTCATAATTCTCCAATAACTGAGCAAGAAGAATGCACGTTCCAAAGGCTTTAACTATGAAAACAGCACAGCAGATGGAACAAACCAGGCTGAATGTCCAATGCTGTAATGCCCTGAAAGCTCAATAAATGCATTCCTTAACCTCCTCAGCAAGGTATGGTAAGACTACCGTGTAGTAAATATTGTTCTGCTAAAACATCAGCTGCTTACTTTTTAACAAACCTCTGTTCAGGAGAGGGAAGAAGGAATGGCCTTGAGAGATAGGAGGAAGACTTGTTATGACAATGGTCAGGAAAAGAGAACTAAGTCTAGGGCAGACATGTAACCTGAGTAAACAACTCAGACAAGATCCTCCTTAGTAGTCACAACGATAAAGGAAGGGGGGGAGGCACATTCAGATTTGCAAGATTCTGTTACTACAGTTTTTCAATAAAAGTAGTACTACCTACACAATACTGGATTCCTAGTCTGATCTACCATGAAAGGATCACATCATCCCTTATGAGATCATGACAAATTTTAAGGAACAGCTCAGTTTCTGTTTCAAAGGTAATGCTGTAAAGATAATTCAGCTGTGAATTATCCACTAAAAGAAAATCCGCTTTATCCTGTCTCAGGGGATTTACCCCATTCACAATTCTCCACAGTTGCATCAAGAAGTGGCTTTGCTGCTCTCTTATTCCCACCCCCTGTATCCAGTGAAATTTTTCCCCCTTGTTTGAAAAGAAATCACAGTAAAGGAGGAATGCCTGAAATTCAGATCACCATTGTTATTATGGCTTTTTAATGTTGCCAGCTTTAGAAAACTCAAGATCCATACGTACATCAGGGTTTCCTTGCATTTCAAGTCTGGAATAGGTGTAGGGTAGTTTTCCATACCATGCTGTGAGTCTGGGTTCGTCATAAGATCGATCTACAGAAGGAAAATTGGATGCAATAATTAGGGCTACTATGAAAACCAGCAATAAATGGCTATAATTTTTTTGGGCATTTGGGGAATAAATGACGGTAACTCATTTAGCAATTTTTTGCCTTCTCTAGATAAAAAAGCTGAGCAAATGAGACTTTTAACTTGCAATTCATAAATTATACGACCAAGAGAAAATTATTCTAGGCTATTTATACATCAACAAAGTAGTTCTGTTTGAAATACAAATTTCTAGAGGGAAATGTGAGAAGTAACAAAAATGCCCTAAAGTGAACCAAGTTCAGACTGCTTATGGTTTGAAATCCGATAAAAAAATAAACAGAACAATGAAAAGAGTTTGTTGTATGACCAACAAAAAACATCTCATTGTAAGAATCTGTTTTACCACAAAAAATGTAGCCCCAACTTCATACTGCCTTTTGAAACTCAAGACCAGTTCAGAGCTGAAAAGATAACAATGAATCTTCAGCCTGTCTGCCTTCTCAGAAAATAATAATAATCACCAGCAAAACAATCAACCAGTACAAACAAAGGAAAATCACTAGTAGGGGTACAGAACCTTTCTGAATCTTTAGAACAAGAAAAAAATAATAGTTTGTTTTGGCGATCTCCTTTTATTAAACAAAACACAGGTTAGCCCTAAATCTGTGTGTTAAGTAGAGATTAGAATTAGTGGCAGTGGGCCAAGTATTTTTCTGGCTGCAATGGATTCTACTAGAGTGAATATTTCAAGATTTACTGCTGGACCTTAAAAAACAGGAGTCAACAGTTAAAGGAGACTGATAGCAAAGCTACCGTGTTTAACGTGTGTTCTTTGCCTCCATGGAATTTCGTGGAACAACTGATCAAACATCCAATCTGCTTCACTCAAGGAAATGAAGCCAGGAATCAAATGAATCCTAGAATAAAGAAAAGTCACATTACATGTTGATATTTTCTGATTTATTTCAAACTAAGACATTCCAAGTAGGTTCTGTGTCATTTCTTTCCATCAAGCAAAGTGGCTTTCTAAGAAGAGTGCCCACCACCACCACTTAAATATTGTGGGCTGCTTAGGAGTTATCAAGCTCTTCCACTCCCCATTTGCTTATGTTTAAAGTTTTGTTGGATAACTTTTTTTTTAAGCTCACATTTCTTCTTGTACCTTGCCTGGAGGACAAAGAGAATAGTCCCATGGCATCCATTTGGGAAATAAGAACAGAGAAGTAGATGTAAGGAGAAGTAAAGTAGATGATTTATGCTGAAAAGGTGATTGGGAAAATATTGTTAATTCTTCTAGACTTCAATAACCTTCAATATCATTACCTATTATATCATTTTGAGTTAATGATAGGCCAACGAGTGTATAATGATATAGGCTCCAGGTCATTCAGGAGAGACGTTTGGAAACTACAGATTCTTTGAAACAGATAAGAGGTCAGAAGGATATATAAGTCAAAATGTGCACAGAGACTTGTGTAATTTGGATCTAACTATAGTACCAGTTCATTTATTGTTAACTTCTTAAACATTTCTGGAATCTCATATAACACATTTTGAATCACTTTGGATCTCGTATAAATAGCATGACAAAATCAATAAACAGAAAACAGAGATTACTTTTTCTGAACACAAGTCCTCTTTTGTAAGTGGCAGGAACTCCCTGTAAGTTTGTCTTCATCAGAAAGGAAAAATTAAGTTCAATCATATCCTTTAGTTAGCACAGATATTTTTTGTGCATCATGGAGAAAGTGAGATTTGGAAAAGGAATGAAGTTCAATATTCTCCTAACAAAAAGTCTATGGGTAAGTTCCCAAGCCCTGCAAGCAGATATTTCTTCCTCTAATAGCATTCTTTGGATCCAGCAGGAAAAAAAAAGATTAAATAAGCAAAATACAAGATTTACTCAACATGGAAGGAGAAATACACAAAATAATTGTTAGTCTATTCTTATTGTGGATGTACAATAAAGGGAGATCCCCAAATACGTTGCCTTCCACTTTGGGATGAAAACCCTCAGAATTTTAAATAAATATATAACATAGTTGGAAGTAACTAATAGGAATGGTCTTGATCCAATGACTCTTTTCACCTGAAGATTTAGTAAATGCAGCCTTAAAAACAGTTAAGCTTCAACTACATTGTAGACTTGTATCCATCAGAAAAGCAAGCCAATATGGACAGTGTTATTAGAACACGTTCTTTGATTAAAGATAAGAGGATGTTCTTAACAAGTGAAAGTTATTTATTAAATTTTATTAATAAATTTCTGTACAATACCATGGTCCTCCATGTCTGTGGTCCTTTGTAGCATCTTTGCTATAATGACTTAATACTAATTCAAATACTGAAACATAATCCTAACAGAGCTATCCTGCAAGACACACACACACACACACACACACAAACACACAGAGTTAGATACTTACTTTGATATACCTGAGGGCAATGTGCTGATCTCATATAGACCCTGTTTTCTGCAGTGGAGGAAGAAAAAAAAATCATCATGGTTGGGTAAACATAAAAGGTTCAAACTATTAATTAGGGTTAGGAAAGAAAATTCACGAATCCAAGGGATATGTATAGGAGTAAAAACACATTACAGGTAGTCCTTGACTTATGATCATTAATTTAGTGACAGTTCAAACTTTTGATCGAAGTCACTGTGAAAAGTGATTTAAGACCTATCCTTGTATTTATGACCAATGGACTCATAATCATGTGATTTCATTTCGATGCTTGGCCACTGGAATGTATTTACAACAGTTGCAGCATCTTGGGAACATGTGATCACCACCTTAACCTTCCCAAGGAGCTTCCAGCAAGCAAAGTTATTGGGAATCCAAATTTACTTAATGATTGCATCACTTAGTGACAAAGTTCTGGTCCCAATTGCAATTGTATGGACTTTCTGTAAGAGCAACAAAGCCAAATGATCAAGAGATACTGGTATTAAAATGAACTAGAATTAAAATACTTACTCTATTACTCTGGGTTCTGGGACTTTGCATACAACCTAAGGATAAAAAAAAACATTTTAATAATGTATGTATATTTAGTTTACTTAATGGGGGAGAGAGTATAAAAAAATTAGAAATATTGCTGAAAATTCCAATAATAATTGTTCAGTTAAACTGCTGATAATGCATCTGACTTGGGAGACTATTTTTTTTAAAGAAAATACACACAAGAAACTTACAATTTGCTTTCTATGTGTTCAGGCATTTTTATATGCATATAAACAAAGCAGTAACAATATAATACAATATTTTTACCTCTTCAGGTGCTTTAAAAACAAACTGTCTTTTAGATGAAATCTCTGCCTCTCCTTGGAATGTGGATGGTGCTGAATTGGCAAATGCTGGATTTCTAGCATTAGACTTTCTTGAGGCTAACATAAGAAGGAACAGTATCAAACCAGATAACAACAACTTTCATACTTTCAATGTTATTTAGTAATTGTATTTTCAAATTAAGAGTACACAGGCAGACAGACAGATGTAACATTTTATCATTTGGTATTTCTACTTCAAACTGCGATGTGGTGACTCAGTAGTTAAGGTGCTGGGTTTGTCAGCTGAAGAGCCGGCAATCCAGGTTTGAGACCTGAACGCCATGTGATGGGGTGAGTTCCTATCCTCGCCCCACCTCCTGCCAACCCAGCATTTCAAAAGCATGCAAATGTGAGTAGATAAATAGGTACCACTTCAATTGGAAGATAACAGCACTCCATGATGTCATGCTGGCCACATGAATGTGAAAATGTCTTCGGACAGCACTAACTCAATAGCCTTGAAACTGCTCTCTATGATCGGCAATGACTAGCAGAGCAAAATCCACAGGGAGTCCTTTACCTTTTACTATCTCTACTTCAGGAACCGTGATTTTTGTGAGAGGACTCAAAGTTTTGAGAGCACTTATTTCTTTCATGTAGAGCCCCCATGTGTGAAGTACTTTGAGAATCTGATATTAAAAATAATAGTCTAAAATCATGTTATTTTTTCATGCTCTTATGAAGGAGGCTTTGGGACAGGCTTTGAGACAGGCTCAAACAAGCATATGAATCACTTCTCATGGTTTAATTTCCTTCATGCTACTATTGAAGAAATCTATACATTTGCGTTGAAACCACATTTTTATAGTTCTAGTAAAATCTATCATAGCAAACTCTATGGGTTTTTTTTAATAATACTTAAAAAGCGTATACTATAATCCTATATTTAAGTAACAATTAGCTTCAACATTAAATAGATTTATTTCTGAGGGACCATGCATACAATTAGACTGAAGTGACCTTAGTTAACTGTTCAATTATTTGGGCCATGGGGAAAATATAATATTAATTTATCACATTTAGTAAACAAACATTTGAAAAGTCCTAATTAAATCTATTTATGACAGTCAAAATTAGTTCAAAGGTTTCTAAGAACTCAGATCAATAATCACTGAAGTTAGGAAATTGTTTCTAGATCCTCTATCGTAAAGATCTTAGGGGGGCAATTAAAGCCCTTGTTTTGACAATCTCCCTTCCGCTGTAGAGATTTAATTGTTTTAAATAATATTCTATTTCCAGAAATGAAAAGCTAGCATGTTTCAAACCAACCACCATCCTAGGTCAAAAGTTGCATTCCTAACTACCTCTTTGCCTTACAGATTGGAGGTTTGGAGGGGGGGGGGAATCAGGAAGTATACATCTTTATATAGAAGCACAATAAAATAAGGTGGTAAAGAGCAGGATGAGAAGTAATGGGAGACACATATCAATCTCCCTTAGAGGTTTTGTCATAAGGGACCATTTTCTGAGAGTGGTCATGAAGATTCCAAATGTTTCCACTAGCCTCTAAATTTGATGTTTTTCATTAAAACATTTCATTAAATCAAAATGCCTTGTGCCACTAGTACACATGTGCAAAAAGACTTAAGACCTTTAGTGGCCCAACAGGCCAAAAGATGTTTGATCTAAATAGCTGAGAAACCTAGTAAACTACTTCACAGGCCAAAGGGCCTTCTGTAGTATTTATAGGTAGAGAGAAGATCTTTGTGAATAGTTAGTAGTGTTCCTGCTAGGCAACAAGTTTAATTTATTTATATACATTAGAACAAGACAGCATTTACCTGAACATGAAGTCATTCTGCTATTACCCTGGCTGGCCCAGCCACCCTGGACTCTGGCTCTCTGCCTTTTATTTTCCATTCTTCTTCTTTACCAGTCTTCTTGTAAGGAGTTTAACATTCCTAAATCAAAATAAACATATTAACACACTGCTAAAGTGCTTAGACCTTAGTTCCTACTGCTTTTGAAGAAGAGAGTATTAATATATTACTAGGAAACAAAATCTCTAACATTGTATCATTGTTAACAATAAAAAGGTAAGAAATTGCCTTCTATCTAAAATGCAGCAGCACCCAAGTTCACAACCTTGCACTGTTTTATAGTAATAGATCTTGTTAAGATCAAAAACATTTATTATTATTATTTTCCTAACCAGGGATTACAAGGGACAGCTCAGAATGTCTGCCTAACAGGGCCATCAAGCAAGGCAGGCCCAAGGACACCCTGTAAGGAAGCAGCCTCGTTTCTATATTGGAAGTAACATGCAGAGTAACATTATTGCAGATTGAACAGTTTTTCCCTATGGTCCACAGAATCAATTCCTTACCACCACACCAGTCAAGGATTATAGGTCCTGGGATTCAATACCTCCTAAGGTCACTTTTTTTTTGGGGGGGGGGGGGAGGGAACGGGAGCGAGGAGAAGAAATAATAAAAAAACAGGCTTAGATTTAAGGAATATCTTTTTGTTCTCCTCCCCCCCCCGCCACTCCCACTCCCCCCCCCCACACCCCGCCAGACCCAAAGCACGAGCTCTAAAATTCCCCCGGCTACAGTACCGCAAGGCTTTTAACACCACAATAACGAAGGTTTCTCTTCTGTCTCTTTCTTTCAGTCCACCTTCCCACTTTTTTTTTTAATCAAGCGCTTGCGGGTAATAGAGCTACTCACACAAGCGCGCCACCAACAACTACACCCTCCGCCGCAGGAGCCCTCCACCAAGGGGGAAGGAAAATAAATAAATAAATTTAAAAAAAAAGCCCTCCAAGCCCACCTGCGCGCGCACTTTCCGAAGGACCCGCCCTTTTCTCTACGGCATTTGTTGAGCAGAATAGGCGACTTCCTCGCGCCGGTATCCGTTGGGCGGCAAGACGTCCTTCGGGGCCACACCCACCCGCAGATCGGAACGGGAGGAGCGGGAGGCGGGGCTGCGCTCTTTGTCTCGGAAAAATTTTTGAAGTCACTTTTCCGCAGAGCAACTTTGTGATGCTCGTTGGAAAACTTTTCCGGGTCCCCATCCCAGGTCGTCCCCCCTCACCCCCCAGAAGATGACTAAGAGGTTTACGGCAGGATCTGAGCGGCAGCTGTTCCTTAGCAACTGGCATTCTGAGGCGAGATGCTTATGACAGGCTGCATAGTTTTTACCCCAAGTTTTCACCAATGGTGTTAGCAGTTTCGCATTTTAGGCTTTAAAATGAGAAAGAATTAACTTTTCGCCGCGTTTACAGTTCTCTCAGAGATTAAATGTGCGTGGAACTCCTGATTTATAACTTGACCTGACTTGTTTTACTCAAAAGCAAGACTGATGCTTATTGGAGAGGGAAACTGGATAAACCTAAAAGCTTTAGTCAGATTGTGACTTACATCTTTTGCTGTTTGTGTTCATTTAAAAAAAACAACATTTTGATGCACATTCAGAAGCAGCCAGCAGAGAAAAACCTAACGTTTTGCAGGCTGCTAGTGATCAACCCAAACCTAACAACCAGCCCTGACGCTAAAGGGAGAAATGGTGTGAACACCTGGGACATTATTTAAGAGCTCTTTGTTGCACACTGTTGCGTGAAGACACAACCTGACCACAACCTTTTGCCACATCTGTGAACCTTCCCTCATTTCACACTCACTAAATGAGTTAAGACTTAAATTGTCCTAAGCAGAATTGATGCAATCTGCTACATTTTGCAGTGAACTCAGTTTACCAATATAGCTAGGAACAACACTTGTGGACTAATTCTATAAAAATGGTATGGGCAAATCCCTTGCCCTCTGGTTCTAGGTTCCAGCTTCACTGGGCACCATGCAGTTTCCCCCAAAGACAGCAACACAATGCCTGTGATGTATCAAAATTGCACAACAGCTGATAGTACTGTGGACCTTAAAGATTTACTGCAAAGCTGAAAAAGCATACACCTGGAATGATGGAAATCCCCTTCGTCACCATGCCCCACCCTGCTTCATATAAAGAGCCCACAGAAATATGGAAGCTGGCATTTGCCAGTATAAGGAAAGGAAGGGAAATTCTAAGTGTGTGTGATGTTATTGTAAACTAAATCATTTATGTCAAAGAGTTGTGTAACTGTAGTATTGTAACTGCCCACTGCAGTTAAAGCTGAGAGCTGGAATTAAAATACCTCAACTTTGCCTGAGCTAGTGTTAGAATACTTTGATTTCCTTAGACAAACCCACAATTGGCTTCTGTAAGCAAATTGGGGAACAAATCCTGAACAAGTGTTGATAAATGTTCCTATTTTCCATCAGCAAGTCTGACTTGTTTTTTAAATAATTTTTAAGTTCCTTGTGCCCTCTTAGGAGGGTGAAACCAACAGCTTGAGAATACCTGCACTAAGCCAAAGCAAAATGAAACCAGCCATATGTTATACTCTGCTTTATCTCTAAGCACTAGTATACAATTTCTTATTGAAGCAGCCCTTCAGTGAATTCTGGGAGGGAAATATAAAAAGTATTCCTTGTGTGTTAAGACACACACTAGTTAACAGCATGTGTCATTGCTTTCAGGTTCCCATAATTGCAGTCAATGGCATTCTCTGTAAATCCTCTTTACACTGATGTGCTGTGATTCTCATATGAGCTAGGCCAGCATTTTAGGGCTTTTCATGTGATATAAAGTTGGGACTGTTTTCTGTTTGGTAAAGTTTATTTTTATATATAGAGGATTCTCAATATTTGTGGTAGTTATGTTCTATAATTGAGTTAGCAAATACTGAAATAGATGAGTATGTGCCCAATAGGATGACTTAAAATCTTCACCACTTTGTATGTCTGCAAGTGACCAAAAAGTGCTGTATTTATTTTATTTATTAAATATTTATGCTGCCCATCTCCCCTGAGTATTCTCAGGTATTCATTTTGTGATTGAAAAGGTTAGTGAATAGGCAAATGGTAAATAACAATTGTATATCCTGCTTTACAATGATGAAAAAATCAGCAGGGGTGTCAAACTGGTGGCAATGGGCGGGATGTGTCACGTGTAGGCCATGCCCACCCATCTTTGCAAAGGGGAAAATGTGATACATCATGTGATGGCAACGTGATGCTGTGAGTTTGACACCTGTGATCTAATGGGTTCAATTACAGGCAGAGGGAATTCTAAAGGCTACCAAGAAAAAAAAGACTCTGGAGTTTAATGGTTCTGGAGGTCCCAGTTTATCCATCCTTCACTACAAAGATCATTTTTCTTTTATGTGGTATGTTAAACTTCAGAACCCAAAATCCCCAGCCAGCATGACCGCAACAAAGAGAATCGTATTCCATTATAGAAATTTAGACATAGAGACCATATCCATCAATTCTAATGGGAATACCTCGATTAGAAGATATAGCAATAGAAGCTCATAAAGGTAGTCCTTGATTAGTTACGATTTGAGGTTCCAGAGGTACTGTCACCTTTTTTCAGAGTTACACTAGCCCCATGCATCCCAGTCATGTGATCACATTTGGGGCACTTGCAACTGGCTGCAATACACTATGTTTTTTTGCTGGTTCCTGCAATGATCACAAGGACTTAGAAGCACAATTCTGGCTTCAATTACAGTTGGAAGTCAAGGACTATTTGTATGAGATGCATAAATAAGTCTGACAGTTCTTTCTTTTCTAAGACTATGTTTGGTACTGTTAGAGATGCAAGCCAGGCCGTGGATTTTTCCAAGATATATGCATTATTTTAACTTTCATACACAAAAAGAATTTGCAGTATAACTATAAAAGTACCAGGAGAAATACAGAAACCAGAGATGAAATAGAACACTTATTTTTTTATTCTCTGCATCCTGTGTCATTTGTCCATTTTCATTTACCTTATTAGTTTTACAAATAATTCAAAGTAGTGAACATAATATTCCTTCCTCCACCTATTTCTTCCCCACCAACAACCCTGTGAGATGAGTTGAGAGAGAATAACTAGTCCAAAGTCACCAAGCCATCAATTTTATACTGAATTAATCTCTCTTCTGAGATTTCATGACTATTCTGATCTAAATAACCTTTTATTATTTTGAAAGACATTACTAAGTCCATAGCCAATAATAATCTACTGGAAACCAAGATTTAAGAAGAAAAAAATAATCCACTCAGGCTACAAAGCCAAGATATTGGTAATGAAGCTCCAAAGAGTTCAGCAGTCAATCCATTCTGGTAGAAAGCAGGTGACCAAGCCACAAATGGCAAGATACACATTTTTGCAACACTAATCTTATATTTAACCTCATTTTGTAAATTCAAAGTACTATTACAATCAGCACTTTCTAGTCTCTTCCCCGTTATATAATTTTCATGGATAAATTGATAATTTGTCTATATTAAAATAAGCTTATTATTATTATTATTATTTATTAAATTTATAGGCCGCTCAATCCCGAAGGACTCCAGGCGGCTTACAGAGAAAAAAGAAAAAAAAAGGAAGGAAAAAAAATAATTTAAATTTCACAAAACGCGCATTCGTTCTAATCGGGGCTGGACCTTAACAATAAGTCAACAGCCCCAGGCCTGTTGGAACAGCCAGGTTTTAACAGCTTTCCTGAAAGCCATGAGAGTGGGTAAGGTGCGGACCTCTGGGGGTAGCGGATTCTAAAGGGTCGGAGCAGCCACAGAGAAGGCTCTCCTCCGGGGGCCCGCCAGCCGACACTCTCTGGCTGACGGCATCCGAAGGAGGCCCAATCTGTGGGATCTTATCAGCCGTTAGGAGGTATGTGGCAGTAGGCGGTCTCGCAGGTACGCTGGTCCTAAGCCATGTAGGGCTTTAAAGGTAATGACCAACACCCTGAATTGCATCCGGAGACCAATTGGTAGCCAGTGCAGCTCGCTGAGGACAGGTGTAACATGGGTGTACCTCGGTACACCCAATATCGCTCGCGCGGCTGCATTCTGGACTAGCTGTAGTCTCCGTACGCTTTTCAAGGGTAGCCCCATGCTTCTATACAGAACGCTTTTAGATGTTTCTTTATAATTTTGATATAATTCCAATGTTTTTCATGTTAATCATTGTATTTATCAATTAAAATAAATTTTACTTTCAATTCTAAAGAAAACCTCAAAAAAATTCCCAATTTTATTTTTTCCATATCCGTCTGAACCCTTTAAATCTCTTTTGTAACTACTGTTACATCAATCAAACTTTGTGTGTGTGTGAGAGAGAGATATTTATGTATGTATACGTATGTATATATAATCTAAGTAAATAACAGAAAAACCTTCAGATAGTTATTTTATTTTAATCATAAAATGTTATAGATTTCATTCTAAATATGTATTATTATATAGGCATGCCAGCAGATATTTTGCATACTTCCAAATATTCTAAAAATATAAATTGTCATAATTATCCAGTAAAAAATACAGCCATTCTGGACAAAACCAGTTTCTGATTCCTAATCAGCACCATTGCATCATTTTTTGTTTCTTTTCTATGTACAATAAAGTTTAAACACATATTTATTTTCATATCAGTCTTAAGTTAATCTTCAAAGGACAATATTCAAAATTCAGTTATAGAGTCTCTTGCATCTATAAAACATGCTGAAATTAATTTGCAGAAATGATTATTTGTATGCCTACCGATAAAGACCACTGCGCCCAATAAAGCAAAGGGAATGGTAGTATGCACTTTTTCCTTTTCCTACTCAGGAAAAGATTGAGCTAACATGAATCTCCCATGAATATATTTGCCAGGCTCAGAATACAAATGAGTTTTCAATAAAGGAAGGAGGCCCATAACATGTTAAAGCATTTTCATTTTATTTGTTCCAAAGGTACAAATAATATGATTTAAGGAAATAAAAAGTCAAATCTTAATTTTCATGTAATGACAGATAAAACTATGTCTCAAGAAAGTGATTTTTCATTTCATTAAGTTACAATGAAGGAATAACAAATCCTTGTTAAATGTATTCTCAACATTTGGTGTGACTTCTTTTAATTCTGGAGGCAAGAATTCTTATGCAAGAAGATAGGCTGTCCAGACATGTTTATCTTCTTTCTCTCATTATCCTTGGTGTTGCAGCCTTCTATAATACATCTCATATCACTCAAAGAGCTCCCCCATCTTGTTATAGAGATGGAATTTCACAAGCACTTCCTGGTCCCAACCCATAAACATTTATATTACGAGAACATCCAGGTAATCAAAATCCTGTCTGCTGTTACAAATATTTTTAAATATTTGATATGACAGTTCACACAAAGTACAATTTTACTTACAGTATTGTGATTAGTAAACAAACATTGTAAACATATGAAGTCAGTGCCAGCATTATATTTAGCTACCTTTGTAACAAATAAAGCATTATTGTGATGCCTGACGCTGACTATTACATAATGAACATTAACATTCATGTTAACGAGATAGATCCTATAGCCAATCTTGTAATTTTTAAAATCTCAATTTCAATAAGGGATATTTCTTGAAATATCAAAATTGAGGAAATAAAACCTTTTAGTTTAAAATACAGAAGTAATGTGACTCTATTATCGGTAGTGATGTTACAAATGCCAAATCATATTTCAATTTCAATCACATTTCTCAAAATGAACCTATCTGAAACACTACTAATGTGCTTCAGTAAAACAATTGAAAATATTGTTTAATAATTATATAACACAAAACATTTTAATAGAATGATTCCAGAACAATATATAATGTAAATATTGTTAATTAATTTTTCTACACCTCTCATATATTTTCTTCATACCAGTCTTCAGTTTCCCTCAGAATATCCTATACAAAAACTATAACATAGGGCAAAGTATTTGATGCTTCAAAGTACATTTTTCAAAATACCAACGTTCTTGTCAAGGCAATGTAGCTTAGTTTTCCTTTAGTTTCTTTAAATGGTAAGCTCTTGATTTTAAGGCTGTTTCTCTGATTGATTTTTTGATATACCAATCGGGGAGCACGTTTGTTCCCAACCATTTCTAAGAAACAGAGGCAGAAAAAGATGTGTTACAAAGTTGTTAAAGACCAAGATATCAATGGATTGATAAATGAAAGCAAGTTATAGACACACTTGGAAATTCTAATCTCCCTTTAAATATACATACCAAAAAAGCATGAGATGGATATCCACAAGTTATCCTTTCCCGACCAAGAGTATTGAGGGAATATTTTACATATTGTTCAGGAGTGGGTCTGTATATGTTTGTTTTACGAATTTTAGACATTTTTGTCATGACAAAATATGGTTGAACAGTCTGAAAAAGAAAGAACATTATTTTATTAAATTTATATCTAGCAGTTTGTACTTGTACATTGTCTTATTTAAGAGCTATAACGGACATGTGTTACAAAACAATTTAAACATAGAAACTGCTACAGTGACAACATATTATGATAAGAATCATATGGTTAACATAGGTAGTCCTCGCTTACCAAGAACTTCATTCAGTGACCATTTGAAATTATGACAGTGATGAAAAACTAACTTTAGGCCCAAATGTGTGATATTTAGTGTCATTCATGTCATTACATGAACACGATTATAAACTTCCAACGGGGAAATGGTAGATTAAAGAGCTATCCTGAAGTGGCAGCCCGCAATTAGTTATGTTTTGGGTCCAGGTTTCTTTAACCACTGTCTTGCTTAGCAATGAAAATTCTGGTCCCAACTGTAGTTTTAAGTTAGGGATTACTTCTACACATTGAAAGCATTCCAGTACCCAGCTGGAATGAGCATTGAAAAGACTGGGGAAGTAGTTAGGAGACAAACAAAAGAGGAAGGCACGAAACTAATTATTATTGCAAATTTTGAGTTAGCTATCCCAACATCAGCTTTCCAAAGGGAGGGGGCATGAGGAAATGTGATTTCCCACTTAGCAAAAGCTTCATTAAATAATACAGCTGCTGGTTCCAATTGTAGTTGGCTTACTTCGCTACAATAAATCATTGATTTAGAAGCAACATTAAATGATCTTCTGTGTTCATACATGCCTGAGTTAAAGATCAATTTATCTGATATTAAATACGTAGCTTATGTATCATGGATTAATTCATTACAAACATTGTACTTGGAAATTGCCTGGACAAGTCTCTGCAGCTTTCTTGGCATGGCATTTTGAAAGTAGTTTGCCATGGCCTCCTTCCTAGGGCTGAGAGAGAGCAATGCTACAAGGTCAACCAGCTGGCTTTGTGCTTAAGGCAGGATTAGAACTCATAGTCTTCATGTTTCTAGCCTGATACCTATCACTATACTAAATTGGCTCTTATTCCTAACTTACCCCTTTTCAGCTTAATAAGAGTTTTAAAGTTTGATTAATTTAGTTTCATTTTTTCAGATCATCATGTTTTCCGAAGGTAAAAAAAAATATTTTTTTTGCTGTTTACTTAGCTGTGTAATTATTTTTTTTAATAGTTTGGCACAGTGTTATGCTCGTTTTTCCTCATTTTTCCTGGAAGAAGGAAAAATAAGCACAACACTGTGCCACCAACTCCAACACCATTCCAGAGATCATGTTTGAAAGGCCTGAAAGACCAAGAGTGTACCTTCTCATTCTATTTTCACAGACGCCATCTAAAAGTGCAGCCAATGCTGTCAAGACCTCAATCAGATATGCAGCAAGCCCTACAAAACAACCCCAAGCTACTTTGAAACCTAATTTGTTCCATTAGTTACTTGGGGCGGACCAATTTAATAAGTGTAGCTTCCCTGCAATCAGGGTGGTGTACAGTCGCTTGCATTGTAGCCCCAGCAATCCTCTTCTAGATGTTTTTAAAAACATCTTCTCACATGCAGTTGAAAATAAATTATTTAGAAGACTTAACTAATTGCTCTAAAATTTTGTCATTTTGGAGGATGTGGCATGTCTTCACAGCCTTTGCTTCTCATGCTCTTTTGATATATCTAATTTTTCACCGTACTTTCTTTTGGATGTTTTTGATGTTAGAAAATGCTATAAATCAAGGGTGTCAAACTCAAGGCCTGTGGACCGGATCTGCCCCCCTGGTACTTAGAACTGGCTTGCGAGGATGTGCTAGAAACAGCCAAGGACCAGTCCTTCTGAAAGTGAATATGGAGCTCGGGAGGATAGCCCTCCCAAGCTCAGTTTTTGCTGGCAGACGGTTACAGGAGGCCGTCGCAGATGAAAACGGAGCTCGGGAATCAAACACAACCCTAATGCAGCCTCAATGAAATCGAGTGTGACTGCTGTAAATGGAAATACCCTACTGCAGAGGCTGATGAAGGAGGAGAGTAGATTTTAACTTAATTTTCTAAGATGCAAGGTAACCTTCTAGTCAGGAAAAGGGGGAGAACATGTGACCCTACAACTTTAAGTCAATTGGATAAAGGACATTTGCAACCCCAAATTAAGTAGTAATAGAATTCAAAAAGTATTGAAAGTGGAGAACGATCGTATCCCCAAGATGGCAATGACAAGCACTCCCCTTCTGCCAAACAACCAAGAAGATGTCCTTAAAATATATGGTAAAGGATGTTCATGGAAGACTCTAAACTTTACATGGAAAGATGCTGAAGTACTCATCCAAGACCCAATATGTTACATAACATGTGAGGGGTATAATGCCAATGCTAAAAAGTAGAATTCAAAAATGGTCACGTAACTCTTGCAGTAAAAGCAAGTAAAAAAAACCAATTTAATTAAAAGCTCTCTATCAGCTGGACAATTAGCAGAATAAAGCTTTAAAGATGGTATTTCCTAAAGTCAGCACTATAATGAAAATACTTTGATTAAAGAAACTGTCTATTAATTTATTTTTGGCAATGGTACCTACAATTGTCTTTCAGATAAGGAATAATTTGAATGTATTTTAATATTTAGCATCCCATACTATCAGGTTAATTACACATACAGTATCAAAACAGATGAATCACACTAACCTGCACAAGGATACCTTTGTCTCTGTATTCCAAGCCGAGGGATTGAGAAAAGAAATTTCCAAAAACCTAAATACATGTAAAGAAGCATAGCGGTAGGAATGCACAATATGAAACTGAAAATAAATTATATACTGTCAATTTTACACACCTTGCCATTAATTATAAACCGTGTAATGTGGAAAATAGCATTTCAAACTAGGAATTTTGTACATTGTAAGGAAATGTGATTAATACTTTTAATAGAATAACAGAGTTGGAAGGGACCTTGGAGGTCTTCAAGTCCAACCCCCTGCTTAGGCAGGAAACCCTATACATTTCAGACAAATAGTTGTCCTAGCTCTTCTTAAAAACTTCCAGTGTTGGAGCATTCATAACTTCTGGAGGCAAGTTGTTCCACTGCTTAATTGTTTTAACTGTCAGAAAATTTCTTCTTAGTTCTAGGGAGCTTCTCTCCTTGATTAGTTTCCATCCATTGCTTCTTGTCCTGCCCTTAGGTGCTTTGGAGAATAGCTTGACTCCATCTTCTTTGTGGCAATCCCTTCTTTTCATTAAACTAGACATAGCCAACTTCAGCAACCATTCTTTATATATTTTAGCCTCCAGTCCTCTAATCATCCTTGTTGCTCTTCTCTGCACTCTTCCAAGAGTCTCAACATCCTCTTTACATTGTGGTGACCAAAACTGAATGCAGTATTCCAAATATGGCCTTACCGAGGCATTATAAAGTGGTATTAAATTATTCAAGTGGTAATATAAGTTAAATATATAAAATATATTCTATTATATTTTTGTAAGCTTAGTGAAGTGTTTTTGTGTTTGTTTCACATTTGTTAGTTACATTTATTTTATTATTTAGTGCTATTTAAGCATTTTATACTTTTGATTTATATTTTTAAGCAACATGTCAGTTAAAAAACAAAGCATTCCCTCCTCTTTTTTGCAATAAGCCTGGGAATAATAGTTTTGACAGACACAATATGACTGAGCCAGCGTTAGCTACTGAGCTTCCATAGCTGAAAATGTTTATATAATTAGTACACTATGCTCACATGTTCCCTCCTCTTTCTTCTAATGTGGCTGCCAGAATAGCAGGGATGTTGGCTTGAGAATAACTGCAGTTTAGAGTATTATCTGAAGTGTAATTTATTATTAACATTTTGCTATGATTACTTGAAAGAAACTAGGTTTTGGGAGCCATAATTAACTACAAATACAGTGCATGGCCTTATTTTTGAGGTGCAGCAGGCAGCAAACGTGATCACCTCATGGCTGCTGCCATGTTGCGTGTCGCTGAGCCTGCCGCTTCTTGCGGCAGCCATTAGCGTGACAGAAAGGGCACGGTGGCTAGAGTTGCAGGAGCGGCCGTTAGGTAAGGGTATGTGGACATGTTTCCCTTTCCCTCTGCTCCGGCCTCGCTTCCTCACCTCATGTTGTTTGCACTGCAAGCAACCAGAGGAAATAGCGGGGACCGGCTGCTCATGTGTTTAAATATTTTTGGGAGGGCTTATTTTAGCACATGCGCTCAAAAGCCTGATAAGGCTTATTATCTGGGGAGGTCTTATTTTCAGGGAAACAGTGTAGTAAAAACTATGTATGTACTTATTGTAAATTAAAATGTATACATTCATAAAAACAATTGGAAGGTTTTAAGAATTGTGCTCACGTGAAAATACTTCCTTAAAAGAGTGGTGTTTGAACCAACCCAAATTCAGACTCCTTGCACAAAGCTGAAGGAGACAACTATATTTTTAAATAGAAGGCTGTCCCACACCAACAAAGTTATAGGTACATTACATTTAAAAATCTGAATTCAAGAGACTAATTCAAAGGTCTCTATATTCACTTTCATGAAATAAGGAAAACATTATCCTCTTTAAAGACTATTGCAAATATTGTATTTGCCAATAAGCAGTTCAGTTGAAGAATGGGAAAAATTACACACACAATGTTTCCCCCATATATGTACCTTGCTTGCTGCATAAAGAGTTAAAAATGGAGTTTCTGCTACTCCAGAAAGAGAAGTTATATTAATTATGATTCCCTTGGACCTGAAAGACAAGACAGAATATAAATTATAAATCTGTTGGAATAAAACAGAAGCCTAAAATATACAAATGTTAACTATAACATCCATAAGTATTTGCATAAAAAAACATTGCACTTGACTCCTAGTGACTGCCTAGAATAGCCATGTAGTTTTCAGGGTGACAATGTAGAAATGGTCTGCTACTACCTTCCTCCTGGCTCTTCTTTTTAAAAAAATATTTTAAAAAACAATAAATTCCCAGTCTAAGGAACAAATCTGAGAATTCTTGGTGGTGCCCCATACACATACAATACTCCTCACTTACTGACTGCCTTGTTTAATGACTGTTAAAAGTTGTAACAGTGCATAAAAAAACCCTTAAGATTGTGATCAATCCTTGCCTTTATGACTGTCGCAGTATCCTGCGGTCACAAGATTATCATTCAGGCACTTCACAACTATCAAGCATTTAATGTACAACCATCACAATGTCACATAATTGTCATTTGAATTCTTCCCAACCATTTTGCAGCAAGCAGAATGGAGACTGCTTTTCACCAAAATCTGAGCCACTGGAAGTTTCTGGCAATGATTCTTGTACAGGTAACTGGATTATACATTATGCAAAACTATCAATGTGTTAAAATAGTAAAATGAAAAGCTAAATGGGAAGCTTAGTCCTGAGAACGTGACAAAGTTCAACTCAGACACATTCCAAAACTGTGAAACTGATATGGGGAAGACATATTCTTTGTCTCACTTATCAAATCCAGGAGACTGCACCAAACAAGAAGACTTCAGCACCAACTTTAATTTCAGCAAGAGCTTATGTGAAACCAAGGAAGATCTTGCTCAATCAATAAATCCTTTAAATAGCCAAGAAGGAAAAATGTTTTAAATGGCCAACATTTCTAAGTTTTTGGCTTTCTCCGACGATGAAGAGACTTGAGCCTGGGTAGAAAAATGGACTACTTAAGGCAAGGAGGAAAGAATTTGCAGGCAGCAGAAGACACTTTAATGCAGAACCAAATACCATGGTTCAAAAAGAAGTATATCAAGCTGGATCAAGAGATACTTGTGATAGAATGATTTTCTGTTTCCATTTTGGGGGAATATAACTGGAAGGAACTAAGCAAGCAATAATTTCTAGTTTTCAGAAAAATTATCTACCTCATGTAACAACAGCACAAATGGAAAAATGCCAAAAGTACAAACTACACTAATACTGAAAGGTTGTCATCTCTTAGCCCCCTATTATTCCAGAGTCTTTTGCTTTCGTGCATGAATTTTCTGTACCTGCCATATAAGTAAAGCTTGTTCTCTCTATTCTCTCAATTTTCCTTCCAGTGATACTCAGGAATGGCTTTAAGGTTATTCCCAGGAACATCCCAGAAACATAGCCACCCCCGCAGAGCAGCTTGTTGTTGAGTTCTCACTGATGAGTCATTCAGGCTTTTTAATTCCATTTTAAAAAGAAATCACCAAACAGTGAAAATAAAATAAAAAAGGGAATCAAGTAAAGATAGGCTTTCACGGTCGGATGATTCATGCACCCAATCCCATGACTCACACAGCATTACACTGCCAATAAAACATGGAGGCCTGCCTGATTAGTCATAGTAATGAATTTTTCAAAGAAAGGATTTTCCCCTATAAATAATAATGGCTGTCTGGATGTGTTTATGTGACTCACCTTTCCACCATGCGAGGAAGCACAAATTGTGTCATCTGAAAAAAATAAGAAAAAGATTGAGTAGTATGCAGAAAACAGACTGAGGAAAGCCCTCTCACAAAACAGCTGACCTCTCTTCACCTCAAAAAATTATAGAAGAATTTGAAGGCGGTCATTTGTAAGGCAGTGTATTTTTATTCTACTTAGGCAGTTTGGTTCTTTGATAAAACATGTTGAGCAACTCAGATAAGCTGCACTTATAAACAACTTAATCAGTCTGTATGATTTAGCATTATTACAGAACGGTTTAAAAACTTCTGTATATTACATAGGTGAATTTCCTCAAATATCTAATACCTATGCTAGACAGTGCAAGAAATAAAATGTAATTAATAGCACAGCAAGGAAAGCAAAAGTGGTTGAACTATGCAATTGCATGACAGGTATCAGCAATGGCAGTCTAGACCACTTATAACAGGGGTGTCAAAGTCATGTCATCACGTTGTTGTCACATGACATATTGCCACTTCCCTTCCTTCACTAAAACGGGGGTGGACATGGCCAGCATGTGATGCATGTGGCTTGTGGGCCAAGAGTTTGACAACTCTGACTTATCAGAATTTGAAACAAAAGTCAACTGATCATGGATTACAAATCCATATGTCTCAGCCAGCACGATTAAGGTTGTATGAGGCACTTCTCATAATACATTCCATCTTAAGAGGAAAAGAAGGCACAGCATAAATAGGCAAAAAAGATGAACAACGCTTTCCAAGTTATTGATCACACAAAGAAATCAAAAGCTTTTGCTTTGTGATTTTTAAAGGTAACAATTTCCATTATTTTGTAATCACTGAGTAAGTTAGGCGGCCAAATAAATGTTCCTAGATAAATAAGTAAATAATCTAGAAAAGCAAGCCACTGAAAGGGCTACAATTATTTTACTTTGCTCAGATCACCTAATGTTGCCTTTTATCTTAAGCAACAATTTGTGTGTTAGCTACCTTTTAACATTAAAAAATGATTCTGAAAGTACTTTTTAAATAAATTGTTATAATATCAGAAAAAAATGGTTCTCCAGCCAAAGCCATGAGAAACTTAATTTATATTTTAATATGTCAACTGTAATACAGCAGTTACCATTAAAATGTATTTTATCAAAAAATATAAGCTACTGTTTTTTTACAGTATAGCCACCATTAGGAGGAACATGATCCAATCTACAATTTTCATTTTGTATCTAATTCAAATTGCAAGTTTTATGGTCACAACATCTGCCCTAATATTGGACTTTTTTGCCACATGTTCCTCAAAATGTTCTATGACATTTCATTATTAACCATTTTTTTAAAATCATATTGACTGTTTATGATAAATTGCCACGTAATTACTTGAATGAGATAGATTAAAAGATCATACTAGTTTCAGATGATTATATTTCAGATACAAAATGTAATATAATATATTAGAGACCAATTTAGAAGCGAAGTCAGCATTCTAAAGAGCATAAACAAATTCAAAACAAATGCTGGAACTTATATGCTGACTCTGTAAAACCACTTAGAGAGCGCTGAAAAACACTTTGAAGCAGTATATAAGTCTAAGTGCTATTGCTATGATCCAAGTTTGGCTATTGGCAACTGACTCATATTTATGACAGCTTTAGTGTGCCGACATCATCTTTTGCAGCCTACTGACAAGCAAATCAATGGGGAAGACAGATTCACTTAACAACTTACCTAATAGCTTCTGTGACTCACTTAACTGTAGCAAGAAAGGTTGTAAAATAGGGCAACTCACTTAACAACTGTCTCATTTAGCAACAGAAATGTTGGGCTTAATTGTGGTCATAAGTCGAGGACTATCTATATTTCTGATGTAGCATATTGATACTTTCGACATACCTCTTTTCTAGAGTAAGAAAACATTTGTCTAAAAAAAATATCAAAATAGCTTGATAGCCTCTATATGCAAAATAGTCAATTCTCCTGCATTAGCCCAACTTCCCCAAAATGGCACTTACCTTGCACAAAGCTACGGCATTAATATTTATGATCTTTTCAATTTGCTGTAATGGGGAAAAACATAACAACATATTATGAACTCTTGATTTAAACGTTTGCAGTAACGAAGATGACTAGAGTATACACTACGTAGAAATTATTGATCAAACTTTGGAGCCTAATTGGGATCTTGTAATTTATTGATTAGGATTCAGAATTCAAAGTTACAGTACTGGAGAATCAGAAATTTTATATACTTTTCTTGGCAGAGTTTATACCACCACGCTACATCAATGTATTGTCTCAATTTTTTAAAAAAATATTTAAGATATGCCCTAAAATTATCATTTTAGGTCAAATTGTCATGAAAATTTCATGGATATAATCTCCACAATGATAACCACAGTCAGAAGATTTTTGATATCCCTTCTGTTGTGTTTTGATAACAACTACATGTGTATATATTATAAACATATACATGACATAAAATATATATAAATTATTGATGCTTCTCTTCCTTTTCTATAGCATTATAAATTCTATGACGCCCGTAGCACCCCTTCTTGCTGGTGGAGCTGTGTTGCCGGTGCTACCTCGCACAGTGAGCATGAGAGCTAGGACCCACTAGGGCCATGGTCCGAAGAGTACAGGGCATTGAAAATGGGGAGGGGGACTTTCCTGCCTGTCACCCTGTTCTGAAGCTCAGCACAGAACTGAGAACAGGATAAGAGGCAAAAATCCCCCCTCCCCATTTTCAAGCCATTTGCAAAAACACCCCATTCCAACCTTCAGTGCGAATATGCAGGTGTGAATGACCTCCCGTAAAGGAAAGGCATGGCAATCCATTCACCTGGGACATCGGAAGAAGTCCTGCAGGGAGACGATGATGCCAATGTACAGGAAATCTCTCCCCCCCCCAAAAACCTGCAGATCATCCAAACTCCTCTTTGAAAGGACGATCTGCAGGTGGATGAGGGGGATTTCCTGCACATCAGCAGTGACGTCTCCTTGCAGGGCTTCTTCCGATGTCCCAGATGTATGGATTTTCATGCCTGCCTTTCCTGTTACGTAGACAGAATTGCCTGCTATGATTGTCACTGCTAGGTAAGGAGGATGTGAGGCATGTGGGGCCTCCACTTGGTCTCTGGCTTCTTTTCCAGCCACAGCTGGTTGCAAAAGCATCTATGCTTACTGGAGGCGGAGATCTGAGCGGCACCAGCGAATCAGCTGTTTCGTGAATGGAGCAGCTCAGCTGATCCGATTAAGGCCCGGAGAAGCCGTAAGGTGACCAGGGATGGGAAGGACTGTCTCCTGTGCTGGCTACGTCCTCCCCTTCAGTAGGGCTTCTTTTCGGGGGAGGGTGTATATTTATTTTCGGGACATGTCGTATTTTGAGAAAAATAGTAGTAGCCTGAATTATTTTTCTTGCATGTGAAACAAAATAAAGACTTTTACAAAACTGAGATACAAAAATGTAAATGCAAAATTAATTCAAACAAGACTAATGCACTTAATATTGGGGATTTTAATGAATGTATTGAAGATATGAAGATGTGAAGTATCTTGACTCCTTAGATTAGGATTAGTCATTATACATTTTAATTTGAAGTTAATGAACTATTCATAGGACTGTTTCTAAATCTGGGCAATGGAGGTGCTAATAAGTTCTTATTTATACTTTTACAATTATGATTCTATTAACAAATCAAATAAAACCAGTGTCACATTTACAAATATTGAAATTTAATATTAAATATTAAATTTAAAAGACAAGTGTGGGAGGAAAAGAATACTTACTCTATCTAAATCTGGAATCTCAAGGAAATATTCAGGATAATCATATGAAGCACCCACGTTGTTCACTGAAACATACATAATTTTTAAATATACACCTTGAATGAACTGCTATCAATATCATTTATAGCCCTATTAAGAGTATTTGCTCACAATGTCTAAGAATAAATGATACTCTTCAACTGAGACTGAATTTGACTATAGAACATTAGATGGCAGTATAAACCCACAAATGATGTACATACTCTGAAATCTCTCAATAAAGAATATTTGAGTGGAATGAGGAAAACAAAAAAGACAGAAATATAAGAGTAATGCAAAATAGTATCCTTAAGAACAATTTTATTACATTAAACATTTTCTTTTGGCCACCATTTCTTATTTTTAAGATGTTTTTTCCATTTTGTTTCCATGTTTCTAAAAGGTCCATTTTTTACAGATTAATAAAATATAAGTGTTTTGAATATTTTTTCACACACTTCAATTTTTCACACAAACAATTCAAATCTATGATGTTCTAGTCATCACCAATCAATTAGCGTATTTTTCTGAGTGTAAGACGCACCGGAGTATAAGACGCACCAAGGTTTTGAAAGGGCAGGTTTTTTTAAAAAAAAGTAAGTAGGTAGATAGAGGGATAGAGAGAGAGAAATAGAGAGAAATAGAGAGAGAAATAGAGAGAAATACAGTAGATAGGTAGGGGGAGAGAGTAGGTAGGTAGGTAGGTAGATAGATTTGTTTTCGTAGATTTTCACGGGTGTATGTATGCTGGTCTTGTTGTATTCGGGTGTATATATATATATACTGGAGAAGGAAATCACTGACAATCTGCAGCACCTAAGACTTTGTTTCTGCTGGCACAGCACTTGATCAATGTAATTCTCATCAACCACTCTAACTAGCTTTCCGAAAGGAAAAAAAAAGTACTTACACTCTGCAAAACTCACAAAAATGAGCCCTCCCCCCACAAAAGGCATGAATAACCTTTAGGGGGCTTGCAGAGTACTTCTAAGGTGGGTGGATGGGCAAAAAATAAGCAAAAAACGGTCCATTTTTCGCGAAAATGACCATTGGCTTACCTGAAGGGTCCTTTTCTGTGCATTGCGGGAGAGTCCAAGCAACGGGTTAAATCCAGTCCTTCTGCCCAATGGATTGAATTGAATTTCCGGCCACACCTCCTTGTCTCCTCACATATCCAGTTTTCAATGAAAACATGGTCTGAGATTAAGTAGATAATATTACATCAAATGTAATCCACAAAAGTCAATCGACCGGTAACGACCCAGTCTGAAGAAATTGTCCACCCAAGGCGGGGTTGGACTCTCCCGCAGCACACGGAAAAGGACCCTTCAGGTAAGCCAATGATCATTTTCCTGTGCGCTGCTTGGAGAGTCCAAACAACGGAACATAACCAAGCAAAGCTATGTCTAGGGTGGGTGAAAAATGGTGAATTCTAATCAGAAGTAGAAACAATGGATTGCAGTATTCTCCTGCCAAAGGCAGCGTCTGTGGAAGCAAAGTTGTCCAACTTGTAGTGTCTGACAAATAAAGAGGGGGACAACCAAGTTGCCGCCTTGCAAATCTCCTTGATCGACGCTTGGTTGGCCCAGGTTGCTGTTGTAGCAGCACTTCGCGTAGAGTGCGCCGTGATTCATGATGGAGTCGGACTACCCTGCTGCTCGTAGACAAGGGAAATGCAAACTTTGATCCATCTGCCGACTATGGAGGAGATGACCTTGCGCCCCATGAATGCCAGAAACGAAGAGGGATTCGGATCAACGAAAAGAAGAAGTTCGCTTGATGTACCTCTTTAAAGTTCTACGAACATCAAGGGAGTGCCAATGCCGCTCTCTGGGATCCTTTGGTCTCGGACAAAAGTCCGGAAGGACAATCTCATGGGCACGGTAAAAATACGAATTGATCTTTGGCAGGAAGGATGGATCTAGCCACAGAACGACTCTGTCCGGGTGGACAATACACAAATCACTGCGGACAGACAAGACCTCCAAATCTGAGATTCTACGAGCAGAAGAAATTGCGACTAAAAAGGTGGTTTTGAAGGTGAGGTGCCTCAAGGAAGCATTGCGGAGGAGTTCAAAGGGCGAGTTAGAGAGTGCCCTGAAAACCGTGGCAAGATCCCAGGAGGGATAGTGGTGAATAATTGGAGGCCTAAGGTTGGAAGTGCCTCGTAGGAAACAACGCACCTCCGGAATCTTGTTGAGTGGTTGCCGGTCAGAAGAGAGGATCATCGTGGATAAAGCGGCTACTTGGAGTCTCAGAGTATTAGGTACCAAACCCTTTTCAAGGCCCTAAGGAGAAAGTCCAGTATCTGTGGAAGGGGAGCAGAGGTAGGCTGGATGTAACGGTCCGCACACCAATGGGCAAAAGAACGCCAGGTGGCGTCGTATATCCTAGTGGTGGAGGGGCATCTGGAAGCCTGTATGGTTTTGGCGACGTTGTTGGAAAACCCGGCCCTTTTCAGGAGGTCCCTCTCAAGTGCCATACGGTTAAGTTGAGGCACTGGGTGTCTGGGTGGAGAACTGCCCCCTGGCTGAGAGAGACCAACTCCTGTGGAATATTCCATGGGTGCACAATGGAGAGGCTTGTCAAATCGGCGAACCAGGACTGTCTGGGCCAGTAAGGTGCCACTAGCAGGACTTCGGCGCCCACATCTAGAATCTTCCTGATTGCTCTGAGAAGGAGAGCCAATGGGGGAAAAGTGTAAAGTAGGCTGGGAGGCCAGGGCATCGACCCCTTCTGTCAGGAAACACTGGAACCTGGTGTAGAAGTGGGGAAGTTGAACGTTCTCTGGGGTGGTGAACAGATCGACCAGGGAAAGTCCGAATCTCCTCGACAGCTGTTGAAAAAATTGCGGGTGCAGGTGCCACTCCAAATGGTCTAAAGTTGTTCTGCTCAGCCAATCCGCCTGTATGTTGATCACTCTGGAGATGTGTTCTGCTCGCAGCGATTCTAGGTGTAGCTCTGCCCAGTGTCCTATGACTTCCGCTTCCGACATGAGGGACCTGGACCACTGACCTTGTGTGACCTGGTTGTGGAGGTGTGCCCCCCAGCCAAATAGGCTGGCATCCGTCGTGATGATCTGACCAACATGTTCTTTGAAGGTGCCCCTCGTCAAGGCTGGCAATTGCCACCATCTGAGGGAGCAATGGACCCTGGACGGCAGCATTATCTTGGTCAGAGAGTTGCTGATGTCGGCTCTCTGCATCGGGAGCAAAAACCAATGCAGGTGGTGAGTATGAAGTTGCTCCCAAGGAACTCTGGAGAGACACGAGATCATTTTCCCCAGTAATTGGGATAGGGATAAGGTCTGGACTCTGGGAGAACGGTAAATCCGGCAGGCTAGCTGTTGGAGACTTGCAATGCGATATTGAGAGGAAGACTTGACAAATTGAGGTGTCTATCACTGCTCCTAGGTGTAAAATCCTGGTGGCAGGAATCAGGTGGCTTTTCTCTAGGTTTATGGTAAAGCCATAAGTCTGCAATGTACGCATGGTGACGCGGAGGTTGCGAATTGCCTGTGTTGGTGTCGACAATTGGATCAAAATGTCATTGAGATAGATTGAAGACGAATCGGTCACTGACGCAGATGGGCGGCCACTATTGTAAGCTTCGTAAATGTCCTTGGGGCCGAGAACAGGCCGAATGGGAGAGCCCTGTACTGAAAGTGGGTCCCGTCATAGAAGAACTTCAGGTAGCGTCTGTGTGCAGGTCTTACAGGCATGGGGAGATACGCCTCTTTCAAATCGATTGATGTCAGGACATCCCCTTGATGAATGCAGCTCAGAACGGAGTGGAGTGACTGCATTTTGAATTTTTTGTTGGCCACATATTCGTTTAACTTTTTAAAATCGAGGATTGTCCTCCACCCCGCCGAGCTCTTGGGGACCAGAAATAAGATGGAATAGAAGCCCCTGTGTTCCTCACCTAGGGGAACTGTTTCTATTACCCTGATGTCTCTGAGATGGTGAATTTCGGTCTCCATGAGGCCCCGCTTGATGGGACACTGTGGAGTTGGGAAACAAATGAAGTGGCGCGGGGGGGGGGGGAGAAAGTCCAATGAGATCTCCTCCCAGGCGGTGGCGAATAGGTGAAGATGCCCCCCCATGGGAGGGTTGGGGTTATGGTCACTTATTATGTTTGAAGGGTCTGTTGCCAGACCCTTCTCGAAAGGGACGTCGGGAGAAAGACTGGAAATGGTTCCTGTCCCAAAAGGACTGCCTATCGTGCGCTCGATCCTGAGGTTGTTGATACTGCCTCTGGTAAGAGGAAGTAGAGGGCTATGGGTCAGCCTGGCATGGGGCTTGGGGACGAAAATAGGAGGAAGACCTGCTGTCTGCTTTGTGAGACACGGGGGGTATGACCTTTCTCTTATCTTTATTTTCTACTAGCACAGAATCTAGGGCTTCTCCAAATAACTTGCCACCCTTGAAGGGAGCTGAAGCTAGCTTCCATTTTGACCTCATGTCTGTGTTCCAATGACGGAGCCACACAAGGCATCGCGAGGTAACATTGGAAGCCATAGCTCGTGAGGCGAACTTTGCGGCATTTAAGGTAGGGTCCGCAGAGTATTCCACTACAGCCACGATCTTGTTAACATCCTGGTGCAGTCTGGACTCTCCTGGGGGTACTCTGGTGATTAATTGGCGAAGCCAGGCAATGGAGACCCAATTGAAGAAGGAAGCAGAAGTGGTTGCTTTGATGGCCCACGCTGTGGCCTCATGTGTCTTATGACAAGCTCGTTCAGCACACTTATCTTCCGCATTTAGGCCTTCCAAAAGGTCAGGAGATAAAACTGATGTAAAAGTAAGGGCAGCGACTACATCCTTAAAGAGCTTGGGTGACGGCACTATTTCCTGAGCTGGAAGTTGTTCACCAAACAAACCTTTACTGTGATCAGGAGTGTTAGAGGTACCTGGAACAGGAGTGGATTCTGACTCCATATGAATAGCAATTTTGGCCTTGAATAGGATGGACTTGAATAAGGTTGGTTTGAACAGACCAGCAAAGGCTGGCTTGTCTGCTACCAAACCCTCGTCCTTGGACAAGTCCTGATCTCCCAAGTCCTCATCCTCCCACACTGATTATGCAGTTGCCAATGAAGAATCAGGGGATGAAGGTCTCTGTGGAGGAACCTTATCCTTGCGGTATCGGGGAGCTTGTTTATTAGTCTGGGGGGGGGCAGGACACTGAGCCTCCCTCTGCTGTAGGCCTTCGGCGATTGGATTTGGATTTTATTCAATTTGTAGGCCGCCCTATTCCCCGAAGGGACTCAGGGCGGCTGAACAAAGCCAAGGGAGGGGAAATTACAAAAAGTAAGACAAAGACAATCAGACAATACAAACAGTTTAAAAGCACAACAGACCCTGGGTAATCACCGTAGCGATTACTTCGCACATCTCCGCTGAAAGTTTTGGGCCCTGATCTTCTCTTGGGCAGGTTCCTGCCGCTGTAGGACTGGGAGAAGGATCTCTGTCCAGGGGAGAGGGGTCCTCCCTGTCCAAATCTAGCTCACAGTCAAAAAGATCAGCATCACCCCCAAAGGAAGAAGGGGATCTAGATCCTGCTCCAGCAACATCAGGTGATAAAACTCGAGAGGGCCCCTCACTGTCCGAAAGGGACCTGGTGGAATGAGCCGTTCCCTAATCAGTTGGGGATTCTGGCTGGGCCAGTTGATGAACCTGGGTCACCACTTGTCTTTGGGCCTTGGCAATCTGTTTTTTGATTGCTTTTTGGCACCTAAGGGACCTATCCTGACCCCTAGTGAGCCTGTCGGCATAGGGTTTGCCGGCTCTGGCCCCTCTGATATCCTCCCTTGCAGCCATGCCCACCTTCTGGTAAAAGGTCTGGCCTGATCATTGGTAGACTGGCTTGCCAGTTCCAGGGCTTCCACGATGTCGTCGGCCATGGCAATGGGGCTGAGCGACCTCTGAGCTTCGGTCTTGCAGAAGGTAGGGTCACAGGGAAGGTCCTCACTGAGAATCTGGGCAAGCGTGCGCCAAAATCAGTCACGACACGGCCGGGGCGGAACAGGTGGTTGCCAATTTGAGGTAGGGCAGAAAAGGGAGCTTCGTGGAGAATGGCTGCAGCCAAAAACTCAAAAAACGTTGCCTCGCTGCTTCCGATGCTTGGGCAAGAAACCGCCGCCGCTAGAGTGCTGCTGGAAGTGGCAGCAAACGCAGGAGAAATTTGCGTACAAAATGGCCACCAGAAGGAGAGGAATCCAAAATGGCCACGCCCAGTGAAGATCACGCTGTTGTCTCTGTCAATTAGGAAAGGGGCTGCTCCGAGCCTTGATGAGTTGCAAGAGCTGAACAATGCAATGAGGCAGGCGATGAGAACAGAAAGCCGCGCAGGTCACTAATGAATGGACAATCCCGGCGGTGAAGATCCACTTAAGGCAAAAGCTGCTCCTGTGCCCGGGCAGAAGCCCAGGTGCACAATGGAGCTGTGTTTGCCTGCCTGAAATCCGATTGCTGACAGAGGGAGGGGAAGCTAACTTGCTATCAATCAAAAGGGAAGGAAAAATCAACACTTTTGAAATCACTCACACCAAATAAAAATAAAAACTTATTGCAATAATAAGAAGACACAAAAGATTTGTCCAAATGGGCAGTGGACTGAATTGAAAACTGGATATGTGAGAAGACAAGGAGGCGTGGCCGGAAATTCAATTCAGTCCATTGGACAGGACGACAGGATTTAACCTGTTGCTTGGCCTCTCAAAAAAATTGCATGCATAGCCTTTAGAAGCTTATAGAGTGCTGCTGGGGGCTGGGGGGGGGGGAAGGGCCGTTTTTCATCCATTTCTGCCCTCCCCAGCCGCCAGGAGCTCTATAAAAGCCTCCATAAAGCTATTCATGGCCATTTTGGTGAAGGGAACGAGGCTTCAGGAGGCAAAAAAATGCTGTATTCAGTGTACAAGACACATCCAGATTTTCAGCCTCTTTTTTGAGGCAAAAAGGTGCATCTTATACTCCAAAAAATATGGTAAATAAAACCTAGATTTCAATCTAGGTTTTTCATGGTATTTCTGGTTATTGGAATTACCACTCACTTTAAAAAAGTCTTTTTCCAAAAAAAGAGAAAGAAAATCCCCAGTATCACTATGTGGGCGGAAAATGTTATGTTTTCTTGGGCTCAAGAACAGAGATACAGAATGCTGAAACACTAAAGAGATTACTCCTCTAGAAGAAGGCAATGGCAAAATTCAACAATGAGGAATGAAGGTACAGAAATGACAAAAATAGTTTGTGGTAGCAATATATGGATGAGAAAATTGGTCACTCATAAAAAGAAAAACAGAGGCCCATAAATTATGGACTTAGAGGTGATTGCTAAAAGTACCATGAACCTCAAGAAGAAGAAATCAATCAGTCGTAGATTAAATAAAGGCTGCAGCCTTGAACAGATGGCCAGCAAGCAAGTGTACATCTTTAGACATATGATGTGAGTAGATGGTAGATTGGAAAATGATTGTTTCTCAACACTGAAAAGGAACAAACACTGTACATTTTTTTTCACTGAATGAAACTTATTGGCTAAATATAATATGATGTTTTATGGATTTGTTTATAGATAAGAGATGAGGTATGGGATGAAGAGAGTAATGTTTGTACCTTTAGAGGTAAATTAAATTTGTTTATAGTTTTGTGATGAAGCGTGCAACTCACTTCTTTTTTGTTATATTCTTACCTTTTCTTCTCCCTTGCACTTTTTAACTCTATTCTCTTTCCTTTAAGTTTACTTTGTATTATTTTTCACGATTATAATCAAAATTCTTAATAAAAATAATAAATAAATATCCCAGAGTTTCTGGTCAAAAGACAAAGATCTAATGATAGAAAATTGATTGCATTTCAGGGAACTCTTTTTTTTTGTCCCTTGTCTCACATGGAACCACATCAAATTCTCATGAAAGCTTAGGGTTCCATGAACATAGTTTGAAAAATTCTGAGGTAAAACTGGAATACAACAAGATGAATGGGACAGATATTATTTGAATGTCCTCGTAATGACTGGAAAGAATTGAAGTCTCCCAGGCATTTGGCATGTCCCACAGGTCAGCTGCTTTGCACATCATTACGGAGGCTTCATGGGTGTAGTCCCTTTTTGCTGTACTGCTGAGCCAAGCTGGGGTGCTTATGGCTT
The DNA here is from genome assembly GCF_009769535.1 of Thamnophis elegans. NCBI lineage: Eukaryota > Metazoa > Chordata > Lepidosauria > Squamata > Natricidae > Thamnophis > Thamnophis elegans. Next base: position 105,946,880 of record NC_045541.1, on the reverse strand, counting down.
CTTTCCCTGGCTTCACTGCACTCACATCACACTACAGTCCCCCCCCCCCCCGCTCTAGGAACTCCCCAAGCCCCCAACGCCCTCAGCTCCACATAATTGTACCTAGGAGAGACAAGATGCCATCATAAAGTCATTTCATGTCACATGGTGACCCAACTTAATAACCACATTGGCTTACAACCAAAATTCCCCGTTCAATTGTGATGGTAAGTCAAGAACTACCTGTAAAGTAAGAAAAATAAAAGGGTAACTGACATTACAATGATCTTTGGCCATGTCATGGAGGGAAATTCCCTAGAGAAAGCAATTATGCTTGGAAGAGTTAGTGAGACCTGGTGCAGAGAATCGCCAAGAGTCAGACACGACTGAATGGATAACACCATCATCATTATCTCTGGAAGGAATGCTCTATTTTTTGTGTTCGAGATATCAAGCTTTGTTCCACAGAGAACAAATACAATCAAAAAGTGCATTTTATGAATCCATTATGGTTTCCTCACACCTTCTCCAAAAAAACCCAAATAAAATGAATTTAAGACACAAACCTAAAACACCAATTTCAAGGCCTTCCAAGCCTGCTTTTATTTTGTTGTAAATAGTTTCTCGGTTTTCAAAGTCAGCAGCAATTGTTTTTGTTTCCACCTTGTATTTGTCCTCTGAAATAAAGAACACATACATAACAGGTAACTATGGAGCACCGTGTCTCATTACTATTATACAATAAGGTGAAATGGTAAAACAGCCAAGGTTTTAAAATATATCACTGCAATGAACCTTTTATCAGATTGTTTGCTCATTTTAAAGGCTTTCAAGAAATTTTAATTTTTTTATTTTTCAATAAAGAAAACATTTTTCAAAAAAATAATTATTATTATTCTAAAGTACACAAAGCCTCTTCTCCTGAAGGTCTAATAGGTTACTTATTTAATAGTCATTTACAATTATTCTTTTCTAGGCATTCATCATTGACTAGTTTTAAGCAATCTACCTTAAATACTGGATCAGATATTTAAAGGATAAGTAACTATGAATCGCAAAAGTATTTCATAGTTTTATTCCTTACTTAATAGCAATAAAACACTAACGACAACTTGGGAGCAAAATAATCATCTGACAGTTAAAAGTTGCTTCCTGATACTTTTTACTTGAAAGCAACTGCTATAACACTACACACCATACAAAATAGCAATAGCAATATTATTATGGAGTAGCCATTAGGCAATATCAAATATAAAATATAAAACACATAAGATTAATAAGACCATAGATAAAATAAAAGAAACAAATTAAATAAAAAATAAGAATAAAAATAAAGAATGCAAATTATATTTCTGTAACATCCTTACAATTTATCCGAAATCAGATGCATAGATCTCAACTGAATTGATTTTTTTCAAATAAAGAGCTATATGATATGTAATTTTTGAATTCTGACCTCATATGAAATATGTTCTTTTTAATATAAGGATCCAATAGATATAGTATGTGTCCAGTTGCACAAATGTTGCTTGAATAAATACTGTTCAAATATGTTTGTGCATTTCTGGGTTTAATAACTTGGCAATTTGGAAGGTTATGTTTGTAGTGTCTCATCCATTTCAATGTGCCAATCTTATTGAAGATGGCTACATCTTTGTGTGTCTAGCCAAGATTCTTTGTACAACAATCTTTTTAGCTAGTTTTCCAATTATACAAGAGATAGGAGACCACAGCTCCTAACATTATTTCCCAGTTGTACAATCCAAAAGATCTTGAACTGAAATGATGTTCTAACAGACACAATTTTGGAAGTCTATCAGTTTCTATTGTATTATTTTTGCACCAATAATTTCATGTCCTGATTAGACAAAGAACAAATTTATAAATTCCCCCATTTAGCTCTGAATGCAGCAACTAAAATCCTTTTATCCACACCAAAATACATCTTAGATGCTGTGCTTATTCTAGTGGTTATATATATTTTAAGTCCCAAACCTTTGCTACATATCAGAGAACGTGGAAAACTTTGGCCCTACATATTTTAATAATTGGAGCTAAGTAAACTGGACAGCTGTGGTTAACTTACTTCACTTTTGTATTTTGTTCTGCTACAAAGCTGAATGCCATGCCTAGTTACAAGCACTAATAAAACATATGGCTGACTCAATGGTAGTGGCAATGGAAGACTAAGTTTGGGAGAGATCATCTAAGAGAAAATTCATCTATGGGGCTGATAAGAGTCAATTTCATGGTTCATCATCATAATCGGTATTGTATAGGTGGATCAAATATTTCATATTCTAGTTGAATTTGGATATTGAGATTCTTCGCACTCTATTTTGTTTGTTCCTGCTATTCTAATATACAAGCTCTTATCAAATGATTTATGTTTTAGATATCTCACAATCAAACCTTCAGCAAAAAGATTCAATGGATCTCCTTACTAGGCATTCACCAACATTGCACTGGTTCTACAATGTGTGATATTCTTTTAATATGCTACTGATAACATATAGATTAATAAAGAGTATAATTATTTATGGCTGTTTATCTTTGTCGATATCCCTTAAAATCTTGGATTATTTTTAGTAGCAATAAAAAACCCACGAGCTTTTATAATAAAGAGATATGATCTAGAAATAATGCTCATTGAGAAGATGTCTCTGCTAAAACTCTGACCACAGGATTTCAAAGCAGAGCAGATGTAGCTAAAAATAGCAGCACTCCACCTCACTCTAGAGATGTTCAACCTGTTGTATTCTTTTTCCTGATGTGATCACAAGATTGCTACTGCAGCAGGAACTATTTACGTCATTATTTTGCATAGCAGCGTGTCCCTGGGGACTTGAAAATAATGCTCGTTTCCAAAAGATGAAATACAAAGGGAACATTTGCATCTTGCTGTAAGGGCTATTTATTTAGGAGGTGGGGATGGAGAAAAAAGTAACTGAAAACAATGATAATTTTCCATGATTAAATAAACAATGGACAAGCAAAATAAGTGTGCACCATGTGGTTTGGTCCCAAGGTACAAGGTGATTAATTGGGAAAACGTGGAAATCTGCAAACATTTGCAATGAGAGAAGGGAACGGCAAGATTAAGCTCTGCCCTCCTCAAATACAGTATTTACCAATCTAACAAGAGCACAATCAAGATATATAGATCTTCATGCCACTTCACATTTTTCTTTTAAATAAATGAATACAGAAGATGGTTTTAATTACAGAGATACAATTTGGTGTCTAACTATGATTCAGTGTGTTAAAGGCTATCAGCAGAATGCACTTACGTGCTATTTATGGAACGTAAATGAAGATTAAATATTTCACATATTACTTATATTAATGCTAATTTGTATCTAGCCTTTCTGCTTAATTTGTCCTATAAGGTGGATTACAACAAATAAAGAACAAACTTACCGTATATACTCGAGTATAGGCCGACCCGAATATAAGCCGAGGCACCTAATTTTACCACAAAAAACTGGAAAAGTTATTGACTCGAGTATAAGCCTAGGGTGGGAAATGCAGCAGCTACCGGTAAATTTCAAAAATAAAAATAGATACCAATAATGTTTTTGAATATTTATTTCAAAGAAAAACAGTAAACTAGCGGTGTATTCAATGAAATACTTCACTCACCTCATGATGCTGACGTCCCGCTGTGATGATGATGTCCCGTGCAGCCGCGGGAGCGATGTCCCGCCTCCTATGACACACGGCACAGTGATTCCTATCATTGGATCACTGTACCAGAGGAGGTGGGACATCGCTATGTGGCTGCTTGCCATAACAAGGAGGAGGTGGGACATCGTTGCAGAGCGGCAGGAGGGGGAGGAAGGGGAATCGTAAGACAGCCCTGCATTACATTAGAACGTGAGGAGGGGGGATGGTGCGGTGCGCGCTGCGCGGCAAACTGACACAGAGGGAGGGGAAACTCACAGGGGCACTGGGCCATTCACGAGTGTCACCCAGCGGCATGGCCCCGCCCCTTTTCCTCCTCCATTTCGGGCAAATTTTTCACTGACTCGAGTATAAGCCGAGGCGGCTTTTTTCAGCCCAAAAAGTGGGCTGAAAAACTAGGCTTATACTCGAGTATATACAGTAAAACAAAACAAAAAATTAAAGACAAATTAAACGTAATACAGGCATATTTTTAAATTTTAAAATCTAATCTAGGAAACCAAGAGAGTCTGTATTTTTATCAAGAAACCAACAAGCTGTATTAAGATATTTAACAATATTATTCCCTATTTTGAAGCTCTATTATGTAGTCCTATTAATAGCTCCATTATAAGCAGTATGGCCATATCCTATGAGTAGCACCCTATATCATTGCCTGTGTTGCCTCCCATTTTAACGCAGATGGCAAAGCGCATGTGGGAACGGACAAAGCAAAGATGGCAAGACACAATAAATGCAGACATGAACATTGCCCAGTTCAACCCAGATGTTGCAGTTGATTGTGCAAGATGGCATTTGTAAATTTGAAAAACAGATCCTGCACCTGCAGGAACACTGCTAGGAAGATGATGATTCCTTGGTTAAGTAGTCCTCTAGCAAGACAAACATCTCGCCAATTTATTGTCATCAGGCATGTGGAAGGTTCTTATCTACACGTCATGCTATAATATTGTGCAAATACTTTCCAATACATGTAACTAACATTTTAAGATCACTCTTCAGACAAAAATCATCTATAATGGTTGATGGATGATGATTTATGTATTTGGCTAACATGGCTACCGATCTTTAAAAAAAACACACCTCTATATGCCTTATAACACGAATAAAAGCCAAAAGCCAATAGAACAAAAACCTTTAGTAATATATCCAGCAAAACCATCACTGAGCTTGAATCATATCCTCAAACTGTGATGGAGAATTATGGCCCATGAGCCATCAGCTCTGGGGCGCATGCTCATGCTGGCCAACTGATTTTCGGCCTTCCAAAGGGCTGGAGTAGGCCGTTTCCGCTCTCCGGAGGCTTCAGGAAAGCTTCAGGAGCCTGGGGAGGGCAAAAACTCCCCCCCCCGGGGGGATTGTACACACATGCGCATGTGGGTGGAGTGCATTGAATTGTGGGTGTAGGCATTCATACGTGCACAATAGCATGCACGCACACGCTTTTGGCACACCTTTAGAAAAAGTTCGCTATCACTGCCCTAAAAAATGCAGTTGTGGGAAGAGCCAGTTCTTATGGCCTTCTGGAAAGCTACAAAGCCAGGGACCAGCTGAATCTAAAGAAAGTGGTTCCTCACAGAATTGGGACTGCTATGGAAAAGTTTCCCTTCCCAAGTCTTGTTAAGTGGCAATATTACCCTCAGGCAGAGATAGTTCTGCAAATAACCTGATCCACACCAGGTTAGCAAGTCATTAAATAGCAAAATTTAAGAGGCAGTAATGATGACAGTTTGATTATTCTTCTCTTCACAGAGCAAACTCTGAGGAGAGCAGCAGTAACATGTGACTAATTATTTTTAGTTAAGGACTATAAACTAATTTTGCATTTTCTTATTATCTACAATTAAATGACCAAACTACCACAATTTTTAATCAGATATTTTACATGCTGTATATGTGTACATATGTATTTCTAAATGTTCTATCAGTACCAGCAATGTATTTATGTACTGCCTTACTAGCTAGTCATTCACAGAAAGGTTTGTAGGTAGGTAGAATTCTTCTTCATTAAGAATCATCCTAGCAAAAAATATAGTTCGCTAGCTGAATACCCAAGCTCCGCTACGAAGTTATGTGAACGGGCTTGATAAATTGTCACTTACAGCTTTAAAATTAATGAGTAGTTACCATCAACCTCTCCTCTCCCCTTCTCTCCCTCAGGCTTGTCCCACAGAAGCCTCCCCTATCCTACCCCCTTCTCTCCTTCAGCCTTGCCACACTGAAGCCTCATTTCCTCTCCTTATCCACTTCTCTCCCTCAGGTTTGCCCCACAGAAGCCCCACCTATCTTATCACCTTCTCTCACTCAGGCTCCTCTCCAAACTCCCAGCCAGCAGGCCAGATGAGTCACGTGCTGGTCATGCCCACATCCAAGTTTTCAGTTTGGGAGGGGGAATAGAACGTCAAACTCCTTAGCATCAGAGTGTGTTAATAATATATGAAATACTAATGCTCTGATGTCATTTTGAAAAATCCTTTGTTACTGAGCTCCTAGAAGCCAAGAGGAACATACGTCCAAAATTTCAAGTTTATAGGCTTTACAGTTCTGGAGATTTCGTGATTCCTGCATAAGTGTTTTTGCACTTTTGGGAAATGAATCTAGGAAGCTGGGCATTGGTCGGTGATGCGTAGAGATCCATGAGCGCTTGTCCGAACCTCCGGAAGATCCAGCGAAAAAGCTCGGCCTGAAGTTGCCACTCCCCATGGTCGATGGTGGTCCTGCTGAGCCGGTCTGCCTGCTCATTGTCTACACTGGAGATGTGTTCTGCCGTCAGGGACAGAAGATGACGTTCCACCCAGGTCCTCATCCTGAATGCCTCTTGCCACAGGGCCACAGAGAGGTTGCCCCTTGATTATTTATATGAGACATTGTCTGTCAGTGTCAACAAATGGTGGCCAGATACCAGTGCTGTAAAGTTCCAACCAGTTGATATTGTGTGTTAAGTCCACCAGGGACCATTGACCTTGGGTCAGCTGAGAGTCCAGCAGAGCTCCCCAGCCGAAGAGGCTCACATCCATTGTCAGAGTGAGATGCATTGGATCCTTAAAGACTGAGCCCTTTCGAAGAGCCGGTGATAGCCACCATCTCAGGGACAAGAGGACCTGAAGCGGCACCCTGATCTTGAACGACGCATTGCTGGTGCCACTGCATTGATGTGGAAGAAGCAGCCACTGCAGCATCTGGGTGTGCTGGCGAGCCCACAGCACTATAGCGATGCAGGAAATAATTTTCCCTAGCAGCTTGGACAGAGAACAGGGACAGGCCGCTCCCTACGGACCTGCCTAACCAACTGGACAATGCTTTCCCTATGCTCGGGAAAAAGGTTTTACCCTCTGTAGCATCTATAATAGCACCCAGATGCTGTAGCATATTGGAAAGGTCCAAATTGTTCTTTGCAAAATTCACAGAGAACCCATGTGTCTGCAAGGTCCGAATGGTTAAGGCTAGATGAGACCCTGCCTGCTGGAATGACAATACCTAAACTAAAATATCATCCAAATAACACTGAATTTCAACTGGTACTGATCATAGGTGCACAGCCAAGGTGGCGAGAACCTTGATGAAAGTCCAAGAAGCTGAAGCAAGGCCAAATGTAAGAGCCTTGTACTGGTAGTGGATGCCAATAGGAGCATCTCAAAAACTTCCTATGCTCTGGAAGGATCAAAATATGGAGGTAGGCCTTTGTAAGGGCCACCAAGGCCATAAAGTCTCCTGGCCTAATCCCCATTAGAATGGTCTTGAAGGAGGCCATTTTGAACCTTCTAAATACAATGTGCGAATTCAAAAGTTTAAAGTCCAAAATTGCTCTCCACCCCCCCTCCAAACTTTTAGGAACCATAAAAAAATTGGAGTAAAACCCCAGTCCCTCCTGATCTTTATAAACCAGTTCAATAGTCTGAATCTCAAGGAGTTGTTGAATGGCCACCTTCATGAGATTCCGCTTGACGGGATTCCTAGAAGAAGAGAAAACCCAAAACCTGTTCAGGGAGTGGGAGATAAATTCTAGACGAAGGCCGAATTTAATAGTGTCTAGAACCCACTGGTAATGAAGTCCCACAGATCTGCAAACAAGGAGAGTCGGCCGCCAATTGGAGGGTTGGAATACAAATCACTTGCCTCTGTGGAAGGGGCAAACACCTCCCCTTGAAAGAGCCTCTTGTTCTGGGACTGGTATCTGGACCTGTCTCAAGGATACACCCTGTCTGTCTGCCTATCCTGTTGCCTATCACTATGGGGAGGAGAATTCCTTGATTGTTGGATTTCCTGGTCCTGTGATCAAAATGAAGGTCTATAGTAGTATGGGGCTGGCCTCTGGTCCGCTGTGGGCAAAACTTTCTTTTTGTTCTTGTCTTCCACAAGAATGGGGCCCAGAGGTGCCCCAAACAACTGGGTCCCCATATGGAGAGCAGCTGCCAGGAGCCACTTAGACCTGGCATCCGCCTGCCACTTGCAAAGCCACAAAAGCTGCCTGGAGGTCACCAAAGTCACCAAGGCTCTGGATGCATATTTCACTGCATTGAGTGTGCCATCTGAAGAAAACTGAGTGGCAGCCATTAATTTGTTTAAATCTTGCTGCAACCGTTGGTCATTCGGGGGAATATGCTCCTGCATCTGACGGAACCACAGCAATGTGATTCAATTAAAGAACTAAGCTGAGGCCGCTACCTTAATGGAACAGGATGCAGCCTGAAAGATCTTCCGCAAGGTAAGCTCCTCCTTTTTATCCTCAGCCTTGAGATTATCGGCTATATCCCCTAAGAAAAGGGAAGAGGAAGAGGCCAGTGCAGCCACCAGGGAGTCTATAGCAGGCATTTTCTTACTTTGCCTGCTCGCTGGTGGCTCGCTGCAGGTACAGAGGCTGTCCTCCATCACACAGGAGCTCGAGCCTCAGCAAGTCCGTAGGAAACCACCCGTGCTGCTCCCAGTGCCACGAAGAGTCGCTGTCCCACAGCGGCACTCAACGGGCTCCACGTGGCCTTTAGGGAGCTGAATCAGCCCACCTGCCAGTGCCTCCGACCCCTTATCTCTAACTGCGAAGATCTACTGCCACTTTCAAAGGAAAGGCCAGGAGAGGTAAGGAGGGGTAAGGATAAAGGGTCCAGAGTTAAACTAGTCCAATCTCAGGAGCGAACAAGAAAAGTGTCTCTCTTGGGCCAGACTTCAGTGGAAAAGTGGAGCCAGGCACAGAAAGCAGAGAGGAATGGCTTCAAATTTAGCTCAGTCTCTGGGCAAATTGGACGTGAAAATAACCCAATCCTGGACCCTTCCACAAGGTCCTACGGAGAATGGAGGGAGTTCAAAAAAATTAATTACCTATTTTCTCCAACAGGGAACATCTATAGGACTCTGATTTCTTCCACAAATGAAGAGAAATTCATGGATGGATAAACCCCAATACTATCGAATATGCATAAGAGGTTTTTCAATCATCTAATACCTTACCATATTTTTCAGATTATAAGACGCTCCAAAGTATAAGACGCACCTAGCTTTTAAGGAGAAAAAAATCTGCCTCTGTCTCCCAGCAATTTTCCTCCTTGCAGCAAATAGCAAACAGTACAGATGATATACACTGTTTGTAGTGTTACATTTCAGACTATACTTGTACAGATGCTGTTAAAATTGATGTGGCTTTCTGGAAGTATACATTATTCTCTGCTATTTAAAAGTGTCTTCATTTTGTTAAGTTGTCTAGAATAATAATAAATCAGTCTTTAAAAAATAAGTCAACTAATTTGAACATTCTATAGGCATTTATAGTTATTGGCTTACCTCCTTTGCAGCAAGCAGCCTGATTAGCACAAGAAAAAAAATCTGCCTCTGTTGCCCAACAATTTACTGTACTTTTTGGACTATAAGACATACCAGTGTATACCAGACGCACCAAGATTTCGAAGAGGAAGTAAGAAAAAAAAGTTTTTGTCCTCCCCCGCTCCCAGGAGCACTCTGCAGGCTTCAGTAGGCCTGGGGGCAGGCAAAAATATCTGTTTTTGTGAAAAATGGGCAAAAAATGGGCCGTTTTTCACAAACACAGGGGCATTTTTGCCTTCCCCCAGCCCTACTGAAGCCTGCAGAGTCCTTCTGGGGGCTGGAGGAAGGCAAAAATGCCTCATTTTTTGCAAAAAATGGCCTGTTTTTTTGCAAAAACGGGAGCATTTCCCCCTTCCCCCAGCCCTGCTAAAGCCTGCAGAGTGCTTCTGGGGACTGGAGGAAGGAAAAAATGCCTCTGTTTTTCACAAAAATGGGATGCGGGTGTGGGGCTTTAGGAGGCCAAAAATGGCTGTATTTGGTATATAAGACGCACCAACATTTCCATGCTCTTTTAGGGGAAGAAAAGGTGCATCTTATACTTCAAAAATTACAGTACCTCCTTGCGGCAAACAGCAAGTCTCACTTTCAATTTCATCACGGACCTCCCAATCATCAGCTGTTTCAGGCTGCAGGAATTGCCATAGCCTATTGCTGTCTCCGCAAGCCCCATTTTCTCCATTTGCTGCAAGGAGGTAAATTGCTAGGACTCAGAGGCCAAAGGGGGGGGGGCTGCATTCGATGTATAAGACACACCCAAATTTTCACCCTCTTTTAAGGGGGGAAAAGGTGTGTCTTATACTCCAAAAAATGCAGTATATTTCAGCATTGTTTAAAATCAGGAAAGCAAAAGCTACTTTGCATTTTCTGTGGATAATATTTTGCACCAATTTACTGCAGTATGGAATACTACCTTACTTTTATGTAGTCTTAGTGTCTTTGTATATAATCATATCCAAAAGGCATCAATCATTTACTTATTTAATAAACTTGTATGACACCTATATCATAAAGGCAACACTAGGCAGCTACCAGAAGATGGCAGATAAATCAACATAAAAGCCAAGCTATAAAGTAATGTGGAATAGAGCAAACCACTTGTCTTTTAGCAAACAAAAACACTGGCAACTTAAGACTTTTTACTTCTTCAGTATTCTTCTATTAAAAGTAATTTATGAGTGATTTACCTGTTTGAATTTCTCTGTATAAAAATTCTTTGTTGAGCAGTCTTTAACAACAACATACCGTTCCTGCATATACACATACTTTACTGCCTTGCCAGTATATCCATATGAGTCACATTATAATATCAATATGTCACATTTTATTTCTTGTCTAAATAAAAAAAAATACTCCAATTTCCACAGGTATACTCTATCCAAATTCTTCATTACATCTGCACAAAATTTACAGAATGTACCTTGGAGCAAAACCATTGGAATGTCTTATGAACATCTTAGATCAGTGATTTCCAAACATAGATAAGCTACCCAAAATTGGGTAACACTGGTATTTCTTTGGGTAATGACACACAAACCCGTTATCCAAACACAACAGGGAAATAAGTAAGGATTTTCTGATAAGCGGTTTGAGTAATGAAAGAAAAAATTTGAGAGGTATTGCTTTAGACTTTACTGCACTGGAAAAACAGATCCGTTTGGGTTTTTTTTAAACTGACTTCTTCCATGTGAAGTATTTGTCTTTCCTTGTGGAAACATCAAGCTTAATTAACCTTATGCCACCTTGAAGTATTTTTCCTCCTAGCCTTCTATGCCATTGACACATTTTTCTTATGCAAGCAAAAATTGGATTATTCCAGGAACTGTTTAAAAATACATAGAAAACATACTGCCCATGATGCAGTTGAAAAGTAGGGAGCCATGCTTAATTATTGATATTATAATATGTTTAATTTTTACCATTAGCCTGTGGTTTGTACAGTATTATTCTACTGTTGGCAAACTGCCAGCTAGGTTCGAAGCAGGAGACAAGTGGGGACCCAGCCTAGAATTGCTGCGCAGCTGCAAGCAACATAAGCTTGACCTCCTCCAAGATCCATGAAGCTTTATCTGGTCTTTCTCAGGGGAAGACAACCAAGTTGGGGAGATTCTTGTAACATAGGTAAAAGGCAATATATTTGCTCACTTAAGCTATTTATGAGTGGCTCTGGTTGCTTGTGCCTGACATCTACCCTGACATCTTTCAAATCATTGGTGGTAATGAGAGGGCTGGGGAGGTTTGTTCTGCCACTAGAATGACATCAAATATTTTCAATGACATCCAAGGTGATCTGCTATAAAGGGAGCATTCCACTTGGAAAACAGCTGTTTTTATCATCAATGTTTTATCAATATAAGGAGGGGGAGAAAGTAAATCCCCTATCTTTTCAACTACTGCAGAAGAGCTGCAGGAAACATTACTCTTACTAAAGAACCTTTCATACATTTGAACGATTTAGCACGAGGAAGATTATATTCCTTTTAAACTTCTTCCACAAGGCTGTCGTGATGCTGCTCATGTTTAAGTGTGTTCCTCACGCTTATGATAATGAGGGCTATTTTTAGCCTTGTTGAAAGGCAGACACCTGCCCAGAGGTTCCTGTATGAATTGTACCGCATACACACTCTTGTGGATAGCTAAGCTTTGTTTTGAACCTTGGATGCATATGATGGTTCTAGTAATGCGTTTAATTATTTTTTTTTGTAATAGCTCATTTTTGAAGTTGCATCTAGAAAGAATTTTGACATAAAAACTCTGATAATACAGAAATACTGTGCATAGGAAAGCCAACTACTCTAAATCAAGTACAAATAGTGTTGTTCTTTTAGCTGTAAATGTACTGTTTTGCAGTTCTTTCAGATTCTATGAAAGTCCAGATAATCATATCTAAAAGTGTCTCATTGTTGAGTTTTCAAAATCATTTTATGCTGATTCTGTCTTTGTCAGAAAAGTGATCTTGCTTCTTATCCATACACTTGCGCAAATGTATATTTCCCAAATGTGTTGGACTTCAATTTCTATAGTTTTAACTGATATTCCTATGAGAAGAATGAAGTGGCATCCAAACTGGATAACTATAAAAAGCTGGGGCTACCTGTGACAAATGTAACCAAATACCATTTTTATTTACAATATACTTATCCTCCTCCATACAGAATTTAAGACAGCACTCAAATATCACTGTAAAGAAACAAAATTTAATCAAGCACTTCAATTCAAATACAGGTAGTCCTAGACTTACAACAGTTCCTTTAGTGACTGTTCAAAGTTACAACGTCACTGAAAAAATTGACTTATGACCTTTTTTCACACTTACGACCATTGTAGCATCCCCATGGGCACATAATTTGGATACTTGACAACTGACTCACATCTATGACGGTCATAGTGTCCCAGAGTCATATGATCGTTTTTTGCAATCCTCTGACAAGCAAAGTCAAGGGGAAAGTCAGATTCATTTAACAATTGTGTTACTAATTTAACAACTGCAGTGATTCACTTAACAAATGTGGCAAGAAAAGTAATACAATTCTTGCACAAATTTCTCACTTAACATAAATTTCGGGCTCAATTGTGGTCGTAAGTTGAGGACTACCTGCACATCTGATTCTTCTTAAATTGTAAAATACGCGTGGTAAATAAAAATTGGTAAATAAAAATGGAACATACTACAGGTAACCCTAAACTTACAATTGGACACTTAACGACCATTAGAAATTATGACAAATCTCCTCAGAGGTACTTACAACTCACTTTCAAAGTTACGATGGCAACCCATGTTCATGTAATCACATTCCGAGTACGTGGCAAAACTTTACAGCTGTTTACGCTGTTCCATGGTCATATGACCATAATTTGCAACTTTTTTACAGGTTCTGACATTTACTTCTGGTTGTTGGCAAAAAGGGCCGATTAGGGAAAATGGATTCACTTAACGACTGCCACATAAAATGTAAAGAATTTAATCTGGCCATGTGATACCTTGGCTGCCAACCATAATTCCAAGATCAATTACTGTTGTTAAGTCAAGAACTACCCGCATTAGGTATGTTTGCCACCTTGAGTTATCTATAAAGATAATAAAGGCAAAACAAAAGAAATTTTAAATAAATTTAAACATCACCCAGGTTACCAGAGATATGTCACAGTCTGCTTGGGGCCACTTCGCTGTAGGAGAAGAAAGGCTACTGTGGTACAATATATTTCTGTCTTTTGTGCCCATAACGTAGACATCACTATCATCTGAGGGAGGAACTTCTATGATGTGACCAGCAGGGAGGAAGCTACCACAAAAGACCTACCTAACCCAGACTGCATCTTGCCCCACCCTTCCTGCCTGTGACTGGTAAATAAGTAACTCTTTCCTTCTAGCCAAAAGAGGTGGAGGTAGCTCTTTCTTGTCAGCTCTACCTTGTGGTGATGAAGAATTGATGTCATAAAAACTAAATATGGCCATGCATGTTTAGTACTTGCACAGAAGACTACCGGAAAATTCAACAGTGTCTAAAACAAAAGAATGCTGGAATAAAGCAATAGCGAAATACTTCTGTTTTTAGGAAAACTATATGAACATTCTCTCGAAATCACTTGGAGTCAAATTCAAAAGATTTTTTTTATTGATCAAGAAAAACCAAGAAAAATACTCACCTATTTCACTGGCAGTCTTATCCAGTTTTTCTTGAGATCTGCTGATAAGAACCACTTTCATTCCTTTTTTTGCTAACTGAGAAAATAAAATAAAAAATTACAAAAAGATTAATTCCAATTCTGTACAAGCTCAGAATCATTATTAAGAATTGCAACTGTGGAGTTGATTCCAAAGATTCTGCCAGAAGAAAACTTTAGTACCCACCTAATTCCAAATAAGTGTCTCAAATGGAAAAAAAGGGGGAATTTTATACACAGATAGTCTTTGACTTATAACAGATTGCTTAGCAATCATTTAAAATTATGAAAAGGGGTTTAGGCAAAACAGCGAAGGACCGGCCTGCGGTGCCTCTGCCAGCAAAAACGGGCTCCCAATCTCCGTTTTTGGCTGGGATGGCCTCCTGCAACCCTCTGCCAGCAAAAACGGAGCTTGGGAGGGGGCCACACACTTACTGAAACAAATTCTCCTATTTAAAAAAACTGAAAGAGGTTTAGGTAACTGAAACACAGGAATTTCTGTTTTGGAGATTACTATTTTTTTTATAGAAGTAGGGCAAAATTTAGCTAGAAAATTGTGTCACTGTTTTTAATTTCTTTTTACACTGAGTGCAGCTGAAACAAACCTAGACTTCTTCTCCACACAATCTAGGAAATGGATTTTCATCATAACCTTTTATTTTCAGGCTTATGATACAAAATCTAAGCACAACTTTCAACCCCTCAGCAAAATTCAGAACTCCAGATTCATCAAAAGAAAACTGCTATGTCAGGAATATGTCCATAAGGATACTGAAAGGGGTGCAAGCCCTAGAGACAGTTAGCTATGCTTAATAGGTTTCATAACCACATTCAAATGGACATATAGAGAGGGCAGACAGAGAATAAATAATTTTGTAAACTGAACTTGATATTGTTGGGATGTGATAAAATGAATAAAATCCTCTAACGTTTACCAGAGAATGGGAAACAACAAGGATGCAGAAAAGGCACCTTTGACAGTCCAGAGAGTGGCAGTAGACACCCAGGGGCCTGTCAACTTCAACCACTCTTAAGAAAGCAATATGTACTGTGGATTATGCATTAACCTATTTTTAAAAAATATATATCTGAAAGTTCAACTTTTCCTCAGGTCATTGGGAAGCACTTTTCACAATTGTATATATTGGCAGAACATTTTCTTCCACAACACACACTGCTTCCACACCCTACACACATTTTGGTTTTATTGATTTGAATGTTCTACACAGCCTGGACTCATTTGGAGTTAGGCAAACTTTTAGATTAAATTGATGAATGGATGGAGGTTAATCTGGATTAAGGCAAAGTGTAAATCAAGTCTTGATTGAGTTGTTTACCAGGATAGGATAGCTGTTGGAATCATGATAGATATAGCAATTACTTTTTTGTAAAGGGCAATGGAGAAGTTATAGGCCACCTACGGTATAGAATATTCTTATTTCAGACCCTTACCTTCTCCAAACAATTCGCATAATTGGTGAGAAGTTAAATGGAACATTTGGCGCCAAGAAAAATCCAATAACTGGAGTTTGATGGTGCTAGATTTCTTGTTTTGTTTAGTTGGGATTTTTCTTTTCAATCAAAGTATTGCAGAAATGTCTGAAGACCACTGGAACTGATGCATTATCAAGTGAGAAAGAAAACATAAGCAGGCTGGACTTTTAAAAGCAGTATAGGAATTGGTATAAGGAAGGATTCACTGGAGAAGAGCCTAATGCTGGGAAAGATTGAGGACAAAAGAAGAAGGGGATGACAGAGAATGAGGTGGCTGGATGGAGTCACTGAAGCAGTCAGTGTGAGCTTTAATGGACTCCAAAGGATGGTACAGGACAGGAAGGTTTGGAGGAACATTGTCTATGAGGTCGCGATGGGTCAGGCATGACTTCACAACTAACAACAACATTAAAACTAGTAACTTGAATTACCATTCAAGTATCAGTTTCTAAGTGTGGTCTGATTAGCACATCTTGGCAGTGTTTTCGTGTTTCCCCGAAAATACAACCTGTCCACATTTTTTGCTTGGGCAAAAATATAAGCCCACCCCCAAAAATAAACCCTCTGGACAACCCCCCCCCCCAACCTCCAGCCAGGCAGAGCACCACTCACCGACATAGCGGTATCCTGAAGGCGCTAAGCCACAGGAGCCTGGGGGGAGAAAGGCGCTCACATGGCTTGCCTCCTTTGGGATACCGCTAGGTTGGGGAGTGGCGTTCTGCTGGCCAGAGGGGGGAGTTGCCTAGTTTTCCCTGCAGCAGCAGCCACCGCGCTCCGAGCATAATGTCTTCTCCGGTTCCAAACTCCCAAACTCGGCTGCTGAGTCTTCCAGCAGCAGCCACTCTAGGAGTGTGCTCTATGGCTGGCAGCTGGAAGACTCTGTAAGAGAGTCTTCTGGACAGTCTTCCAGCAGCCAGCCCACAACCAGAGCGCACTCCTAGAGCGGCCGCTCCTGGAAGACTTGGCAATCCAGTTTGGGAGTTTGGAACTGGAGAAGACATTATGCTTGGAGCACGGCGGTGGCTGCTGCAGGGAGAGCTGGGCCCGGATATGTTGAGGCTAGCATGCCTACTGGAGGCAGAACAGACGCTCGCGCAACCCCCTTCTTCAGCCGGCAGATCTCCATGCACTGACTTATGGGGTACCCCTATGTGGCAAGCCATGGGAGCTGGGGAACAGGCAGAGCACCATGTGGCTTGGCGCCTTAGGGATACCCGTAGGCCAGTGAATAGCGCTCTGCCCGGTTGGAGAGGGAGTTTGCCGGGTGGTTGCTCGTGAGCTTGGTCACCTCATGGCTGCTTCACCCCTGAGGCTGTGCCTGGCTCTTTGGGAGCCAGTTCACAAGGGAGCAGCCACCCGGTAACCCCAAAACAAGATGCCCTCCCCTATAATAAGCCCAAGGCCATATTTTGTAAGTAAAAGGAAATAAGACCCTGTCATATTTTCGGGGGAAATACAGTATGTTAATATAAACACAAAACTTTAAGACATACCAGTAATTAATTTCAAAACTGTCACATTATGAAATATAAAATTCATTTATGTAAAAAAGATTATAAGTAAAAACTCTAGTGTCCCATTGTAACTCAGAATGTAGGTAACTGACTTACAACACTCTTATGATATCTCCTTATTGCCCAATTTGGCTGGGAGAGAGAGACTGTTCTGGGAAAGATGAGTGGATAATGTCAGGAGTGTATGCCAACAGTATATATTCCCAACAGGGTCACCTAAGGCATCCCAGCTGCTCAGGTAAAGCAACAAGACATTTATAGCGGATAGCAGCTATATATAAAGCATTGGTCTCCACAATCACTTTAGTGAAGATAGCAAAGACATTATTTTATACAGAAGGCAGCCATAAACCACTCCTGTACTTTTACCAAGAAAACCACATGGATGGAAAATATCAATTGACTGAGGACATAATGAGCCTCTCAGGTCAGATGGCATTCAAAAAGCTACCGAAGAGATGCTGAAGATCTTTTGGAGTGCGCTAACGGTGTTTATGACATAGCTAGATTAAGTCTTTAGGACATTTAGTTGCTGATTCTGTCACAGAGGAAAAGAAAATCGATTGCTGCAAAGATAGTATATCAGGAACACAGAACATAAGAAGCATGAATATGAATAAGTTCCATACAGTGAAAGATGAAACAACTACAAATTGATATCTATGGCATCAGTGAATGGACCCAGACTACACATTTCATTCAGAATATCACACTGTTTATTACTAAAAAATGAAAAATAAAGAAGAAACAGTGTTGCTCTTATAGTTTGTAAAAGTATAGTAATAACAGTACTTGGCTACAATGCACATCAATAACCAAATTATATTGATCAGATTTGATGAACAACCCTGTAATATGACAATCATTTGCATATATGCTCCACCCACAAAAGCAGGAGAAGAGGTTGAGTTTTATGATCAAATTCCATTTGAACACAACAGAATATGCAAGGAAAATGTGGTGCTTGTGACTAAAGACTGAAGTACCAAAGTTAGAAATATTAAAGGGGAAAATGTGGTTCAATTATATAGTTTAGGAAACCAAAGCAGGAGTCTAGTTTAGCCAATCTCTGCTATTCCAATGAATTCTTCATAGCTAACACTATCTTCCAATAACCAAAATGATTGCCCCAACACATGGACATCATCAGATGGAGTATATAGACATCAAACCAACTGCATTATTGCTAAAATGAGGTGGAGCTCAATTATAACATCAAAGATGTTTGGCTAGGTATTGCCTGTGGAACAGATTACAAAATGCTCTTGTGCAAGTTCCAAGTTAAGCTAAAGAAAAAGAAGAAAGCTGGTCAGTTTCCATGATACAATCTTGAACATATACCCACTACTTTCAAGGAGAACATCAGGAATTGGTTTGAAGCCCGAAACTCACTGATAGAAAACCAGAGGAATTATGGAATGAATATAATGTGTTAGGGATGAATGCAAAAAGAAACCGTCAAAAATGAAGACAAGAAAAAAAACAAACTGGATGTTGAAATAAACTCTTGAAATTGTTGTGAAGTGAAGAATAAAAAAACCAAAGCCAAGAAAGATTAAAAATCTGAGAAAGGAATTTAAGACATTTTTCAGAGAGCTGTTAAAAGAATCAAGAACCAGTATTATTTTAATGACATCTCTAAAGACACTGGAAATGGAAATAGGCATGAAAAAACAACTAAAGTCTTCCAAAAGATCTTTGAACTGAGAAGGAGCTTACAACCTCAAATTGGTATGCTAACTAAGAGGGCAGGAATAAACTGAAACACTGCACAACCAAGGTGTCAACAACCAAGATAGCTTAGAAGATATTCCCTTCTTGCAAGAGTTTATAAGTAGTAGAAGATAACATTAGATCAGTCCTCTGATCATTACCAACTCAGAAGCCTCCAAGAACTGATGAAATACCACTGAATTCAAAGATTCTAACCAAGCCATGCCAACAAATCTGGAGAACACCACTGGCTAACTGATTGGAAGAGGTCAATCTATATTCCAATACTAAAAAAAATAAACTTTTAAAGAGAATGCAAACTTTGTACAATATTAATTTCACATGTTAGTAATTCAATGCCTAGAATCATACAATGCACTTTAGAGCTTTGGGGAAGGGTTTTGGATCTGTATAATGATCTACTCACAATGTTGTCCTAACCTCAACCCTTGGACTGTTCCTATTACTTTGGACTCTGGTTAATGAAAATCCTTTGCAGATAAGTTTCCAAAGGATTTTGAACTAAGCATGTGAGGACAAATGACTGGCCTGTCATTGCCTGTATTTGCACCATTTAAAGAGAAATCTTGCAGCCAAACGTCTGCATGTATGCCTGGTTCAGGTCAACATACCAAGTTAGAAAGAGACTGTCATAGAAAAATCTATATGATTGTTAACAGTTTGTACCAACATGATGGCACACAATCAATTACAAGAAAAATAATATTGATCAGGTGTGTATACAATAAATAAGAATACCATTTTCAAAATTTATATGCAAAACAGATTCAAGATATAATAAATTAATTGAAAAAATTTCAATTCTGTCGAGACTTGAGGTGGGCCAAAAGCAATACAGAACACAGTAGCCATATCTTTCATGAGTACAAATTTCTGTGTACTGTCAGTCACCTGTTCATACAGACCTGACTTATGGGAAGAAGGCGGGGCTTAGCAGTGAGAAGACGGAGTTTCAGGCTATTCCTGAAATTCCCCTATCCCGAAGGAAATTGGATGGGTCGTTTTCGATCCTAGCTGTCCCGAAGAGACAGTGAAAGGTTTGGGGAGATCCAGTGACCTCAGAGACGTTCGCAGGTCTCTGGGGGGCTTGGAATTCAACCCCTTTTGCCAGCTCCTTCTGGATTAGCTGTATGCTGACCGAAACTGCAGGTTGCCCCTAAGAATGGTGGAAGTGATTTCAACTGGTAAGCTGATTTTATTACTCAAAGAGAGACGGTCCGCACTAAAATTTAAGCTAATTGAAACCAAAGAACAGAAGAATCTAGCGGCGAATTGGTTTTTCTTTAATGGATTTATGGCCGGTGGTTACCCTATTTCTTAAATGTTTTAAAGATCTACTTCAACATTCCCTCTGACTCTTTTTAAGTGGGCTGTAAACTAATTTACTACAAATTGGCTTTTTACGATCTGACACTTTTATTGCTTGGCTGTGTTGGTCTAAGATCAGATAAGATCGCACAGCTCCTAGCGTGTTTTTACTTGCAAATATTTTAGAGCTTCTAACTGCGTCACAACATGGCGTCGATACATACTCCAAAGGTTCGTTTCAAATTATTTTCTCTGCATTTCAAAAGTTGTTTGACTCATATGAAAGATTTGAAAAAAAAAATGGACTATTGACATTAAAATATGAAGAAAAAAGTGAGAACGTTGAATGTTTGAATGTTCCTGAAATACAAATGAAGAATGTGAGAAATGAAGTCTCTCAACTTGCTGACACGCAGGGCGTCTGGTTTATTTCGGAGGGAGAAAGAGATGCAACGCTGGAAAGGGGGGCAGCCATACAGAAGATTTATTTTAAAAGACAGAGCGCAGGAGGAATGAGAAGCATTAAAGAATCTACACTTTATGAAACATCATTTGCAGAATTTTTAATTCCACCCTTGAGAATTAAAGACAAATTGAAAAGTGTAACAAGCCTGGGACAACGTTATTATTTCATCAGAGGCATCCTGAGTAAAAAGGTGCGAAGATATCCCTGTTTGGACTTACTTATAAAAACATTTGGTAAATCTGTTCCACGAATGGCAATAGGATTAAGAAGGTTTTGTTATTGGAGAGACATAGGCTGATAGATGGAAGAATACAATTTAAAATTAGCTAAATCTAATTACTCTTATTTGTAATAGATATAGCTGAATAATAATTGATATTGATAGTAATGTATATAATGTGGAGTTGATATGATAAATAATAATTGGATATGAGAAGGGAAGGTTGGAAATATTTTTGGACCATATACAAAGGTTATTAATCACAATAATTGTCACTATTAAAAATAAAATAAAATATATACAGTTAAATGTTAACTAATATGAAAATGTTAGGGGAAAATGTTACGATATACGATATAATTACATAAAGAAGGGAGAATGATAATAAACTACATTGCATGGAAGATGGAATTTTTGGTATTAAATATTATGGATGTTCAGCTAAAACAGGATATGAGGATTTCATGTTAATAGAGGATTTTACAAACAAGTAAATGAAATGTCAGCATGTGGTTATGGACTAAATCTTTGGCATAGTTAAGGATGAAGGATGTTTAAATAACTGTAGTCAACTAAAAGTGGAGGTATAATGATGTCAATATGGTAAACATTTGAGTTAAGATATTTGAATTAATATGAATTATGATATGAATTAATTATAATATGAATTAATGGAAGAGATGCACCAAAACATGTTGTAACCAGCTGATATACTTTTTTTTTCTATAATATATACCTTTTGTTTTTTGTTTTTCTTTTGTTTTTTCTTTTTTTTCTTTTTGTCTTCTTTGTTTTTTTTTCTTGTTTTTTTTTCTTTTCCCACTGGTGTGGGCATGTATTGTTTAAGAAACAAAAATTATTATTATTATTATTATTAATAATAATAATAATTATAGTCAAATGAAAATGGATATATGATGATGGTGACATGTATGAATATTTGAGTTAAAATGCTCGAGTTAACATGAACTATGTTTGTTGACTGTGGAAGAGATGCGCAAAAGTCTATTTGTAACCAACTGATACACTTTCTATAGCATGTAAAGAAGGATGTTGTATTTGTTTTAAATTAAAAATTAAAAAACTTTATTAAAAAAAAAAAGACCTGACTTATGTAACCTAAATTTATACAAGGAAAGACCATTGGCTTACCTGAATGGTCGTTCTCTGGGCACTGTGGGAGTGTCCAAGAATGGGTTAACTTCAGCTTGCTGCCCAAGGACTGAGTTTAAATCTTTAGTGTAGCCACGCCTCCAGTTCCCCCTGGAGGTCAGTTTGAAAAATGAAGAGATGTAACATGGAAGGATGGCATTAGAAAGTGGACTATGTCTTCCGGAGTGGTAACTCAAGCTCCACTAAACTACCCCAGGGTGGGGTTGGACACTCCCGCAGCGCCCAGAGAACGACCATTCAGGTAAGCCAACGGTCTTTCTCCTAGGTGCTGCTTGGAGTGTCCAAGCATGGGACATACCCAAGCTATGCAGCCCCAGGGTGGGAAGAAGATAAGTCCCCTTGTTCCGGAGCCACGAGGACCCCCTGCAAGACTCTCCTCCCAAAGGAGGCATCAGCAGCTGCGAATGAGTCCAGTTTATAGTTGCAAATAGATGGCGATGACAAAGTCGCAGTCCTGCATATTTCCTCGATGGGCGCCTGCATTGCCCAAGCAGCCGAGGTCACGGGGCTCCTCGTGGAATGAGCGGTTATGCAAGGAGGAACTGGTCAGGCCTGATACTCGTAGGCCAACTTTATGCAGGTGCACAGCCAACATCTGATAGTCAAGGAAGAAACCTTTCTGCCCATCGAGGCAGGCTGAAAAGAAACAAAGAAGGATTCAGACCTGCGGAAGTACGCCGTCCTCTTCTTGTATATGTGTTCTGTCCGGCAGATGTCCAGCTTGTGCCAAATGCGCTCCCTGGGATGTGGGCAAAAATCAGGGTGAATCACCTCCTGCGAGCTGTGAAACAAGGTGTTGATTTTTGGGAGGAAGGAAGGATCAAGACAAAGAATGACCCTATCCATGTGCACGACACAGAGGTCCTCTCTGATCGATAGACCGCCAGTTCAGAAATTCTGCAAGCCAAAGTGATGGCAATTAGAAAGGCAGTCTTAAATGACAAGTGTCGCAAGGTGATGGAATCAATCAGTTCGAATGGAGTTGAGGTCAAGGTCTGCAGCACAACTGCCAAGTCCCATGTCGGGTACCGGTGAACCATTGGGGGGTATAGGTTGGTAGCTCCCTTCCGGAAGCTGAGTGGTATAGTGTCGTCTCTGGACAAGATGGTGGCCAAGGCGGCTGTCTGCCTCCGCAGTGTGTTTGAGGCAAGACCTTTGTCCAATCTGTCCTGGAGAAATTCAAGGACTTGCAGCATGGTTGTTGTGGTGGCGGTCATATGACGCGACCAACACCAAGATGAAAAAGCAGTCCAAGTTGCGTCATAGATGCGCACCGTGGAAGGCGGTCTGGATACCTGAATGGTGCAGATGACCTTGTCTGAGAAGTTGTCCTGCCTCAGAATGTTCCCCTCAAGTGAGAGACGGCCAACTGGAACCACTGAGGGTCTGGGTGAGGAATGGCCTCCTGGCTGAGGGAGATCTGCTCCTGAGGAATGCGCCAGGGTTTGGTCACTGAGAGATCGACAAGGTCGGCAAACCAGGATCGCCTCGGCCAATGCGGTGCGCCCAACAGTACTTCTGCACCCTCTAACAGAATCTTCTTGATCACTTGGGGGATGAAGTTGAGAGGCGGAAAGGTGTAAAGAAGGCCGGGAGGCCAGCGGCATCGAAGGGAGTCTGTCCCTTCAGCTCCGGGGCACTGGTATCGCGAGAAGAACCAGGGAAGATGCGTGTTCATCGGACTGGTGAAGAGGTCTATCGTTGGAAGGCCGAATCTCTCAGATAGCTGGTGAAAAAGAGATGGATGAAGATGCCATTCCAAGTTGCCGATTGTAGTTCTGCTCAGCCAGTCTGCAGTCACGTTGTCTTCCTCTGATATGTGATCCACCCTCAGAGACCCGAGGTGGGGCTCGGCACAACGCCCGAGGGCCTCTGCCTCCACCCTCAGGGCCTTCAAATGAGTCCCGCCCTGATGGTTATGTACTCCTTGGTGGCAATGTTGTCCATCAGTATTAGAACGTGCGCGCCCTCGACATGCTGACAGAAGTGTCAGAGGGCCAGCCTGGCCACCCTGAGCTCCAGCCAATTTATGTTGTGGGTGAACTCTGCTGGCGACCACCTGCCTTGCATCACGTGTGTCCGTACAGGCTGGCATCCGTCGTTATAAGGCGTTCCGGGTCCTTGAAAAGGGAGTCCTTTTTCAGCGCCGGTAAACTGCCACCAACTGAGGACCGGATGATTCTCAGAGGTATATTCACTATTCTCTTGGAGTTGCTGGCTTTGCGTCATTGAACTGGAAGCAGGAACCACTGAAGTTCCTGTGCATGCAGTCAGGCCCAGGGAACTACCACAATGCATGAGATCAGTTTTCCCAGTAGTTGGGATAGAATCACGATAGAGGCTGACCTGGATGTCCTGATTTGTCGCACAAGGGAGATAATGCTGTCTGCTCACTGCTGCATGAAGATGACCTTGCAGGTGCTGGAGTTGATCACTGTGCCCAGATGCTGAATTCTGAAGGTTGGTGTCAGGTGACTCTTTTTCCGATTGATGGAGAAGCCGTGTTGTTCGAGAGTGCGAATGGTGAGGCTAAGTCTCAATGTGCTTGTGGAATCGATGGCGACAGGAAGAGGGTGTCATCCAGGTAGCAGATGAGTCGTACAGGAAGAGATCGAACATGTGCTGCGACTGCAGCCAGAAGCTTTGTAAACGTCCTTGAGGCTGATGAGGGGCTGAAGGAAAGAGCCTTGTACTGGTAATGATGATCTGCACAGTGGAACCTCAAGAATCTGCGATGCGCTGGGTGAATGGGAATGTGCAGGTACACCTCCTTCAGGTCGATCGATGTCATGAGATCGTCCTGCCTGATGCAACTCAATATGGTTTGGAGTGATAGCATCTTGAAGCGCTTGTACACTAGATGGATGTTGAGTTTCTTAAGGTCCAATATTGCTCTCCCCCCACCCGATGCCTTGGGGACTAGGAAGAGGATCGAGTAAAACCCTCTGCCCTTCTGACCCGGGGTACCTGCTCTATGGCCGCTATGTCCAGCAAATGTCTGATCTCTGCCTGCATTAACTGGCGCTTGAGGGACAGCGGACAGTGGGGCATCGAGAGGAATTCTTGGGTCAGTCCGTACTGAACCGTGTTCCAAACCCCAAAGTCCGTCGTTGTCTCCTCCCATTGGTCGGCATATAACTGTAGCCTGCCCCCAATGGGAGGGGTCTGGTGACAGTCACTTGGTCCAGTTGGAAACCCCCCCCCCCCCTCGAAATGCTCTGTGGTTCCCCTGCTGTCTATTCCTATTTCTGAAAGAAGACCTATCCTGGAACCGGTCGTGTGACTGAGTATAAGGCCTGTTGTACCTCCTAGAGGTAGACAGGGTGTCTGCACTCCGAGAGGACTGTTTGCGAAAGAACTGATGACCCTTACGGTCCGGCTTCTTGGTGACAGCTGGTAGGACCTTGTGCTTGTCTTTGAACTTGATTAATACTGAGTCCAAGGCCTCCCCAAAAAGGTTGCCACCCTTGAAGGGGGCCGAAGCTAACTTCCATTTTGCCTCCCGATGCAGCCTCAACCGCCTGTGATCGCAGAAGGCTGTTTCATTCCTAGCTGCCTAATCCACACATGAGGGAAGCGAAGAAACTAAAGGAAAGCTGTTTCCGATGGTAAAAATGAAAGACTAACTACGGCTATACAGTAAACAACAGAAATAAGAAAAGGCTACACTATCAAATTTTGAGAGTCCAGCTTGCTGTCCAAGGACTGGAACTCTCCAGTGCATCCTTTTAGGATGATTGAGTTTTTCAAACTGACCTCCAGAGGGAACTGGAGGCGTGGCTACACTAAAGAGTTAAACTCAATCCTTGGGCAGCAAGCTGAAGTTAACCCATGCTTGGACACTCCAAGCAGCGCCTAGGAGAATGTAAAAATGACAGCTGGCTTTTTTCATGTGCACACAGAACACAATGTAACACAGAGAACAAATAGAAGAAATTACATAAGAATTACTGGAACTGAGTATTTCTGCAATCAGGGGACTACTTATACATAACTTGCATTTCAAGAATTTTCTTTTCACACATTATGTCGGTATATCAACATGTAAACATATCACCATATACAATAGGGATATGCAAAATATTTTCAATATGAATTCTCTCGTTTAAAACAGAATGCTTCAATTGCTCTAGAAATTTCTGAGCTTGAAACTAATGCATAAATAAGTGGTGTATTACAATAACATATAGTGACTCACTTCTAATATACACGAAGGGAATTTTAAAAGGAAACTTTCACTTCTACAGTATGAAATAATAAACTTTATTATGAGTATAATCAATCATCCTAGGGAAAAATACAATGTACATATCTTCCAGTAGCAAAACCTAACGTTTATTACAGTTAATGACTATCAAAGGCTAACCATAATCACAGCCTCCCCCTTTTTACATAGTCGAGTTCATCCTTCCCATTCGAATTTTCTTGTAACTTTTAAATGTATTTTGTGGTTCCTTGACATAAATGAAGGAAACATTTATTCTTGAATTACTTTTATAAAGGGAAACAATTCCAAAACAGATCAGCACTAAAAGAATACCTACAATCGCTATTTGGGGCAGGGCTGAGGTATACAAGCTTAAAACTTACCGCTTCTGCATAAGCCTTTCCAATTCCATCTGTAGCTCCTGTGATAACTATAAAATAAAGGGCAGAGAAGAAATTAGAAGAAATTAGAAGTATGAGAGTGAATTAAGATTTCCAAAGTACAGAATCAAAGTACAGTATCATACACATCAGATATTAATATTCTCTTTAATTCTCCCCTTAATTGAAGGATTATACAGATAGTGCTCAACTTATAACCATTTGTTTAACATCTGTGCTAAAGTTATGAAAGCACTGAAAAGAGTGACTTATGATCAGTCTTTGCACTTATGACCATTGCAGCATCTCTGTGCGCAAAAATTGGGCACTTTGAAACTGGCATTTATTTATAATTGCAGCATCTTTGTGTCAAGTGACTGTCATCTGCAACCTTTCCAAGTGGCTTTTCATAAGCAAAGTCAATGGGGGAAGCCGAAGTTGCTCAGTGCCTGCATGATTTGTTCAATGATTGCAGAAGTTCACTTAACAATCACAGCAAAATGATAGTAAAACCAGATGGTCACTAACTTAATGACCACACTGCTTAACATTGGCAGTTTTGGTTCCAATTATGGTTGCAAATAAACTACAGATATTACATGTAATATCTGCATTATTTTATCATCTCCCTAAGAATTAGAATTCAAGACTATTGTGAATGAATTAACAATATTCAGATGCAAATGATTCCATTACCAGTTAACATGAAATAACAAGTTCCTGTATACCCCTAACACAAATTACCAGTCACTATTATTTCACAATAGAAAAAGTAATCTGATTTGCCTGACCTGTTTCTTTTTAGACGGTTTAAAATGTAGAGCACTGGTATACTATTTTAACTGGGCCTTGGACCATGCGACAAACCAAAACAGAACCAGCTTTGGTGATAGTTTGGCTCCAATATATATATACGTTTTAAAACCTCGGAACAGTACTATCACTGTTGAATGAAGAAACAGAGTAATGGCAACTGAAGACCAGATATGTCTGGGACTTTAGAATTCAAACACCTGCCTCATAGACCTAACAATTGTTAATAAGAAAGACACAAAAGAATGGATAGCAGATGTGGCAGTAGCTAGAGACCGCAAAGTAGAAGAGAAAGAACTGGAGAAAATCACAAAATACAAAGACCTACAAAGAGAACAACTGTAGCAGAAGAAACAAAGATCGTACTAACAGTAATAGGCATCTTGGGTGCAATCTCAAAACATCTGGAGCATTACTTGAACACCATCAGCATTGACAAAATCACAATTAGTAAAGGCAGCGCTATTCAGAACAGCTTACATCCTGCGATACCTTCAATACCATTAAACATCTGCCTTAGGAAGGATTCAATATGTGGATAAAAAATGCCAAATCGTTTAAACATCTGGTTGAATTGGGCAACAAACCAGAGTAACAACAACATCAACAACAACAAATATCCCAATATTTCCTCCACAAATCACCATTAAAGTTAAACTGAAGTCCTTCACTTGAAAGCAGCGGAAATGCCTTTAATATACTTAATGCTGGCACTTGACCTGTATGACTGCAAGATTCTCTGCAGTCATAAATGAATTTTGAAAAATTAACTTCAGCTGGTTAAAATATATGTGGTTTTAGCCTACTGAATTTATTTTTATTAATAATATATCAAAATCAAAAAGCACGTTATAGGAACACTTAAAGTTTGCCCTCTATCCACTACCTGCATTATACAAACTGCTTAGTTACTTGAAACTGGTTCAGCTCATGCCTTCCAGCCCCTTGAACACTTAATGCACAAACACTTGATTGATTAAATATTAATGCTGCAGTAAGCTTTGACAGCTCTCTTTTGTCTGGGTGCTTTTGGGGAGGGGAAATATATGCAATGACAGAGAGCTTGCATCAATATTCCTCTTGGGATCTATTACATGGAAAGCAAATTGCTATTTCAATTCTCCTTTCTTGCTAAAAATAGCAGCCCGATTGATTCAAGCAACAGAGCATCAGCCTAGCAGTGCCAAATTTAGAAGCTACTGAAATCCCTAGAAGTGAAAGTTAATGGTGTCTAATATATGCTAACTCATATTTTAGTAAGAACAAAGAAGATAAGTGTGCAGACCCTGCAAGCTAATATCAGTACCAATATACTACATCAAGAGAAGCCCCCCCAAAAAAAACCTGTTACAAAAATGACACAAATGTGAATTTTTAAAATGTCTTTCATTCACAGTGTAACAGAACACCTTCAGACTTTGCACCTTATCTTTCTTTTGTTCATTATGCTTCCCACACATAAATTATGCAAAGATATCACGACATCATAAAATTTGTGCAAAGGAGAATCACGACATCGTAGATTTCATATTAAAAGAACACAAGCATGTAAAGTTTAGGAAGCTGGACCAAGAGAAGTGCAAATAAAATAATGCCTGTAGAAGGGAATATTTGTTATAGCTGTCCCCTGACTTCCCACTCTTACTTGAAGCTATATTGATGCAGGTTTTGGATGAACCATAGAGGCTGAAATAAGCTTAAGATTCCCAAACACCTTAGAATCAAAACTAAAAACAACAGATGTCCAGACATTCTGGAGCACGGATGTCAAACTTGATCATGTCAAGTGACATATCGTGACATATTTTTGCCTTTGAGGAGCCACCAAAGCCCCTGTTCTAGAGGATTGGGAAAGATTGCAGATTAGTTGGTTAATTTAATTGAAAACTTTAAAAGCAATTTTAAATAGACCTGTTCCATATTCATAACTATACATGCCATGAGCTTTTTACTTCTGCTTTGCAGTATTTTTCAATAAGTTTTCAGACCTAATCAAATAAGTTGCTTAGCTTTTATTTTATCGGAGGAGGACGAACATCCACATGAAAGGCTGCCTTAACTTGCGCCCACTACTAAAGTTAGGGCCTTCTTGATGACAATATCCAAGTTACAAATCACTCTTTAGTACTGTGAGAAGATTATCATATTGATGCCTGGACGCTATTTTTTTATTTTTCCATATATGCATAATGTTTTAATAGATATTTCTTTTAGTTTAGACTGTATTTTTGTATTGATTTCATAATTATAATGCAATGGCTGCATTCATTTGATATGGAAATATGCATGCAAGATACTTGAAAAAAATACTAAATACATCACACTTCCTTGCTCTACTAATATTCAAGTAGTCCTTGACTTATGACCATTCATGTAATGAGTGTTCAAAGTTACAACAGCACTGAAAAAGGTAACATGACCATTTTTCATACTTATGACTATTGCAGCATCCCCATAGTCACATGATCCAAAATCAAACACTTGACAACTGACATTTATTTATGATGGTTGCAGTGTTCTGGAGTCACGTGATCATCTTTTGCGATATTCTAATAAACAAAGCCAATGTCATATTCACTTAACCATATTACTAACTCAACAACTGGAGTGACTCACTTTACAAGTGGCAAGAAAGATTGTAAAATGGGACAAAATTCATTTAACAAATGTCCTGTTTAGCAATGAAAATTTTGAGGTCAATTGTGGTCATAATTACCATCACAGGACTACCTGCAATTAAAATTCTGTTGGATCATCCTATGGCCTACATACTGGTATTATAATATTTCCAAGAAAGCAAAAAACACGTATAATGTCTTCTCTGCGAACCTGAGTGATTGACAGTATGAGAGCTGTGGGCTCTCTGTGAGATTCTGATGGAGCAACATATAGTTAAGGAGCTATTCTTTTTTTTGGTCTAAATGATCTCTATAAAAGAGACAATAAATATCTAGGAAGCGAAGTTATGCCATTATAAATATATATGCTGATAATATCCTTGATCTTCAAAGTTTTTTTTATGAACCTGTGACCTTATCCTTAATATAGGTATAGTGTAGCATATAAGGGACAAACTACTTCACTTCCTTACTCTGGAGATGAATTTCTGGAGACAAAATATATCTCTTTTATTCTGCTTTTCCAGCTCCTAAGAGACAGCTTCTTAATCATTTTAACTCTAACTACTGGCATTGCAAAATTGTTTGGTCCATCACCAGAGAGTTCAGAGTATGTAAGATCACTAGTTGGCTTGTATAATAATGACTCAGATAGTATTGCTGCCAAAGCTTTCTCACTGTTTTGAGTGTATAATCTGCATCATTTGCACTTATTTGCTATAATTGAGCTAATCTCTTATTATCTTGTTATTGGCTAATTGTCAAGTAAACCATTTTACCATTTTACCATTTTAATTTTTTGTTTAGCTAAACCAATTTCATTTGTAAGGAAGGAGCAGAACAGGCACTTTGTCAAGGTGCTCTTCTGCCACTGTTAAAGAAAAATATGGTTTAAGTTCAAATATATGTCCAGAGTATTCATGTGAAAATATATGGCAGAGTCATTTGATGTGACATCTTCTACTGGTATTTCAGTGCTAATGCTACAAGTCAAAAAATCAAGGTGGAAAGTGGATTACTTTTTAAACCACATACTTGTATATATTAGGCTTTACAGAACTTGGTGAAATGGAGACAACCAGTGTAACACGCTGCAATAGGAAAAATGGCATGAATGCGATCAGCGTATGATGAAAAGGGAAACAAGCACCCGGGCATTTATTGAATTATAACCATATTAATTAAATACTGGGAATTTTAGATTCACACCTAGTTGGCAGAAGCTCCCCATTTCTGTTTCGAAGTCTTTGTTTCCTTCTCAAGTTACCAGTTACTGTAAACCATGAAATCACTAAATTTTCAAACTATGTTCTGCAGTCCCCTAAGATTCTATGATAATTTGATGGGATTCTGTGAAAAACTAAGGGGAAAAAAAGTTTATTCAAAAGTAGCCAATTTTCTATCACAAGAGTTTTCCCTCTTAATAAGGGATTCTACGTTTTAAAAAAAAAGGCTAACAGGTTCCACTGCCTGAAAAATTTAAAAACCTCTGCCCCAAATCACAAATAAAACTTCTACTGAACTCTAATTTTCACCAAACCACTATGACCAGTGTAAAAGACTGAAGTCTAAGACCTCCAGACTGCCCACCACTGCTCCAGCCTATTCCAGACACCTTCAGCTACGCAGAGAGCTCAGAATTGCTGATCCTCTCACTTGCTGTTAAATCACCTTTGTTCGTAAGGGCTGCTCCACAGAGGAGGTGGCTGGTTGTCCTCCTTCATCAGAGGTTCATCCATAACATCAAGTCCTTGCCTGCTCCCAAACTTTGACATCCATTTCTAACTGTGCAGGATCATGGTGAATCCTTTCCTTCCTGTTTACTTTCCATATTGCAGGTAATATTGATGTGTATCCATGCATGCACATGCCATAAAGTAGTCTATGTATAATCAAAATGGCATCCCTGTGAGCTTCACTAAATTGTGTGGAAATTAGTACATTTAGGATTGCGCTGCTCAGGTTCAGTCGTGTGTGTCTCAAATCCCTTTGGAATGTGACTTCTTCTGGATATAAATGAAGATTGTATTTAAAAGGAAGGAGAAAAATGAGTGTTTAAGTGGCTTCAGACAGGCAATGGGAGGGGGGAATACAACACTTATTCTAGATATATATCCTCAGTATATATTATTTAAGTATTATTTTTACTTTGTTTTTTATTAGATATTTATTAGATATAAAATGCATTTTTCCAGATATGGATCACTCGCTAAAACTGGAAAAATTGCAGATGGAACTGAAAAAGCAGTAATAAAAAACTGAAATAAATTCCAGGGCTGTTAGTTTTGCTGTTGCTTCTTATGACACATATTTTGATAAATTAGGTTCAAGCCCAAGTAAGGAACTGAAATATGAAAACAAGTTTTTATCAACTTTAGTTTTACATGGAATGCAAAAAAGATTTAAGGGTCATTCCATGTGAAGTGGTCTGATTTCAGAAAAGTGCCCTGCTCGATCATCATGGATTTCAATGAAATTTTGTGTGAACATGCACACATATCCCCAATGAACTTTCGTAAATATCTCTTGCGGAGATATAATGATTTCTTTGACCTCATATCGCAGCCTTCTACAGTATGACTCTAAGGTTCCAGCAACTTTGAGACATAATATATCTGGCAATATATTGTTGAGAAAAACAAAACTTGGCCATTTTGTACAACTGCGTGTTCTATTAAACAAAATAACAAAAACATTCTCATGAGCGATGTCCATCTAGATAATTTGGAGCAATGTTGGCCGAAAATATTGCGGCTTGAAAAAAGGTTGAAGTTTGGCTTTTTATATCTCTGGAAGGAAGGGTATGATAAATGTGTAACTGTGTGTGTAACAACTTAGTAACACAATGCTTTCAAATATAAAATTTCATTCTCCTATTGCTTTCCAATAGTTTACAAAATGTGTAAAGTTGACACTTTTTGTAAAAATGCCAAAAATAGGGTATTTTCAGCCTACTTTTACAAAAAAAGACCTTCTGGAAACTCTTAAATCATTCTCATTAGAAAGAGCATGATTAACCCCTTAAAAATGTAGGGTTGGTTTTTCATCGCTGACGTATAAAGCCCTAAAAATAAGGACAAAGTATTTTTAGGACTTTATAAGTCAGCCATGAAAAACCAACCCTACTTTTTAGGGGGGTTGAAACATGCTTTAATTAACAATATTTTAATTGTAAATTAAAAGTACTGAATATTCTAAAACAAAATGTACAGAACTCCATGTGAAAACAATGACATTTTTATGTAACAAGACAGATGTCTATAGTATTTATTTGATTAAAACTTTAACTTCTCAAATAATTGAAAAATTAATGTTTTAGTTTTGTGCATTAGAAACACTAATTTTGCATTACAAAGAGTTTTCATTTTATTGCCAATTTTCTATCACCAGAGCTTTGCCTTTTGCTTGGGAGTATCAGAATTGAACTAACAGATTCTGCAGCCTGAAAAAAATTGAATACCCTTGGGGTAGTCAATGTTCATGCTATTTGAATCTCAAGAGGATCACATTAAAAATCTGACTGGATAACTACTATACCCATAAAACAATCTATAGTTATTCAGATATACAATTCAGAAATGTGGCCATGACATAGCTCAGTAATATTAATTAGTTCTCAAATGAAGTTTGATATGTATATAGCTAAGAATTCCTGTTAATATGTAATGCTTTAAACGTTAATTCCATTGTTTGATTGTCATAGTCTATGTTTTATATACAGAAACATCAAACCAATAACTGATGATTATTTCACTAAATACTGTATTCAGGTGAATTTATCACTATTATAATCAATAAGAAACCATGACTCAGGGCTACCTTGAAATATGGTTCCCAAGCAGAAATAGTAAATCTAGTCTCAAATATAGAGCAAACTTTCAACCTAATGTTTAATATACTGATGTTTTATCAGTATCTATCATTCAAATATGCTTTTTTTGGGAGGGGAAGAGAAAACACATTATTTACAGTCATTAACATAGATTACTTCAGTTTATTTGTGGATGTGTTGATGCATGTATGGAAAAAAATTGAATTCCGAACTCTAGCAGAGGCATCTAAATTGATTAATTTGCCCCTCCCATGCCTTCAGTGTTTGAGCAATAGAACAATTCAACCATAATAGACAATAAGCAGAGATGCGTAAGCGGCTGTGAATAGAAAACGATGAATGAAATGCATGACGTTAGAGAACTATGAATTGGGGAGTTTACTGCATGAATTGAAATCTAAAGTAATCTGCCCCTCTGCTTTGAACTGAGCATTGCAAAGTAAACTAGAAAGATGCGAAAAAGGGGGGGGGGGAATGGTCTCTGACACATTTACAGCAACTGATGGCCTGTCACCTAGACACTGATGAGTATTTTCACTGGATAAAAATGGCAAGCAACAGTCTAAAAATAGACTAGTGTGCTGCAGACCTGTCTGGCTTGGCTACATTACCAGAATACCAATGTAATTTCTTGTAAGTATGCTTGTCCCATATTTGAACAGTGAAGGTGAGAGGAAAAAAAGTGATTGTATACTGTTATTTGCCAGAATTTGAAAGAGCATACAATATATTAGGTGTGTGTTTAGTTTACATTTTGCAAGAGAAATAAAATAAAATAAAAATATAACAAAACAAAGTGCCTTTCAATATGCAGGGAACACGAAAAAGTCAAGGAAATGATCTTTCTGCCAATGGGCAAAGATGGTGAGAAGGTGACAGGCAGCAGGGTAAAAGCAGAGCCACCGTATTTTTCGGAGTATAAGACGCACCAGAGTATAAGATGCACCAAGATTTTGAAGAGGTAATTTTTTTTAAAAAAAAATTTGCACTCTGCAGACCTCCCAAACCCTCTGTACACCTCATTTTTTGTGAAAAACGGGGCATGCAGAGAGTTTGAGAGGCCTGAAAA
The DNA here is from genome assembly GCF_009769535.1 of Thamnophis elegans. Lineage (NCBI taxonomy): Eukaryota > Metazoa > Chordata > Lepidosauria > Squamata > Natricidae > Thamnophis > Thamnophis elegans. The sequence continues at coordinate 105,911,916 of NC_045541.1, read as the reverse complement.
GTGCTCCTGGGTCGGTGGGGGGACAAAAATGAGCAAAAAAGGTCAATTTTTTGCAAAAACGGGCCCGTTTTTTGCCAAAAAAAGAGAGCATGCATAACCTTTAGGAGGCTTGTAGACTGCTCCTGGGGGCTGGGGGGTGGAACAAGCAAAAAATGCCCCATTTGTCAGGCCTCCTAAACCTTCTACAAGTCCATTTTTGTGAAGGGCTAGTGTTTCAGGAGGCCAAGAATGCTGTATTCAGTGTATAAGACGTGCCCAGATTCTCACCCTCTTTTTTGGAAGAAAAAGGTACGTCTTATACTCTGAAAAATACGGTACCTAATACCTTCTTTGCCTTTGTCTTCATTCAAAAGGAAAAAAGAATAAGTCCAGCCTACCAAAAGCAGCAGTGTGGGAGAAAGAATAAGAATGCAGGTCGAAATTGGCAACAGGACTCCTATGCATTCCAACTGAGTTCAAATCACCAGGACCAAATTATTTTTACATCCTAGGGTTCTGAAGGAGCTAGCAGGTGTGATCTCAGAACCAGTAAGCAAAATAGCAATAGCACTTAGACTTATATACCGCTATAGAGTGCTATATAAAATCTCATCAGAATTTCTAAGTGATGGGTCGTAAAGTTGGACATCACGTTACCTTATTCTTAGTGACAGCAATCTCGGCACTCCACGCTGCTGTCATTAAGCAAATTCCACTAATCATTAGTCAAGGAGACATCCCAACCCAAACATTCTTGGTTCAATAAATCCTAGCCCTGAGCCTTGGTTCACCCACCCCTTCAACTCATCCCAACTGGTTATACTCTCACATCTCTGCCCTTTTGGCTGCCCCACACCTTATCTGGCAGGGCAACAAGCAGTCCCAGAACTGCACAGCTCCATGACTGCTTGTCACAACCCTCAGGGGTTTCTTGGGATATTGCACCTTTGGGACGGCAAAGCCACCCTTCAGTGCAAAGTTGCAGCTGCCCTGAAAGCCTCAGCTAACCCACTGCACGTCCATTTTTGCGCAGGATGGGGTTTCAGGAGACCAAAAATGCTGTATTCAATGCATAAGACACACCCAGATTTTCACCCACTTTTTTGAGGTAAAAAGGTGTGTCTTATAGTCCAAAAAATATGGTAGGTAGACAGTATGTTATGCAGATTAAGTGGGATATTCCTTAAAACTCAGCTGTCCAGACACAGAATGAGTTCTAAATCTCTGGGACTTGTTGGTTGCTATGACAGAGTTTGTAATCATTGCTAGAATAAATTAATAAATAGCACATACATTACCAATAATTTTGCTGATTAATTAAGCTGAAAAACAGCCAAAAGCGAGCTCTATAATTAAAGTACAATTTAAACCTGATATCCCAAGTGTATTAAACCAAAATGCAAAGGAGAAAGCACTTTAAATAAGCATTTCTTCTTTAAGATGAGCATTTTACAAGCCTCTTATCAGGAAAATTTTGCTCCTATGTCTACATCACCAAAGCAGAGATAACATATATCTGTAAAGCAAATAACTGCCTTGCATTTTCTTCCATATGGAGTAGTTGTCTCTCAAAAAATTGACTATTTCAAAAATAAAAAGTATCAAACCAAATTGGCAATAGGGACTAAGTAAGTGGGAAGCTACAAATTAACACTTATCTTTTTTAAAAAAATGTTCAGAATAATTTCTAACTAGAGATAAATTATAAAAATACCAATTTTCTGATATACTGTTTGATTGAAAAGCTACACAGAAGGCTACAGTTTCTAAAGAACACTACTTCTGGTTAAATAGAAATTTAAAGCCATTCACAAATTAGCCAGCAGAGGTAGCAATATACTTTAAAAGCATTTTTCTGTAACAGAGTTAACACCTTTTTCAGATGCAGAATGGTATTATGTTTTTGTATAGGTTCACTGAAAAAAACCTTACTTTTAAATGTGGCCAAATATTCTATTTCAGCACTTAAGCCTTGAAATTTCATGTTAAAAAAATGCAAATGTCCCAGAAGCCATATGTGAATATCATAAGCAATGCCCATGGGTACTAGGTTGCTGAACCAAGCAAGACAAAACGACCAAGGGTCCTTTTCTGGGTGCTGCGAAGGAGAGTCCAAGCATGGGTTAAATACAGCCAATCTGCCCAGGACTGAATTGAAACTTTAAGCCACGCCTCTGGTGCTGACTAATCCTCAGATTTTCTTCAATGAAGTTGCGCTGAGAAGTTCAGGAATCAAATCAATGAAGGTCGTAAAAAAAACATCCACAAGTCCAGAAGAAATCATATGATAAATGGCGGAGCAGACCCCAGGGTGGGGATGGACTCTTCTTTGCAGCACCCTAGAAAAAGACCCTTCAGGTAAGCCAAAGGTCATTTTCCTGGGTGCTGCTCTAGAGAGTCCAAGCATGGGACATATCCAAGCTAAATGTCACTAGGGCGGGAAGCAGAAGCATCCAGGGTCTCTCGGCTGGTATGAATGCCCTGGAGAATTCGCCTCCCAAATGCCCCCTCCACAGAAGCAAATTTGTCCAGTCTGTAGTTTCGAACAAAGGAAGACAAAGAAGTTCATGTGGCAGCCTTGCAAATCTCCTCTATCGGTGCCTGGGTAGCCCAGGCCACCGTGGTGGCAGCGCTTCTGATAGAATGTGCAGTGATATGGCGTGGCACCAGAATAGATTGAAGAACGTGGGCCGGGGTAATACAGGCCCATATCCAACGTACGATAGCCTGAGAAGAAACTTGGGAAGCAGGTTGAAATGAGACAAAAGTGATTCAGAGCAACGGAAGGCAGCCGTACGTTTGATGTATTTACGTAACGCTCTACGAATATCAAGCATGTGCCACTTTTTCTCTTTGGGATGTTTGGGGTACGGAGAAAAATCCGGAATTATGACCATCTGGGCCCGGCGAAACCAAGAGTTGAACTTGGGTATAAATGCCGGATCCGAACGGAGGACTAATCTGTCAGGTTCTATCAAGCATGTCCTCGCGAATTGACAGTGCTGCCAATTCAGAAATTTGCCGTGATACCAATAAAAAAGGCTGTCTTAAATGTCAGATGTTTGAGGCTGGCCGATCGGAGTGGTTCAAAGGACAGGCCAATGTAACAACACATTGAGATCCCACGAGGGGTACCTGTGAACGACCGGAGGCCTCAGGTTGGTTGCACCCCATAGAAAACTACGGATGATGGGATGACGACCAAGGGAAGAATGCTCGTCTACTGTCAAGATCATGGACAAGGCCACCACCTGTCATCTGAGAATGTTAGGGGCCAGGCCTTGGTTGAGTCCATCTTGCAAAAAGTGTAAGGTCTAAGAAATCGTAGCTGTAGTTGCCACAGCATCGTGCTCTCTGCACCAGCTGTCAAAGGACTTCCACGTGGCGTCATATATTCTGGGTGTAGAAGGCAGTCTGGATGCCTGAATGGTGTGAATGACCTTGGTGGAAAAACTACCCCTACTTAGGAGGTTCCTCTCAAGTGTCAGACGGCTAGTTGTAACCACTGGGGCTCTGGATGTTGAAGCACCCCCTGGCTACAGAGACCTTGTGCTGGGGAATCTGCCAAGGAAGGTTGACAGAGACTCACTAGGTCGGCGAACCAGGTCCTTCTGGGCCAGTAGGGAGCCACGAGTAGAATTTCCACCTCCTCCAACAGGATTTTCCGAATCACCCTGGGAAGAAGAGGCAATGAGGGGAACGCGTATGTCAGTCCCGATGGCCATGGACAGTGGAGAGCGTTGATCCCCTCGGCTTGCGAGGTATGGAACCTGGAGAAGAACCTGGGGAGGTGCGTGTTCTATGGGGTGGCGAACAGGTTGACTAGAGGACAGCTGAACCTCTGAGACAATTGGTGGAACAGATCTGAGTGCAGATGCCACTCCGAGTGATCGACCGTGGCCCTGATCAGACAGTCCGCCTGCATGTTGTGGACCCCAGAGAGGTGCTCTGCTTGGATCAAGCACAGATATCTTTCCACCCAGGCGCTCTGTCTCCTCCATCAGGGACCTGGAGCGAGTGCCCCCCTGGTGGTTTATGTGTGCCTCTGTGGCACCCCTTGATGTCATCTTGGAAGTGAGCGAGTGCGAGCTGCACCGCTCTCAATTCTAACCAGTTGATGCTGTGGGATAATTCGGGCGCTGACCATCTGCTTTTCACAATCTGGTTGTGGAGATGAGCGCCCCAGCCGAATAGATTGGGGTCCATCGTGATGGTGAGACAGTCTGCCTCTTTTAAGAGGGCGCCCTTCGTCAGCGCGGGGGAAAGCCACCACTGGAGGGACTGATGTACCTTTGGTGAGACCCGAACCAGCTGTTAAGAGTTGCTCATGTTGGCTCTTTGGTAGGGCAGGAGAAGCCATTCTAGGTGTCGAGAATGAATGTACTATTGACAGGCACAAAATCATCTTGCCGAGGAGTTGTGCACAATCAATGCCTGTGATGACTGCAGTACTTGCAAAACCTGGCTTCTGATGCTTGCCAACTGCTCTGGAGACAGGGAGACCTGGCAACTGGTGGGGTCGATGATGGCGCCCAGGTGCTGCAGTCTGGTGGTTGGATGCAGATGACTCTTTTCATTGTTGATAGAGAACCCGTGATGTTGGAGGATTCGCAGTGTTTGTGTAGGTCTTGCACCGCTTGTTGCCGTGATGATGACTGAATGAGGATATCGTCCAGGTAGCAATGCAGGCACACCGGGCGTGATCTCAGGACGGCCACCACCGCAGCTAGGATCTTTGTAAAGATCCGAGGTGCCGATGACAAGCCGAATGGCAGAGCCCTGTACTGGTAGTGGCAGCCTGCATAAAAGAATCTCAGGAACCTGCGGTGAGCTTTGTGAATGGGCATGTGGAGGTAGACCTCCTTGAGATCTATGGATGTTAAGAGATCTCCCAGCCTGATGCAACCCAGAATTGACTGAAGGGACTGCATCTTGAACCTTCGGTATGCTATATGATGGTTTAGCTTTTTTAGATCTAGGATCCCCCTCCACCCCCCGGAGTTCTTTGGGACAAGGAAGAGTATTGAATAAAACCCTGTCCTTTCCTGACCTGGTGGAACCGGTTCTATGGCATTTATGTCTCTGAGTATTTAGTATTTTAGTATTTTATTGTCACTTATAGGCCGCCCTTTTCCCTGAGGGGACTCAGGGCGGCTTACAACTCATGGGAAGGGGGTGCAAGACAGAACGTAAAATAATATGTGAGTACAAATAAAAATAGCAATAAAACACAACATTCATTCAACATTCGGGTGGGGTGTATGAAGATCTTATCCCCAGGCCTGACGGGATAGCCAGATCTTAAGGGCTGTGCGGAAGCTCTGGACTGTGGTGAGGGTGCGAATCTCTACGGGGAGATCGTTCCAAAGGGTGGGAGCTACTACTGAGAAGGCTCTCCTCCGCGTAGTCGCCAGTCGGCACTGACTGGAGGATGGAACTCGGAGGAGGCCCACTCTGTGCGATCTGATGGGACGAAGGGAGGTAATCGGCAGAAGGCGGTCTCTCAAGTACTCAGATCCACTACCATGAAGGACTTTATGGGTGGTAAGTAGCACCTTGAAGCGCACCTGGAGATCAACAGGTAGCCAGCGCAGCTCGCGGAGGATGGGTGTTATGTGGGCGTACCGAGGTGCGCCCACTATCACTCGCGCTGCCGCATTCTGGACTAGCTGAAGTCGCTGAGGTGAAGGATCTCCCGTTCCATGAGAGTCCTCTTGACCAGACAGGAGGGGCTTGGCCACCGAACGAACTGTCGGGGGGGGGAATGAACTCTAACGTTAGACGTATGTGTATCATCTGAAGGACCCACTGGTCCGACGTAATCTGCTCCCATTGGGCGTGGAACAGCTGGAGACGCCTTCCTATGGGAGCCATCCGCTGATGGTCACTTATAATGTCTGAAGGGTCTGGAACTGGACCCTCTGCGATAGGGACATTTAGAGAAGGACTGTTGACAGTTTCTGTCACGAAAAGGCTGACGGTCCTTGGACCTATCCGTGCCTTGAGAATAGGGACGTTGGAAGCAATTGGAGGTAGATGGCTGCTCCAAGTTCCGAAAGGGCTGCCTCCTATAAGTCTGGGAACCCTTGCAGTCAGATTTTTGTTGACCAAAGGCATGACCTTCTTTTTGTCCTTATTTTCAACAAGGGCAGGATCTAGGGTCTCCCCAAAAAGCTTGCCGCCCTTAAAGAGAGCTGAGGTGAGCTTCCACTTGGGAGTGCATATCCGTGTTCCAATGCCTGAGCCATAAGAGGCGCCTGGTGGGGAAATTAGAGGCCAGGGATCTAGAGGCAACCTTAGCAGCGTTCAGGGTGGCGTCAGCAGTGCCTTAATTTGGTATCCCCAGCTTGGCAAGGAGCTGTCTCAGACAGAGTAGCGCCGCCCTGGACAGAAAGAACGCAGAAGCGGAAGTTTTAATAGCCCAAGCCACTGCCTGATGAGTGTTGTGGCAGACATTCTCGGCCCTTTTGTCCTCCGCGTTGAGGCCTTCTAATAGTTCAGGGAGGAGCACTAAATTGGAAGTGAGCGCCGCCACAGGCGCGTCCACAGGAGGCAATTTCAGTAAGTCTTCTATACAATAATACAATACAATACAATAGCAGAGTTGAAAGGGACCTTGGAGGTCTTCTAGTCCAACCCCCTGCCCTGGCAGGAAACCCTATACTGTTCCAGACACATCGCTATCCAACATCTTCTTAAAGACTTCCAGTGTTGGGGCATTCACAACTTCTGGAGGCAAGCTGTTCCACTGATTAATTGTTCTAACTGTCAAGAAATTTCTCCTCAGAACTTGCTTCTCGGAAGTTGCTTCTCTTCTTGATTAGTTTCCACCCATTGTTTCTTGTTGTACCCTCTGGTGCCCTGGAGAATAGTTTGACTCCCTCTTCTTTGTGGCAACCCCTGAGATATTGGAATACTGCTATCATATCTCCCCTAGTCCTTCTTTTCATTAAACTAGACATACCCAGTTCCTGCAACCGTTCTTCATGTTTTAGTCTCCAGTCCCCTAATCATCTTTGTTGCTCTTCTCTGAACTCTTTCTAGAGTCTCCACATCTTTTCTACATTGTGGCGACCAAAACTGAATGTAGTATTCCAAGTGTGGCCTTACCAAGGCATTATAAAGTGGTATTAACACTTCACGTGATCTTGATTGTATCCCTGTTTATGTAGCCTAGGACCGTGTTGCCTTTTTTGGCAGCTGCTGCACACTGCTGGCTCATATTTAAATGGTTGTCCACTAGGACTCCAAGATCCCTCTCAGTTACTACTATTGAGCAAGGTACCACCTATTACTGTACCTGTGCATTTCATTTTTCTTGCCTATATGTAGAACCTTATTCTTTTCACCATTGAATTTCATTTTATTAGATATGCCCAATGTTCAAGTTTGTCAAGATCCTTCTGTATCTTAAGCCTGTCTTCTGGAGTGTTGGCTATTCCTGCCAGCTTGGTATCATCTGCAAATTTGATGAGTTCCCCATTTATTCCCTCATCCAAATCATTGCTGAAGATGTTGAAGAGTACTGGGCCTAAAACAGAGCCTTGGTGTACTCCACTGCATACTTTCCTCCATGTAGATGCAGTTCCATTGGGGACTACACGTTGAGTGCGGTTGGTCAGCCACTTACAAATCCATCTGGTGGTAATGCTGTCCAACCCACATTCTTCTACTTTATTGTAATAAAACTTTAATTTTATAAGTCTATTTCCATTTATTTTGAGGTATTGCCTTATTTAACATAGTTAGCTAAATTGTCAGGAAATGTGATGTCCTATGACAAAATGGAGGTCATTTTGGGATTCAGCGCACCAAAAACATAAAGATTACGTGGAATAACCAAAACAGCTCTTGAAAAATTTTTTTTTGCAGACCTGTGTAATCAGTACTTTGAATTGCAGCCAGAACCCTACTGGAAGCGAGTGCAACTCATGATGTAGTTGGTGTTACATGAATGTGATGAGTTGTGCCAACTTGTGCAGCCAGATTGTGTAAGATTTTCAAGAACAGCATGTTGCAATAGTCTAATTGTCTAATTGGGAAATAACTGAGGCATGAAGTGATCTCGAGGAGATCCATTATAGGAATTGCAATTCAGAAATTCAGATATTTGTTCAAATTCATCCCCCCCACTACTCCCTATAACTACCCTCTGCTCTTTAAGTAGGAGCTGTGTGTTCAGAGGAACCCGTTGGCATAATCTGAATAAGGTAGTATCACCTTATTCAAAATCAAAGATAGAAATGTTCCAACTCCCTGAAAACCTGATCTGAGGAACCCAAACCCTATAAGGATTTAAGCTACAACCTGTTGTTTTCCATCCAGACACAGGGACAGAAATACTTGGAGCTTTGCACTGTCTAAGGAGAAAATTTCATCATTGTGGCACTTGTACCAAGAGTGCTGTCTGAAATCACAGCAAACTGCTGACAGATGCCTAAAAAAAGCAGCCTGACTATATTTTAATTTACCAGCCAGCAGAAATTCAGATCTGTGATTGATTTCACTCTGTAGTGCTCAGCTACCAGAGGCAGCCATGAGATTACATACACAACCCAAGGCACTAAACACAAGTCATATTCATTGACTGAAAAACTACATTGTCTGCCAACTTCGATATCCCTTAACTGGAAGCCAAATATGTAAAGTGTCTCTTGAGCATATAACCAAAGTGATAAAGTTCATTCATTCATTTTGGTTCTGTACTATGTAACTTCTAAGCAGAACTTAGCAAACAGGCCCAGACATGCACGAGCTTCACTGGAAAAAAAAAAGAATACTGTACATTAATGGAAATAATGAGTGACTATTGAGAAAAATGAGTTGGTTTGTTTTGTTTTCTGTAACATCTTTATAATGTTCCACAGATCTACTACAGTTGATGTGAAATGGTACAAGTAGTTCCTCAGAGTGTGTATTGCTATGACAGGGGAAGACAAAGTGAAAAAGGAAAGAGGAAATGAACACTGAAAGAAAATGTTCAGATTTAGAGAAGTCTAATGATGGACAAAGAGAAAAATAAATACTATAGAATTTGAGAGGGAAAGGAAACTAATAGTTATAATGATCTGGCTAGAGGAAGGATAAGGAATAAATGACACTCTTAAATTATTCTGAAATTATTAAAAATATAAAAGATAAAAGATTTAAATTTAAAATTCACATACATCAAGAAAATCTACTTCACAAAAACTAGATATAAACTATGGGTTTTGAATTTGAATTTTTGATAAATTCATATAAAAAGATCAAAACACAGAAAGAAGTTAAAGAAACAAACATCCTTTTAGACAATCAACTGAAAGTAAAGCAAGTTATATAATTGAAATATAAGTTTAATATACAATCGTAATTGAAATACTGCCTAAAATTCTTGTAACTTATCTCCACAAAAAGATATACCAAATCTAGAAAAATACAGAAAAGAGCAATTAATATAAATATTAGAAGGCTTAAAGGGGAGTGTAGGAGAGAGACTTATAATTACTTTGGTATAATCTCTATGGCTGAAAAGCAGTATTCTTCTCAATATCAATATCAACTATTGCAAGGGAGTGTTACTGAAAATCATTTAGACTAATCCTTGGAAGCAAATTCTGGATCGGATTACCACTTTGTTTTAACTGATCAAGACTTCTGATATATTCAAGAAGAATAAACACAGAATTATAGAATTAAAAACCACTGAAGAAAGAAAACCAGTGGGGGAAAAGTATGTTAAATGATGTAGATAGAGAATAGAGTAGCAAATAAATGTTTTTCTTTTACTCTCATTAACATAATAGTATTCTTTCAGACTCTTAAAAATACAGTCAAGTAGTGTTTCCCTGTAATATATACAATTCTTATCACTATATTAAAAAATTAAACTTGTGCAACAGAGTTTATCAAATTTGACTTGTGCAAATGACACATACTCATATTAAAGCAACATTACTTTAAAGATGAAACAGATGCCATGTAAGAATTTTAACTTTTGTGTAAATATGAGTTACACCTTAACTGATAACACTATGAATAATTGAAAGATAATTTCCTTTAAAGAAAAAGTCAACGGTGGGAAAGTGCAAATGTTACACAATGCAGCTTGTACTTGGAACCATGATAATGTAACATTCAGCATTTCTTTTTGTTTTTATTATCTTTTTTTAATTAAACATTTATATCATTTTGAATGCATGCCAGTTACATTAAAGTATAGGACAGCTTTAACCTTCTCAGATTTAAGAGTTGTAGAAACAGGAAGGATTTTGCTCTGAGAATTCCACACTACCACTGAAATACTCCAAATGTAAGCTTAATTAACTAGACCTTTTAGCAAAGAAATAGACGGAAAAGTGGTCAGCCTCATAAACCCTTTGATGCGCTGTTCAGTAATTACAGGATTTCTTTATCTTTCCATCAATACCATAGTAAAGAATGATAAGATTATGTTTTTATCACTACATCTATAACCTATATATTATAGGCCAAAAGCAGACACTACACAAAAAAAGGCGGGGGGGGGGGAATACAGCCTTTTTTCTCCTCGTTTATAAAAGTAAGCAATCGAAAGGAGCATGTGGACGACCTAAAGCACAACCAAGTGACCTTGAATGCGCACCATTCCCGATTTATGCCAAGTATCACACAGGTGCAGCAGACAAAGACAAATGCCCCGAGCTAAGAAACCTTTTAGGGTGTAATTTCAGAGAGAAACTGGGCTCGAGGACAAAAAACCACAATTAATAAAAAGGATTTTTTTTAAAAAAAGACCAGAGAAATGAAAAGGTGCCAGTTGATCCGCGGGGCAGCGTTGCATACGCAACAGCAGCTCTTGCCAGAAACCGGCAGGAAGCCTCGAGGAAAGAATGAATGGACTCACCTGCCCAGGTGTTCAGGTACGGGTCCAGTATCGCCGTGTTGTCTAGCAGCCACACGCGGATGGCACCCATCAAGTTAGAAAGCAAACTATAAAACAAGTAGCCGACTACCAACACTCCGACCCAATAGTAAAAACCATCAGGGAATAATAAAAAAGAAGAAACCTCCATGGCTTCCCCAACGATGCGCAAACAGCTACTGGAATGATAATGGCCCGGCAATACTAAACCCTCCAAGCTTGGGTCGGACCCGCCTACAAAACAGTCCCGCCCCAAAGAGCAGCTATTGGCTAATTAATACAATGTAGGATGGCAATTGGATATCCGTCGTGGAACACATGGCTCCTGATCTCGCGGTACTTTCTCCCCCCCCCCCAAAAAAAAAAAGAAGAAGCGCGTGGTTGAGATAAATTCCCGAACAGACGGGCAGAATAGTCCATCAGGCGCTTCGCGCGCCCATGTGGCGAACGGCTCTTCCGGCACAGCTTGCGTTCTCTGGCTCTTATTGGCGGAGAATGGTGTCATTCTTGTGGAGCCTCGTTGCTATTAGAGTGTAATTGGGATGAACTGGCGGTTGCGAAAGAGAATTCATTTTGCGGAGTTAAAAGTTGGAACTAGCGAAGGGGCGGTTTTCTCTCCCTTTAACTTATTTTTAAATCTTGTCCTCTTTCGGTCCCTATATAGTCAAAGTGCATCTTATTGGCATCTTGCTTCAACTCACTATCGTTCATTCTCCATTCATTCCTGACCGCCTTACTACGTATACCTACAACTGGTTTTTTCCCGTGTAAGATTGAGATTGTCCTGGCAACGTTTGGGGAGGTCTCACTGCCAGCATCAGGCTGGTTTTTTTGGCTTAACGTGATCGGAGCTATCATCTTTCTATAAATCTTGGTGGAGGTGTGTGGAGTGCTGGCTGTTTCAGTAAGTGGATTGATTGCATATGTGGCTGTATCATGATTGGTAGATTGATGCTGGCTGTGTGTCCATTGTTGTTTTGTGTTGTAAAGCCTGGGTGGTGGGTGGGGTCGTTACAACACAAAACAATGGACACACAGCCAGCATCAATCTACCAATCATGATACAGCCACATATGCAATCAATCCACTTACTGAAACTGCCAGCACTCCACACACACACCAAGATTTATAAAAAGAGGATAGCTTCGATCACACTTTAAGCTGAAAACACCAGCCTAAGGATGGCGAATGAGACCTTGCCAAAACTTTGCCAAGACATCTCAATCTCACATGGGAAAAGACCCGAATGCAACAAGACCAGATAGATATATTCAAAAAAGCTATTTGCACTTTCCCTTCAAATTTATTATTGCCAAACCCTCATGGGTCATATGATTCTAGCGTCCACAATCCTTTGATATATGCTAGATTCACTTAACAATTATGTGGTTTGTTTAATGACCATATGATGTGCTTAACAATCTGACTAGCTTTATGACCATTACAAAAATAGTCATAAAATCAAGACTGGTCACATGGTGCACTGACTTATGAACCCTGTGACTCACAACCATGGGCTCCATTGTGGTTGTAAATCAAGAAGTACATGTATATTCTACTAAGGCTCATAAATTCACCAACTTGCTTTAAATTTATGTCATTTGTATGTAACCTGCAAGAATTCACTTTTTCTGACAAACATAACTTAAGTTATTTTAATTTTCAGATCTACTACTTGCAATATTCAGTCTTTCCAAACACCTCTAATGTTATTACAAGCATTCTGTGGGAAGTTATCATCCAGCCCTCTCCCAGAAAAATGAAATATCCTAGGAAATATTGAAAAGGCAGAATATTTCTCTGGATGTGAAAAGAAACATGTTTCAAAAGACAGAATAGTTGCCTACAGCTTTCTGCCCATCCCCAGCTAATGGGCCATTAAGATGGCCAGGCCAGCCCACTTTACATAATAAAGACTTCTCCTCACTGCAGCTGTAGGGGGAAGGGATATTACTCAACTGACCACAAGGCAACTGAGAACTCATCACAGCCTAGAGAGTAGCCCCCTGCATGGCACCATGGGAGTCTGACAACCAGTCAGAATACATTTCTTACACAGGAACAGGAAACAGAGAGGTGGAACTGAACAGGGTATAAAAGCCTAGCAAGCCCCTTCCTCAGCCCTTCTCTTCTTCTCCATCAACATTGAAACATGTGATCACCTTTTCTGGTCAGGGCTCAAGCCATGTGGCCCTGTCCAACAATAAACCATCTTTCCAAGCAGCCTCCATGCCTCCAGTGTCTTCTTCCCCACTTGGAGCTGAACCCAGAAGGACATTTCTTTCAACAATTCCTTATACATTTATTCCATAAACATTAAACATCCATGAAGTATATCACGTGAAGTGTTAATACCACTTTATAATGCCTTGGTAAGGCCATACTTGGAATACTGCGTTCATTTTTGGTCTCCACGATGTAGAAAAGATGTGGAGACTCTAAAAAGAGTGCAGAGAAGAGCAACAAAGATGATTAGGGGACTGGAGACTAAAACATACGAAGAACAGTTGCAGGAACTGGGTATGTCTAGTTTAATGAAAAGAAGGACTAGGGGAGACGTGATAGCAGTGTTCCAATATCTCAGGGGTTGCCACAAAGAAGAGGGAGTCAAACTATTCTTCAGGGCACCTGAGTGTAGAACAAGAAGCAATGGGTGAAAACTAATCAAGCAGAAATGCAACTTAGAATTGAGGAAAAGTTTCCTGACAGTTAGAACAATTAATCAGTGGAACAGCTTGCCTCCAGAAGATGTAAATGTCCCAACACTGGAAGTCTTTAAGATGATGTTGGATAGCCATTTGTCTGAAAAGGTATAGGGTTTCCTGCCTAGGCAGGGGGTTGGACTAGAAGACCGCCAAGGTCCCTTCCAACTCTGCTATTGTATTGTATTGTATTATCCAACAGGACATTGTACATTCTTATCTTTGTGCTCAGTCATTTGTTAAATATTCCATTTATTTTCACGCATGCCTTATTTTCCTGATAATACTGCTCTTACCATATTTGGAATCAATTTTCAATTTACGCTTACTAATGTTAGCATGAGCTTTTTTTAAATCAAGAAACATGCATTAAAATTTCTTTTTGTATAATGCTTAATAACCTATGGAAAGCAAAAATCTAGTGTCCACACATCCCTGCTAATAGCATAAAGCTGATCTGCACAACTCCTGCTTAGCATTCATTATTTGTGTATCTTGAATATGGGATTGTATTCAGAGTCCAATTTTCTCCAGCCTAACTGCACATTTAAGCAATATCAGGAAACCATTCCATTGCAGCCTTTATCAATTATTGAGTCTTATTTAGAAAAGCTAATTAATGCAGCAATAGAAGATATTTAATAAAGACAGCAACTTCTCAGAAAATTATATGGTTACTGGGGGTGGGGGGAGAGAACCTGTTTGTACCTGTACAGAAGGCTCACCCAAATTGTTTCATCCCTGCAACTGGTTATATGAGTTTTTCTGCTTAAATAAAAAATACATCAGATCTAATGATCAACATATTTCCATAATCTTTTCAGAAACTTTCTAAGCCTATTTCTTTAAACAAAAGTATCAAGAATTTAAAAGAATATAAATATTTTTTGGCTTATCTGATTTCTAATAAACCTGAGGTTGTTTTGATTGGTAGTTTAAAATGTTTTTAAATGTAAAATACTAATTTGTATAATTAGTATGTATATAATGAGTATAGTATTATAATGTATAATACTGATATTAATTTGATAAGATTGAACAAGATAAATGTGGGAGTGATTGGGATGTTTATGAGCTTGGGCCTGTTATTTCCAGAATTTCTCTTTCCCATAGAAATAAACATAGAAGAGTATAAATTTTCACAGGAAAGTTGAGATTAAAAATACGTAAATCAAGATTTCTATATTTAAAAAGTCATTTATTGCTAAGGTTGGCAATATATTATGCATGGATACTTTATCTACCCAGATGATATTGCATATATTCAATTTTCTGCATTCATACTTTCATTTAGCACGATAAGAATAGGATGTCACAATTTGATTAATAGATTTAAAACTATTTGTTCATTAATTAATTATATACTGTGTACTATTACAAATTACATATATTTCTGCTTTGGTTCATTTCAACAATTCTGTATATGGTGGTATGTGTTAATGTGTGGAATTGTTTTAGTTATAAACTGCAGTATAATTAATAAACTGTTAACAGTGTATTTAATGTGTTTTTTAAACATTTTTGTATATTTTCAGTATTATTTGATGAAGGATATTTTTCTAAAATGTGTTGGGAATTAAACATACTATTTGAAAAGTCAAGGCTATTTTCCATATTGAGCCAAAATTATCTTTAAAAGTTCAGAAAGTCTTCTCAAAAAGTAAGACTTCAAGTCTTATGGTACCTACCATTTAACTTCATTAGTCCGAGCCAGGGGTGGGTTCTAGCCGGCATTACTGCTAGTTCACTAGTGTGTGTGTATTGTGTGCACGCTGGATGTGCACTTGATGTGCGCTGGATGTGCAGTTCAATAAAATTGTTCTGCGCATGCGCAGAATTCCAAAACAAGATGGTGGCAGCAACTGCGGGAACCGGGGAACCAGTTCAGAGGCAGGAAACCAGTTTGGAGTAGCCTGGGTCACTGCTGGTTCTGCAACCCAGGCTGGCAAACCACTACTGGTTCGGTCGAACTGGGCCGAACCGATAGGTACCCACCACTGCCGGCCAGTGTCGGCTGGCAACTCCCCAGGGGAGGGCCTTCTCTGTGGCTGCTCCGGCCCTCTGGAACGATCTCCCCGTTGAGATCTGGACTCTTACAACCCTTCCGGCCTTCCGCAAAGCAACTAAGACCTGGTTGTTCCGGCAGGCCTGGGGCTGTTGAATTTTCCAGCCGCATCCGAGGTTACGACTGTTGCTGTATTTTAAATTGTTTGTCTTTTATTTTTATTTTGTACCCCCCCCCTTCTGATTGTTAGCTGCCCTGAGTCTTCCGGGAATAGGGCGGCATACAAACCAAATTAAACCTAAACCTAAAACTAAATAAACTGGTCCTAACATGTCCTTGTTGAACTATTGATGTTGACTGAATGCTGGTCCGATGTGTTTGGAAAGAATATTTTTTTAAAAAAAACTCTGAGGGTAGTTCTTTTTTTTTTTTATCAAAAATTTTTATTTCCATTTTCATTTTCATAACACACATTCACATGTATACTATACATAGCCCATATCATATAGTATTAAATAATAATTACATCAGTTCCTCTTGTCAACAATGCCCCCCCCCCAAAAAAAATAGAAACCCATTCTAGCTCTTCTGCTCTCCATACACCTCTAATATAGACTAAAAGAAATGTCAGGGGAAGATGAGTGAATTTGACCTGGAGAATAAAAAAAAGTCCAGGATGACATGGTATGGTATAGTATGGTATGAAGAGGGATGCATGAGATAAAATATTGTAGCGGGAGGAAAAAGGGAAACTAGAGGGAAATGCAAGTGGCAAAAGAAAGAGAAATGTAACTAAGTTAATTAGATTCAAACTAACTTCAGGCAAAAAGTAATTTGGAAGAAGTGATTTAATTGGCATTGACATGGGAAAATAATTTATTTTCTACAAATTTGAAGTTTTGCTTTCTGTTAAGTGGCTGAATTTATAGAGAACAATCAGTAAAGTTGGCAAATGATGCAAGAGCCATTAATAGACAAAAGAGACAATAATGATCTCTCAGTCCCAGAAAAGGAGGGAGCGTGAGAAAGACACTCCAGATAATCCAGCTTGATTCTGTATAAAAATCTGTGAAACTGGGGCAGTTTTTCAAGATCTGTTATTATAATCTAGAGCAATAAGGTGGAATTTTAGTAATCCTTGTAGCATCTTTCCTGACTTGATTTGTCTGAAAGGCCTGATGTCAATTACGAAAGCTTCACCCTCAAGACACTCACATATGCAGAACAGAAGAACAGCTTGCTGAAATTGTTACAACATCAATAGTAAGTTATATATAATAACAAACGTCTACAATGCCAAGATGTAATTAACACTACATTTGAGATGAGGCTTGCCTAAGCCAGGAGCAATTCAACAGCTTACAGTCTAATGAAGATTACTTTGCTCTCATGGAAGCTTGCCAGATAAGCTTGAGAAGCCCAAGATCAATTTCTGACTTTCATTATTTAGTGCAAATTGTTTATAACAGGCCAGCCAGCAGAAATTTGCTCCAGGTTGACTTGGAGTTTTGACTGTCTATGCTCCTCACTGAGGGTATAATCCATTGCTGGATAATTAGCAAAACTGAAAAAGTTTGTTGGATGAGAAGCGAAACATTTTCAAGAAAAAATTAAGTTGTCTTTTTGAAAAGGACCTTTGGGGACAATCCTGACTTGGATGATTGAGAATGTCCATAGACACAAAAGCTGTCCTTGTCACCTACCACTATTATCAACAGAAAAAGAATCTTAGGACAAAGAAGATTCAATGCTGCCCACCACAATAGCCTCTCTAGTAATAGTTGCCATGCATAGGGAGGGGCAAGATTTAGTTTTAACCTTAAGAAACTAACAAGCAAAAGTGGGGGGGGGGATGATTCTGTCCTCATTTCCCACAACAACATGCCTGAGACAGTTTCACCCATAGGAAAAGAAACTGGTTCTGAAAGGAGGGGGTGTAAAGGAGAACAGAAGTAGAGTTGGCAAAAGTAAAAGGTGCTCCACCAATGCATAGAGGTTGTACAAATCTTCCTGTGGAAAAACCGGTTTCAGCTCAACCATGACAAGGCTGTGGCTTTGACATCCTCTGCATCTACTTAACTTCCATTGTTCACTTTGCATGAGGTTACACTCCATGCTCAATCTGGGAGTTGTCCTAGACTTGAATCTCATGCTCATGCTGGTGGCAGCTGTGGCCTGGAGAACTCTTTCACATGCATTAGTTCTTCCCATTCCTAGATCAGGAGCCCCTTTTCATGACAGTTCACATTGTTATTGCTTCCTGCTTGGACTATTATAACATGCTATTTGTAGGGTTGCCCATGAAGAACATTCATAAATTTCAGTGGATGCAGAATACAGTGACTTAAATGTATGCTATTTTGTGTGTACAACAATATGCCTGTGTAACACTGCTGCACTGGTTCTCACTAGGCTTCTGGTTGCAAATCAAAGTTGTCACCTTTAAACAGTGACGTGTGGGTGAGGTTTATGGCTGGTGAGGCAAAAAGAAAGAAAGTGGCTTTTGGCCACCCTGCCACTATGTTTGACATAGAGGCATCCCGCGCTATGTCCGACATAGAGGCGGGATGCCACTATATCGGACATAGCGGCAGGGCGGCTTTTGCCCGCTTTCAAGAAAGCTTTCTTGAAAGCGGCTTTTGCCTGCTTTCTTGAAAGTGGGCAAAAGCCACCCTGCCGCTATGTCTGACATAGAGACGGGACGCCTCTATGTTGGACATAGCGGCAGGGCGGCTTTTGCCTGCTTTCAAGAAAGCTTTCTTGAAAGCGGCCCGATGCTATGTCTGACATAGCGTGCTCCCAGGCACTAAGTCCGACATAGAGGCAGGACGCCTCTATGTCTGACATAGCGGCAGGGCGGCTTTTGCCCGCTTTCAAGAAAGCTTGAAAAGCAAAAGCCACTTTCAAGAAAGCTTTCTTGAAAGCGGGACAAAGCCGCCCTGCCGCTATGTCTGACATAGAGGAGTCCCACCTCTAGTTTGGACATAGAGCCGGGGCAGCCAAAAGCCGCTTTCTAGAAAGAAAGAAAGTGCCAGCCCACCAGCAGAGATGGATAAAAGACCCGCCTCTGCTGGCTTCCCTGACACAGAGAAAGAAAGCTGGCGGGCTGCCCTCCCTGCCTCTCCCTCTGACTGAAGAAAAGCACGCGCGCACACACACACACACACACATAAAACTTACAATTACTTACAAATTATATTAATTTTGAATTCCTCCCCCTCCCTCTGACCCACATACCTTTTCCAGCTGTTTCACAATCACAGAGGATTTCAACTCTGCTCTTGTCTGCCATGATGAAAATGTAAAAATATAAAAGGAAAAAGGCAAGAGCTGCTGAGGTCAGGCTGGGTTAGCTGCTGCAGAGTTGCCAATGGATGACTCTGCTTAACTGTTTAAAAAAGCCTCTAAAAAAACGCCCTCTACAGGAGGAGGCAAGAGAACCACGTGCCTCATCTACCTAAGGAATTTTTCGGCTTTTAACCCTTGCTTAACTCTGCTCGAGTGATCATAAAGTCAGACTAAATGAGGCACATGGTTCTCCCGCCGCCTCCTGTAGAGGGCACTTTTTTAGAGGCTTTTTTGAAACAGTTAAGCACTAAGCAGTGTCATCCACTGTGACTCTGGCAGCAACTAGCTCAGCCTTTTTCCTTTTACATTTTTTTTTCTTTTCATGATGACAGTGGTGAGGCTTTGTCTCCCCTGCCTCCCCTGACTACACGTCACTGCCTTTAAAGCCCTATGTGGAATTGTAAGACTATCTATCCTTGATGATTTCTCTCTGTCCCCATCAGATCTGGCAGAATGGGCACGTTTTAGGTTCTCTCAATGAAGTGCTATTGTTAAATATGTGAATAGAGAGTTAAGGTTTCCTCCCGGTTCGGGTTAAGAGAGATTAGCATACCCACCATGCATTGGTCCATTCGAGCAGCGGGAAAATAAAGTGCTGTCAATGGCTGGACTGCCTGACACAGCCCTTTAAAAGAGGGCGCTGTCAGCCAGCCTACCGAAAGTTTCCCCAATCACAAAATAAAGAGTTAGTCACTTTAGGAGTTCTGCCTCTTCACTCACCCCCAACTTAACAGATATTATCTGATGGTCCCTTTCTGTAACAGAATCTGCCTTGTGAAATGGATTATTTCCAGAAATGCACACAGTCTCATTCTATTGGTCTTACAGAAACCTGTGAAGAATTAGCTATTCCTCAGGCAGTGAGGCTAGGATATTAATTCAGTGGAGATCTGGCTGTATATGTAGGTTGTAGGGTAGAAATGATATTTTTATAGGGGCCTCAACTTGCATTTTGTATTTCATTTTTCATGCATTGGATTTGTTTGTGAATTTATTTGGAAAGGTGGGAGTGACATAGAAATTTGATTAGTAATTGAAATAAAAAACTAGAAGACAAAAAGAATCTCTCAACCCTGAGAAAGGAGGGGAAAAGAGATTCAAGATAACCCCACCTTTATTCTGTAGGGCAATGGTTCTCAGCCTCTGGTCGGTGGATCCCGGGGAGGGGGGCACGATATCATTATAGAGGGTTATTATAGAGTGTTGGCAAAGGTTTGAAGAAATGTTATGATTTAAATCAAATCTTGGTGGTCCGTGGCCACAAAAGGCATTTAAAGGAGGTCTGTGGGGAAGAAAGTGTTGAGAACCATTGCTGTAGGGTATAAGAAAGGGCAAAGGGAAACATAGAAGCTTTCAAAATTCCAAGAAGCTAGGATGAGCCTAGAATCATATCTCCAGCAATAAAGCGGAAGACCTGTAGTTCTCGTAGTATCTATTTCCTGATTGGCCTGAAGGAATGATAGAAGTTTTGGCCTCTCTGCTTTCATAATCACTTTCTTTTCCCCTCCCTCCTTTTTTTTTCTTTTTTTTTTTTGACCTAGCATTTTTCCTCCTACAAAGTTGTAAATTTGGAGTTTCCAATATGTTTAGCATCATGCAACAGAAAAGTTGCAGAGTCATTATAACTGCCATTATCCTTTAAAATATTAGTTGCAAGATGTAATTTGCACATGCCTATTACTCATATCTTTCATCTTTTAAGTAGTACCATATTCTGTAATACTTTAATAGGCATGTAAATAAAATTCTTTCCCAGCCACATGTGTAGCAATCACCTGTCTTTAGTAATAGAGCTACTGATAATACTTGCCTGTTAAGAAAAGAATTTAGCAATTTTAATTTTAATATCATGTTAAAATTAAATTTAAGATGAATTTATGATAAAACTTTAATTTTTAATAATATGGTGAAATTGGGTGAATATTGTAATTTGGTTCTTGCATTAGGAACATAAGAATAGTCATGTGTGATCTGGGCAAGGCACTTGTTAATCCATCAATTTGTTTCTCAGTTAGTATTTAGAGCTAATAAATTCCCACTCTGCAATATTGCTAAATAGAACTGTCACCCCTGAATGTTCTAAGAATGTTATCTATTCTTTAGTTTTTTCCAATTTATAATAATGTATTAAAGCAAGTTTCTAGTCTTTAATAAGGAGTCATCAGATATTTGAATCAAAATCCATGGTCTTCACCTTTTTCTGGTATACTTTAGTACTTTTCTTATTTTTAACTATTTCTGATTGTCAGTTTGACTAAGCCAATTTTTGAAATATTTTATCAAGTTTCCATCTTTATTATTTACTTTTGCCTTCAGAATTTTAATATTTCATCTTTTTTTAGGGCAAGCAATATATTTGCGATGTTTTCCAGTAATGCAAACAAATGTTGGTTTGTTTGAATCCCCTGATTTTGTCAAAATTGATTTATAGCAATAGCACTTAGACTTATATAGCAATAGCAATAGCAGTAGACTTATATACCGCTTCATAGGCCTTTCAGGCCTCTCTAAGCGGTTTACAGAGAGTCAGCATATTGCCCCCAACAATCTGGGTCCTCATTTTACCCACCTCGGAAGGATGGAAGGCTGAGTCAACCCTGAGCCGGTGAGATTTGAACCGCTGAACTGCTGATCTAGCAGTAGCCTGCAGTGCTGCATTTAACCACTGCGCCACCTCGGCTCTTACCACTTCACAGTGCTTTACACCCCTCTCTAAGCAGTTTACAGTGCCAGCATATTGCTCCCAACAAACTGGGTCCTCATTTTGCCTACCTCAGAAGGATGGAAGGCTGAGTCAACTTTAACCCTGGTGAAATTTGATCTGCCAAACTGCTGGAAGCTGGTGATCAGCAGAAGTAGCCTGCACTCTAACCACTGAGCCACCACAGCTCTATTATCTTACCTTTGTATTTATTAATTTGCTTTGAAGCAAGCTATGACTCTTAGTTCTTCTTCCTTATTTGTCTTAATATCAAGGTAATGTATTTTCTGTAAAATTTCCCTGTGAAATTTCCCTTTTGTTTTTCTGCCTTTGAGTCAGTTCTGACTTCTAGTGACTGCTTGGATTAGTCCCTACGGTTTTCTTGGCAAGATTTTGAAGTGGTTTACAATTGCCTGCTTCTTAGGGCTGAGAGTATCACTGGCCCCAAGTTACTCAGTTGGTTTTGTACCTATAGAAGGACTAAAACTCACAGTCTCACAGTTTCTAGCTTGGTACCTTTAACCATTACACCAAGCTGACTCTCTTTTTCATATTATTTTAAAATATATATTCTGCTTTAAAAATTTCAAGTCGCTGATATCAGTCATAACTTACTGATCTTTCTTGCCAGTCAAATTAGCTTTTGTTTTAAATCATAGTATCTCTATTATGATGTTATCAGTGCTGCTGTACTATATTAATTGATTAGTTTTAGCCAATGTGTTTGTTAAAATATTGTCCGTTGCCAAGTTTACATATTTTGATAGTTTCAATTATTTCAATGCTTTTTCCTATGACTTTGAATTATTATATGTTTATTTTCTTATTTCCATCTATCTGCCAAAAATTCATCATTTTTGTTCAATGTTTTCATGTCTTCAATCACATTTTGTTTCAATCACCTTTTGTTGTCAATCTTGCTAATATTTGATGTTGCTCTTCAAATATTCTTTCATGTAATGATTTCCCATTTCATTCATTCAATACTATTAGCATTCTGCTAGTTTTTGTGGGGTTTTTTTAAAGTCAACACCTGTAAGAGCTTTTGATCTATGAATAAATTGCTATTGATCCATTCATTTCACTTATATCTGAATCTGGGTACTTATTTTTTCCCAATACTAAACATTTTGTTTTGAAATCATCTCATTTTAAAGTTTAATTAAAAATAGCATTTCATGATTCTTTGGTTTTCTTCAACTGACTATTTCTTTCACTTTGCTGGCTCTTGCAGTCACTTTATAGCCAGCCTTCTTGATTGTCTAGCACAGGGGTGTCAAACTCAGTTTCATAACCCCGCATCAGGGTTAATGTCAGGGCAGCCTCCCTCAGTGATCAAGAAAGAAACCACTCAACTCCATTATGAAGAATTAAGAGTACTTTTACTGGTTATGAGTAGATAGCAGCTAAGCAAAGCAAGATCTGAGGCAAAAGCGCGCGTAATCATAGCTATCAATATGTGACTCAACTCCCTCCCCCTGGTAACCCCATCCCATAGTCCAATCCGCACACCCCTCAGGTGTCATGTGGGTTTCATCTTCAAAAAGCATCATCAGGTTGGTATGCCAGACAGTTGGCCTTGGCAGCAAATCCACTATCTGCAGCATGCGCAGTAGATGGTGAGAACAAACTCTCTTTTTACAATCACTCCTGTACTGAAAACTTCCCCTCCCAAATACCATGCCTCCCCCTCCCCGTTTCAATGGCAGCCGAAAGCAAGTAGCAAAGCAGAGGCTGACAGTTATATTTGAATTCAGGGGGGGGCAGAGTGAACATGGTCAGAGTGGGCATGGCCAGCTTAACGTCACTTGTGTCAGGGGCACCTGTGGTGGCCTGAGCGCTCTGCCAGAGAAAATGGGCTCCCGAGCTCTGTTTTTGGCTTTGACAGCCTCGTACAACATTCTGCCAGTAAAAACAGAGCTCATGTGGCCCTCCTGAGCTTCATTTTTGATGGCAGATGCACCGTGGGCCAGTCCTTCGCTGTTTCCAGGATGGACCTGTGGGCCAGATATAAGCAGCTCATGGGCCAGATTCAGCCCCCAGGCCTTGACACCCCTGGTTTAGCAAAACCAACTAAGCCCCCTAGACTGTTTATCCACTGATGACCAGGAGCCATCACACCACATGTGGTTCTTATTGATCTGTTTTTCTATTGTGTTCCTCATTGAAAATAGGTGTATTTGGCCCATACTTCATTATATATGTACACACACACACACACATTATTTATATCTTATGCACTTTCTGTCTTGCCTTACATTACCTCATTTTTTTTCTTATTAAGGCAACGTTTCCATTTTCTGAAGAAAACCTTTGATTTTATACCGTAACGGACACTAATAGCGAACCAAACTTACGTGGTGGAATACTTTCCAACTGAGCCTTGGTTATTGTGGTTTTAAATAACTCTCTGACATTTGGTTCTCTCCCTTTCAGTCTTTTTCAGCAATCCCCTGATTTTTAATAAACTAATATTATGATTGTATTAGACCCCACTTGCATGTATGCTAGCTGTAATTGCATTATGGTTCCTATGTCCAATTTGATACCATCTATGTCTCACATCAATTCATGGTCAACATTTAGAATGAAATTCAAAGCTTTCTCCCATTTGGTCAGTCCCAAGATAAAGTTTACATCCAAAGTCATTTTGGGTGTATAATTGTGGATTTTTTCACGACATGAACTACGCATTCTATGTAAGATAAATTGAAATTCCTGTGTTTACAATAGCAATTACACTTAGACTTATACATCACTCCATAGTGCTTTACAGCATTCTCAGTATGGTTTACAATGTCATCATATTGTCCCCAACAATCTGGGTCCTTATTTTACTGACTTGATGGAAGGCTGAATCAACCTTCAGTCCAGTTAGGATTGAACTCCTGGCTGTGGACAGTTAGCTGCAATACTGCATTCTAATCACTGCTACATCATGGTTCTTCTCCTGTACAAGCCTCACTGACTATATATTTTAAAAATCAGATATATATATTTAAAATCATACTGTAATTAGGTACACCTCCCTTCATATATATAGATTTATATATAGATTTATTTTTTAAAAAAAATGGAGCAGCAGGTTTGACAGATTTCACCATCAACTTCATTTTCCTCTGTTTTCTTGCAAGCAGGAGTTCAGCTGCTTAAGGATAAAGCAAGGATTTATGTTGTGCTGAGGAAACAGCAAACAAATTAGTTGTCTTCATTATTATGCATGGGAATTACATTGGTAGTTAGGATTTTTGGAGACAAGAATTCTGATTATGTGAACAGTTAATTGCTATCTAACATCAAGCATGAGAAATACAGAGCAAGATAAGATGTGGAAAGCTAGGAAAAACAACTGTCATGTTCAAATGCAGTGGTGTGCTGCCCCGCTCATTCTCACACATACACACGTAACTCTGGTTTAGTGAGTTTATTAATATTCCTCAGCAATTACCATCACCAAAATTATCCCAATTAAATTCAGCCACAAGCAGTCCACAGAGCAATTGCCCAATAGTCCACAAAGTCATTGAAAGTTGCTCAAACAAAGTAATTCCACCAAACAAACTTAAATCCACACACAAGAGAGCTCACAAAGCAAGAAAAGTTCAGAGTCTCCAAGGCACAAATCAATTCCAAACACAGTGTCAATCCGGAGTTTCGCACGAGACATGATGACCAAAAACACACAGCTAGAAAACAAACATGTCCCCAGCAATATCTCCCTCTGTCTGCTGTGATAAATAGCTAGCTTTCCAGTGCAGCTTATCAAGATAGGCGGGTCTTTCTCTTCTCTAGTAAGTGGCTGCCAATTGCTTCCAGGTGCAATTCAAGGTGCTGGTTGTAACCTTTAAAGCCCTTCATGGCTTGGGACCAGGTTATCTGAGGGGCCATCACTTGTTGGTCACATCTATCCAATCCATCAGAAGGGGAAGGCAGGGAATGCTGTGAATCCCATCTCCGAAAGAAATACATCTGGTAGGAGCCAGAAGAAGAGCCTTCTCCATGGTGGCTATCTCTCTCTGGAACATCATTCCCCTAGAGATTAGAACGGCCCCCATTCTAATACACTTCTGGAAGGAGCTGAAGACCTGGTTCTGCCCGTGGGCCAGGGAACCCAGAGCAAGATGGAGCCCATTAAATGGCTTGTGTGATCTGTTGTTACTGGGAGGCGAGGGGTGATTTTATTATATTATACTATATTAATTTATTTGATTGTTTTATTAGTTTTATTGTTTTGTATTCTGTAAGGATTTAATATGAAATGGTTTGACATATCTTGGTATCTTTCCTTTATTCCTTTTAAACTGGCCTGGACAAATTATCCCAAAGCTAATTCAGAAGGAGCAAGTTGTAGTCTATGAAAATGAAGAATTAACTATTTCTCTGTTTGTTTCAGAGAGGTATCCATTTAATGTCTTCTGATATTCTGAAGAGAGAAAGAAACTCAAAAGTTCACAAAATAAGTTTCAGTGCTTTATTTCAAACATAAACAAATGAAAAAGTGTAAAGAACAAAGCAAAAAATCCATGTTAGTTGTCTTAGCATAGAAAGTAGTTCTATATTTCTGAATATAAAGTTCTTTACTCAAGTTGTGAGCTCTACACAAATAGCCAGTCCAACTCTTGTAGAAAACCAAAGATCTTAGGAACAGATATTAGAACAGTGAGACAGAGAAACCCCATTTTAACCATGATGGTGATAGTGAAGTTCCTTTGATTTTTTTATTATGGCACAGGTCATGTTATATCTCTTTGTAAATTGGAGTAAATTGGCTTGATGATTGGGTTGCATCATACAAAATTAAACTTGCTGATTGGTCAGTTTTCTTTAGCCCACACCTAGAAACTTTTGAAATATCTGGTGACTGCTATTGGTTCATCTGATAAAGTTGTTGCTTCTCCTCTAAGACTGTCCATGGGTCTTTTGGGTTGAGGTTGATTTCCTCTAGCTCATCAGCTGAAATCAGATGTGCATGTTGTTTTGTTGTCTCCTTATTAATTTACTATCAATTTGAAATTTGAGTTACTCTATTAGACTCACAATCATATTTTCTTTAGTTGTGTAAATTCAGCTCTAAACTGTAACTATACCCTACAAGCCTGATCCAATGTTCTAATTTTCTATCTTCTTTTTCTAACACAAAGCAACAATCAATATATTTGTAGGACTACCTCTCTCCCAAATGCTGCCATGGTGTTTTGGTGAGGTCCAAATGTGGTTACATTTTCAAGTCACCCAGAAAATTAGTTACGCTGCAACATGTTGATATTAATGTGATTTCTTTGACTCCCAAGTGTAATTTTTTTACCCTATTTCACCAAATAATCGTATCTCAAAGCCAGATAGCCGGAGATAAAACCTTTTGCTCATCTGGACTGACTGAAAGACCATATATAGAAATATATTTTCTATATCAGTGGTGGGTTCCTACCAGTTTAGACTGATTTGGCAGAACCGGTAGTGGTATGGTGGTCTGGGTCACTGGAACCAGCAGTGACCCAGGTTTGCCACGCCTCCAAACCAGTTCTTCAGGTGGCAGAATAGGCAGCGCCATCTTGTTTTTCACTTGTTTATTTTTATT
The DNA here is from genome assembly GCF_009769535.1 of Thamnophis elegans. NCBI lineage: Eukaryota > Metazoa > Chordata > Lepidosauria > Squamata > Natricidae > Thamnophis > Thamnophis elegans. Next base: position 105,884,721 of record NC_045541.1, on the reverse strand, counting down.
GCACTGTGCATGCGCTCACAGAGCACATCAAGTGTGCAGTGTGCCCACGAGTGAACCGGCAGTAGTACCTGCCAGAACCCACCCATTTTATATGGTTATATATCAATTTTCTATATGGTTACAGAAAATACGTAGAGGCAGATTCATTCAATGAAGATGGAGGAGGGGTTTCTATGGAGATTCTCTGTCATCCATCCAGGTCATGGTTGTCCCAAAGGTGCTTTTCCAAAAGGAAACTGAACTTTATTGGTTTTTTTCCTTTGATAACATTTCACTTCTCAGAAGTTTCTTCAATTCTATGGAGGAAGGGTTTTTCTTTTTCATCTGATTTTTCAGTTTGGGAGAAAAGGAGAATGATATTTGTGTGGTTTACAAATTTCTGTTGAGAATACTTGCAGGCATACATTTTTCCTTTCTTTTTGAAAACAAACCCACATTTTTCTATCTTTTTCAGTTCATATTTATACATTTATATATTAAATTTATATGCCACTTATCATATTATTCAAAACGGCTCTAGGTGACTCTTTTTCTATTTTGTAGAATTATCTTGGTGGAATGACTAGGATCATAGATTTCAATTTTTTTCTTATACTATTTTACTTTATGATTGTATTATTTAATTTTTAAAATAGGATGTCAACTCTGAAGCTAGTTGTCAGGGTTCCAAGTAATACACCCATTGCAAATAGAACTCTAAGGCAAAGATTGGTGGAATTCCAACTCTGAGAGTTCCACCTCATTAAAAAATGAAAGTTTCCTGTTCTCTTAAACAATAAGTTACATTGTCCAATCTGGGTGCTGGCTGGTTGCCTGGTTACTTCTCTTCTCCTCCTCTGGCCAGCCAGCAGTTGGAATGTCCTTGGATTATAAGAGAACTATTTTGTTTTTGCTACAAAATTCCAATTATCTCTACACCCCCCTCATCTGCAGACTGTGTCAAACCTGAAGCCATGTAAAGAAAAAGCCCTATAGAAAAAGCTACAGAAAAGAAAATGGCCACAGCCAGGTCAGCTTTAGGTTTGATACTAGCCTGACTGAGGCTATCTTAGAGGCTTCAATGTTGCCACAATGGGGCTGAGGGATAGGGAGGGGAAATAGAGATAGCTGGGGTTTTGTAGCCAAAACAAAATACATACCCTGAGAACCAAGGACATTCCCACAGATGGCTGAGGAGAGGAGGAGTGAAGTTTCCAAGCAACCGGACAGCACCATGTGATTAGATCATGTGACTGATTGTTGGGAAAAGGGGGGGGGGAAGAACTTTTAGTTTTAATTAGGTAAAAACCGTGGGAACTTTTAGAGTTGATTTTCACCAGCCTGTGCCAATATGATATATCCAATAAACATGTTCTTTCAGGAAACTGCTTGCCTTGGAGTTCTGTTTGCTATGTATTACTTGAAACCCTGACATAGGGTTTATTTAAATTGGGTACTTGTAGAGAACTGAAGATCTCTCTGCTAAAAGTGGAATTGACAGTTGTGGTGAAATGAAGATCCAGCAAGTAGATCAGCTCTTTGTAATTCTTCTTCGAACAATTCTTGGACCAGAAAGTACTACAGTTAAGTCACTCATACACTGGCCATCTCCCAAATGAATTATGGTAATGCACCCTACATTGGACTGCCCTTGAAGAGTATTAGGAAGTTTCAGTTAGTACCAAATGCAGCAGCACCAGCAGTTATCTTCATACTATGCCTAGATCTGTGCATGTTGCACCTCTTTCCACAAACCACATTGGTTACAAATTTGCTTCCAAGTCCAATTCAGGATGCTGCTGATAACTTATAAGGCCCTACCCTATTATTTAGGGACTGCCTCTTATCAGTGTTATCTATCCCTATCATCAAGCCCAACAGAAGAGGCTTGTGGTAGCTTCTATTAGCTGAGAGAATGCTGTCTGTCAGGATCCAGGTGTAGTTCTTCTCTTCTGCTGCACCTGCCCCATGGAACATCATTCCCCCAGAAGTCAGACTAGCTCCAACCTTGATGGCTTTCTGGAAGGACCTGAAGACCCAGCTGCAGCATTTAGGCTGAAGATCAGAGGATAGTGTGGAAACCATAAAATGGCTGTATTGTTCAGGGAACTGTAATGTATATCTTTGTTTTGATGTTTGCATTGTGTTGGGGAGAGAGGTTTGCTACTGTTTATATTTTCATTTTAAGCTGCTCATAGTCATGAATGTGAGTTTGGTGGCTGTGTGAATTGAATAAACAAAGGAACCAACAACAAACCTAGGACAATCTGATGACATTTGGGTTGCTTAAGTAACAGGAATTGAGTACAATTTGTTGCTACATTAAGCTATCCAGGACTAATAAATATATTTGCCCAGATTTGTAAACCATACAATAATCAACCGATACACGGCGCGCTGGCGGTTGCTACCATTTCCGATGCCTGGGTGTTCCTGGCGCTACCCGACCGACCTGGTGAGCCCCTGAGAGAGCCCCTGAGGATTTTAGTAGATGGCCCACTGCCCCAGAGAAGGGGGGATGATCTGGGTGACTGTTGGGGCTGCGTGAAGTGCGCGGCTGGCTGTGTTACAGTCGCCATGCCGCTTCTGGATGCCCCCTCCCCCCCTCTCCGTTTGGCTTGGCCTTCCCCTCAGCGTGGCTTCATTCATTTGTTACATCTTGCTTGGCTGGACTTTCGCCTGGACTTTTGCCTGGACTTTTGCCTGGACTTTTCATCCTGGCGAACTCCTCCTCCAGACCACCTTTGGACCTATATTTTTTACTGGACTCCTCACTGGACTTTGTAGAGGAGAAGGCCAAGATCTTTAAGACCTTCTATATAAGCCTTTACGAACTCGCACGACTGCGCAATTTTTAACTGGTATGGTGAGTGTATGGGATTTGCTTGTGATTGAATGAATGAGCCCACTTTTATTATCCCAATATGATTGTATTTTATGTGTTTTAATTATTACGTGGGAACTGCCTGAGTGAACAAATGAGTGTGTTTGATTCGGAGGGCCTGTCGAGGAATGCGGGAGCCATAGGGGTGGTTGAGGGAACCACGGACACAGGAGTGGGCCGGAGCATTATGGTCGTAACAGGGAGGGGCAGATATGGTGGGGACTTTAGGGCTGGCCATTACCGGGGAAGGAGGGCTCGCTACATCACAGAAATCCCTCCTTCCGGCCCTATGAGTCCCACTCCAAGGCCAGATGGCGCGAGTAATCAGGACCCTGGTCTCAGGCTGTTGTCGCTAAATGCCAGGTCTGTAGTTCACAAGGCTCCCCTCGTCCGGGACTTAATTTTAGACGAGAGGGCAGACCTGGCATGTATTACTGAAACCTGGCTGGGCCCGGAGGGAGGAGTCCCCCTCGTAGAGATGTGCCCAGAAGGTTTTCAGGTGCTCCATCAGCCGAGAACCCAGGGAAGGGGTGGAGGTGTGGCTATTGTTATCCGAGAGTCTCTAGTACCTCGTAGGATCCCTGCTCCGGAGCTTGTCGGGTGTGAGTCCCTGCTGGTGAAGTTGGACCTCAAGGGTCAAGTGGGTTTGCTGTTAACGTACCTGCCTCCCAACAGCGTTGCAGCAGCCCTCCCCTCGCTCCTCGAGTTGGTAGCCGAGCTGGCAATTGAGTTCCCCAGGCTTATGGTTCTGGGGGATTTCAATTTGCCTTCGCTCGGTGAACACTCTGATGGAGCGCAGGAGTTCATGGCTTCCATGACAGCCATGGGCTTGACCCAGGTAATTCGGGGCCCAACCCACTCAGCGGGTCACACGCTCGATCTCGTATTTCTCTCGGAGCAGTGGACTTGTGATCTTGGTCTGAGGGGTAGTGAGATCATACCCCTGTCGTGGTCAGACCACTGCCTACTGAGGCTTGACTTTCGGAGACCAAACCTCCACTGTAGGGAGGAGGAACCGACCAGGTGGTTCCGCCCCAGGCGACTTATGGACCCCTTGAGGTTCCAGACGGAGCTTGGGGTTATTCCTGATACTCTCACCCACAGTCCGGTGGAGACTCTGGTTGCTGCCTGGAACTCGGCAGCGTCGGAGTCTCTTGACCGGATTGCGCCACTACGGCTGCTCCGAGGCAGTGGATCCAGGAGGCCTCCTTGGTTTACCGAGGAACTCCGGGAGAGGAAGCACCGGAAGAGACGCCTAGAGCACCTATGGAGGTCCAACAAATCCAAATCGAGCCGAGCACTTCTAACATCGTGCATCAAGGAATACATCAGGGCAATTAGGACGGCGAAAAGAGCTTATATTGCCACCTTGATTGCCTCCGCTGAGTCGCGCCCAGCCGCTCTGTTTAGGATAACCCATTCCCTCCTAAATAGGAGGGACACGGGGGATCCCCTGCAGGGTAGGGCTGAGGACTACGTCCAGTTTTTAGCGGACAAAGTTGCTCGGTTTCGGTCGGAGTTGGACTCCGATTCTGCAGATCCAGCCGAGGCACAAGGGGATAATCTGGTAGACCACCCCTGGGTTGAGTTTCAGGATGTTGCCCCTGGGGACGTGGACAAGGCCATGAGAGCTGTGAGTGCCTCCACATGTGTACTGGACCCGTGCCCCTCCTGGCTGGTTGCTAACAGCAGGGAGGTGACACGGGGCTGGATCCAGGCGGTTGTTACCGCCTCCCTTCGGGAGGGGGTCTTTCCCCCCGCACTTAAAGAGGTGGTGGTGAGACCCCCCCTGAAGAAACCGTCCTTGGATCCAGCCGTTCTTAACAATTACCGTCCAGTCTCCAACCTCCCCTTTGTGGGGAAGGTTGTTGAGAAGGTGGTGGCCTTTCAGCTCCAGCGGTCCTTGGAGGAAGCTAGCTATCTTGACCCATTCCAATCCGGCTTCAGGCTTGGCTACAGCACAGAAATCGCTTTGGTCGCATTGACCGATGACCTCTGGAGAGCCAGGGATGGAGGCTTTGCCTCCATCCTAGTTCTCCTTGACCTCTCAGCGGCTTTCGATACCATCGACCATGGTATCCTTCTGCGACGACTGCGGGAGGTGGGGATGGGAGGCACTGTTTTGCAGTGGTTCTCCTCTTACCTCTCGGACAGGTCGCAGTCGGTGTTAGTTGGAGGGCAGAGATCAACCCCTAGGCCCCTAACATATGGGGTGCCGCAGGGTTCGGTCTTGTCCCCCCTACTTTTCAACATCTACATGAAACCGCTGGGCGAGATCATTCGGCGGCACGGGATAAAATACCATCAGTATGCGGACGACACGCAGTTGTATCTGTCCGCCCCGTGCCAACTCAATGAAGCGGTGGACGTGATGAACCAGGGATTTGAAGCTGTTAGGGACTGGATGAGGGCTAACAAACTCGTGCTCAACCCAGATAAGACCGAGTGGCTGTTGTGTTTCCCTCCCACCAATTCAGCACGTATTCCACCTCTCAGGCTGGGGGGTCAAACATTATACCCCTCAGACAGGGTCCGCAACTTGGGAGTCCTCCTGGATCCACAGCTGACTTTCGAACACCATTTGTCAGCTGTGACCAGGGGGGCATTTGCCCAGGTTCGCCTGGTGCACCAGTTGCGCCCCTACCTGAACCGGGAGGCACTCACAACAGTCACTCGTGCCCTTGTGACCTCTAGGCTGGAGTACTGCAATGTGCTCTACATGGGGCTGCCCTTGAAGAGTATTCGACGACTTCAGCTAGTCCAGAATGCGGCCGCGCGAGCGATTGTGGGTGCACCTCGCTTCACCCACATAACACCTATCCTCCGCGAGCTGCACTGGCTACCTGTCGATCTCCGGGTACGCTTCAAGGTGCTACTTGTCACCCATAAAGCCCTACATGGTAGTGGATCTGGGTACTTGAGAGACCGCCTACTGCCAATTACCTCCACGCGACCTATTAGATCTCATCGATTAGGCCTCCTCTGAGTTCCATCTGCCGGTCAATGCTGACTGGCAACTACGCGGAGGAGAGCCTTCTCGGTGGTAGCTCCGACCCTATGGAACGATCTCCCCGTGGAGATTCGTACCCTCACCACCCTCCAGACCTTCCGCACAGCCCTCAGAATCTGGCTATCCCGTCAGGCCTGGGGCTAAGACTGTAACCGGCCCAATGGTATGAATGTTGTGTTTTTAATTATGTATTGTCTTATATGTTAAAAGTTTGTCTCCCCCTCCCCTTTGGGTTGTGAGCCGCCCTGAGTCCCCCCAGGGAAAAGGGCGGCATACAAATAAACTTCTACAATCTACAATCTACACTGGATTTATTCTACTATTTCATCAGTTGGTAATAACATATGGAAGCATACAAGATGTTTAGAATAATACCGTGTAACTCTGAGTCTACTAAATATCTGAGGATATTTATTCTAGTTGGATAAGCCAGATAAAAGAGAATTTACCTGTGGGTTTCTCAGGGAAATAAATATAGTAAAATGAATTGACCAAATTAATCAAGTTTAATTTACATACTAATAAATTTAATAAAGAAATGTTATTCATTTATTTTTTTCAAAGAAAGCAACCAGTCTTAAGTTAAGAACCTGTAAGTAGTAAAAGGAGGTGCAATATAATCTTACTTGCAAGATTCTGTTTATAGCTAATTTCAACGAAGTAGCTTAGCCTTCTTGAATTGATGTCTTAGTCTGAACTACCAGAGGGGCTATTATAAAAGAGATGATCTTAAGCAGCTTTTTCAATCTGTTTATCTGTTTATCTCTTATTGACAGAGCCAATATTGTTGATATATAGTCAGAAAACCTGAATATTACAAACAATAATTTTAGATAAAGTATTGTGACATCATAGTTAACTCCTATTCAATTGAATCATGTGAATATTTCATAAATCATTTGGAATAAGTTTAGAGCTGGAATGAATTGAGCTTGTTGGAATTAACTAACTAAGTGTATATCTTTGGATTTCACACAGTATTTACGTAAACAGAATATAACCCGGAACATTCAGATTGTAAAATCTTAGAAGGAACAAAAAAAAACACCCACACTGCAATTAGGCCCCAGAGATAATTGTTTGCACATGCTTGGATTTGTACATGTTTTATGAAAGCCATTCCTAATGCAATAATTGTTTTATCTTAATTTCATAAATGATAACAATCGTCTATTACAAAATAAGCACTATTAATCTCCATAAGAATGAAAGGAAAATTTGTTCACCTTTATCTATTTTTATTTATGCCAACTAGAATGAGTCAGACAACAAAATTAAAACTTTTCAAATTCTGCAATTTATTTTGTAAATCAACAGAGGTATAATAAATGTGTAAGTTAGATACGGACAAGTAAGTGTATTGGACGAACTACACATAATATACATATGGATTGTTGTAGAAATCACAAACTGGTAATAGGAAAATAGAAAATAAATCCGAGGAAAACTAGAACTTTGTCCATCCATCTCAAAAATGATTTTCTTTGGAAAGGTTTGTTTGTATTTTGGATTCACTGAGGACTCTCTTACATTAGATTTTAAGCACTCTCAAATTGGGAGTGCCTAAAATCTAATGTAAATCTAAAATTAAAGAGGAATAGACTATAAATTGTAAATTTAATGAATTTATATGCCGCCCAATCCTGAAGGACTCCGGGCGGCTTACATAAAAGCAACTCTAAAAGAATACAAAAAAATATAAAATAGAGACGAAAGCAGGTTAAAAAACACATCATGCACTCAGTCTTAGTGGGGCTGGACCTCAGTCATGGGGTCAACAGCCCCAGGCCTGCCAGAATAGCCAGGTCTTAGTAGCCTTACGGAAGGCTGAGAGAGTGGGCAGGGTCCGGATCTCTGGGGGAAGACCGTTCCATAGGGCCGGGGCAGCTACAGAGAAGGCCCTCCCCCAAGGGGCCGCCAGACGACATTGTCTAGTCGACGGCACCTGGAGAAGGCCCATCCTGTGTGATCTTATCGGATGCTGGGAGGTATGTGGCAGAAGACGGTCTCGTAGATATGAAAAGGGAAATGAGTTGAGTGGGGAATCATAGCAGTATATAGTTTATACTGTATCATATACTATATCATATACTATATCATATACTATATCAGTATATCAGGCTTGTAAGTTTCTGTTACTGTAGCCAATCTCAATAAAAACTGTAGACATCCTATGAAAGTGACTTTATGGCTTGATCTATCTTGTAGGGCTAATAGTTGATTGTGAGGATCTCCACTGCATTGGAAGGTTATATAATCTTTTTATATTTTTTTGTAGTCCTGGGTATTTAATATTAGCAATTTTGCTTGTCCGAATATGATTTTTATTGTGTGCTGTATGATTGTTGTTGTAGTTGAATACTCGATTAGCATGTGTTGCTTTATGATGCACCTGATTTGGAAATTTGTCATTGTTTTCTTTGCTGATGGTAACATCCAGGGAGGGTAGTTTGTTACTGTTCTATTTTACTGTTCTGAATTTGATTCCATCAAAGATGTTAATGGATTGTCCTGTGTGTATTGTTTAATTGTTCTTTCTTGATTATGACAAAAATATCCACATAAAAAACCCATGTTTTGGGTGATATGCATAAGAATATTGCTACTTCCTAGACATTGTATCACTATTTCTACTAAGAATCTGGAGATGGTTGATACCATTGATGGTTCACAATGTTTGTATATTTGCATGTCAAACTGCAAGCATGTGATAAGGCCCATGTCAATAAGTTCAATACATCTTGGAATTTCAATATTTGTATTACTTGTTAGGAATTGGTGTGCTATATAGGAATGGTGCAATAAACTCCTTCACCTGTTTTGAATCGCTGGATGTGAAGACCACAATGGCATCAAATGATTTCATCTTCTTCAGTTATTAACTCTTCCATTTTTCATGAGGCACCGTAAAGGTCAATTAATGAATATTTGGCCCCGTCTTTGCTATGAATTTGTTGACAAAATTGTATGTTGGGTTCTTACAGGGATGCAATTATGTCAGATTTGTGTATTTTAAAGTATATAGAAGTCAGAAAGTCTGGTCCATAGCTTTTCATATACAATTTCTTCTTTTGTTATTTGCTTGTTCGGGTTACATTGGTGAAGATTATCTTGAATTGATTGCCCAATTTCTGTACTAAATTTATGAGATTGTAATTTTATGAGGTCATAGCTTTCCTTGACATTCAACAGTTCTTTTGCTTTTTGGGTGTGCACTATCTGTGATACCTGTTATTTAATACTCCTTTGTCTCCTAGAAAGATTGCAGAGGCTAATTCTTTGGTGTTTTAAAACTCTTTCTTCCGCCTTAGATGATTCTGTGTCCTTGTAGTCACAAGTACTCTCAATCCTTTTCCAATGTCCTCTCCCAAATGGATATATTGGAGGATATTTTTATTCTCCCTCCGCGAAATCTGGCTCATTTTTCAAACTCGGTTCTAGCTTATGGCTTCTTCCCTTGGTCCTTTCTACCAAAACTGGTCCTGTTTTGCTGTGTTGGAAGAACATACAAGCAGAGGCCCAAACCTGTTTGCATAATTTTTCCCAACATTCTGTGCATCTGGAAATAATAAAAGGACACATATAAGTTAAAGAAAGATAAGCCACTAAGATAATATATAGCTAACATACAGAACTGTAGAGAATAAACTTAATCTGGCAAAGGATGGATAACAAAAAAGGCTTATTTGTGCATCTTCAAAATAAACAGCAGATGATACGTACCAATAAATTTAATAAAGAAAAGAAATGTTATTCATTTATTCAGTCTTTTTCAAAGAAAGTACACATTCCACCAGATTAATTGTGAAGAGGAGGATGTTGAAGTGGCAGTATTAAATCTAACCCTAATTCAAATGAAATCTGAAATGAATATGTATCTTTAACTATCACACTTCCTAACTCAGTGATCCAATTTTCTGGCACTAGGTTTTATGGGAGACAATTCTTCCATGGACTGGGGTGGGGTTTCGTGCACAACCTAGATCCTGCAAAAGTGCACATGAAGCTTTGCTTGCTCACCCACCATTTTCACGAACTGGTCCTAATAGACCACAGACTGGTACCAGTCTGCAGCTTGGCGACTTGGACCCCTGTTCTAATTGATTCATGCAATAAAAATAAAACAACATACTGTATTTTTCGGATTATAAGACACACCAAGGTTTTGAAGAGGCAAATTTAAAAAAAGTTTTTGCACTCTGCAAACCTCCAAAAACAGCCCATTTTTTGTGAAAAACGGGCCCATTTTTTTTTTCTTCAAAAGGGCATGAATAGCCCTTAGGAGGCTTGTAGAGTGCTCCTGGGAGGCTGGGAGGGGCCAAAAATGAGGAAAAAATAGTCATTTTTTCGCAAAAACTGGTCCATTTTTTGTCAAAGCCTTAGGAGGCTTATAGAGTGCTCCTTGGGGCTGGGGCAGGATGGGCAAAATTGAGCAAAAAACGGCCCATTTTTTGCTAATTTCTGCCCTCCCCAGCCCCCAGGGGCTCTTTGAAAGCCTTCTAAAAGCTATGAATCGCCATTTTGGTGAAGGGGGCGGGGTTTTGGGAGGCAAAAAATGCTGTATTCAGTGTATAAGATGCGCCCAGATTTTCAGCGTCTTTTGAGGGGAAAAGGTGCATCTTATACTCCAAAAATATGGTAATCCCCTAAAAATACTTAATTAATATGGTTATTGTGGTTTGTTGCACAGTCAGCTGAATGTTTAGACTGGATTTGACATTTTGATCTACCTATTTACTCTGTCCCAAGGACCTGAGATAGGCAGATGTTGCTGTTTGATATTGTTAAAGGTATCATGACATTACCTACACAGAAATATAAAATCACAGCTGACAGTTTTTTAGCTAGTGTTGGCCTTCATTCGCAGCAAGTTCTTCCCAAGAACTGGATGTCATAATGTATTGGTATAGTATATGTTTGGATCCTAACAATGTGGCCTTTTGTACCTGATCAATGGAATTTTCGTAAATGTGCAGATGTGCTAAATTTATGCATCCCACATTGACACTTTAAAACATTAAAAGTTCTTTTAAATAATTGGTTTCCTGAAAATCAGAAGAGGGAGCACTGCTAGATTTCCAGAGGAAGACTTTTGATAGGGCTGGGATCATAACTGAGATCCCTGATCCCACCAAATCTCCCATGTTCTTGTCTTTTCTTTAGTACATGTTAGCATTTGTTATCTTGGTCTAAATAGAAGATGGTATATATTTTGAAACAGAATTTATACCCCAGGTACTACTTAAACCAGACATTCCAGTTCTGTAAATGGTTATGTATCGTCACACAAGGCTCTATTGGTTAAAATCTCTATTTTGAACTATATCTAGAAGTCTATCAGTAACAGGGAGTCAATGGAGATTCTCAGTTATCCGGGTTATGGTTCTCCCAAAGGTGCTTTTTCAAGAGGCAACTGGACTTTCTGCTTTTTCTTTCCAGACGTTTTGCTTCTCAACCAAGAAGCTTCTAGATCTCTTTTTTGAAATGTCTTCAAAGAAAAACAAGAAAGTCCAGCTGCCTCTTGAAAAAGCATCTTTGTTACATTAATCAGGGAGGATTGACAGCAATTGCACTATACACAAATAGTAGCTCCTACCAGCCAACAAGCAGGTTGTTGCTTTTTATATCAACTGCAACTTCTGGGTAATCATATATAGAATGCATTTCAGTAATTTGTGATTTGACAAGAATGCGAGTTTCTGTAACCTGGGCCTCTTTTTTCAGGAACTCATTTTCTTTGGATGTGTTTCAATCTTCATGTCCAAAGGTAGTGAAGCAAAGCTTGCAGAAAAATTGATAAGACTAAAACCTGAAGTGGTTTGGAATGTACTGTTGAAATGGGAACTATTTTAGGAGATCTGGCTAATAGAAACAGTATTATCTCGGGACCATCTGCTGGTTCTTCTTACTCAAAAGCCACAAAGATAGTTGGGCTATTGAATGCTATCTACAACATGAACTGCAGAAAATTCAGCCAAATTTTTAACATTTTAAAAAAACCTTACATCATCCATTGGAAATCAACTGATTTCATCTATTAAAGACTTGGTATAAGGTAGAATTATAAATAATAGAATTATTATAAAAACTGAATCCTTTTTCTCTATAAAGAATACTGATAGAAGTCTTTTCAATTTTAATAAACCTCTGGCACATTCAGTTACAGAACAAAGAAAACCAATAATCCGTTTGGTATTATTTTCAGTTAGCACATATCTTTATAAGTCTCAAAGATGCTTTTTCAAAAGACAATTGGACTGGGTTTTTTTTCCTTGAAGAGGAAGAAGGTGACATTTTGCTTCTTATTCAAGAAGCTTCATCGATTCTGGCTGGATGGTGAGGGGTATGGAGGGATTAGAATGTGTGTGTGTGTCTCTGTGTGTGTGTGCATGTGTGTGTGTGTAAGAATCATATTTCTTTGCACTCATCTGGTCATTAGTACTCTTCCTGAAAGCTCTTGAGGCCACTTGGGGTTTTATCTGTGCTCTTAGGTCATCTGCATCAGAGTGCAAACAGGGGGTGGAATCTTCTTGGAACTTTTGAAAGGATTGTGTTGTAGACATCTGGTATCTTATCCTTCCCCCTTTATTGAGACTGGGCTGCATAATGGTAACATAAATGGCTCTTTTATCCCTCTTTCAAACCAATGGTACTCTCTAACCAGAATGTGGACTTTTCTGTCTTTAAAGGAGTGACCTTTGACTTTTATATAAATGTTTTTTTTGGGAGGGGCAATGATATTTTATTGATACTCAATAAAAATAAGAAATACTGTATATTTTTCAAAAAAATAAAAGCCCTTTATAGGTACAATTTTTAAGGCCACTCTAAAAGACTTCTTGACCTATTTTGTTTCTTTTAAAATATATATTGTTTCAGGTTGCACTTTTTATCGTTGTTTTTATAAAAATTAATTTGTTGACTTATCTAATTCAAAAGTCTTTGAAAAACAATAGAAAAGCCTACTAATATTTGGAATATATAATTCTCTATTGTATAAAGAAATAATTTATTTGAGATTATTTTTTTCTAAATCTTTATTTTTACTATATTGGAGGATAAAATATTCTGAATCTAAAAAAGAAAGTTGGCTACTTTAAAAATAGCTAGGGTGATCAGGTTTAATTAAGTACTATAAATTCCTTCTCTTAATTTCAATGTTAATGTTAACCCCCAGACAGTATCTACATTTTGATTCTCACCACCCACTCGAGTACCAAATGGAATTGATCAGAACCTTACAAGACAGGGTGGACAGTTTGCCAACAGTTAAAAGGGAAAAGAAAAAGAACTAAAATACACCACGAACTCAGAACTTGTAGCTATCTCAACTGGGCCTTCATCAAATCTAGAAAAAGAACCAGCAGGTTCTCCTCCATAACAGACAAAGACTAGGACAACAAGCAAAGCAATGTTGGCATTCCATACATTGCAGGAATTCTGAAAAGCTCAGGAGGATTTTCAATCAACACAACATACGTGCACACCTTAAACCCAAGAATAGACAAAGGTAGAAGCTTGTCTACCCCATAAAACATCCAGTAACAAACAGAGAATGTGATATGTGCAATGCAATGAGTCGGGCAGATCTGTACATCACTTCACAAACACATGGCACTACATAGGAGAGCAAATCCATCAGGACAAGATTCAGCAGTTCATCTGTATTTGAAAGACAAAGATTACTCTTTTGAAAACAGCGAAGTCCACATTCTGGATAGAGAGGACCATTGGTTTGAAAGAGGAGTAAAAGAGACCATTTATGTTACCATTGAGCAGCTCTTTCTCAAGAGGAGGAGGAATAAGACACCACCTATCCTGTTTACAACAGGATCCAAGAAGATTCTACCCCCTTTGCATTCTGATACAAGTGACCTGAGAGCATCGATAAACCCTCAAGTGGCCTCAAGAGCTCTCAGGGAGAGTGCTAAGACCAAGATGCCTGCAAAGAAATATGATCCTTCCAATCACCATCACCACCATCCTGCCAGAATTGATGCGACTTCTTGGATGAGAAGCAAAACGGCTTCCTCCTCCTCCAGTAAACAACAGTCCAGTTGCTTTTTGAAAAAGCACCTTTGAGACAATTATGACTGAGAATCTCCACAGACATCCTTTATAAGATTTCAAAGTAAAAGACTGAACTTTTAAAAAGTTTCTTTGACCAATTTTTCTGTGCCTGCTGACTTGTCACTTACTACTTAGTAAGATCAAGCAGACTTGGTATCCTTTTTCCTTCTTTTATCCTTGTAGAAAAAAGTCCAGAAGCCCAGGAGATATCAACTGTGCTGTTCTTTGTTCCCTTGTTATGCATATACAGAAGGCTGCTGGCTGAAACAATAAAAATGACAAAAGGACTATATGAATATCACACGGATGCTACCATATTTAGTCTGCAAAAATTCAGAGGACCACCAGGTAGCTTCAAAGTGATAGAAGACACAAACCCTTTGCACTGCTTAGTTGTATCCAAATTTCTGCTGCCCTACCAAATCATAATAGAACACATATTCACAACAACCTAACTTCTTTGTATTTTTAAATGCATCCTGAAGCTTGATATCAATAGGCCACAATAGCATGTACAAAGTGTATGTGCAAATCAAAGTTTAACAAGATAGTCCTTGTTCAGCAACCACAACTGGGAATTGGGAACTTGGGTATTAAGCAAAACTGTTACTGTACTTATGATCTTACTTCAGGTTTCTTTTGATTTACAGGCCTGCAAAAACTGTGAATATGAGGATGGTTAGCAAAGTTACTTTTTCATTATTGCAAACAAATTCCAAGCAAATTCCAAACAAATTCCAAGTGATGAGGCTCATCCTCTGAAGACAAACAATCACTAAACAAGGCAGCTACTAAATAAAGCCTACTAACAATGTACTAGGGATATAGTCATTTGGATAAATAAAGCTTACTAGCAATGTACTAGGGATATAGTCATTTGTACAACCCAGGAGCATTAGAATGCTTATTGGTGAAACACAGATGTACTTACATGCCTACTGGCAACTTTATGATTTGACAATGAGGTATTGCCAAAATGGTGTTCCTAATAAATGACTGGATTTCTTTTAAAACTTGGCTCAAGGCTCATAAATTAATTAGGACATCTTTTGTAAACCTGATACATACATTTCTGCATTATCTGCTAGCAAAATAAAGATCACAACACACATAGCACCTCCCTCTATGAGAGAAATTGACAGTTTTAAAATGTGATAAATAAAATAAATAAATACTCATCTGCCCACATGAACCGTTCTATTTCATAGTATGCAATTGAGTGGTCTCTTGCTTGCCTTATATTTCAACATTTTTCACCCAATCTAAACTAATACATTAGCGCAGCTCAGGCAGGAAGAAGAGGAATGATGAAAGTTCCACTTTTATTAAATGTGTATTGTCAAATTACCCACACATAGCAAAATGTTAGTGCTTATATTACAATGCACAATGCTGCTTTTGTCATTGAAAACCTCCAAACCAGCTGGTCTTTGTTGCTTTATTAATTAATTGGTTAAACTAGAAAAAGTTAGCAACCCACCCACCCCACCACCTTAGTTAACCCCCCCCCCCAAATAACAGCCTAATCTAAGTGTATTTGGAACAAGGCTGCTTGAAACAGTCAAATTTTGTTCCAGTTCTTAAAACAAGTATTTGTTCCAACTGTTCAACAAAACTCTTGAAATACACATTGTTTCTTTTAGAAGAAGACTTTGAGCAACCATTTTTGAAGCTAAAACATTTGGCCTGTCCTTATTGACGATAATCTAGCACATTTCACCAACTCTGGAGATTATTTCTTGGAAACAACTGATCATAAAAAAGGTATGCATGTAACATAATTCAGGGTTTTTTTAAGTGAATATTTTGCACAAAAGAAAATGTGCCAATACTCCACGATGTCTTGAGCAAGATATTCACTGGAAAATTCTCTGTGATTTAAGAGCTTAGAGATCATTACAGTATATAATCCATATATGAGGAACCAGTTTCATTAAGTAGCTGGTTAAATACGCCTTTGGATATTGCACTGTATGTTCCTACAAGAATTTATCTGACTCCTCCCTTCCTTCAGTAACTAGATGATATTGATTCGCAAAGGATTTAGAGCAGTGGTTCGCAACCTTTCTTTGCCCATGCTCCACCTAAACATCTCTGAAATCCTGATGCTCCCATCCCATGACATATAATTGTTACTATTAAGAAAGTGAACTCCTACTCATGTGGAGGAAGCCTAAAAGGCCATTAACTTGGTTTAAACAAGGTTCTAAAGAACATGGCATCCATGAAAGAGAAAAATAAAAGAACAAAAAACAGTAGAAATACTGAGGAACTTAAAAAAATAATAGTATGAAGCAGAGGTGGGTTGCTTCCGGTTCAGGAGAACCGGTAGTGATAATTGGGCATGGGTTGCCAAACCAGTAGTGATGGCTGACTGGCCATGCCCCTGAAACGGTCTGCTTAGACGCTTGCCCTGCCTCACCTTTGCCACATGCATGCACATAACTGCCTGCTCCTGCCTACACAGAGATAAGAGATATTTGCACTAGCCTAGCCCCCACCCCTCCCCACCAGCCAGCGTCTCCCAAAGACATCGCCGTTGCAGCCTGGCAAGCTTTGCATGCTGGAGAGGGTGGTGGCGGGATGAAAGGGCAGCAGCAGGTTAGGGCAGTGGCAGTGGAGAGGGCAAGGTTAGCATGTTCCCAACCGTGTCCTGTGGTGCCTCTGTCCACCGGCTCAGGGCAGCGGGCTCAGTTGCAGCCCTGATGAGCTGAGGAAATGCGGGGAGCCTCCCGCATGTTGCAGAGGGGGCCAGACTTTGCCCGCACTTCCGCACAGCCAGCGTCTCCCAAAGCCACCACCATTGCAGCTGCAATGGGCATAAGGGCAGCTTGGCAAGCTGGGCATCTGAAAATGGTGTGGAGGCATGGGCGAAGACTGGGAGGGGAATGCAACATGCAGATGGGTTTCTGCAGCTTCTGGCCTGCAGCTGAGTCCGCTGCCCTGAGCCAGTAGAGGTATCGCAGGGAGCAATAGCAATAGCAGTTAGACTTATATACCACTTTATAGGGCTTTCAGCCCTCTCTAAGCGGTTTACAGAGTCAGCATATTGCCCCAACAACAATCCGGGTCCTCATTTTACCCACCTCGGAAGGATGGAAGGATGAGTCAACCCTGAGCCGGTGAGATTTGAACAGCCGAACTCTAGAACTGCAGTCAGCTGAAGTAGCCTGAAGTGCTGCATTTAACCACTGCGCCACCTCGGCACTAAAATTGCCATCCCCGACCACCAGACTCCGCCATCGCCCCTGCCTGGCTCATCCTCAGCTGGCTCCCGAGCTAGGAGACAGCGGCCGGTTATGCCTGCCCTCTGGATCGCCAGCATGAGCATGGTTCTACAGGAGCTCAGCAACAATGTGAAAACAAAACACTTTTCGGCTCCGGCCAGCTGGCAAGAAAGAGACACCGTTGCCGTCATCTTCACACATGCACATCCTTTGGACTTGCAAGTCCAAGGCATACACATGTGCAAAGATGGCAGCAGGTTTCTGCCCCCGCCTGGTGCTGCCATGCTCCCGGGGGTTTCCCGCTTACCTAGAGGGTCCATGGGGGCTGAGAAGCAAACCAGGTGGGGTGCCACTTGCATGCCAGGAGATGGCTGCAGGAGGCCAATTGGAGGGGAGGAAGAAAATGGTCTCACCCGGCATCCCTGGTCCGGCCATTTGGAGGCAATAAACTCAATGAAGGCAAGCGCTCCTTTCAGTGGGGTGGCTGTGCTCACCCACTCCTGGCCCAAAGCTTCGCAATCCCCCTGCCCAGCCAAGCATGGCTCACCTGCGTCAGGAGTCTTGAGGCCTCGGCTTGAAGGCACATGTCTGGGGTGGAAGAGACTCAGCTGCAACCGACCACCTCCTCCAGCCCAGGCGCAGCCAGGCCCAGCCAAGCACTTTCCGCACATGGGCTGCTCCAGGAGCCCTGAGGCCTCAGCTCGAAGGCACGCACCCGGCTCGAGGAGGCACCGCTCGAACCACCCACCCATTGCCAGGGAGACCCACCAGCATCACCAGGTGCCTCCTGGCGCAGGTGAGCCGTGCTTGGCTGGGCGGGGAGATCGCAAGATTTCGGGCCAGGAGCAAGAGCCCAGGGCCTTCCAGGAGACAGCGAAGAGCCCTGGCCTGCCACCCCCCTGCTTGCAAAAATTTTCATTACCATTTTGGTGGGCGTGGCTTGGTAGTGGTGTGGGGTCACGTGACTGAGTGAGTGATGTCAAGTGAGCCATGCCCACTCATTCACATGCCTCCCCATCTAGGCACGCCCTCCGAACCAGTAGGAAAATTTTTTGAAACTCACCACTGGTATGAAGGGATATGGACAAACAGCAAATAAAGTTTCAAAATATATAATAGAAGTCTGAAATGTATAAATATAAAATAATTTTAATGAAAGCTTTTTCTGTAATACTTTGATCATATTAATTACTATACATATTAAAATAAAGGTACCTAAGAAATTCAAAGTGTAATTTGAGCTCACCTTGAGATCATATTTACAACACAATCCTATGCATGTCTACTCAGAAGTAAGTACCATTGTCTTCAATGTGGCTTATTCCTGGGAAAATGTTGTAGGATTGCAGCTTTAGTCTACTTAAGTTATTGAGATCCTTGTCTTGATGCCTGCTGCAGAGAGATTTTATATTAGGATCCAATTTAGTCAGCTTCATTCTCAAGTCTCCTCATTCAGTAATATCCAGTTGATTTCTTTTGTTCAGTAGCAAATCATTTACAGCACTAAATGAAAGCCACATTCAGCTAAATATGAAGATGTGGACAGTAACAGCAGTTTTCTTGCAAAGTAGGTTGAATTTGGGAATTTAGTTTGTGTCTCATCACAAAGCCATGCCATCATTCCTTTTATATTGAATAAAGTTTTAAGTGACTCATCATTTTGCATTTCCAAGAGTTCTTCTTGGTACCGAATTGAAACATCTGATAGATCCATCAGCACTGGCTGCACTACCCATGTAGGGTTTGTGACTAAAAGAAATAAATGTGAGAAAAACTTATGAAATGATGCAAATTATTAAAAGAAGATGGCACAGAAAGAAAGTTAAAAAACATTATTAACTTAATTTTATGAATAATAAAATTGTCATGAACGAAAGGGGGATTGTAACCTATGACCCCCCCCCCCCTCGCCTACTCAGTTTGAACCTGCAGCATAGTGGGGAAATGGTTTAGTAGTTCAGTAGGTGGAGGTGAATCACATAGGCCTGGCAAGGCCTACGCATGTGTGGGCCACCTCCAGATTGCTATGAGAGGAAAAGTCTTGTAAAACACGGCCTGGGAAAACAGATTAAAAATAACTGTAAATCTAGCAATTTACTTAAACTTGGGTCCTGGTTCTGTATCCTCTCCATCCACTTTGTCTCCCCACATAGGAGCTCTTCCTGCAACCACCCAGCACTGGGGGGGAGTGGGGGACTGGGGGAGAGGGAGGGAGGGAGGGAAGGAGGGAGGGAGGGAGAGGGAGGGAGGGAGGGAGACACACACACACACACACAGAGGGAGAGAGAGAGAGAGAGATCATGATGACACTCAACTTTATCTTTCTTTCATCAGGAATACGTAAAACTGCTCATCACCTCAAAAAGATTTATTATCACTTGAAAGCATCAATGAATTATCTAGTGCCAGGAAACAAGATTTAATCCTGAGATACTATATGGTTTTATGATTTTTAAGTCTGCCAACTAAGGGAATGGAAA
The DNA here is from genome assembly GCF_009769535.1 of Thamnophis elegans. NCBI lineage: Eukaryota > Metazoa > Chordata > Lepidosauria > Squamata > Natricidae > Thamnophis > Thamnophis elegans. The sequence goes on along the minus strand of NC_045541.1, from coordinate 105,865,071 downwards.
AGGATAAATAGGACAGCTGCGATGTAGACAAATGAGAAGGCAGTTTTATTCTGCACTGAGTGCTTATGATTTCACTCAACAAATTGACTTCCTTAGGAAGTAAAGCAATAGCTTTAATACCTGCAACTGGCATTGGGCATCTTTGTAGAACATGTGAAATATCCACTCTGATGTGTGTTTAGGATGGATTTATGCTGATATAGTAAGAATAGCCTACTGCTGGGAAAGATTGAGGGCAAAAGAAGAAAGGGACAGAAGAGAATGAGGTGACTGGATGGAGTCACTGAAGCAGTAGCCATGAGTTTAAATGGATTCCAGAGAATGGTAGAGGATAGGAAGGTCTGGAAGAACATTGTCCATGGGGTTGCAATGGGTCAGACACAACTTCACAATTAACAATAACATCCCTGATAGAAAGTAATATCAGACTCGCAACCTGAGTGAATTGTGCTTGCGTTGACCTTTCTCTTCTTGTTAGAAATAAAGCTAAGTGATTTCTCGAATTGGCACTTATATCAGGACAATAATTATTGTCTCTTGTAAAAAATGAGAACTTGATTCTTTTTTCTAACTGCAAACTATGCATGGCATTTACCTATTGCAGGGATACCGGAAACACAGGTATGAATCTACAGGTAGTCCTCAACTTAAGACCACAATTGAGCCCAAAATTTATGTTGCTAAGTGAGAAATCTGTTAAGTGAGTTTTTCCCCATTTTACAACTTGTCTTGCCACAGTTAAGTGAGCCGGTGGACTTGTTAAGTTAGTAACGTGGTTGTTAAGTGAATCTGGCTTCCCCATTCACTTTGCTTGTCAGAAGGTTGCAAAAGGGGATCACATGACCCCAGGAAACCGCAACCGCCATAAATAAGAATGTTTTTGAGCATCCAAATGTAAATCACATGATCACGAGGATGCTGCAACGATCATAAGTGTGAAAAATGGTCATGTTACTTCTTTCAGTGCCGCTGTAACTTCAAATGGACACTAAATGATCTGTTGTAAATTGAGGACTATCTTACTTATGACTTGGCATTTAGTAGTTGGAGGTTTGCCTGCTGTTATAAATTTAAGCGAACATAGATGTCTGCCAGCCGAAGGGAGACACACGTGGCAACAACCTCATAGAATTCTCTTTTTTTTTTTTACTGAAGGTTTTTAAATGTATGGCATATCTTTCCAAAAGAAACTTATCTGGTGCCACTTTATTTTATCGTGTTCTGATTAAAATAGCTTTATCCTATTTTTTTCTTCTTAAAAGTTACGGAAAGCATTTTTACGCCCTATATTAAGAACATGATCATTGCCAAAATATTTAGGTTTCTTCTTTGGGAGACCAGTGAAGTTGCTTTTTATCTGACTATTTTGGCCTTTTAGCTTTTATAATTGTTCTAGCTAATGCTTCTTATATCCTTCGCTAGACCATCATGCCTTAATAAAATGTACCAGGTCAGTATGTCCTGAATTCAAGTTAAGTCTTAATTTAGAGCTATTGTGTAATATGTAATTTTAAGTGCCTCTCAGCAGAATGGACTATTTGCAATTCAGATTCTGCTTTCTTTTCTTCTACATCCACTAATTTGATATACTGGCCTGACTGGAAAAACTGGAACTATAAAAGAGGGAGGCTCCTTTTATTTAGACAGCTACTTGCATCACAAGGGGTGTCAATAAATCAGAATATCCTAAACATTTGTCTCTCACGACACCTCCCCCTTTAAAAATTATGGAGAAAACCAAAGCTTTTGTTTGTATGGGTTACAGTTACTGATATTTACCATGTGGAAAATTAAAATCGACATATTTGCCACCATACTGCTTTTCATAATTATTTGATGGCATTTAATATTGTATTATTTTTCAAGAACCTAGAAAATAATTTTGATCTTGCAGAGGACTGAGAGGTTTTGAGGAGGCACCCTGACTCTCTGTAAACCGCTTAGAGAGGCCTGAAAGGCCTATGAAGCGGTATATAAGTCTACTGCTATTACCCTAGGCATCCATGAATCACACTTTGATGCTTTGTTTGAATGGAACTTCATGTGAAATAAAGGACTTGAATTTCTGGAAATCTTTATTTTTCAAAAAATTGGAAATTTTTGCTGGGAAATTGAAACAGATGTATTACAGTTTTAATTCTTCTGATACAAAGCCATTTTCCTACTTTATACAGATGTGATCAGGAGGGCTTTTGTAAGCTCCAATTAGTATATCTTAAGCAGGGCTGTGGGCCAGATGTGTCACACCCATGGGTCAGATGTGTCACACCTGGCCATGGCCGGTTTAATGAGGGAAAAGTCCCCATCCGTCACATGACATCCTGAATTTGACACCCTGAGTTTGACACCCATCTTAATAAATTTGTCTAGCCAGCTTTATTTTGTAAATCTAAACTATTAATCCTATAAATAGCTTCTAGTACTTGTTTCTTTTTTTAAACACCATTTTTTATTTGAAAATAGGTATTCCTGCACTGACTAAGAATCTCTACACTTTTACATTTAATTTTTGTTTTGAGCATTTTTAAACTTAGGCTAATTTTCTTTACCTCTTAAAACATTCTACAAATGATGTAAAATAAGAACTAGAAAAGATCCAGTTTTTCAGGGGGTGGGGGGGGAAGCCTCCTCAAGGAAAATATTTCTTCCTAACTTTTTATAGGTTCTGAGGCTTCATATCTCAAGTGAAACTAATCACTTTTAAGCATTCAACATTCATATCTTGTGTAATGCTGTATGGCCAGATCATCACCTGACTAGGTAACTCAGTGGCTAAGACATTGAGTTTTGCAGTTCGGTGGTTCGAATCCCTAGTACAGGTTTCCTGCGTGAGCAGGCGGTTAGACTAGATGACTTCCAAGATCCCTTCCAACTCTGTTACTTAAATTACAATGCCTTTTCTAAATCTAAGTAAGGCTCCAAAGATTGCTACGGTACAGAGAACGCCCATTTAGAATACCAACATATTGTAAATCCAAATTAGCACAATACAGCATCCACAAACACCGCAATGAACCCACATTGGAAAGATACAGAAGACACATTAATAATCCCACTCAACTAATTCGCTCCAATCGCGAAATTCCAAGCAGCGCAAACTGGAAAGGAAAAAGGGGAACGCGATTAACGGGATATAGTTATATACCGATAAATAACGCGCAAAGCGGAAAAAACCGGGGAAAAAATACCCACAAGGATGAAAACCTGGGAAATGAAACAAAAATACAGAGCTTCTGCCAACGACACCAAGCCAGCAAACAAACAAACAAAGAAGACCTCCAGCCAGCAAAACAGGCAGCATCACATCTGCATCGGCAACGGAGAGACGTCTAAATCAATTCTTCTCCTTCTTCCAACCCACTTTGCTACTTAATTAATTGCAACCTGTCCTGAGACCTATATCGCTTTAGTTGTGCGCACTTTGCTGTCCTGGGATTTGTGAAAAACGAGCTTTTATTAGAGAGAATAACGTTCTGAGTCCTGTCCGCAGGAAGCCATTGCAAGAGGAAGCGAGAGAATTTTACGACATCTCCCAGGATCCTAATAGCCTACAACTCCCATATTGCACTTGCTCACCGCCCTGGTTAACCCTTTTATTACCCGCAGCTTACTTTCTGCCACCAAACTCCACGATCCATTTTATCTACCGTAGTTTGTCCTTTTCCCTTAGTGCCAGCATCTGGCAGGGGAAGATACCTTAAAAACATTCACCTGCCGGAATCCAACACGCACGCCTGCATCTTTCACACACACACCCCGAACAGGACTTCCAAAGAAATCCTTGAGAATTTTAAGCAAACAATATATACCATTGCTCACAAATAATAATATTAGGAATAGATATTAGCAAATAATAATAGATCTGCAACTGCAATCATCAGCAGTTTAATCTGAATGATTTGTATTTTTCTTATTTTTTGTGCAAATCTCAGAAACTTTCTATATATAATCCTTGTGTGCACCTTAGAGAAAGAAAGAATTTATAGTTTTTAATTAAACCTGATCATCCTAGCAATTTTTAAAGTAGTCAATTTTCTTTCTCAGATTCACAATATTTTATCCTCTAACATCAAATAAATTATTTCTCTACACAACAGAGAATTATATATTCCAAATATTAGTAGGGTTTTCTACTGTTTTTCAAAGACTTTTGAATTAGATAAGCCAACAAATTAGTTTTATAAACAAAAACAAACAAAATGTGCAACCTGAAACAGTATTTTAAAAGAAACACAATAGGTCATGAAGCACATCTTTATAGAGTGGCCTTAACTATTGTAACTATAAATGACATTTCTTTTTTTGAAAAACATATTTCTTATTTTTATTGAGTATCAATAAAATATCATTGTCCCCCCCAAAAGAGCCATTCCAGTTATTATAGTTTGTGCTGCAATATTCACTATAATATGGCTAGAGTTTTTCTTGACTTTTAGTGGCCTAATACTATAGTTACATCAGAAGTGATTGGTCAATGCTTTCTAAAATAAATTCAAACATCTCAAATCAATCTATTCCTCACGCAATACTTAATTTTGTACAAGTAGTTGAAAAATATTCACTTACTGTCAGTGTAGCTTTTTTTCTATTTATCATTTATTTTAATCCATCAAAGCAAAGCAGAATAATGTTTTCTATTCTTTCCTTCCTTTCTCCCTTCCTTCCTTTATTTCGTTCTTTCTTTCACAAAGTGCTGCCATGGATCTGAGTAAAATAAAACACTTCTATTACGCTTTCAATTTTAAAACAGGTTTTTTTTTCAAACTAATATGTAATCCCCGAAAAATCTAAATTCTTTGTTTTATCACACTGTTAATATGTAATATAACCTCCAAAGCCAATGCAAGTTTTTAATAACAGTGGTACATCTATTTACCATATTTTTTAAGCAGTAGTTCTTTGGTTAAATTTTACACAAAACTTCCCACAGAAACACCCAATTTCAACAGGAAAGATTTCAGTATTTCTATTTTTTAAAACCCTTTCAACAACTAGAGATCTATAGCACATTTTTTGTTTATGTTTTTTACTTTTAAACAGAATAATAGATTTTTTTTCATTTTAATACATGGATTAAAGTCATGAACAGCACCACAGAACACAAGAACTGTAAATAAGCCAGAAACATCAGAGACTTAGTTATACCATATTTAATATATAAAATCTCTCTCTTGGGACATACATCTGCCCAATATATGGATGAACTTATCATGTATGAGTATGAGTTTTTAAAAAACACTTACTAAACTATCTTGATATTAGTATTTCAGTTAATTTTCTGAAATTACTAATATAATTGAATGCTTTAACACAGCTGTGCATGTCTATTTTTCCAAAATTTCACAAATAAGGGAGCAAAGACTTCATGTGATTTTTACATGTAAATAAAAGAGGGAGGAAACATAACATGAACTTTAAAGTACAAGTAATTTCATTGTCCAGATAGTTTAGAAATTGAAGTTAAAAAGGAGAGTGAATATTTTGGTAAGGTATATAGATAGGATTTCCTTACAATCTTTATTTTCAGCTGGTAGAATTATTTTTGTTTTTTTCAATAATGTAATGAAGACCACTAATTACACTTTCTAATATACTTTAGAATATATTTTATAGGAACTGAAATATAAAAAATTGTACTATTTTTAAACAGTGCATTATCTTTTTAAAAATTCCTTGGTTTAAATTTTTTGTATTGAAACAATATGAACAATATATATAGCCTTCTATTTTATATTTATTTTCCTAATATAATTATCCATAAACTTCAAATTCTCATAATCATAATGTTTTATTATCACAATAGAATAAATAACCTATAGTATATAATCAGCTAACCTACTCAGGTGCAAGAAAGCATTCTACTCTCAACTACTTCTTATCCCATAAATATGGCACAAAATAATCTGTAATATTAAGTCTGGAATGCTAAATTTGTAATACAATAATCTTTTATATAAGTTAAATTGTGTACCTTCTGTATTGTAAAATTTGCTTTTATGGAATAGTATTGCCATCAAACACAGCAAATCAAAATCATTACATCATAACCAATTTTCAATGAATCTGTTTCAAAACAATATTTATTCAACGCTGGGAATTTTGTACACACAATCCAACAGAAATTAATAAAAAATTGCAAAAGAGACATTGAATATATCCATTCCATTAAAAGTTACATAGGAAATATGACTGGTAGATAGTGTTACTTCTCGAAGTAATCTATTGAAAAATTGTAACACATCTCTACTGTTAAGAATTATGTTTATAATTCCTTTTTCTACAATTTAAAGCTATATTCTCCTTAAATATTCGCATTCTGAAATATATTTGACTTACATAAACACAGTTTCAGGGTGCTAAGCTCTTTTTAACTTATATTAAACTGTTTTACTTACTTGTGGTGCATATTTAACAATTTTATCATCCTTAACTAGTTTGAAAAATGCTGAAACGTTTTACAAAAATTGAAAGAGATTTGCATAGCTTAATATCATAAAAGCAGCGAATTTAAAATTAGAGAATTATCGTACAACTATTTTTTTTCAAATCAAGAAAATATTTAAATAATAGCGATATAGAGTTTACCTGTAATCTGCCTACATTTTTTCCAATCACATACTGTGAAATGATGGTCTCGAATGTCTTCTGTAAATTGAAAGAGATGTAACAATACATTTGCCATATAATCAGATATAATACAAGAAACCTATATATGTTTAAAATATGATCAGGTCTTCAAAAGGTTTAAAAATGCTACTTCCAGGAAGGGAGAGAAATAAAACAATCAGAATGCTATTTAGAAGATATTTGAAGAACATTTTTTTAAAAAAAGTTCAATAACTGTTGAATCTATGTAATTTATGCAAGGCCATGGAAAGAAATATTCATCAACACAACCAATACAAGCTTTTTTAAAAAATTATGCAGATTTTAATATTCTCCATTTTTTTTAAAAAGGAATCACTGCAACCTATTTGGAAATAAAAAGTCTTTATAGGATATCTTTTTATGAAGCTGAAAAAACTTATTTTTTCCTTTAAAAAAAACCAATGAAATATCCTGTTGCTAATTCTCCTTTTGAAGAAATGCTCATTCATTTCCAAAAACAGCTCATAACATTTTAAATAATGCTGCATGAATACTGCTGTATAGCATTTACTTGCAAATAATTCAGCTTAATTTTTCACCATAAAGGCATTTTTTCAACATTACTATATATCTACTATTTTCATAATTCTATTTTTTTATTCTTTTCTTTTTCATTTAATATCATATTACTTAGGCAATAAATGCACACTATTCCAAGGATAAAGGTCCATATAGGTCCATTTAAAGACTCAATTAATAATCAGTACCTTTCTCTTTTTCAAAGGGAAAATTTGGGATTTCAATACAAGAACTAAAACAGATTTAATAGCCTTTTTTCTCTCCAGATTTTAATCCTGATAAAAATATGTTGATATACTCTTCTTTTATGTTTACTCTTACTGTAGAGGTTCAGCTATATTTCCCTAAGACAAAGTCCATTTCTCTCTGATTTTAAAAATTAAATAAATATAATACTGTCTCAAATATTTCTCCCAGTTCTTTCTCTTAACTTTTGTTACAATTTATTGATCACTAAATTTTTGTTTTTGTTTAGTTTAGTTTAGTAAAATTGATATATAACTTTACCTGAATCTGTGAAGAATGAACTGAATGAATAACATTCTTTGTTTTCATTTAGTATCTTTGTGTTTGGTTAGTTTTGACAAGAAATATTCCCTCCAGGAATTGAATTAATAAGTATTCTCTAATTTAAAAAACCACCACCAACTAAAACAACTCTTTTCTTCATGTTGGCTTATTAAAATCTTCATAAAAAGCTATTATAGGTTTTAACAGTATAGCAGAGCTAGTTTGAGGGTACCTATAGCTTTCCCCAAAACAGAGGAAGCTCAGACTTTCACAATTTAGAGTAAATATAATTGACAAAAGGCCAGAAGTTCTAAGGTACAGTTTAAATTCTCCCACTTGACCTGGGCTTAAGAAATATTTTCTTAATTTTCTAATATTACAGAAGATATTGAAAGTCAGATTTACATTTAAATGTTATTTGCTAGGGAGTTTGATATTTAAGGTAGAAGTGTTAGAATATTCTACTTCTAAACCATTTGTTTTTTGCTACTTTTCCTCCATAGCAGCTTTGGATGTGTTAATTGTTTACTTTTAAATTGCTTTCAATGTATTCATAAAAAATTAACAATTACATTTATGCTTGCTATTTTTTTTACAGCTATTATCGTTATTTTTAAAAAAGATCTTTATACACATGCAAATATTCTTGTCTCAATAAAATCCATTACCGCACAGCATTCTGTGTGATGAATTTCTAAAAACCAAATTTTATCCTAATACACATCTGACACTATTTAAAACAGATTTACTTTGAGCATGTATCAAAATTGGTTATTTCAAATTCCCTTTTCTCTAACTTTATACAAAATAGTAGAATTAAGGTGAGTTAAGTTATCTTTTGAAACTCTATAGCTGAACATTTTAAAAATGTATTTAAACTTCCTCTTCCCCAAAATCAACCACAATTGTGAACTTAATTAATGAAATCAGAGTGAAGATTGCTATTTTGGTCATATTGTTTCCCTCTCATGCCATGTGCATGCATTATATAAGAAGCACAGCAGTTTAAAAGGCATGATTTTAGATTAGTAACAAGTCACAAAGGCAAAACATGCCATAGATCATTACCAGATTTAAATAAACTTGTAACTTAGGAGCTTCAGGTTTGTTCTCCCTTATACCTGTTTTATGCTTCACCTTGTTTTATTTTTATTTTTAAAATTTGGAAAACAAGCAAACAAAGCCAATAGTTTAAGTTTCAAAATTCCTGATTAAGTCATTAAATAAAGATGCAAGGAGAGTAGCTCTAACTCTTAGAAGTTTGCTAGAAGTTTTCTTGGCAATGGGGGTTAGGAGAAAGTCCCAGATGGGCTATTCAATGGTTACGGCAGCTAAAGTTTTGAATTCACTGTCTATGGAGATTTTCAGTCATCCAGGTCATGGTTGTCCCAAAGGTGCTTTTTTTCAAGAGGCAACTGGATTTTCTTTGAAGATGTTTCACTTCTTATCCAAGAAACCTCTTCAGCTCTGAAGAAGCTTCTTGGACAAGAAGCAAAACATCTTCAAAGAAAAAACAGAAAGTCTCCTTTGGGATTTTAAATTCACTGCATCAAAAGTCCCTCAATATCTTAATCTATATCAGACTAAAAAAAAGCATTAAAAAGTCATTTCGTGGGAGGACATATAAATTTAATAAATAAAAATAAAAAAGCGGTATTAAAGTGATGAGATCTACTGGGATATCAAACTACACCATCCTTTCTCAAGTTTTTTGTTTCCCAATGAGCTTTCTGGTGCAAATCTCCAGAAACAGGTTTGTAGGCCAAGCTCCAAGATCAAATTGAGCACCTGAAGAAAGCAGATTTGCTCTATTAATGCTTGGTAAATTAAAAAACTTAAGAACCATAGACTTCCAAGAACACTTCCTAATCTTAACTGGACAAATACTACATCTTTCATAGTGATGATGATAAAATGATTTTTTAAAAATATAATTTTTATTGAGAAACTTTTTAACAAAAAACAAGAAAAGAAAGACAAGAAAATAGAAAACAGTAAAACAAATTAAAAAGAAAGGAAAATAAAGATTATAAAACACCTTATGATCTTCTTGACTGTAGTTAACAGATACATTTATATTTTTCCCTCTCTCTCTAAAGTTATGTCATAATTTTCTCTTCCCATCTTTAAACTCATAATTACAAGTTACTTCTTCTCTCTTTTTAAAAAAAATGTCCTTAAAGATTTTCCAGTCACAAATAAATGTAGCTGTTGATCGTTCTCTAATCAAACAAGTAAATTTTGCAACTTCTGCTACTTCTATCATCTTCACCAATCATTTTCTGTTGTGGGTTTTTCAGTCTTGCCATTTTTGCACATATAATGATCTTGCACGAGTTATCATATATAAAAATAGTCTTCCATGACTCTTTTTTAATTGGCTGTCCATTAATTCCAGCAAAAAAATTCAAATAAAATTAAGCTGCAATTTTGGTTGTTTGGTTTCATCCTAGATTTTTGTGACTAGTATAAAATAAAATAAAATAAAATGTATTTTTTTTATTAAATAACTATTAAACAAAGTAGTAGGGGCATGTAAGTTTTACTTATTTCAGGTTTAAAACCGTCCGTCTTTCACTATCTACAATGTAGCTCAAAAGTAATCTCGATGGCCCCAGCCTTATTTGATCTTCCAGGTTGCTATGAAAATGTGGCTTTTCCCTCAAGTTTAGACTCAAATTGTTAGCAGAGTATAATGTATGTGTTTTTGGAGTGGCAAGTTGGTCATGCAGCACATCAGTTAATCTATTATAAATAATCTGAACAGTAGTTTTTGTCTTATTTTTATTGGTTTTATGCCCCCCCCACTGTATTTTGGTTTGTTATGCATTCAAGTTATTTGTTTAAGATGGGCAGTCATAATATTCTGAATAAATAAAAAAATGCATGCAGATAATAATGACCTAAACAATAATAACTTAAAATGTAAGTCAGTAACTGGAAATATTTTTTTAAATAACTTAATAGTAAAAAGAGAAGGAGAAAAAAAGAATATTAAGTTCACTGGAAAAAAAAAACAGTGAAAAAATATGGTATTGTAGCCCTGCCTATGCCTGGTTAAAAAAGTTTGTATGTCAGAGCCAGCTTGGATTACCAGCTACATCAGTTTTTCTTAATACAGATCAGTCAAATTGTTCTGGACTGCAACTCCTATCAGCTTAGCCAATATGATTAACAGCCTAGATCAGGGGTGTCAAACTCAAGGCCCAGGAGCTGAATCCGGTCCACAGAGTGTTTAGATCTGGCCCTTGGGACTGCCCTGGAAACTGCAAAGGACCGGGCTGAAGTGCCCCTGCCAGTGAAAACAGGTAGCCTTCCCAAGCTCTGTTTTAGCTGGCAGAGGGTTACAGGAGGCAGCTGAAAACAGCTTGGGAGCCTGTTTTCGCGGGCAGCGTCAAGAAGCAGTGTCACTCGCCCCCAACATGAATGACGTCGAGCTCCCCCCCCAAGATTAAATGCAACCCTGATGCGGCACTCAATGAAATTGAGTTTGATACCCCTGGCCTAGATTGTAAGAATCATAGTGAAGAAGTTATAAAAAGCATGAGATTGGCAAATAATAGGTTAGAATATTAAGACTGATGGAAACTTGGTTTTCCAACCATGAAAACCTAATTTACAAAGCTTTATAGCAGACAAATCAAAGAAACCATAATAATGGTTTGGAATAATTATGAAAATCATTTTAGTTTGCAAATCATTGTTTATCATTTAACATTTTGCATGAATTTATCATCACAAAATAATTTTATTCTTCAAAAAAAATTAAAACAAACTTTAATGAACTCACCTCCTCCCAACATAATTTATTAATCATTACATGTTTGCAAGATTAAAATACTGCTTTAACTTCTTTAAAAGGAGTAATAATTAAATGGAGGCGTTATTAGATTTGGGTAGGGGAAAATTAATAATTAGATGATAGTAGAAGTATAATGAAATGTGTTGTATTGAATTCTATAATATACACCTTTGTAAACAGACTTTGGATTGTTCTGTATGCTGAAAAAAATTATTGGGATATGGAACTTCAATTTTTTTCCTCTGGGGAAAAAAAAAACCCAGTCCTATTGTATCATAAAAGCTAACAAAATCAATTGTGGGGTTTTTTTAGTTATATGATACAGTAAACTAAATTACAAAAATAGATTTTGTCTATGAAAGCTTATGTCATAACCCCATAGCTTAAATAACTCATATGAAATGATAATGTACAGTTTGTTGACCTTGTTTTAGTCTATGCAATGTTTTTCAAACTTGGCAACTTTGTGTGGACTTCAACACCCAGAACTCTGGCTGGGAAATCCAGGATTTTAAGTCCACACATCTTAAATTGCCAAACTTACACTAGAGGCTTTGCACTGCAAAATTATTGAAAATTTAGTTATTTTAAAATTAACATATTCTTGATTTTTATCTTGCATTGTTTTAATTGTTTGCATTTTTGTTACTGTTGTTACCTGTTCAGAACTATCTGGCACAATATGGATTTGTAAACAAACAAATACTGTTTTAAAAACTTAAAAAGTAGAATGGCATATAGTATTGTCAAGCTAGATAGCTGCATGCATTTGGTTGACTGCCTCTTTTATCCTTGCTGCAAAAAAATGCAAAACATTCTTAGATGGAATATATACACAGACACACACATACATAAACACAGACACAGACAGACAGACAGACAGACAGACACACACACGGTCACCCATACATTTACCATTCCTTGGTCTGAGAATCAGAGAGTGCTGGTAAGACATGCTCCATAAATATCAAAGATAATATCTTCTTATATTGGCACAGTATTTTATTTTGAATTTAAACCCTGAACATCCTGAAGGATAAACTAGCATTAGAAAGGCAAGACATCCATTTCCTGAATAAGTGAAGAATTAAACAATGAATACTTTATAACTGTTAATGGTCAGGTTTGTGATTTTGAGACTAAGGCAGGACTAGATTTCAGAGTTTTCTGGTTTCTAGTACAGTGCCTTAACTATGGTCAAGCTGATCCTTCATTGAAATATTCATTACAGATAAAATAACAGTTTACTTAACCTTGGTTATTGAATAAATATAATAGAATAGGAGCCATAATTCTAAGTCAAAATTAAGGAAACCTGAATGTATATATAACTAAACCATCTACTGGGCTATAGTATTAAATTTAATTTTAGATCAGGTCTTCCATTTTATGTCAATGTCTTAAACGTGATACTGAAAAACTAATTAAATTGTTTTTGGTAGAGTGACTCTTGCCAAAGTTTGTAAAAGAATAGTTGGATTCCTACTTCATATGATAAGAAACCAAACAAATCACATTCGGTGAAATTATTGATTGGAGCCATACATCTGAATGGTCCATAATATAATTTGCTTATATGTGATTAATCATAGTATATGAATCAAGCCACAGTAGTCCCAAAAGTGCTGGATTACGGAGAATCTCCATAGAAATCAAGGAAACATGAACTTAACATTAAGTACAAATTATTTCATGAATCCAAAATCCTTAAACCATGATATGTTATTTAGGAAATTGAGTTCCATTAATACCATTCACTGCAGACCCTCCAGTATCTTTAACATTTGCTTTAGTTCATGGAAGCAAAATGTACTGCATTTTAGATGGGATCGTAGATGTGCCAAGCCATACATCCTGGTTTATAAATCAGAGCAAAAATATGCTAAGCAATTGCATTTATATTGTATGTGAAGTATTAGAAGGCATGTGATATAAATTAGTTCAGTGATTCCAGATAATTTTGTAATATTTTCCAAAGTGGAAGATTTAATTGATAGGAGATCCTTTATTATTTTACTAATTCTACTTATTGCCACTACATTTTTTTAAAAGGTCCATCTGAAATTTCCAACAAGCTAGAGGTAATAATGGTCCTAATGCTGTCTAAAGTGTTAGATTTGTTTATACCAGTTTGTTGGTATAAAATACATTGCTCATATGTACATTCATTTGATTCCATGAAAATTAAATATTTCCTCTGCATTAGGACTTATTGGTTTTGAAAAATTTACCATTTTTTGAAATACTTTTTTGAACCACAAGCAATCATTACTGAAATGAGTGGAATTTTCAGAAGCAAACTTCAATATAAAGTGATATGTTTATGAAAGAAAAAAGAACTCACTGTCATTCTTAGAATCCTAGTTTATGGATGCAAAAGAAGTCGATTTCATAAAAAGCAGGGGAAAATCTATTCTTAAATTTATTCTTTTTTCCTTACAATGTAAACAATGTTATATCCATAATCAGGATCTGATGGCATTACCATCTAATATATCATATAATCTGAATCATGAGTTGGTTGATTCAAAGTCATATTTCATATTTAGTGAAATGATCATAGTCATTTAAACAAATACTTTCAGTATGTCTAATCTTAATTACTGCACTCAATTTAAATAGATCAGGCATTCCTTTTGTAAAATTTGCAAGCATGCAATATATAGATTACACTTTGATTGATAATTTTCATCCTTATCTAAAATACTACTATTGTCCTGCTTTTATACTGCTCCATTTAATTTGGAAAATGGCAAGGTCTTTAATTTGAAAAAGACACAGACAGTTTTTCTTAGTTATATTACAAATGTTTCCATCATAAGTAAAATTAAGTGAGCAGTAGCTTTTGAACTACCAGCATATAGTTCTGTACCTAGCAGTACTTTTTACATGGAAAGACAATTATTTTGACATGACTTTAATTACAATTAAGGCTCAATTAAAATGTAATAATAGATTATTGATGCTGCTGTAACACTGTAGATTCAAATGAATTGATTAAAATGACATTTCTCTATATTCTGAGCTTTAGGGTGTTGGATTAAAAGCATACAGTTTGGAAGAACTAAACAAGATTGAACTTATATGTTTTTTGGCTTGTGCTTTTGCTTTCAATGGTAAGAATTCCTATCTATCTATCTATGGTAAGAATTCCTATCTATCTATCCAACTTTTAAATGGATGACAGGTAAAGTTATAGTTTAAATTATCTCCATTAGGAAAATGTTTTTAATCATATACATATTAGATAGATAGATAGATAGATAGATAGATAGATAGATAGATAGATAGATAGATAGATAGATAGAGAGCTAAAATCTAAACGGATCTGTTTAACAACCAGGTCAATTTGTTCTTTAGATTGTAACATGGTATGGATATACTGCATATATCCATATACTGCATTTCCTTGCTACAAAAAAAAATCTAAAAAGTCACATAAAAAAGAATTTAAAACCCAGGAAATACTTGAAAAAAGGGGAAAAAATTCCATTGCTTCATTCGGTATATGAAACAAAAGATATTCCTATTCAAGTCATACATTGGTTTTAGTTTTTTTTCTTTAAAATTCTTCATATGTAATATAAAATGCTAATGATATTTAATGAAAAAATCAAATACTATTTCAAAATGTTTTTTATATTTTTGTGCTTTGTAGTTGAAATGTTCGTAGTAATTTTAAGTTTATCAAATTGGTTTGGTTTATTGAATTTATATGCCACCCTTCTCCTAAGGACTCAGGGTGGCATACAACATTAAAAAAAACATATTACAAAAGTTAAAAAGAATTAAATAGAAATCCCAAACAAACCCAATTCAGATTAACAATATTTAAAAAAATTGATTAAAATTAACAATGATCGATAATTTATTTTGTTTTGTTCAGGCCAGGCTGGCTTGCTGGAAAAGCCAACTTTTTAGGGCGTGTTGGAAGGTCCGGAGGTCGGGGATTATACGAAGCTCCGGGGGCAGCTCATTCCATACTAGAAGAAAGAGGTTAAGCAAATTGATATAAAAATTGACATTTTAAGATTACCGGTATTTAAGGAACAATGTATGGATTGTCCCTTCACTACATTCCAGGTAATCAAATAATACTCTTAACATTTGTGGTATTTTGGAAGAAAATATTTTTGATCTCTTTAGAGACAAATTACTGCATATGCATTATAATAACTAGTATGGAATTTTTGAAGATAAAAAATGTTAAAACAAGAACCATTTTGTTAAAGGTAAGCTTCCCCATCCTTTAAAAGTTGTTAGTATTTAGGTAATTTTTTAAGAAAAAAAATCATTGTTCATACAGCTTTAACAGTATGGAATTTGGACTATTAATTCCCATGCCAGAAAATACTATATTTAGAAATATTTACAGTGTTAATCAGAACAAAAGCTATTTAACATGTTATTAACAGAGTTGTGATGGCGCAGTGGTTAGAATACAGTACTGCAGGCTAACTCACTGCTCACTCCAGGAGTTTGATTCTGATCAGTTCAAGGTTGACTTAGCCTCCCATCCTTCTGAGGTTAGTAAAATGAGAACTCAGATTGTTGAGGGCAATATGCTGACTCTGTAAACTACTTAGAGAGGACTGTAAAGTGACATGAAGCAGTATGTAGGTCTAAGTGTTATTGTTATTGCTATATTTCTCTGCATGCTTACTGTGAAGTGCATTCAATTCAGTCTCAGTCTCAGGAAGATCTGCAGATAAATTGCAGTCTTCTCAGGAAATTTAATCCATATCTGTCCAGAAGTAAGTCCATTTGAATGCAATCCTGTTTATGTGTACTAGGATGTAATCCCCACTGAATCCTGCCAAATAATTAGATGCAGGCGTTAAACCTTACCAATAGTCCATTGATTTATATAAATTAGATATCTGCTTTGGGATATTTTATATTGCCATGACTTTCATGACTATCTAAAGGAAGTAGCTTCTCCTCCAGAAAGTTTGCATGTGGTTTTCTCCTTAAATGTCTTCATTTCAGTTTAATTCTATTTTTAGTTTAAAAAATAAACAGAATGTACCTTTGCATGGTTACGTACTATGGTCCTATTAAATGGAAAGTATCTGCTAATTCTGAGGTTAGTTTTCTTTTTTGTATCATATAATAAACTACACATTTTATCTATAAAGAACCAAGGTCCAGAGTGACTTGCTTTTAAGGCACTGTTATTGAATTTCAATTCCACTCAGATCATGTTAGAAGTTCATTATGTGCATTAAAGAAAAGGTTTCCATAAGTTTATTTTGGGGCAAATTACTCTTACATGTTTTAAATGCTAGTGCATTTTTTTTTCAAATTCAGAGAATTTGCTTCTCAAGAACAGCTAAATGATTGCTATATTTTCTTTCAATAACTTTAAGAAATAGGTTTCTTGATAACTCTATACATAAATAGTTAAAAATGCAATATTTCTAGTCTTGTTACAATACCATATATTTGTTACATAAAGCTTTAAAACCAGTATCTGTCTTCTTTCAAATTAACTTTGTACTTCAGAATTACAGATATAGTTCCTCTTGATTTTTAATCTGCTTAAAACTGATTGTTTTGGAATCACCCATATTATTAGATAAAGCAAGGGTTACTTCAGGTGGCAGGTGCTTAGGAGCAGTGCTGATGTCTTCTTAGACTGTTCTTCTCCAGCTGGTTCCTCTGTAGGAAGGTAGAATTAGGTATACCACACAGTTTTTCCTTCACATAATGATATTCCCTTAATATAACCTGCTACTTCAGGTAAGGCTGTTTTGTCAACAGTATTGATGTAAATTCAACTACTCATCCAGCTGCTACTTGTATATGCAACATGGAAACAAGGCCATTTTGTCTGGAAGAGCAAAGTACTTTGAAATAACCTTGTACTAAAATTGAAATGAGGGCTTAAAAGAAACAGACATAATGTCTGAAATTTTTGGTTTCTTTTAATAATTATAAGGTGCAAATTACCTCAGAGTTCCTTTTCACAGATCTCTATTTGCACCCAACTCTATCCTGGTAACCATTTCTAGTGATGTTACCTTCATTTCATTCCGGTCCAGAGCTGACACAGCTTAACATTATTTTTGGTGAGTCTAGTTTTAAGTTAGAGGTTTTTTTCTTCTCCCAATCGAAATTTTTCCATGTATATGATCTAGCATCAATGAAAATAACTGCTGATGTATCAAGAGTTTGGATCTACCCAGTCCCTATTAATTGCATTCAGCTTCCACTTCTTGTTGCTGGGCACTGTTACATTTTGGCATGGCTATAGGGAGTAGATGAACATCTGGCTTCCATAGATGCATCTGCTTATGAAATGCAAGAGTAACATTTTTTGAAACGTATGTCAAATACTGTGCAGACTTCTAATATGTTTACAGCTTTAAAAAAGTAGATCTGTGATACGGAGAAGATTGATTCAAATCAGTAAACAGAGGAGGGTTTAGACAATTTGTGTTGCTGATTTTGCTACTAATGAGTTCCCCACTGCTGCTACCAATAATAAGCTATCCACGGCTTTGCTTTTACTTTTTATTACTTTGGTAGTGTTTTTACTTTTTATTATTTTGGTAGAATTTGCCCATTCTAGGAACTTGCCGGACCATTTTCTCTTAACATCAGTCAAAGACAGAGTTTGCCATTGTTAATTACTTGTTAGTTACTTCAGCCCATGTCATCTAAGTGCTCATTAGCCCAAATGCCAGATCACAGATATGGAGTAGAGCTACAGGGTGAAGTAGGATGAAAGTCTCCTGATATTCCTCAGGTTCAGAAAAGCTGTTGGTGGCTTTTCCTGTTGTCAAATGATGCTTGTTAGGGAAAAAAATGGAGGAATCCACCAGTAGCTTTCCTGAAACTATACCTGCATTAAGGCTACAGGGACATCATCCTTTACCAACTTTGTTACTCAAATAGGATAGGGTTTAACTATCAAGCAGGTAATTTAATGCTAGCATACTTTTAAAATTGAACACTTTATTTGGCCATATGTGATTAGACACACAAGGAATTTGTCTCTGGTGCAGAAGCTCTCAGTGTACATGCAAAGCCATGGAATAATGATAATCATAATACCAATAAGACAGGGTGAGCAAAGAAGATAAGAAGGATAAATAATAAAATTGCAGCCATACGACACTATAGGTAATCTTCAACTTATGACCACAATTGAACCCCAAATTTCTGTTGTTAAGTGACACATGGGTTAAGTGAATTTTGCACCTTTCTTGTCCACAGTTCTTAAGTTAATCACTGCATTTGTTAAGTTAGTCTCACAGTTGTTAAAAGAATCTGGCTTCCCCATTTAAGGTCACAAAATGTGATCATATTACTTTGGAACACTGCAACTGTCATAAATATGAGCCAGTTGCCAAGCCTCTGAATTTTGATCACATGCCACAACAGTTGTAAGTGTGAAAAACAAGTTATAAGTCAGTTTTTTTCAGTGATGGTGTAACTTTGAACAATCACTAAAAGAAATGTTGTAACTTGAGGATTACCCATACACAGACATTATTTTTGTCAATCAATTGAAATAATATGTTTGTGTTCTTAAGTCTTTTCAGTCATCCTGTCTCAGTGCAGCTGATTTGTGAGTTAGATCTGAAAGTGAAACAGAATTTCAAATCTCTATATTTAAAATCTAGAGATTGTTATTTCTTTCTGGTTTGTTTTTCTCTGGGTTGTTTTAATTATAAAAGTGATATTCTTGCACTGTTAAAAACTATGAAATATGGGTGAGATTCAGACTGAAGAAAATCAAAACAGAATTCAGTATTATAAAGCTATCTTATAATTAAAGCTATTATAATTATATATTGTACAATTTAATATATAATTACCCTGTTTCTCTGAAAATAAGACCTCCCTAGATAATAAGCCCAAATGGGCTTTTGAGTGTATGAGCTAAAATAAGCCTTCCCTGAAAATAAGCCCTCCCCAATAATATTGCCACACTTCAGCAGCCATGAGGAAACCATGCTTGCCGTCTCCTGCGACTCAAAAATAAGACCTCCCTGAAAATAAGGCCAAGTGCTTATTTTGGGGGTCAAAAGAAAATAGGACCCTGTCTTATTTTTGGGAAAACATGGTATAAGATAACTAGATATAATAGTGTGATTACAGCCCGAGAACTAGTTTGGTCTAATCCAGTGAATAACGCACCAAGCTAGAAACCATGAGTTCTAGTCCCATCTCAGACATGAAACCTGGCTTGGTGGCTTTTGACCAGTCACCCTCTTTCTGCCCACAATGTCAGGTTTGGGTAACAAGCCAGTTGGTCAATTCTTATCGCAACCAATGGATCAACATTTAGTTGATCTGAAAAAAAGCAAACTGCATTGGTGGAAAATTCTAGGAAGAAAACGAGTGTGATAACAGCCTATTATGCTCAACATAATTATATTTAGGACATTATACTGCATTGATTTCTACAAGATTAAACAATGCACATTTGAATAGTCCATTATTTTGATTATTTAAAATTATAAGACAACAAGGGAGTTGCTGTTGTGCTCAGTAAAACTGAGTTGCCCTGTGATGAAATGGGTGGCCAATAAATTTTACAAATAAATAAAGTAAATAAATTGGATTGTGTTGTGCATTTTTGTACCATCTTTTTATTCAGTGGTAATGAAACTGAAGATTGAAATATGTTGCTACCAGAAACTGTCCTTTGCCAGATGATGATACATTCACACAGGTGTTCCATTTGTGTGAATTTAGTAATGCTATTTACTAATTTGCTTCTTAAATCCCTATTGCCATTGGTTGACAATCACAAAAAGTACAACCATTCCTCCTGTTTGTGTTGGCAATTGTTAGTTGCTGCCCTTCATGAACTTTACTAAGTGCCCCAGTCTTCATTGTCCACCATCCAATGCAAACGTAAGTGCACTTGATAGTACCTAGATAAACCCACTTAAATGACTTGTTTACACTATGAGTGAGAATTGTCCATCTTCTATGTCTCCAACAATAAAATTTTAGCCATTGAACAATATATGATTTCTTACGCTTTCCTTGATGTCTTATTTTAATATTTTGATATGATACACTTTGTATTTCCCATGTAGATTCTCTGTAAAAATGAGAAAAAACACAACAAATTGTGTCAGTTTTTTGCACAAAAATTTATTTATAAAGAAACAAACTTTTTATAAGACCCTGAAGTAAGTATTTCTTTTGTAAAAGCATCTAGAACATATTAGTTCATCTCTCCTAATCTTTAATCTAGTTTTATTTTTCTGTAATCTGGAAAACAGAAGAAAAGCTTGCTTGAAAAGAGAGAGATCAGTGAGTTCAAATTTTATAGATATGGATAAACTATTAAAGTACAAGGATTTAATTAAGGAACAGGGTATTTTGAAAACCAAACAAGAATTAAAAGACCAGGGCATAAATATAGATTGGTTTACATACACACAAATTCAGTCTAGATATAACAGCGACATTACAATGTATGAGTTTTAGTTGGAGCAACAGGAAATAG
Organism: Thamnophis elegans; assembly: GCF_009769535.1. Taxonomy (NCBI): domain Eukaryota; kingdom Metazoa; phylum Chordata; class Lepidosauria; order Squamata; family Natricidae; genus Thamnophis; species Thamnophis elegans. The sequence goes on along the minus strand of NC_045541.1, from coordinate 105,844,117 downwards.
ACAAGATATTGCAAGGTATGGATAAAAAAATGATTAGGAAAATATATAAACTTTTGTTGAGCTGCAAAATGGAAGATGAAGTTGTCAAAGAAACAATGATAAAGTGGGCTGTAAAAATGGGAAAAAATCTGGAAAATAAAGTATATCTGCGACATACAAGGAAAACCAGTACAAGATGTTTTATAGATGGTACCTCCCACCAGCAAGGCTTTCAAAGATGTTCCCAAATATATCACCAATTTGTTGGAAGTGTAAAAATGCATATGGGACTTATTATCATACATGGTGGACGTGCGAGATGGCAAAAAAATACTGGACTTAAAAAATGGCTTGAAGAAATAACGGGGGATCATATAGATTGGAAACCAGAATTATTTTTATTGGGTGTAATCACAAAAAAATATAGTAGAGAAATACAATATCTAATCCTGCATATTATAACTGCAGCCAGAATAACGTATGCCCAAAATTGGAAAAACAATCTAGTACCAAAGGAAGATGAGGTGATAAGAAAAAAAATTAGAATGTGCAGAGATGGACAAACTGATAAAAGAAATACAAAGAAAGGAGGAATCAGAATATTATTTAACCTGGAACAAATGGTACAAATGGTTAGAAGACAGAAATAAGAAATAAGGAAACCTAAAACAGTGATGTAATAGAACTATTAAGAGAGAGGGATAAGATAAGATACAGTTAAGATAAATTAATGAAAAGTAGTTAAGAGTTAGTTAGAACACAAAGTACAATATAGGTAATATGATGTTCTAATATAAACAGTTAAGTATAAATAAATATAGAATAAGAACACCACGAATGTAAGATAGGAATGTATAGGAGGTGAACGATCAATTGTATATACATACCCATATGGAACTGCTCCATCAGGGAATGTTTGATTCCTTTGTTGTTTTAATCTATGTTTCTGTTTTGTTTATGTGTATATGTGTTTAAAATAAAATTTATTTTTTAAAAAAGAGATAGATCAGTGAGTTCCTTTATTAATGTCTCTTCCAAAAGTTGATTTGATGTACATTATTCCTCACAGAATTTTCCCTTCACTAATAATCCAAATTCTAAAATTTCAAGAAACAGTGTAAAATAAAAACTCTAAATTGATCCACATTTTAACATTTTTATGATGAGGTTTTTTACTGACAAATTAAAATTTAAGGTTATATGTTAAGTGTGAATTGACAAACAACTTGATTAGCATTTTGAAAATGTAATATTAAAAGACAGATATCATTCATATATTTTTATACAGGTGCTGAGGCTATTCATATACTTCTGGAAGTAAATCAGATACTATATCTGTGTTAATTTAGCCACACCCTGGTCCTGACATCCAGAAGCAACTTCATCCACCCAGCTTTTTGAGGTTACAAAAGCAAATGGAAGACAAGAGTGGGAAGATGGATGTAAACTGAGTGTTAACAGACTGAGATAAAAGATTGAATATTAAAGACACATTTACATGGCAACATCACCTTGCAAGGATGGAGATGATGCAATTCTGGAGCAATAGCCAATGGAGAAGGTGTGCAATAAAGTATTTTCTTAGGGTTTTTTACACTGTGGTAAGTCAAGATCTTCCAGAGCAAAGAACCCTCACCCTCTGAACACATCCATCTCACCACTACTTCTCTCCATTCTTTCAAAAACTATTTGAAGATCATGCATGGCATTCTTGAACTACCAACTTCACAAAAATTACAGGCTTGACACCCAGGTCCTTCAGGGAACAAAAATCTCTTTATCCATATAAAAGTGAAATAAATTGTTTGCTATTGTCCCAACATCCAAACCTTTCCAACATCGTTATGATGTCAACTACTAGGAATTGCTTTTGAGTTTGGCAGTGTTGGAAGAAATATCCATCTGGTTAAATTCCAAGCCAGGAGAAAGACACTGGAGACAAAATGGAGGCTGATTGGAAAGAGGGTCCATTTATTGATGAAGCAGAACAACCAAGCACTTGGCTCTAGGTAGCTGACCACAAGGAGTTGAGAGTGAGGGGTTTTTATACCTTTTCGTGGGCTTTGCATTTGAGCTTCCTGTTTGTGTGCAAGAGAATGTATTCTATTGGCTGTTGTAGGGGTTATATAGGGATCATAGCTGGCTCTATAGATTGTCTGAGCTACCCTATTTTCCAGAGTATAAGACACATCTTTTTCCCCTCAAAAAGGAGGCTGAAAATCTGGGGAGAGCAGAAATGAGAGTGAAAAATGGGCTGGTTTTTGTTCAAGTTTGTCCCCCCACCCCAGCTGCCAGGAGCACTCTATAAGCTTCCTAAAGGCTAAGGATGCTCTTTTTTTGACAAAAAATGGGCCTGTTTTTGCAAAAAAACCAGACTGTTTTATGCTCATTTTTGGGTCCCCCCCTCCAGCAGCACTCTACAAGCCTCCTAAAGGCTATTCATGCCCTTTTCCACATTTTTGGGAGGTCTGCAGAGTGCAAAAGCTTTTTTTTAAAATTGCCTCTTCAAAATCTTGCTACATCTTATACTCCAGTGAGTCTTATACTCCAAAAAATACAGTAAGTTTGGTTGAAGTCTGGAGGATGATGCAATGCCCATAGGAGATTGTGCAATGTAGTGAGCTCTGCTGCTTTATGGTAGTGGATTAATCCTATTATGTCCTAAAGGATCATGTCTTAATCTCATCATCCTGGAGCTGAAGGTCTTTTGTTTTGTAAAGAGGATGGCCCAGCCTTTCTTTTAGGGGAAATATTTTATCCTGCCTGTCAGATCGTGGGAATGGATCAGGCAGACTCAGGCTTCAGCAACAAGATCTTCATTAGTGACTCAGAATCCAGCAACAGCCCTTTTATAGGGCTCAGGCAGGGTCTCCAACCAATCAGGTTTGAATGAGTTCCTGCTGGTAACAGCGGACCTGAGTGAAAACTACTTACAAGGCTATTTACATGTAGATTACTCCAAGTACTTAACACTGCCTTTTTAAATATTTCTCAAAATATTTCATTCTTTTAGGAGAGGGGTAGTTTCCCACAGCAGTATAATTTTTTTAAAGAATCGGTCATATAAAAGGGAGCTGGAGAGGGGCCATATATTCACTGTTCCCTTTGAAAAACCCAAAGTCAGGAGTTAGAAGGGAGGTGACAAAATACCTTTAAACTGCCCACAAGTCTCACAAACCTCCAGTTTCAAATGTCTTGTCAGACATTAGCTCAACTCTCCGGTTTAAAATATTTTTATTCATTTTCATTTTATATAATCACATATATACTGTGCAAGATTGAGGCCATATAACATTAAGCAATAAACATAACTCTTCTTATATTCCAAAATACAAAACCAACATAACGCTTAAACCCTCCATACACCCTTTCTTTCCCCCCTCCAATTTTCCTTTCTCCCCTTCAACATTCCCCTCTTCTACTTCCCCTCCCCCTCTAACATTCCTTTCTCCCCCTCCCTTCCATCTCACCCTCCTTCCATCCCCCTCTCACTCCCTCTCTGCCCCTCCCTCTTCTTTCCCTCTTCTCCTCACTTCGGTGTATTTCTACTATTCATCAATGTATTCGGCTTCTTATTTTATACTAAAATTAAAAGAAAGAAAAAAAAGCAACAGTATACAAGTGCGTTCTTATTGTTTTAAAAATTGACATAAACTATATTTTCCCCCTCCCACCCTCCCCCCTATGATCCCCCCTCCCTTCCCCCCTTCCGACTTCCCAGATCCCATACCCGGTATAACTTTTTATCAAACACAGTCTGGAGTATATTAGAACCAAGTAAGTTAAAAGTTAAGAGAAAAAAAAAGAGTAAAAGAAAAGAAGAATAAGAAAGAAAAAAAGTCAATAAACTCTCTGCTTTGAGCTCAGCTTATCACTACAAAAAGTTAAACAGTCCTAATCTCAATTAATTAATTACTTGCAGGTTTTCAGACTATGTTAAAACCAAGTAAGTTTACCAAGTAGAATTCTTCTCTAGTTAGAGGCCTTATCTCTTTATCTAAATATCTGTAATTTATCCCTTTTATGCCTCCTTCCTCTATGACACAATTTAAACGCATCTCGAATTCTTCTCTCGATTTCCTCTTCCAGCTCTTCTCGTCCCTGCCTCTGTCCGTATCCCTATACATATATATACACATACACACACATATATATATATGTATATATATATGTACACACACATATACATACACATACATATGTTTTATATTCATCCGTACTCCTCTCATATATGCTCCGCCTAGATCTCCTGCAAACTCCCTGGATGTATCCTTCCAAACAGTATATTCAGATAACAATTTTTACAAACATCAATAGAGTTTCCATCTCAAAATAAGCTCTCATTCGACCTCTACTACCGTGCCGTCTACACCACACCTCCCAACTCCATCCGAACTGGGCCGCAATCCAGGAAAATCACCACGATCTCCGCCCTCCTCACCCTGGAAAATAAGTCATCAGTAATTTATATAAAAATTCAAAATTATCCATCAAGTCTTTTTAGATCCCATACAATATATCTTCCAAAGAGATCAGCATCAGTTCTTTCAGCCTTAATGTGTCTTCATCGGTATACAACTATACCATTTTATGCAAAACTAAAGTCACAAAATATTGACCAAGTTCAAAGTTAAGCAAATATTTTGGATCAGTTAATTTAAAATAATTTTCTTACAGAGAAGTTATGTCGTTTTTGAGCTGTTTGATATAGCAAGATGTTTACTTTCTCTTTTATAATGGTTTTGTAGATATCTCCTTAATCAATGGCTGATAATCATAGATGTTGCTGCGATCCACCTTATTTTCCATTCGTCTGGGAGCACGGCTAGGTCCTTGTTCTCTGGTCTTCTGCTCTTCCGGGAGGGGAAAGCGATACTTCCTGTCTTGTGATTGTGTGTTTTGTTGTTTCTCTTGTCCTTCTCTTTGTCTTTCTCCGGGTCCAGGTGGTTCAGGATGTCCCGCCTTTAGGGTCTTATAATAACTCCCATACAGAGTTGAGACGATATTTTTGCTCACCGAATGTAATTATAATACCAAATGGCACATCCCATCTATACTGTATTTGACGATTTCTGAGTTCTTTAACTAAAAAAGCATAGTCTCTCCTGGCTCTTAACATTTGGGGTGGTATTTCCTTGAAAACAATCAAGTCCTGTCCGTCAATTCGCAGCCTGGTATTATAAAACTCTTGTAATATCGCATTTCTGGATTCTCTTGTAGCAAAATATATAACTACATCTCTCGGAAGCTGTCTCTGTTTCGCCACCCACGAATTATGACGGTAGATTTTTTGGATCTGCCAATCAAAGTTGAGTCCCGGACTTCCCACCAAATGACTGAAAGCCTCTGAAAAAATCTGTTTCAAGTTCTCCTGTTCGTTTTCACGCAATCCCCTAACTCTTAATGCAAGCTCCTTTTTTTTGGTAATTTGTCATAACAAGTTGTTTTTCTGCGTTTTCAAATTTCTGTTGCAGCACTTCAATTTTAGATGTCAGGTTGGTGTTGGCTTCCTCCAGGAGCTCCAACTTATCTTCCATTCCAGCAACATAATCTGTCAATACAGTTACAAGTCCGACCATATCCTCCTTTGTTTGAGCAATCTTGGTATCAAGCTTATCACATAAGTCTGTAATAAGTTGCTTCATCTCCTCTCTAAATTCTTTAAGAGTCTCAAAAAGAAATTCTTTCGTTAACAAATCTCCAGTAGGGGGCGTAGAAGGTAAGGGCTGCGACTTTGTAGCAAATGCCTGAGATGTGTTGCTAAGAGGACGTCTGCCCAATTTTGATTTTGGTGCCATTATAGAAAGGAAGCAAACAAAGTCTCTGCTCGCGTTAGTTTCAAATAAAATAATTTCAGTAAATTTTTAGAGGTTGATAAGAAAAAATCTTCAAGGGGGCTAATTAAATTGTGAGAAGTTATTCCTTTGATTCTGTGCCAGGAAGTTGGAGATATATCGTTATAGCAAATGCGGAAGCTAAAAAGTCGCCATTTTAAAAACAATTAAACAAAGGAGTTTTTTATAACATTGAAGCTGGTATTTTGATAGAAAAAAAAATAAAGAAAAGTTCACAGGTTGGTCTCTGCTCGTATTTATTTTCAATGGCTTAGTTTCAAAAGAATGTCCTGAGGGGGGGTTTCCTCGCCTTGAGCTGGAAAAAAAAACAGCTGAGAAGATCTGGCCGGAGTAAATGACTCAGCTTAAGTTGATCCTCCTTCTCCGTTTACAGCCAAAAAAAAAAAACTGCAAACTACAAAGAAGGATCTAACCGACTGGGTCCCTCCCTGCTTTTTTCTTGCCTGAAAAAAGAGATATCTATAGATGTTAAGTAGATATACGAACCAGAACTCTGGGGGCAGCTCAGTTAAGCTGCCGACGACGGCGAGCCCCTCCCCCAGAAGTCCGGGGGAGACATTAGCTCAACTCTCAAAGAAAGCCCAACTTGTGGGTTCATAGAAGCAGACCACAAGTTCCAAATTGGCTCAGGGTCCTATGATGGAAATCCCCTGTAAGAATTTATAGTCCTATTACATAACACCATTTTCTAATATTACTAGGATAAGTTGTGACTTGCGTTAGCATGCACATCCTGCTATTTTTTCTTCCAATATACTGGCTATAATTTAAACATTATCATTATCGGGTGACTGCTAATGCCATTATGAATGGGGGGAAATGGCAAACATGATTTGAATCCACCTATAGTTCTCGACAGTATACTGCCATGAAAGTTTCTCCAAAGATTTTATATAGCAAATCGGGAACAACATTGACACTTTAAAAAAAAAACGTACAATAACATACTGCTAAATTAACAGATAAGGGTTACTTCTGCTGTGATTTTGATAGTCTAAATTCTTCTAGGAAAGGTTTTGGGAAGATAATTTTGTAGTATCCTATTTAATAACTAGAAGCAGGATTTGTTTCTGCAAAAGAAAACCTCCCATGGGGGGAAAAAAGCTTATTCCTTGATGTTGTGGTTTGAATTGTAAGCCAAGTAAATTAGAGGCTCTTCTCCTTTTAAAATGGCCACAGAGACAGCTGGAGGCTCAATGCAACCACTGTCTAGTGTCATTGAGAGCTACATCCACAAAGTGAGGACCCAGTGTTGTTATAAGATGCTCAAACTGCAAGAGAGAGTTTCACAGCTCCTGATAGGCCAACTATATTTTGAGAACCTAATACTAGAGACCCTTTTTTAAAAAATGCCTCCAGCTATGCACGATTGGACAGTATTAGATCATCCTCTTTACTTTTTAACATTCCTCCAGAGGTTGGTAAATACATGTTCTTAAATATAATCACAAATAGTTATAGTTAAGGGGAGAAAGGGCAACCAAGGGCAAATGACAAACCATCTCAAATCTGTTCCTTTTCAGGAGTCATTTTATATGTTCGGTAGTGAGCTTGCATCATATGGGAGCCAGCCGTAAACTCAATGTTTTATACTGTGTCCAAATTGAAAATTAAACTGTATCAACCCAATGATGGACATAACAAATGTAACATTCAAAGCAATAGCACTTCGTGGATTAAAAAAGAAATAGAACAATAAAGATGACAAGTTTATTTTGATTCAGAATTATAACACACAGGATTCAACCACATTATTTAGTTCCTTTCCCCCCCTATTATTCAGTTTAATTTTTTTTAAAAATCTTATCTTACAAAACAAACTACATTAAGAAAAACAAAACAAAACTTGTCGCTGGCACCAATGGGATTTCCACCCCCACCCACCCCAAACTTTTCTGATTATACTTAGAAAGAGCAATTTTGACAAACTTACAAGTGGGTGTTAACAAATTAAACTTTATCTTGCTGACTGTTTATACTGACTGTAGTTTTATTCAAAATATATTTATTTGATATTATGTTATGGTACTTCCAGAATTTACTCATTGAGTTGAAAACAAGCTTATCAATGATTGCTAAACTAAATGACCCATTTGTAGAAAAGTGATGATGCAAAACATATGTGAAAATCAATAGTGTGTTGGTGTGTGTCATAATTATAAACACTTCTAGTGTAGAGTTAACAGGTCAAGTTCCTAACTCGTTAAGTTCACCAATGCTATTATAAATAGGAAATTAGTTGTAAAGGCTTCTGATGGCCTGTTTCCTTACTGAAAAAAAAATGTATATTTTTTATATGTCAACTGTTTGGGATGTATTCAGTGAAGAAAACACATATACATTAAACAAAATAATGACAGTCTAATAAACCTACAAATTCTTTTTTAACATGCAAAAGTATCTGTTTTTTCATACATAATATATCTTAATTATGATGCCAAATACACCCACCCACCGCAGAGTGATTCACAAATGTCTGGTATATGGAGAACATTTATGAGATTCAGATTGGAGTATAATCTGAAGGTAGATTAAAAATTTAACAGTACCACCACTGCTACTACTAATAATATAATATTAACTATGCTGTAACATTTAAAAAGTTCTCAGAATAGTCTTTTGTGCTTAGGGATTGCCAAAATAATATTTGGATAATACTCTCTTTCTATATAAGGTTGAAAGGTGGTTTTAAAGCCATTAGACAAAAATAGTGTCAAATATGTTGACACTATGCTTATTAAGATATGTACAAGATATGCAATTTGAACATAATTAATGCGTATGAAATTCCTACTTTTCAGTTAACTGCAGGACAAGCTGATCTTTATTTGTTATAGTAATATAATTGCCCATATATAGATAGGAACAAGAAAAAGTGATGCTTCTTATAACATAAGTCTGTAGAGATTCTCAGGCATCCAGGTAAGGGTTGTTGCAAAGGTGCTTTTTCAAGAAGCAACAGGACTTCCTTATTTTTTCTTTTGAAGACGTTTCACTTCTCATCCAAGAAGCAAAATGTCTTCAAAAGAAAAAAAGAAAAAAGTCCAGTTGTCCCTTGAAAAAGCACCTTTGGGATTCTTATAACATACCAACAAATTGGAAGACAGAGAAGAAAGCTTTTTTTCTAGGCACACTTCTGTTTCATACATATGAGTTTGGGAATCACTGGCAAAAACCCACCATTAACTCAATATACAATGTCCACAAACACAAACTTAAGTATCTAAAAGAATACTTAAGTAACTAAAAGAACACCTGCAATACAGCATGTAAACATATATAGAATATATATGATATATTATATATATTCTATGCATACATACCTTATTCAAATACATACCTAAAGTGGATCTCTTCTTTTCAGAAGAGATACTTTCCCTCAAAGGACAGGAGAAAATACAGAAGATAACTGCAGAAGAAAAGTGACAAAACATAAATATATTAAATAACTTTGCCTTTATTGATGCATCAATATTCGTTTCTTATATGGATTTATATATATACGTATGTATGTATGTATGTGTATATGTGTATGTATGTATGTGTGTGTGTGTGTATGTATGTGTGTGTATACATATATATATATATATATATATATATATATATATATATATATATATATATATATATATTTAGTGTCACAACCCCTGGTAATCCCCAATTATGGGAGGAAGCTAACTGCTTCCATCATCTGTCAATCGGCTCGTCACAAGAGTCCATCACGACAGAGACCCAATATTTTTACTGTTGCCTTTGTTATATTTGTGTTTTATTTTCTGTTATAAAGTCTTCCTTTATTTATTTATCAGCACAAATAAAACACACACACACACACACACACACACACACACACACACATATATATATATATATATATATATATATATATATATATATATATATATATATATATATATAGTCACAACCTCTCGTATGCCCTAATTATGGGAGGAAGCTAACTGCTTCCATTCTCTGTCCATCGGCTCGTCACAAGAGACCATCCAGACAGAAAGCCCAATATTTTACTGTTGCCTTTTGTTACATTTGTGTAGTATTTGTGCTGATATTCGAATCCCAGTAAGGATATGGCTAGCTGATGAGAGCTAAATAGCGAAATAGATCTATACTAGTCTCCCTTTATTTATTTATCAGCACAAATACTACACACACACACACACACACACACACACACGTATATATGTATATATTTACATAAAATATGAAACGTGGTGGAGCTATTTATTTTATTAAAATATTTACAATTTAGCCATTTGATTCCAGGATCTGGTACTGCATAACCAATACAACTATTTATTATTAGACATGAGGTAAAGATTGCCTTGATTTGTGCTTCGTACAACCATGCAGTTTTCTTGGACAATAATATGCAAGTAATTTACCACTTCCTTATTTTGCCATATTTTTCAATTTAGCTCAAAGCCCTAAGATTTCCCCCCAGTTGTTATAGGTTATAAAGAGTATATAGATTGCATGATTACAAGAAAAAAATTGCTCACATTAGGTAAATCCTGACTTATTCATTAAACTAGGAAAATGATAAACATTTAGATTGGACCTTAAAAGTTGACAGGACAAAACCTCTTGCTGCCAAGAGACTTGACTGCTATTCAGAGAAGTAAAAATAACAACAACAAACAATTTTCTGAATACAAAGTTGATATCAATTGGCTTAACCTTAAGAGATCAGTTAGAAATCAATCCATTCATTAGATTGAATATCTGAAAACAAAAGGCAATAAAACAGAAAATGACATACATGTGCTTGAGGTGACTTTTATGGATTTAGTTGCATTAGTGAAAACACTGAATAACTCTAGGTCATGGACAGATGCTGGCTACCTGTTAGCTAGCTTACATAAATCCTTTTCTGACTAGCAAAGAACAATTAGTGTGCATATCAGAGGTGGGCTGCTCCCGGTTCAGCCCAGATCAGGCAAACCAATAGTAATGGTGGTGGGAGGCTCCGCCCACCCACCTGGATGCTTCGGCGCATATGCAGAAGCATTGTGCGAGCGTGCACGCAAGTGCATCCGAACCGGTAGTAAAAAAATTGGCAACCCACCATTGGTGCATATGGAGCGGGGGGTGGGGATACCAAGATTATTTATTTAGTTGTTTGATTTGCTTGCCATCCATCTTGCTGCGAAACAAGTTTTGCAAAATCTTGCAAAACTTAAAAGAAAGTGGTGCATTTTCTATATCAGAGTGTATTACAGAACAAATTGCCTATTATGGGTAACAAAACAGATAAAATTGCCAAACATCAGAACATCAATTACAGAAGGAGCATCTCTAGTAATAGCTTTTAAAGGTACACATGGTACAAAGTAACAAAAGAAGAAAAGACTTTTCTAGATTGTAAATCACATTAACATTACTGAAGTATATCTACAGACAACCAAGCCACAGAAATATGAATAGATTTAAAAAATCTATTACATTCTGAGTTGTATTCCGATCTGAAAATCAATTTGTTTTCTTATTTGTGTTCCTAACAAAATCTAATTAATCAGTTGCCTTGCGATCCTACAATAGAACTATAACATATTCTTAGAAAGGCAAACTGGAGTGCCTGTTTCTATAAGAAATAAGAACAAGATGGCACACTTATGAGAAAATTGGTAGACTGGACAGAATCCACAATTATCTCTAGGTATAAACTGTATAAAAGAAAGACAAAATATAAAAGGATGACATATCCAAATACTATAGATCTCAGCAAAACTCTTAGATGAAAAAGGAGAACTAAAATCAGTACAAGAGCTGAAAACACAAGATAATAAATATGGAATTGTGACCCTATTTACAAATTAAAACAAGATTTAAAAAAGATCGGGAACAATATGGAATACATGAGAAACAAATGGAATTAGATAAAATATTATAGGTAATGGGAGGAAAAATCATTACAAAATTATATAATTTTCTTTTAAGATATAAAATGGAGGAAGACATGGTAAAGGAGACAATGATTAGATGGGGAAGAAATTTTGGCCATAATATAGAGTTAGAAAAATGAGATAAATTATGGGAGAGAAATTATAAATTTACGACAGCAGTAGCTTACAAAGGATACCTCTATAAAATGTTTTATACATGGCATTTTCCTCCAGTGAAATTGGCCAAAATGTACCCAAATTTATCTCCAAAATGTTGGAGATGTAGCCACAAGTCTGGAACATTTTACCATATGTGGTGAATGTGCCCCATCATAAGGAAACACTGGTGCAAAATTCGGAAATGGTTGGAAGAAATTACAGATTAAATTCAGATTATAAGCTATTTGCATCTATACTAGCAGAGAGACTCAAAAAATATTTAAATAGCTTCATTCACTCAGACCAAAATGGTTTTTTACCTAAGAGACAAATTAAAGACAATAAGAGAATGATTTTGAATACTTTGGAATATTATGAGGCTCAATCCCAAAAAACAAATGGCTTTGATGTTTCTTGAAGCACAGAAGGCCTTTGACAACGTGAACTGGCAATTTATGTTTCTACAATTGGAGCAGATAAACTTTGGTAAGAAATTTATTCAAACCATACAAATGATATATCATAAACAAACAGCAAAGATAATGGTAAATGGAGAATTGACAGATCCTATTGAAATAAAGAGAGGTACGAGACAAGGTTGCCCATTATCACCGTTACTCTTTGTCTTAACATTAGAAGTTCTAAATAGAAAGATCAGAGAAGAAGAAGAAATAAGAGGAATGAAAATTAAAAAAGAAGAATATAAGATACAAGTGTTTGCGGATGATTTGGTTTTTATTCTTGAAGAGCCACTAGAAACAGCACCCAAATTGTTAGAAAGAATAGAGGAATATGGAAAAGTAGCAGGTTTGAAAATAAACAAAGACAAAACAAAGATTATGACAAAGAATATACCAGCAAGACAAAAGGAAGAGTTGTCAGAAGCTTTGCAGATTCAAATCACAAGTAAGGTTAAATATTTGGGGATATATTTATCACCTAGATGCAGTACTCTTAAGGAGGACAATTATACTAGACTAAAACAACAAATTGCGACTGACTTGATGAAATGTGAAAATTTACAACTATCAATGATGGGAAGAATTTCTACAATCAAAATGAATATTCTACCTAGAATTTTATACCTGTTCCAGACAATCCCAATCAGACTGGGTAAGAATTTTTTCCAAGACCTAAATAAAATAGTTTTGAAGTTTATCTGGCAAGGGAAAAAAGCTAGAATAAAACTTAAACTGTTACAAGATGCTAGAACTAGAGGAGGACTGGGCTTACCTGATTGGGAGTTATACTACCAAGCAACAAACTTGATGTGGATTAAAGAGTGGATAACACTAAAAAACTCTAGACTATTGAATGTAGAAATCATGATTTACTGTTGGGATGGCATGCTTTTTTATGGTATAAGGGAACTAAAGCACATGGCTATTTTAGAAGACATTATATAAGGGAGGCCTTGTTATTAAACTGGGAAAAGGTTAAAAGATGACACTACTTAAAAATTCCAGTCTGGATATCAATGATTGAAGCATTTTCATATCCAATAATATATAAAAAGAAACAAACAGTTAGATATGTTGAAATATTGAATGCAGAGGGTAAACTCAAATCTATCCAAGAGTTGAAACAAGAAGGGATAGAAATGAATTGGTATTGATATGTACAGATACAATCTAGATATAATGAAGATAGAAAATCAAAAAGTTTTTACAATAAAATGACTGAGTTAGATAAAATCTTAACAGGCACTGGTGAAAAAGTAATTAAAAAACTATATGGATATTTATTGGAGGTTAAATTACAAGAAGAACAAGTTAAAGAAACTATGATAGCTTGGGGGAAAATTTTAGGCAATGGATTGATTTAGAGAAATGGCAGAAACTGTGGTCTCAAAACTATAAAATGACCCCCAACGAGAATTGCAAGAATAAATCAGAAAAATGTTGGAAATGTCATCAGATACCGGGTTCATATTACCACATATGGTGGACTTTTTTTTTTTTAGCAATAGCAGTAGACTTATATACCGCTTCATAGGCCTTTCAGGCCTCTCTAAGCGGTTTACAGAGAGTCAGCATATTGCCCCCAACAATCTGGGTCCTCATTTTACCCACCTCGGAAGGATGGAAGGCTGAGTCAACCCTGAGCCGGTGAGATTTGAACCGCTGACCTGCTGATCTAGCAGTAGCCTGCAGTGCTGCATTTAACCACTGCGTCACCTTGCCTCTTGACTTGCATTGAAGCTAAAAGATACTGGACTAAAATTCACACATGGTTGGAGAAAATGATACACAAACACATAGACTTTAAACCAGAAGTCTTTTTATTGGGAATTATACCAGAAATCTATAACAAAGACTTAAAATATCTGATTGTAAACATGTTAACAGCAGCCAGAATCGTATTTGCAAAAAACTGGAAAAATGAAACAATACCAAAAGAGGAAGAAGTTATTCGAAAAATAATGAACTGCACTGAAATGAGTAAATTGACATTTGAAACTAGAGAACAAGAAGACGAGCAATTTTATAAGATATGGGACTTGTTTTGTCAGTGGCTGGGGGAAAAAACTTGGAACTGAAAAATGTTTTACTCATGTTTTAACTGAAGGAGTTAAATGATAACACAATTATGCTGTGAAATAGATTAACAATGATACAATGAAAAACTGATACATCTATGAATTGAATACTTTAGAACTTTTTGTTTTAAAATGGATAAGGATAACAATGATTTTGTGTATACATGATAGAGGATCGGTGATATAATGTATAACCCTAAGAATATATTATAAGGATATCTTGTTGTTGATAAATAATTTTAATAAGAGAATAATTAAAAATTGGTATATATATATGTAGTGACTATTTAGAATATTTTGTTAAAAAATGAAGGAATAAGATTTCTGTTTGAAAGTATGATGTACAAGGACAATAATGAACATAAGCATACCCAATAGTTGATTGGTGAAATTATGCATAATTGAAAATAGTGACATACAAATATAAATGGTTGGTAAAAAAAATTCATATTGGGATTTGTGATTATATAAAGGTATACTGTTATCAAATAGGCAATCAAGAATGTAAGGGAATTAGGTTTATTGGGAAAAAAACAATAATACTAATTGTAATTGAACATATACTATACAATGAAAGTGAGGTATTTAGTTATACTAGATGAAAAAACTGTGATGATAAATGCTATTCGAGAATATGGATGCAAAAAAACGTGTAACCAAACAACATGCTGTATGTGATGATGGGGTTTTTTGTGTGTGTATGTGTGTTGTTTGTTTAATAAAAATAAAAAAAAATTTTTAAAGGGGGAAGAGTTCTGTTCCCCCCCTTTCTTTCTTTCTTTCTTTCTTTCTTTCTTTCCCTGCCAAAATAATTCTCAGAGGCACCTGTGAAAACAGTTCATGCCCTTGGTTTTTTATCAGTTTCTGTAAACAAGTTGCAAACCCTTCAGCTGCAAAGTTAGTATAGTCAAATAAGAAGACAGATACGTTGTTTCAAAAACCCCAGCTTCTGACCTCCAAGTGACAGTTAATTTTTATCTTCTATAGGAAACAAAGTTCTTTATATTTCTTTTAGTGTAGTTTAATAATAAGGAGTAGGAAGAATTTTTAAAATAAAAAGGAAGGTTTTAATCCAGAAGTTAAAAAATAAAGCAACAAGTATTGTAACTTGTGGGTTGTTGTGAGGGAAAGACACGCAGGAGCCATGGTGCAAGACAGATCTTTATTATAACACAGGTGACAAGCGATTCAAACGTTCCCTGAACGGTCAGGGTATTTATACTAGCACTCAGACCAACTGTCAAAACGACCAACCAATCAGGTCGCAGCTGGTATTTGCATATTGAATATGCAACACTCCTTCCCCCCAGTTCTAAAGACCAAATGACCAGCCAATCAGGTCGCAGCTGGTATTTGCATATTCAATCTCTCTCCTTCCCCCCAGTTCTGCGCATGCTCGGCCTCGCTGTTTCAAGATGCTGGTGAGTCCTTCGTAGCTAAATTTTAGAACCAGGAAAGAAAGCAGGTCCTTTGGGATCTTTGCAGCGGGGAGGCTCTCGTAGGTTTTAGGGAGGCTCTCGTTGGTTCGAGAAGCAAGCGGTGGCCTTTGCAGTGGAAGGAGGCTCTTGTTGGTTTTTTAGTTTAATAAGCGGCGCGGAACTAGGCTTTTGAATAGGCTAGCGGCGGAGCTGTAGACGGAGGCACAGCAGAGGCAAGTGGATTGCACAGGAGTAGGGCGTGCTCATGGTGTAGAGGACAGTCTGGTGTCTGTTGTGAGTGTGCTAGTGTTGGAGAGGCTGTGCGGTTGTTACTTCAGATGTGCTAAAAGTGGTTGCTGTGGAAACTTCGGTTACTGTTGACAGCTTCGGCTCTTCAAATTTATGCAGGCTGAGCCCCTTCAACTTTAGACAGGCTGAGAGAGCGTAGCCGGTGTGTGCTAGGTGGCAGCTTGAAGAACGAGGCGGTTGTTGAACGCAGCGGTTGGAACGAGGCGGTTGGAGTGCCGTAGGAACAGCTGGCGGCAGGCAGGCAGGCAGGCAGGCAGGCACAGCTGGCGCAGGCAGGCAGGCAGGCAGCGGCCCCATGCGCGGTTTAGCCGTCGCGGTCCATAGCTCGTCCCTGAGTAGCGGCGGCGGCTCCAGTCGAGGTTAAGCGTAGGAAGCCCGTCCCTCGGACGGATGGAGGCTGCGCCTGGGAGCTTACTGAGGTTGGCTACAACCGGAGGCCATGGCGGTGGGTACTGCTGTTGATGTCGCTTGCTGGCCGTAGCGGCGGCCCTGACAGGCCCTCAAGTGGAGTAAAGAACAGAACTTTTTTTCTGCGTTCACGTTGGCTGATGATGTTCCCTCGCTTCTGTCTTAGGCTCTGCGGGAATCGCATATCAATCCCATCCTCGTCGCCAGTATTGTAACTTGTGGGTTGTTGTGAGGGAAAGACACGCAGGAGCCATGGTGCAAGACAGATCTTTATTATAACACAGGTGACAAGCGATTCAAACGTTCCCTGAACGGTCAGGGTATTTATACTAGCACTCAGACCAACTGTCAAAACGACCAACCAATCAGGTCGCAGCTGGTATTTGCATATTGAATATGCAACAACAAGAAGCAGAAGAAAAAGTATCAACCCATTCACTTTAAGAGGAGAGATGGAGAATGTTATGAGCATTTCAATCTAAAAAAATAGTTACAAAGGAAAAAAACTTTCCACAGCGATCCCATTAGGATTATTTTTACCATTCAGTTCTTTTGTTTAAGGATCTAATTTGGCTTTAAAGAAACATTTCTTTGGGCAGTCTTTACCAAAATAGAAAAAATCCCTCACCAGATGGACTCACTTTCTTTTTTCACTTCCTTCCTTCCGGAGCATCCTGATTTCATCAGCCTAGGGGCTACCTGTTTACCGCAGGCTTGAAGCACTTCCCTTGGGTCTATCAGGGATTTTGCGATATCCCTGAGATCAGCAAGGCTTTGTCTTCCTGATCACCATCTCTACAGGATGGTTTAGTTCTCAATGGACCCTCCAGCGGCAAAAGTGTCAATGGCAGTCTCAAAGTATCGAGACCGCACATTGTAACATCGTGACGTGGCTCTTCCTTCCCCTGAATTGTAATCTTAAAGGCTAATAAATAATTTTTAGATTCTGCAAATGATCACTCAATCTCCTAAATGCTACACAAATGTTAACAGTAAACCTGGAAAGTAGTATACAATTTAGATTACTTTATATTATCTACTTTGTGAAATCTACTTTTATAAAAGAGTGACATATAATGTCAGACTACTAATTTGCAATGCTAGTCAGCACTGATGATTTTAATGAATGCAGATAAGACCATTGATATGATACAATTCAACTTTTGTGGGTCAAGTGTGGTTCTAATATGAATTTTCTAATTTTGTATTAATTGGATTACAATGTGGTATTCTCATTTCCTTTATTAGAATGGAATTATTATGTATTAAGATATCTCATGGAATTTGTCATCAGTGCTCTTTATCTTGTCTTATATTTCATTTGACATTGGAACAACTGGACTGTCTTTCCAGACATGGAAAGGATATTCTGGATATTAAAAACAGCTGGATTAACCAAACTTTTTTCATGCCAATGTTAAATAATTATAATGTTCTATATTAAAATCTATTGATATAGAAGAATGGTTTGAGGCAATTCGGTTTGAGCAAGTGTCATATATACTACTTCTCAGAGTTTTGATGTGTTGGTGGAAATCTGTAAAAATTTGAGCTTTACTTGGGTATTTGAATACTTGAGATACGTAATTTTTCTTGGAAAAAAATATTTGTAGATGCAAATATTTCAAATTGTTTGTCTCAAAATAATGCTGCTTTGAGATGGTTAAAAGTCATAGGCAGCTTACTGAGAAAGGTAAATGTTGGAAAAATGAATATTATTCCAAAGTTAATATATGTATTTAATATATATGTAATATATGGATTTATAAAAATTCCTAAATTAACACTTTTAGGAGACTCAAAGTAAATTGACAAAGTAAGAATG
The DNA here is from genome assembly GCF_009769535.1 of Thamnophis elegans. Classification (NCBI taxonomy): domain Eukaryota; kingdom Metazoa; phylum Chordata; class Lepidosauria; order Squamata; family Natricidae; genus Thamnophis; species Thamnophis elegans. The sequence goes on along the minus strand of NC_045541.1, from coordinate 105,825,725 downwards.
ATTTTTTGTGGGATGGGAGCAGAGAAGAACAAACTCTTAAGTCTTGTTTATTTAAATTACAGTTACAATGAAGACTTTTAACTTTCCTCTCTTTATGCTTTACCACTGGGCATATATTTTAATTGTCTTTTTTTCTATGGAATTCAAGTGATTAAACTATGGAAGTTATGATTACAAAGATAGTATGCAGTCACTTTGTCATAGTAGGGTTATGGTTGTCTCCTTAGTCATAATTGTTAATTGTTTTTAACATTAACTATTTTTTGGCATATTTAGAAGAAGTAGGGATGGAAATACAATTTTGATCCTTGCACAAACAATAAATTTACACTTTGGCATTAGACCAGAATAAGAAGGAAAGATTAGTTTATTTCGTTTATTTATATTGGAATTCATAGACTAATCAGGTTATTAATGCCTTAGATAAGATTATTGCGTCATTTTTTAAAAACACTTTGGTTAAAACTTTCTACAATATGAATTTGGATTTTCTAAAACAAAAAATGGCAGCTTATCCAATTAAATGATGTTTTGTATTTTGGTGCTTAAGCATTAACTTCTAAAATTTCTGAACCATTGAAATGTGTTTTGAATTATTTTAAATCTTTGGTATTTTTACAGACAATTACAGATTATTCATAAATGGGATATTGGTTATTTGCTGAAAGAATATCAGTTACATAGAATAAACAGTTGGAATACTCAATATTAATAAATCAATTATTAATGGTCATAAAGAATGTTAAGTATGCCCTTATGGTCTTAATATTAAATTAATCCATATTAACTAGACCTCCCAGAGAATGTTTTAAAAGATTGGCTAGCAATCATTGAAATTGTGAAGGAAACATGGGTTTGTCTCACCTTCCTCATAGTTTGCTTTAACACTTATTTGGTTTTGGGAAATCAGAGTAATGTGATTTAAAGGTGTAAATGTAATTTTGAATTGTAGACTACTCTTTCATAATGAAAAGGAAACCCATGACAGGCTTACATTCTTGAAATGCTGTCCTCATTTGGCTGATGAACTGATTGTTTATCAACATAATTAAAACAAAATAAATATTATTTCATGTGCTCAGTGTTTAACCTTTTGTTTAAAAGCAGCTATTATTAACATATGTATTTTGTTGCTTTTTCCCTCTCTTTTACATTTTCCTTCTTTCTTTCTCTTTATGTCTTTATGAACGGTAAAATATACTATGTGGTCATAGATCATAATAAAGAATTCAGAAGAAAAACTGAAGCAGACTGTGGTAAATTGTCTCAAAATTTTGATTTTGCTATATACTAAAAACATTGGTTAAACATTAAGCAAATAGTTAAAAAAGCCAATCCTATTGGAGGGTTTATTGAAAAGAAGATAAAGGAATTATATATAGTACTGTCTTTATATGCTTAAATGGTGCAGACCTATTTAAAATACCCTCTACATTTTTTATTACAACGTCCCCAAAAAAAGCATCTAAAAAATCTGAAAATAGAAAAGATCAAAGTAACCCAAAATAAAAATAATTTAAAAAATAGAAAAACTTTCTTGTTTTCACAAAACAACAGACTTGTATCAGGGTCTTTTAAATTAAAAAAATGAGGAAGACCTAAGACAACATATAGGGAGATTTTAAAATTAGGCACTGTGTGAATGTAATGGAGAAAATGAGGTTTTATACATTTTATACATTACATTTTCTTTTCTTTCTTTCTTTCTTTCTTTCTTTCTTTGTTTCTTTCTTTCTTTCTTTCTTTCTGTTCCATGTTCATAGAAAATTCCTAGTTCAAATTTGTCATTAAACTTGAAGGTTTAATATTTAAAGTTCTGGATATTTTCACTCTATACTTAATAAATGGTTGATATAGCTATGTCCTGAATTTTTAGAAGTTGTTTTTATATCTAGATAAGACACATCTCAAATCTTTGGCATCTATCATTTTTAAAAAACCAGAGAACAGATCAAGATTGCTTCTTTAACCAAGAAACACTTGATTTCAATCATGATTTCTCAGTGCTAGAACCAAATTCACACACAAAAAAAATCAACAAATGTTTTCCCCACTATATTATTTTCTAATAGCATGGGGCAAACAAACAGACATTTAATAGCCTTTACTGTTGTTACAGTTTAGCATTAAAATAGACTTAGGCTATAGACTCTCATCGGCTACTAGACTAATATAGCCAGTCTCGGTAATAGCCCTTATGGCTGGTTTGCACCATTTTAACACTAGATGTTGTCTCTTTCCTAAGATGGAAAATCTATTCCAAAAATTCATATTTGCTTGGTCTAGGTCATTAACACATGCAGCTAAGGTATTTGGCTCCTTTTGAAGGGAACTATATTTAGTTATTATAGTTTTGATGTTAGAGAAAACATTTCAGTGTCAAATTAGAGTTGCAGCTATTACATAACAATAAAAAACATACTGTCACTGAAAGCAAAAAGTCTTCAAAGTAAACATTACATCAGCAGCCAAAGCATTCCCATTCATTGCTTTAGGAAAGGGGCTACAGAAAAAGGAGTTCCAAAGTACCTCTCAAATTGTTTAATGTTATTATTTTTGAGCTAAAGCCAATTTGCTCAGGGTCATCAATTTGAAATAAGGACAACAGATCTCATTCAGGATTGACCTGGTGATGACCAAGGATAGTCAAATGCTAGGTAATGTCACAGTGCTAAGACACTCTTTCTATAATTTCTACTAAAATAAAAAAAAACATTCTGAGACAGAGAAACATGGTTTTGAAGTAAAACAAAAAACAAAACAATACAATAAAGATAGCAGCTTTCAGAAAGAGTTTTATTCCTAGCTATGGAATGCAATTCCTGAACAGTGAAGCTTGCTTCTTACTTCTTCTGCTTTCAAAGAAGTCAAGAACTTTCTTTTTCCAAATCTATGAATTGGAAGAATAATTATGTAAAGGATGTTTAGTTTAAAAAAAGAGGATTTTAAGTGGTTAGAAAACTAGACACTGTACAAATAGATGACATTTACTTGTGGTGGTGGAGGATCTCATTTGTTTTACATTTGTTTGATAATATTGAGCATGGTCTTACTAAATATACTTATTATACAGCAATGACAATTTTTTAAAGATATATTTATACATTTAGGTATCTCAGGAGGCTACATGTGTTTTAGAAACAAGTCCTACTGATTTCAGTACAATTTATTCTCAAGCAAAACGGCATGAAATGCTTCAACTTTAACACCATTACTAACCCTCCTTTTCATAAGAGATTTTCACAAATGCTTAAATTGTTTTCAACATATTCATAAAGCATTACAACAAGCTAAGTACACAACTATAATATGTGTTTCTCAACCTTGCTAGCTTTAAGATTTCTAGACTTCAACTCCCAGAATTCCCCAGCTAGCTTGTTGACTGAGGAATTCTGGGAGTTATTGAATTGAGAAACATTGATGTAGGAGATAGAGTTAAGGTGTCATGTAAATGTTTAATTACACAGATTGACTTTGTTGCTTTGTGGATGCTTTTTTAGAATCATAACATCTATTCTCTCCCCTCCTCCCCACCTCTCTCTCTCTCTCTCTCTCACACACACACACACACACACACATACACACACACACACTTCCTTCCTTGGACGATTATTTTAATGTATATATGCTACAGTGACAAAATCTACAAACTTGGAATTTCTGGCCATTCTAGGAAGCAAATATAGCTCTCCTACTGCATGCAGTGCTTTGAGTCAGTGCCATATTTTTTCCATGGAATTTTTGTAGGAGATGGCAAGGCTGAGCCTGAGGGAGGGGTCAAATGCGTCATCAGTCATGAGTCCCTGCACACCCACAAGAGTTCTAAGTCCAGCCCATCTTGAATGCCTTTTTTAACACTTACTAATTTCCATTGACCATTAGGAGCTCAGATTCTTGTAGCGAGCTTAAGCTCACAATAAATTTTTATACTCATTAGAACTGCCTGAATCTCCTGATTCCTCGGTGCTTGACAATTTCAGTGTTAAAATCCTTGTATACTTTATTTCACAGAAGAATTCAGTTACTGTTACACAAAAAAGAGAGAGAATGGAATAAAAATAAGCAGGCTTCTGCTGTATAATTTTTTGAAGATTCTCCGTGATCTTTATTTAGAAGAAAAGTTACTAATATTTTTGGAGTCATTCATTACAAAATACATTAATTTATACCTCTAGGAAGCTCTCTTGGAATAATTAACATATGGATGCAACAGGCTGAAAATAAAATTTGATTCCAAAAATTACATTTCCCAAAGTACTGACTTTCTACTTAAGAAGAAGAAAAATGAGCAAAAATGTGGTTTATTTGCACTAAAGAATAACATTTGAGAATTATTATTAGATTATGGATTTGATCAGAAAATCATGCCATTTCATTTGGAAATTTAAAATAATTGTTTCAAACAATATAAACATTGTAGATGTTTCATTTGGAAATTTAAAATAATTGTTTCAAACAATATAAACATTGTAGATGTTTATATTGTATATTCTATTACATTGTAATAAAAGCAATTTGAAAACTCAGTGTTCCAATGAGGAGGAAATTGACTTGACTTCTGCAATGCACTTTATATGAGACTGCCCTTGAAGACTACAGGAATCTTCAGTTGATCCAGAATACAGTATCGTAGGCAGTAATGAGCATGCTTCAGTATGCCCATGTAACAACTCTATTTTGCAAGCTGCACAGGTTGCCACGTTTGCTTCTATGTAGGATTCAGGGTGTTGGTCACTACCTATGAAGCCCTACATGGCATAGGGATTGGTTACTTAATTGACAATATGGTCAATTTGATCGAGCAGGGTTGGCTGGGTCTGGGTTCCATCAATTTTAACAATGATACTATCAGAGCCTGAAAGCACACCTTCTCTGCAGCAGGACCTGTCCTCTGGCTTGAGGTTCCTCCCAAGACCGAAATGACCTCCACCCTATTAGTATTTTGAACACCCTGTAGACATGGCTCTTCATATGGGCCTTTAGAAAGGATAACTGATGCCTCCTTTCTTCCTTTTCTTTGTTCCTCTCCAAGTTTGGCTTTCTTTGCCTTGTTCTGTTGTTGTATGCTCTTCCTATGTTTTTGAATTGTTCTTTGGTTTAAATGTTTTTTAACCATTTTTAAATTGCCCATAGTCTGTTTTATTATTAAATCACCAAATCCAAAATTTCCCAGGGCCTGAAAGGGAGAAAGATGGAGCAGTACCATTTGTGATTGCAATGATAAATATGTTGTTTATTTCCCACCGACACTGTTTTTAAAGTTTTCCTTTTGTCTTATATTCCAGTCACATTCCAGTCTCTCAGCCACTTCTGGGAATAGATCAGGTATTAACATGAATGCACAGTAGTGGCCTGTAGCACAGAGAAAACTTTTTGGATGGAGAAGCACGTGCATAAACCTATAATCTAGAGATTTGTAACTTCTGGGTTGTTGTTTTTTCTCAAATCTAAGCTTAAATATCTCAACTTCTGCAAGGTACTGAAATTATTAAATGTTGAACAAAGAATTTTATGTAAATTGGAAGGCCAAATGCTATGCATCTTGCATATGTTCAGATATTCTTGGATAGCAATAATTCAACTGACTAAAACAAGCAGGGCTGATTCAAACCAAAAAGCTAGTAAAATGCAGTGGTTAAAATGTAGAACTTAACCTAGAAATTAGCTCTCATTTTCACCTGTCTACAAAGCCATTGGACAAATTTTGTCCAGTTTACTTAGCTCAAACTAATACACAATTATTGTGGGCATAAGATTAGCTCAGACCCTTCAGATTTCAGAAAAGCTGAGATATAAATGCAAAAGATATAAAGTCTGATTAAATGTTTCTCCAATTAGGAATTATAACAGAATTTATTAATATACAAATGTATTATTTGCTCATCTAAGCAGATATCTACAGAATTCAAAATGAATTACTAACAATTTATATTCAACTTTCATTTTGTCCAAATAATTTCAGTATGTGGTTTTATATACAGTAATAATATAGAAAGTAAATAGATGATTTTCTCATGGGGAAAATCTATCTCTATGATTCCTAAAAGTGGACACAATGACTTGATAGCACATTATCAATTAAAGAGTCACAAAGATTATTCTCTATCACATAAATTGCTTAATCTGGGTTAGGATACAGTTCATATGTTTTGCTCCTGTTTTTAAGAAAATTGTCCATTTTCCTAATTTGTGTAGTCTAAGACAAAAAGCAGGTTTGTGTCTATTTGAATTATTTGCTATTTCTATTCAGTATTTCCTGTGATGCTTGTTAGTTTCTGAATCTCAGGTAGAGGTATAAAATATAAAGTTAACATCAACATGCTTCTGCTTTTAACTAACACATATTCTGTCCTACATATGAATTGGCAGAATTCTGATTGGTTGAAAGTTTGATTTGAAAATAAACTGCAGAGGTGGGTTCCTACCGGTTCGCACCAGTTCAGTAGATCCGGTTTGTCAAATCTACTGAACTGGTTAGAAGAGGTTCCACTGGTGGACCCGGAAGTAAGTTCCGGAAGGCCTGCCCTGGCCCTGTCGCTCACTCACCATGCCCGTTCCATCGCAGCTCGCTTGCTCCCCCACCCGTCTGCACTAAACTAGCCCAGCCCGCCGCTCACTGTGAGTGGGCTGGAGTCGACCCACCCGCGACTAACACAGGTTTAAAAGTGCGGTGGGTCCTCCCTTAGTTTCATTTTGATTCACCTTCCAGCAGCTTGCTGCTTCCCTCAGGTAAGCAACTAAGCACGAGGAAGGGTGGTGGTGGTGATGGGGGCAGCAGGGCCGGTGGGGGCGGCAGGGGTGGTGGGAGGCTAGCTAAGCCAGCTTGCGACTTTCATGAGGGAAGGCTTTCAGGCGTTGCCTCACAAAAGCCGTGAACTGGCGTATGCCACGTGGCCCAAAGGGGGATGCCGCAGCGGCCTAGCTTACGCCAGCTCATGGCTTTGGAGGGAAGGCTCATTTGAACAAATCAGAGTATCAGATAAAAAGAGTTTCTCAAATTTTGATGGCACAGATTTAAGAGCAGAAATGAATTTGTTAAAAGATAAGAGTTTATCATTAATACTGCCTATTCAACATAAAGTTCTACTTAAAAATGCTTTATCTCTCATTTTCCCAGAGTGATCCAAATTAATATATATATATTAATAATATATATTTAATATATATTTGTGCTGATAAATAAATAAAGTAGTCTCATCATGCAGAGGACTACTGTTTGACAAAGAGAACTCCACTTCATTCATCACACAAAACTTGTACTATTCCTTATCTCCTAAAAAATTATATTGTAATTAAATGTTTATCTAAAAATGAAATTAATGGATTATCTTCTGTCACTGAAATCCAAGTAATATAACTCATAACTTTAAATAACTATTTGTGCTATATTAAGTAACTAAATAGAATAAAAATAGAAAATAACGGCATTGGAAGCGATCTTATAGGACATCTAGTCCAACCCCCTGCTCAGCAGGAGACCCTATAACATTTATGACAAATGGCTGTCCAGTCTGTTCTTGAAAGCTTCCAGTGATGAAGCACCACCAGTTCTGAAGGCAAACTGTTCCATTGCTTGATGGTTCTCACTGTCAGAAAAAATATTTTTATTTCTAGGTTGAATCTCTCCTTGATCAGTTTGCATCCATTGCTTCTTGTCTGGCCTTCAGGTGCTTTGGAAAATAGGTTGACCCCCCCTCCTCCTTGTGGCAGCCCCTCAAATATTGGAACACTGGTCCTTCTCTTCACTAGACTATCCATGCCCAATTCCTGCAACCATTCTTCATACATCCAGTCCCTTAATCATATGTGTTGCTCTTCTTTTCACTCTTCCTAGAGTCTCAACATCTTTTTTACAGTGTGGTGACCAAGACTGGATGCAGTATTCTAGGTGTGGTCTTACTAAGCTTTTATAGAGTGGTATTAGTACGTCATGTGATCTTGATTGAATCCTTCTGTTAATGCAATGTACGATTGCATTGGCTTTTTTGGCTCCCACAGCACACTGATTTATTATTAATGATGAATTATTAACTAATAAAATAATGTAACATGAGAATAAAGGAGAATCCAGACTTTGACTTTGAATTTATTATAAGGAGTCTGTTTTATTTAGTACTACCCCAATGAGAAATAGAACCCTACACAAACTAGGTATTTTTAAAATCATTCACACTTAATTTCTATGGAGAGTCAGTCTTGCAGGTCATGGTTGTCCCAAAAGTGCTTTTTCAAGAGGCAACTGAACTTTCTTGGCTTTTCTTTGAAGATGTTTTTAAAAAAAAGAGATGAAGAAGCTTCTTGGATGAAAAGTGAAACATTTTCAAAGAAAAGCCAGAAAGTCCAGTTGCCTCTTGAAAAAGCACTTTTGGCCATTTACACTTAAGTAGGTTAATTTTAAGAAAAGGGCATGCTTGTATACCTCTTGTAGTTATATAATACACACCCACACCCACACACACACACACAATTTTATTAAAGATTTTTTTACAAAGTTAAATGATAAACACGAAACAACATAGAAGAAAACTAAAATATGAAAACGATTTTAAAAGTGTTGAAAACAAGTGAAAGCAAATAAAAAAGGCAAAAAGATACTTAAAGTACTTAAAGACTTCTGATCGCCTTTACAGCAGCTATGGGCATACTTAATACCACTTCCTTCTTCACAGTTATATAACGTAGTTCCTTTCTTCCCATATACAGTTCTTTTTAGTTGGTAGATACAGAAATCACCTGCTCATTTTTATCAATTTTCAGCAAGATGTCTGTAAGTGTTCCAGTCTTTTTAAAAAAGTTGTTGTTCCTTCCCAAATCAAACAGGTCAATTTGTTGCTATTTCTGTATTCTTCCATCTTTGTGCATGCGGTATAATAACCTCACTGCCTTTACTATACTTAAAACCAATTCTCCATGAGTCCCCCCCCCCCATTTGACTACCTTTTGTTCCTTTGGACCTCAGGTTTATAGGAATATTTTAAAATTAAGATTAACAGGTAAAGCAGACACCTTTGTGAAAAGCTACAATAATTCAGAGTCAAGTTTTAGAACTTAACTTTTTAAGGAGTCTTTAGTCTGCATTCCCACTTGTGACACTCATTTTCTGAATTTAAAAATTATATCAGCTAGAATATTTATTCCATTTAAAAATAGCTTTCCTGCTTTTAGTTATGCATTGTCACTATTCACAAGTCCATAAGAAGAATATGCTATATATGTTTGTTTCTTGTTTCTATTCTACTCCTCTTTTGGATTGGCTTATATGGGCTTTCTAGCAAATACCCATTGCAATTTTGTTATAAGGTGGCCAAATACTGGGGGAGCTTCCCTTCTTAAATTTCTGAACTATTAGAAATAACACAGATTCCTCACATTACATTTTCCAAATACTATACTTAAAAAAGTTATATTAAACAATCATAGTAGTAGTATTTTCATTAAATATCCTTTAAAACTATGCCTTTTTGGAATGTATTACTAGCAAAGATAATCAATGTACTCTTAAAGGCAAGGGTTACTGTTTCTTCTGTTGTAGACATAACTTTAGATCTATTGTAAAAGTATTATAGCAAGTACTGTAAACTTTTTGTCTTTTAATTGCTCATGTGCTTGCAATTCAAACATAAAAACTAACAATGGGCCCCTCTGATACTTCTTTCTTTTGACTGTCCATCTACAATATTCACCTATGAGACATCATAGCTCATAAGGCTTTCAAGAAGCAAAATCAGGCCTTGACTCAGAGCTGCTGCAGGAAATGGCAATCCAATGTCAAGATCTCTTTCCATCATATTTAGTCATGCAGTCTTGTTCCAGGACTATATAATACCCAATAATATAGAATGGAAACAGGAGATCCACAATGCAGCATTGTGAAACATGTAATTAATATTAAATATTAATTTAAAGGGATTGGGAAACAGTACTACTTTATGGAAAAAAAAGCATAATGTCAATTTAGCCTCACATATGAAGTCTGTCCTTTAGCCACTATTTTTGGGAAAGCTTTTGTGAACTTGAAAAAAACTGATCTTCAGCTGGTTTAGTCATGACAGTGCTATTAAAATTTTTGTCATATGAATACCTGTTTTTTCTTTCCGTTCTCCCTTTTTTGGCTTCTATACTTTTTATTCTCAGTTTATGTTTTGCCTTTGAATTCTTTTTTCTTTCTTATCCAATGAATTTCTGATAAAACAGGAACATTAAAAAAATATGCTAAGAATGGTGGAAAACCTTACTCTCAATAAATGCCTTTCAATGCCTTTCTTTCCATTGCAGACATAATTCCTTATGCCACAACTTAGACCAAAATATATCAATTTGTATCATTTCTGAAATTCTTCATGAGTAGTTTGCTTTCTTATACCTTTAATAGTCCACAAATAACAAGAGCAGAAGAGAATGGCTGTAAGAATGCAAAACTAACTTCAATGAGAAACTGATTATATCTCACAAAGTAGGATATATTCATTTGGATGTGTTCAAACTTTACTCAATAGTTATTCTAATGCAAGTGAACTGAGTTGAACACATTTTGTCTTATCTGATTTGAGGATTGGGCTATTGTTTGTTACAAAAATATGTGTGGTAATTCTAACCATATTTATATTTAAGCATGCAGTTCTAATCATACTTACACATAAGTATTGTTTGAACATTTGAGAAAGCAGATTGGAGTTTTCTGTTGAAGATGTGGGTTTTTTAAAAAAAAATCGAATTCATTCTTTTTTTTAATGTCCTCATTAATTTATTCTTAATAATCTATCTACCACTCAAGACACTTCAAGGAGAATAATAAATACAAAAGTATTTATCCATGAGCAATTAAAATGGAAGAATTTGACCTGACTTCATGAACCATTTCTTTATCATAGAACTATTTGTGTACAATTATCACTCTCCTTACAGCTTAAAAATGGTTTTATGTGACATCAATTTGCAAGAAGATTTGAGAAGATTTAAGCAACCTCTACCACAGGTTGAAAAACAAGCAGTATGAATAATCACTACATGGCCTAATAATTCCACTTATCACCTCTACTGACAAGCAAACCAGCTACCAACTGCTATATTTTATTACTGCTCCTATTAGTTGCTGTTCTCCTCCCTTCCTAGGACTACAAGTAGTATCTTATATAAAGGAAAAGTAAAAGTAGATGTTAGTACCTCTTTGATTACACTGCATCTTCTCCACATTACTTTATTCAAGAGCTTTATTTAAGAATTTAGGTGAGATAGAATCTTGAGCAACACCAAACCATCAACACCACTGAAATTATGGCCAACGCTACTGAAGGCTACCAAGAGTTTCAGCAAAACAGTTTCCCTGTATTTTTTCCCCACATTTGTTATTCATCAGGATACTTGTCCCAGTTTTCTATGTTAAAATCAGGTCTGAAAATAGACTAAAATGAGGTCTATAGATGTTGCCTCCAAAAATGCATGTAATAATACAGCAGTAACAACCTCCCAGAAAGAAGATATTAGCAATCTACTGAAAATTGTTATGGACTTCCTGAATGAAGGCAGGATTGTTAAGAAGTAATTTTCACATCCATCTTTTTTTTTTCTTTACCTATTCTCTATGTTCTGGAGCCAAACAATCTTATTCTGCTCAATGTTATCTATGGTATCACTCATCTGTCTAAGGATTTTGGCCACATCAAAAGTTCATTCAGTAAAATAACATAAGATAATGCTCTGAGTATATCTGTAGACAAAATATAGAATTTCTTGTCTCTTTTTCTTTTGAAATACTACATCTTTTTTATGAAAGCCCTATTGAAAAAAATTCTGAAATATTTCTTTACTTGCCTTCACTGACACAAAACTGTCTCAATAATTATTTCTTTTCTATGTTTCACTATTTATAATAGTCTTTGACTCTGAAATAAATCACAGATTTAAAGTGAGCTGCATCAAGTGGGAAAGGAGCTATCCCAGAACAATATTAGGAAACAAACCAAAGTTCTAATCATTCTAGCAAGAAACTAATCTGCTACATGGTGATCACCCCATTTAGCTACTTTATGTTCAGCTAGCATGTGTATAAAGATAGCTGTTACATACACACACATGCTCACACTTATACCGGTATCTAAAATATTATATGAAAAATATGTGGGAAAGAATCTTATGTACTGATATCTTGTCTTATTGGGATATTCAATAATTTGTGTTATAGGTGTTATACTGTAGGTGTTATAGGTGATAAATAGTTGACTCCCAAGTGTAATACTTTATATTTTCCTCACAGATTTATTTTGAATGTGCACTTTGATTATGAATTCTAAAGTTTAAAGATAATACATAGAATAAATATACAAACCTAATTAATTATAAAAGCCTCTTTTATGCCCAGACGAAAATCTTAAAGTACTGTATGCTAGTCTATTTGTTTCCACTCTTCTCAGAAGGCTCTGGAGTTCTTGATATAAAAAGGATTATCAGGGATTATCAGGAGACATTTGAGTGACATTCTGCTGAGTTGACATGAGTTTTTTCCTCTCTGTTTTCTATAAAGTCATTAAAGAATGAAAGAAGATACCTCTTTGGGCCTAATGATCTTAGTTATCAAATTTATTTTTTTATTTTTTTATTTTTTTATTTATTAGACATTTATAGGCCGCCCTTTTCCCTGAGGGGACTCAGGGCGGCTTACAGTCAAAAAGGAAAGGGAGTGTAGGACAATACAAAAAGAAATGTGCACAAAGGTAAATTAAATAGTAAAACTCAACATTCACTCAACATTTGGGAGGGGCAAAAGTAAACTTATCCCCAGGCCTGACGGGCTAGCCAGTTCTTGAGGGCTGTGCGGAAGGCCTGGACGGTGGTGAGGGTACGAATCTCCACGGGGAGATTGTTCCATAGTGTCGGAGCCGCAACAGAGAAGGCTCTCCTCCGAGTAGTCGCCAGTCGGCACTGACTGGCGGATGGAATACGGAGGAGGCCAACTCTATGCGATCTGATGGGACGCAGGGAGGTAATTGGCAGAAGGCGGTCTCTCAAATAGCCAGATCCACTACCATGGAGCGCTTTATAGATGGTGAGTAGAACCTTGAAGTGCACCCGGAGATCGACAGGTAGCCAGTGCAGCTCACGGAGGATCGGTGTTATGTGGGCGAACCGTGGTGCGCCCACAATCACTCGCGCGGCCGCATTCTGGACTAGCTGAAGTCTCCGGATGCTCTTCAAGGGCAGCCCCATGTAGAGCACATTACAGTATTCCAGCCTGGAGATCACAAGGGCTCGAGTGACCATTGTGAGGGCCTCCCGATTCAGGTAGGGCCGCAACTGGCGCACCAGGCGAACCTGGGCAAATGCCCCCCTGGTCACAGCTGAGAGATGGTGGTCAAAAGTCAGCTGTGGGTCCAGGAGGACTCCCAAGTTGCGGGCCCTTTCTGAGGGGTGTAAGTTTTGTCCCCCCAGCCTGAGTGATGGTATGTTGGTCAAATTTTTGGGAGGGAAACACAACAGCCACTCGGTCTTGTCTGGGTTGAGTATCAGCTTGTTTGCTCTCATCCAGTCTTTAACGGCTTCTAGACCCCGGTTTATCACGTCCACCGCTTCATTGAGTTGGCACGGGGCGGACAGATACAACTGTGTATCGTCCGCATATTGGTGGTATTTTATCCCGTGCCTTCGGATGATCTCGCCCAGCGGTTTCATGTAAATATTAAATAGTAGGGGGGATAGGACCGACCCTTGCGGCACCCCATAAGTTAGGGGCCTCAGGGACGATCTCTGCCCCCCCACCAACACCGACTGCGACCTGTCCGAGAGATAGGAGGAGAACCACTGCAAAACAAATGGATTGTTACATCTCTTAACATGTAATAGGCATTAAAATAGTTTCCATCTTGTAGTGTCTTTCTTCTCTAAAGGATTGCTCACAATGTATTTGTGTGCTTGCAGTAAATTTCCACCAATAGATCTTGCTTTGATAAAGAGATAGCTTTGGATTTTAATATGTTCAAGAATGGTCAAAGACTTATTGATGAATGCATTATGTAGATAGCAATACATATAAACCTTATCTATAATGTCAGGTATTAATAAAACAATTTGACAAACTTTTTTTTTCTTTTGTTGGTTACTTGCAAAAAAACAACAACAACAACTCCAAACCCCTGGTCATTACTAGAACTGAGTTTTATGATGGAACTTATCTTGTAATGTTACCTCTGCCACCATAGGCAGTTCTCTTAAAAGTTTTTCCCTCTCCCAGAAATTAGGAAAAATTCGGCTTTTCTGGAAGGCCTCTGGGAATTGACTGTGAAATCATTGGCATCAATACTAGTTTTAGTGTTGTTATTGTATGGTGTTTATTATTTTTTATTATAGAACTTTGCATTCCCAATGCAAAGGTATAGTCCTTTGCACACCAGGTATAGTCCATCTGGATTGAGGCAGTAGATGAACCTCATAAATAAATAAGCAAATAAATAAATAACTGTACATCCACTCTAGCAAGGATCACTTTTGTATACAATCCTGAATTCTATTTTATTTGTCAGAATAGGATACATGCTCCTCAGATGTTAGCAATAGCATATAGATATGATTATATTGATATGCAAGATACTTTTGGGATTAGAGAGCCTCTCTTGAATGGAATAGCATGAAACTATTTGGGATAAAACTAGGGATTGGTTGCTTGTAACATCCTATTATCACTAGTAGGAAAATACGCCATTATTACTAGTAGCAAATGCTCTAGCTCAGGGGTGTCAAACTTGATTTCATTGAGGGCTGCATCAGGGTTGTATTTGACCTTGGAGGGCTGGGGTGGGTGTGGCCAGGATGGGCATGGCCAGCTTGATGTCACTCGTGTCAGGGGCACCTGTGGTGACCCAAGTGCTCTGCCAGTGAAAATGGGTCATGATCTCTGTTTTCGGCTGCGAAGGCTTTCTCTACCCAGTGCCAGCAAAAACAGAGGTCAGGGGGAGGGGGATGTTTTCATTGATTTTCACTGGTTTTTGCTCTAGAGGTACTGTGGGCTGGTCCTTTGATGTTTCCAGGATGGCCCTGTGCACCAGATCTGATACAGGTACAAGCAAGGCTGATAATCAAAACAACTTTTATTTCATTAGAAAGCATTATGTGAAAACTTCAATTGATCAAAGTCAAATAGGCAATGGAGTCTAAAATCCATCGGCAACTCCATTTTTTGCTTAGCAAAATATTGTTTACTATACACTAAAAGGGAATAGCGGGATGGACATGTATTAATGTAACTATTTTTAAGCTCTGAGGTTGTCTTTTCAATGTACCATCCAGCAAGATAAGGTAAGAAGTAGGGATACAGCAGCATACTGACATGCATTGAAATTGAAATCTCAATAGATGACTGGAGAATTCAATCATACCTTACAGTAGGGAACACAATTAGTTAAAAGGGGAAGTACAGATTTCTGAGCAGAATTATTTGGTGAAATACATGATCAAACTGTAAAAGAACTGCAAACACTTTTAAACATGACAATTCCTACAAAACGTGACATCTGATAATGAATCACTAATGGTTTACCCACCCGTTCTATACTTGGCTGAAAACTCATCATCATGCGGTATATTATTGGTATATATTGTAAAAAACCTCTCCTACACCAATTTAACACTGTAAAGGGTAGGGGTGGGGGTTCCATTTAGCAGAAAATGCTGAAAACATAGCACCATGCTACAACATTATAAAATGCAAAAGCAGAAAAATAAGCATTCGGAAAACTAAAATAGTACTAAACTACCATGTAAATTAGAAACTTGAAACATTAAGAAGTTTTTGCCTGCTTCAAAAAGACATTAAATCAGACACCACATTTCTAAGGACAACATTCTTCAACTAGAGGGTCACCATTGAAAAGGGTATTTGATACATGACGACCCACCTGGAAAGAGATAGAGCTTGGTGTTAGATTTGGGTTTACATTGTATTTTGACATTATTTAGCTCAATGGACTACAACAATTCATCATCATCTTCTTTTAACAACCCCATAATACCTTGTGAGATGGAGTCTAGCAGAGTGTTCTAATGCCCAATGCCCTTCCTGTCGCCAATGCGGAGTTTTGTTCAGCAGATATATTCTGGGTGTGCCCAGAGAGAGGAATATCTGCCTCTCCCTTAGATCGAATCAACTACAACAATTGCTGTTTGTAAAATGGCCATGTCTCACAATCATTCATGCATGTTTATATGCATATAAGCCATGGATAATGTGACTAAATGATTTAAAAAAAACCAAGCAAATAGGAGGATGGATTGTGCTATCAGTCTGTTAATGCCTAGAAACTTTGAACTAAACCTAGAAGAATTTCAGCTCAAGCAACTCATATTAACAAAGATTTAACAGGCATCCTCAAAAAGATCAAAGATAAATATAAAACTGGAACAGTTGTCAGCAGGGATGGATAACAAAAAATAACTTTCCCAAATAGGATAAAGTAATAGGGTGCTAGAATAATTATCCTATGGGAAAAATTGTGACCAGATAGATAGATTGAGCATAGGGTGAAAACATATATTGGAAATCACAATAGAGGTAAAGTATATAAAACATTGGCATGAAAATCCAGGCAAAGAAATGTGTTCCTCCTTTGTTCTTCTTCATCCTCCCTCCTATTTTTCCCTGTTAAACTTCAAAATGATCCACTAAAGATGAAAACAGGGAGATTTCAGATTGATAAAATGTACATATACCTAAATAATGGAATTTGATACTGCCAAGTTGAGGAAGACCCATTTATATTGTTTTACAAGACTGTTACAGAAATTTAGTAGGGTGTATCTATGAGTGGCTACTAGTTTTGATGGTTGCATACACTGCCTCTTAAGTCACAGGCAGAAGGCTTTAAATATTGCTAGTTGCTGGAGAGTCAGAACAGAAGAGAACTTTTTATGCATGTGCTATGTTTTTCAATTCCCAGAATCCTTTGGAAGACTACTATGTGATACGAAATGCTACACTATGTGGATCTTTGATTTGATCCAAGGCACCCCTTAGGTTCTTGCAATTGATGGATATGTGAACTTGGCCTAATACATGTGAAACATCCAGTCTTTCTGAATTGTCTGATTTCACATTGTAATGATAGTAAGTAAGGTCACCGTGTCATTTATACAGTTTGTCATACTGTACAATAAAATTCCTTTTGCATAGCTCAGAATAACATTCCATAACACAATAGATAGATTATCATGGTAGAGTTCTGGTTAGGAATTTAGAAGACTAAAAGAATAATTGTAATACTTTCTTAGCTTTGAAAACACCCTCATCTTTTGTACTCTTCAAGGCTTTCAAACATTTAGAACTCCAGCAGGTAAATTAAAGGTATTGTATTTTTCGGAGTATAAAATGCACTCCCCCCCCAAGAGGGTGAAAATTTGGATGCATCTTATACATCTAATATAGCCCTGCCCACCCATTGGCCCCACCCACTGGCCTCTGCCTCCTAGCAATTTATCTCCTTGCAGCAAATGGGGAAAATGGGTTTGTGGATGCGGCAATAGACTATGACAATCCCTGCAGCCTGAAACAGCTGATCATCAGGAGGCCCATGCTAAAACTGAAATTGAAAGTGAAATGGGTTGTTTGCTGCAAGGAGGCAAATTTCTAGGAGACAGAGGCAGATTTTTTTTCGTGAGCTAATCAGGCTAAACTGAAACAGGCTGTTTGCTGTTTGCTGCAAGGAGGTAAGTCAATAACTATAAATGCCTATAGAATGTTCAAATTATTTGACTTATTTTTTAAAGACCGCTTTATTATTGTTCTAGATAACTTAACAAAATAAAGAAGCTTTTTAAAATACATGCTTGATCTGAAGAGGCCCAGTGCTATTGTATCTTTGTTTAAATAGCAGAGCATAATGTATACTTCTAGAAAGCCACATCAATTTTAACAGCATCTGTACAAATATAGTCTGAAATGTAACACCACAAATAGTGTATATCATCTGTACTGTTTGTTGTTTGCTGCAAGGAGCTGGGAGGCAGAGGCAGATCCCCCCCCCCCCGTTTTCCTCCCCAAAAGCTAGATGCGTCTTATACTTTGGAGCATCTTATGTCCAAAAAATATGGTATATCCCATGGCTAGCTTGTACACTGTTTCTAATATTGATAATGTTGTCCTAAATTAATGGATAATGAGATGTTGTAACTATAGATTACCAAGATATGAAAAGAAGCACAAATAATTTAAACAAGCATCTTCTCAAATATGAATTTAATTTTAGCTTACCAATAACAACAGAAATCATCATCAAATATATTTATCATTACAAAAATAAAACAGGTTAAAACTTTTATCCTAATTTCAGTGATCAACATATACTCTGAATACAAATCTTATTATTCAATATTAGGGAATTTGTCACATTCATATATTTCTAAATCTAATTAATTCATTTAATAGATATGCTCTTTGAATGAATATTTTTCTTTTAGTTTAGATTCATACTAGCCCTGACATTTAGCTATATGGTTAGGTGTTTTCTTGCCAAATGGCTGCTATAGAAGTACAAGGACTTTATATAAAAGCTTTGTGTCCAGCTTCCCATGGATTATTGCTTTGAGAGAAGTTTTCAAATTCTATTGTGATTCTAGATCTATAAATCTGGGCTACAGAAAAAAAAAAACTCAAGTAGAATATTTTCAGGTCCATTTTGTGAGGGGGGGGAATCTAAAATTTGAAATGAAAGAATTGCAATTTATTATTTATTTTTCCAATATATAGACAGAATACAGTAGATGTTACAGTAGAGCTATCTGTTGTGTAAAAGTACAACAAAGAATAGATTTAATATATAGAATATATGTGCATAATATATGCTCTTTCCCTAATTAGAGATGAAATTAATATTTAAATTTACTTTCAAATTTAAAGTTCCTAGATCTATAGCAATTCCTATACTGATTTATTACCTCTGAAACTTAGTGCTCAATTATAGGACTTTATGGCTTTTGATCATAGTATCCCTTTTAGGCACCTATTTTTATTTTTCTTCTATTCTTTTATGTCTGATTCTCAGAAACGTCCTGAATAGGTTTCTTGGCAAGTTAAACCGCCCCCTCCGAGAATGCCATTGCTTCCTTCCTGGAGCCAAGGCAAGGAGACTGGCCCAAGGTCACCCAATTGGCTTTATGGAGGGACTGGAACTCAGTCTCTACTACTAGGTCAAAGTGGCTCTTATGCACCTATTTTGTAATGCCTAAACAAAATAAATATATAAAGAGAAATTAAACTACTCATCATATCCCAACCACTTGCCACTCTCCATCTCGTCTTCTTATTGGACAGAGAGAAATAATGAGAGAACAACAGGACCTCCCCCCCCACTATATATGATTGTTGTTAGTTTTTGTTTTTACATTAACTAGTATTCCACTTTTCTGCAACTAAGTTCAAAATATTGACCATGGGTGTCATGATTGTTGTCCAATCTTCAACAACTCTATAAAATAAGGCTGAAAGAGGTCCAAGTTCAGCCATACATGGCAAATGAAATTGGCTTCCTACTTTGGTTTGCAGTTTTATTTATCTGGTGATATATACCAAAGATACATCATTTTCTTTAAAAAAACAATTCTCTTTAAGATTATAACGTAATGTAAAGTTCAATCCTTTCAATCACAAATTCTTTCACTCCATCCATTTATTTACTGTAATCAGATTTTTAGCCCATTTAATCACTCATTCTTTCATTTCTTTTGAATCTTTTGTATCTTTTCAATACACATTTATACATTTTATCAATAACATGTTCATCATTTGTATACAGTTTTATTTAAACCTCACTCTTATAATGCTCAAACCCAAAAATTCTTTTATCTATTAATTATTTCTAGTAATTACACGTAAGAAAGCCATCTGATCAGCATGGCCACAAGACCAGAAGAATATTCTTCTGTCACCAGATCTTCTCTTGTTCTTGCAAAATTCTAGTTTTCGTATGTTACAATAAGTTAGCCATTTGTGTTTACTTACTATTTCTTTTCTATAAAATGTGTCTTGTGCTGTCAGCCACTACATTATTTTCAAACACAGAGTTTATATCCATATTCTTAATATGGTATGTCTAACAAAATAATTTTTAAAATTTATGCTAATCTTAGCTTTATCGTACCATAAATATCTATGCCATCCAAATCTCAATTCATATCCTTCTAACTCCAAATGGCTATTGTTTCTCAGCAACATCCACTCTTTCCTCCAAACTAAACAACAAGCTAATTTTAAATTAGGGAACCCCTCTTCATTCTTTTATATCTTACAACACTTTCTATTTAATTCGTATTCTTTTCTCCTGCACAAATTTAATTACCATAAATGCTTTTAAAAAATCAAATAAAAATGATATATGTATATTTTTTGAAAAAATGTTTGTTCATTTATTTAAACAATTTATTTATTATTTATTCATTCATTTAATTCATTTTATGGCCACCTGCTCATCCATAACTGAGCCACTTATGGAGGATTAACACAATAAAAAACCAACCATTTACTGGGAAGAGCAAATCAAATGTTTTACGCCATTTGTGGTGCAGTGAGCCTATATGTAACTCAAAGCCTGCTGGAACAATCACATCTTAAGCTCCTTCCTAAAGGCCACCTAGGCCAATACAGTAGCAGAGTTGGAAGGGACCTTGGAGGTCTTCTAGTCCATCCCTCTGCCTAGGCAGGAAACCCTATACCGTTTCAGACAAATCCAACATCTTCTTAAAGACTTCCAGTGTTGGGGCATTCACAACTTCTGGAGGCAGGCTGTTCCACTGATTAATTGTTCTGTCAGGAAATTTCTCCTCAGTTCTAAGTTGCTTCTCTCCTTGATTAATTTCCACCCATTACTTCTTGTTCTACCCTCAGGTGCCTTGGATAATAGTTTGACTCCCTCTTCTTTGTCGCAACCCCTGAGATATTGGAACACTGCTATCATGTCTCCCCTAGTCCTTCTTTTCATTAAACTAGACATACCCAGTTCCTGCAACCGTTCGTCATATGTTTTAGCCTTCAGTTCCCTAATCATCTTTGTTGCTCTCCTCTGCACTCTTTCCAGAGTCTACACATCTTTTCTACATGGTGGCGACCAAAACTGAATGCAGTATTCCAAGTGTGGCCTTACCAAGGAATTATAAAGTGGTATTAACACTTGATTCGTGAGCACCTGTCTACCCTAGGCCAGAGCTATATGAATCTCATCGGAAATAATATTCTACCACAGACAAGGAATGACTCCTTGATCCCAAAATAGCATTATTTAATTGATGAGCTCAGAGCCTACCAACCTGATCAGATTTTATAGGCAGTGAACAAGCCATAAATATCTATGACTTGTGCTATGAAGGGATGATCACTAGCACCTTGAATTGTACCAGAACTCCTATTGTAATCATGACACCTAACAAAGTTATGGTTACATGAGTATATTATTTACACAGGGGCAGCACAATGGATCAGTGGTTAAAATCTGGGCTTGGCAGCTGAAAAACCTGGGTTCAATATAAATGCTGCGTAATGGGGTGAGCTCTCATTACTCACCCCGGCTCCTGCCAACCTAGCAGTTTGAAAGCCTACAAATGTGAGTAGACTAATAGGTACTTTGGTGGAAAGTTACAGCATTCTGTACTTTCATGCTGGCCACATGATGCAGAAATATTTTTCAGACAATGTAGGTGTCATAGTTCTGAGTAATGCTTACAATTAATTCAAGACTCTGAGACCGTAGCTTCCTCAAAAATCCTGTTTATTGGATATATCATATCGGAAAGGTCAAATGTGAAACCAACGCTGAATGATTCTCGCATTTTGGTATAATTAAAGAACTAAAGAATAGATACTGCCCACCCCCCTTGTGTCACAGGTCACGTTAACCAACCAAACAGATGATGAACCACTCCCTTCTGCCGTTGCTAGGGCACACTGATTTGGCCTTGGTTCTCAGGAGCCTTATCCTTTTTATGTCTGGAATATTGGAGGAAAACATTCTACATTCCATAAGTCCCCCCATAAGCATGGCAATTAAGAAACAAAGCAAGAAAAATATGCTTCAGCTAGAGTCATTTTGAGAGTTGACAGTAGGCTCTCTCAGCTGAGAATCAGAGATGAGTACTGCACCCCTTGAATTGATCACAATTGGACAGGGGAGATTTTTAAACCTTTTAAAAATAACTATTGCAACATTTTGAACCAGTTGTAGGTTCTTAAAAGTCTCATGTAAAGCACATTACATTAATCCAGTTGTACTGTATAAGGTATGAGTGACTGTGAAAAGGATATCCTGCTTCAAGAATAGTTACAATTGGTGCACGAGGTGAATCTGTGGAAAGACTCTTATGACCATAAACTACCATTTGCTCTTTGGCTAGCATCTGCTCTTCAAACAGCAACTGTGAATTCAAGGGTGCCATAAAATTGCATATCAATTTTGTTCAGGTAAATGCTATCCCATCCAGAGCTACATATGGAAGCTCCTTGGCAATAAATGGCCCATACACCCACAGCCATTTGGTTTTACTGAGGATGCTCTAAGCAAGATCCCAACAACTTCCAGATACTGTGACATAACTTTGATAGCACCACTTGGTCAATTTAAAGGTTAAGAAGTATAACTGGTATCATTGTAGGAGAAGGAGTTTCAGAACCTGGGGGCGGCTGTACTGGTGAGACCTGGTAGCAGGTGCTTTTGGCCAGTTGAACCAGGAGAGAAAGGTGAGTCTTCAAGACCATGTTCCTGCAAGATGAATTCTATCCCATTCAGAAAAGGTAAGGTACTTAAGTACCCAAACTTAAAAATCACTTATCTCCAAGACCTATATAACCTATCTACTCTCAGTGCATGGAATTTTTAATTATTTTCAGGAAGGAAGATCTTGGCTACTCATTACACTCACTACATAAGACAATCCTCCATATTAACAAACCCTCCCCCTGCCCCAGTCCCCAGTTGAAAAGATTAGAATTTCTGCTCTTCTTATCTCTTGGAGAAAATTAACTCATATATGGTGAAATAAGAAGAGGTAGCAAGAGGAAGTCTCTAATTTTTCACTGTCCTGTGAAGTTTCCACTACTGGACTCAAAGTAGACTGCTCTGACTGGCAATGCTATTAGTAAGGGGCATTCATTCAATAGACTGAATACAAAGTGAATGCTAATCTTGTGAAGAATTCAACAGACAACTTTGTCATTGTGATTTCTGGAAGCAAATTTGATTTTAGGGTAGAAGAAGCTGAGCCTGCGTAACTTCGGACTTCCCAGAATGACCTCAACACATACAGTTGCCATATTAAAAATCCCATCTCACTTGGATCCCCTCTTTCTAACCATACGGCAAAGGACAACTCAATCTTTTTTTTTAACACACCTATAAATGAATCCATAAATGTGACTACAAAACATCTGTTACATCTGCAACTCAAAATGGGGCAATGGGCAATAATAAGCAAAGATGGTGCAATATGAAGATATGTTGACAGGTCTTTGAATTAAATCCCATCTTTAGATAGCTTTTGCATAGATTTTTAGGACTGGCTGTGACTAGCCCAAAAGGAGACCTGCATATCTATTTACTGCCACTTAGTGGTCATCTATACTTTTGCAACCTAGATATACTAAACTTAATAAATAATAACATTTGACTCAGTAACTCACAGCATAGAAAATAAAGAAAAAATAGATGGTGAAGGAATATTTGAAATAAATCTGTGTACAGTTCAAATGTATAGACAGAATAGATAAAGGTAAAGATTTCCCTCACACAAATGTTCTAATCATTTCCAACTCTAGTGGGCGGTGCTCATCTCCGTTTCAAAGCCGAAGAGCCAAAGACGTCTCTGTGATCATGTGGCCGAAATGCAGAAGGCGCACAGAATACTGTTACCTTCCCATCAAAGGTAATTCCTATTTTTCTACTTGCATTTTTACATGCTTTCAAAGTGCTAGGTTGGCAGAAACCTGGACAAGTAACTGGTGCTCCCTCCATTATGCGGCGCTAGGGATTCGAGCACTGCCTGCACTCCTGGAGTCAGTAGCCGGGTTGGCGATTGAGTTCCCCAGACTGTTAGTACTGGGGGACTTTAATCTGCCATCCTTAGGCGAACGCTCTGATGGAGCCCAGGAGTTCATGGCTTTCATAACAGCCATGGACATGACCCAAGTAATTCAGGGTCTGACTCATAGAGCGGGACACACGCTTGACCTAGTGTTTCTCTCGGGGCAGTGGAGACGTGATCTCGAGTTAAGGGATATAGACATCTTGCCCTTGTCATGGTCAGATCACTTCCTGTTGAGGCTTGATTTTTGGAAGCTACTCCCCCACTGCAGGAACCGATTAAGTGGTTCTGCCCCAGACACCTGATGGACCCATTGGGTTTTCAGAAGGAGCTTGGGGAGATACCTGACTCTCTTGCCCACAATCCGGCAGAGTCCCTGGTCGCCGCTTGGAACATAGCTTGGGCCTGGATCGGATTGCACCTTTGCGACCTCTCCGTAGCAGTGGATCCAGGAGGGCTCCTTGGTTTGCTGAGAAACTCTGGGAGATGAAGCGCCAAAAGAGACGCCTAGAGCGACGCTGGAGGGCTAGTAACTCCAAATCTGACCAAACACTGCTAAGAGCCTTTATTAGGACTTATCTTGTGGCGATACGGGCAGCAAAATGTGTGCATTTTTCCGCTCTTATTGCGTCCACAGAATCTCGCCCAGCCGCCCTGTTTAGGATAACCCGTTCCCTCCTGAATGGGGGGGAAACGGGAGATGTTTTGCAGGGTCGAGCTGAGGAGTTTGTTCAGTTTCTGTCGGACAAAATCGGTCAGATTCGGACAGACCTGGACTCCATTTGAACTAGCCGAGATACCGAGGGAGGGTCTTGTTCAGACTTTCTGGAATGAGTTCCAGCTTTTCACCCCTGATGAAGTGGACAAGGCCATGGGAGCGATGAGTGCCTCCACCTGTTTACTGGATCCGTGCCCCTCCTGGCTGGTCTTGACCAGCAGGGAGGTAACATGAGGCTGGCTCCAGAGATTTACGAACGCCTCCTTGATGGAGGGATCCTTTCCACAGCCTCTTAAGGAGGCGGTGGTGAGACCCCTCCTCAAGAAGCCCTCTCTGGACCCAGCTATTTTTAAAAACTATCACCCAGTCTCCAACCTCCCCTTCTTAGGGAAGGTTGTTGAGAAGGTGGTGGCCCTCCAACTCCGACGGACCTTGGATGAAGCAGATTATCTAGACCCTTTTCAGTCTGGTTTCAGGCCTGGCTACTCCACCGAAACCGCTTTGGTCACACTGACCAATGATCTCTGGCGGGCCAGGGACAGAGGGCATTCCTCTGTCCTTGTGCTCCTTGACCTCTCAGTGGCCTTCGATACCATTGACCATGGTATCCTTCTGCGACGGCTGGAAGAGGTGGGAGTGGGAGGCACCTTCTTACGGTGGTTCTCCTCTTACCTCTCTGACAGGTCACAGTCAGTGTTGGTCGGAGGACAGAGGTCAACTCCTAGGCCCCTCAATTATGGGGTGCCGCAGGGGTCGGTCTGGTCCCCTCTCCTATTTAACATCTACATGAAGCCACTGGGCGAGATCATCCACCGGCATGGGATTAAATACCACCAGTATGCGGACGATACTCAGTTGTATCTGTCCGCCCCGTGCCAACTCAGTGAAGCGGTGGAAGTGATGTGCCAGTGCCTGGAAGCTGTTAGGGTCTGGATGGGAGTGAACAAACTTGCACTCAATCCGGACAAGACCGAATGGCTGTGGATGTTGCCCCCTAAGGACAGGCCATCCAGGCCATCCTTAACCCTGGGGGGAGAAAAATTGCCCCCCTCAGAGAGGGTTTGCAATTTGGGAGTCCTCTGGATTTGCAGCTGACCTTGGAACACCACCTGTTGGCTGTGACCAGGGGGGCCTTTGCCCAGGTTTGCCTGGTGCACCAATTGCGGCCCTATTTGGACCGGGAGGCACTTCAGACAGTCACTCATGCCCTCGTCATCTCAAGACTGGATTACTGTAATGCGCTCTACTTGGGGCTGCCCCTGAAAAGTGTTCAGAGACTGCAATTAGTCCAGAATGCAGCCATGTGAGCGATTCTGGGTGTGCCAAGGTACACCCATATCACACCTATCCTCCGCAAGCTGCACTGGCTGCCCATTGGTCTCCGAGCACAATTCAAGGTGCTGGTCGTCACCTTTAAAGCCCTACATGGCCTAGGACCCGGGTATCTGCGAGACCGTCTTCTGCCACATACCTCCCTCAGACCAATAAGATCGCACAGGATGGGCCTTCTCCAGGTGCCGTCAGCGGGACAATGCTGACTGATGACGCCTAGGAGTAGGGCCTTCTCTGTTGCCGCTCCGGCCCTGTGGAATGAGCTGCCCCTTGAGATCCGGGCCCCAGCCACTCTCATGGCCTTTCGCAAAGCCATTAAAACCTGGCTTTTCCGGCAGGCTTGGGGCTGTTGACCCCTTGATTGAGGTCCAGCCCCCTCCTGATTGGGTGTTTGTTGTGTTTCCCTTTTTAACCTTGTTGTGTCCAATTGTTTTTAATAATTCTTTTTAATCTTTTTTCATTTCTGTAAGCCGCCCAGAGTCCTTCAGGATTGGGCGGCATAGAAATTTAATAAATGAAAATGAAATAAAATGAACCGCCAAACTGCCAACCTTTCTGATTCACAAGCTCAGCATGTTAACCACTTAGCCACCATGTCCCTATTAATAGAGGGAATAGGGAGAACCAAAAAATGTGTGTTCCTCAAAACCTTTGCCACTGCAGCCCCATCATTTTCTCAATAATCTTGAATAAAAAAGGGAAGGTTAAAGGTGGGATAAGAGTTTTTGTCCAAAGTGAACTTAGAAGACGTAGTAGTGACTGATGCCCGCTACTGAATGATTTGGAACCATTTAAGATTGTGAGTCTTATTGAACTGGAAATAAATCCATAAATATAGGTTGTGAAAAATAACTTCCAAGAAATTTTCTTGTCTTTCCTGACATTTTCTCATATTAGTCACCTTTGTGTATGATAAACATCCTAAAATGAATATGGCTTTTTTTAGCCTGACAGAATATGGAGATAAGGAAGACAACAAGTAATATTAATTCAAAAATTTGTGAGCAGATTTCAATGTGTTTGGATTTCAAAATTTCACATAATACTCAGCAATCTCCTCCTTTTCCACTGGTTCAGTGCCTCACTTCATGCAAATTCACTATGTGAAGGTTAAGGAAACATAATACTTGATGTAGCATCCTAACATAATCCTAACATGATGAGACTTATATCTGGACCTATAGGAATCTGGGTTCAGACTTGGACATGTCCTAAAAAGCACTCTCATGAGTGATCTATGGTAAACCTTAGATGGAGATGGCATGACCATTCTTATCCTCTTAGATATTTCCACAACCTTCAATACCATCAACATTCATACCCTTCTGGACAGTCTGCAAAGGTTGGAGACAAAGTTTTACTGTGATTCCAGTCCTGCCTGAGTGGGTGGGTTGAGAAGGTGATTGTTGGGACAGAGAGCTCAAATTGATAGGTTATGATGCTCTTCAGAGTTCTGACCTTTTCTCTATCTGGTTCTATCTGAAGTCTCTGGGGGAAATCATCTTCTGGTTTGGATTGATGTATCATCAAAAAGTAAATAATACTCAGTTATGCATATTCACTCCCTAGTATTTTTGGATTTGGCTTGATATAAGATGCTAATAGTATCCCAGTTGAAACTGTGGTTGAGTCATCATATCACATACAAGGCAAGGACTGTTAAGAGCCACAATGTAGAAGACAGGCAGAAGACTAGCAGAGCACTTCATGAACATCAGAAGACATGGTGAAATCTCACAACATGTGGAGAAGATCAACCATAATTCCAGTATCTGCTGTAATGTTTTATTCACTCATGTTTGATTAGCATGCTTGTTAACCCATTTTCCTGCCTGAGATCGCTCCTCTGTCACCGCATTTTCCCCAATCTACTTTTACAAAAGCTATTTCAATTATTGGAATCTCTTTGTATTGCATGTGTTCTAATTTAGCATTATTTTTACTTGTCCCACTAGAAGTGGTTTAAAAGCTGTAGAATATGTCTATAATCCCTCCTATTCCTTGACCTTAAGCCAAAACGATGTGGTGATTTTTTAAAAATACCCTCAGGGCTCTTTGTGCATGTATCTGCTACATGTATAAGAGGAAGAGAGAGAAAAAGAAAATGAGAATGAGAGAGAAACCTGAAATGGTAGTGGAATGAATGGAGAGGTAACAAAATCTGAATTAATCAAACTTGACCATAAAGAAGAAAGTCAAACTAGATCCACTGGATTACATTAAAAACTATATTATCCAGACAAACAAATCTGCACTCCTGTTCACCTATGGAGATTCACATGAAACTTCCATTCTTTAAAACAGCCCACATGAACTAACAGCATAGCCCCCCTCCCTTTGGTCTCTTAGATCAGCATGGCATAATAGGGCTATTATGATATGTGCTCACACTATAAATACCAATGTAAAAGGGAAATTTTCAACATCTGATTACTTCTTCTGCAGTTATGAACTAAACCTTAGAGTATGACTCTGTGGAGCATACATTTACTAGGATCGTGAGAGTAAGTGGCATACAAGTATTTGTACTAATAGATGGTATATGAACAGTTGTAATAGGTACTGGTAAATACTTGTGATTCTAGACCAATCAATTGCACTTCAGAATGTCAGCATAATGGCACTTCAGAAATGAAATAGGCTCCAGTGTAGATCCTACTGGTATTTTGCTGATAAGGGTTGAATCAATGGGAAGGAAAATAAGATCCAATTAACTGTTCTGCCAAATGAAACCAATTATGCACATAGTTCAGTTTTCAATGCCTAAATGTGGTAAGATGCCATTCAAAACTCATAAGCAAAGCATTAAAATAAAGGCTATTCTTATTCCTGGAATCTGCTTCTCAAAGATCTGCTGCAGTTTGAGCATGGAAGTTCCACAAATAGACCACTTTTCCCTGAGTGTAATGACTCTTTACTTAAAGCTACTTAAACCAATGGTATAATTTTAGTAATTGAACTATAAGTTCATGGTGTTTTGTGGAAGATGTAGTTCATTTGTAGTTCAAATGTCTGCCTATTATTATTATGGTTCATTGCACGATCAATCAGATGTTCAGACTGGATTTTGCATTTTTGTCCACCTATTGAGTCCTTTCCAATGACCTGGGTTAGGTAGATGGTGATGTTTGATGGTGTTAAGGGTATCATTGCAGGATATAAACTGTTCCAAGTCAAGCTGCCTTTTACATTGACTGATGGTGAGTTTTGCCAATGCCGATAGTGTTCAAGTGGTGCTACAGTTGTTTTAGGATTGCACCCAAGTTACCTATTATTATTGGTATTACCTTTGCTGTCTTTTGCAGCAGTCATTCTATTTTTATTTGAAGGACTTTGTATTTTGTTATTCTCTTTTATTCTGCTGCCTCCAGGTACTGCCACATCCACTATACATACTTTTTTTGTCTTTTGTTAAGTCTGGGGTATTATGTGTCAGGTACCTGTCTGCCTGAATTCTACAGTCCCAGATCACTTCAGCTTCTTCATTTTCTATTACTTGTCTATTTTACAGTCTCATGAATTCTTACATGCAGGCAAATGGCATTTCTTGCAGATATTCCAATACATCATTGTTGCTACTTTGTCATGCTGCTGTTTGCTGTTGTTGTTGTTATCCTGTAAACTGCCCAGAGTCACAGTATTAGTGACATGGGCAATGTAGAAATCAATCAATCAATCAATCAAATAAAGAACAGATCAATGTAGGAATCATAATCTCATGGAAAAGACCTTACATGTCAACTCTTTAATCACTGCATGATTCAATTACAGCTGAAGTCCCCACATGGTGTTTTGGTCACCAGTATTCCTGAGGATGTCTCATTTTGAAAACTTGCCAGGCTCTTTTCTCTATCTGGTTTTTGACATTATAACTAATATTTTATTGCTATCAATAGAAGGCTGTCATATCTCAAAGTAAAGCAATATCCTCCAGCATTACTATATATCATTAAAATAATATTGACGGGTAATTCCTCTTGAGTCAATTTCCAAAACCCTTCAGGAACAACCAAGTTTTTATCAGTTTCCAGAAGTCCATGAGAGTATGGGCTATCTTTGTTGGGTGTGGGAGAGTGGTTTCATAGGAGGGGAGATCCCAAAGAGAATGCTTGCCATCAGACCTTAGTATTTTGCCTATAAGTATGTCTATGTGCCCTGCAAAAAATCAAAGGTTGATGATTAGTACAGAGTGTTTCATTTGACAGGGTTTGAGGGGAAAGCAGATAGTAAGAAGATAGTATATTTCCCTGAAAATAAGAAAGGGTCTTATTTTCTTTTGATCACTGAAATAAGTGCTTGGTCTTATTTTGGGGGAGGTTTTATTATTTTTGAGGTACAAGAGGCAGCAAGAGTGGCTACCTCATGGCTGCTGCTGTGTTGCAATATTTTTGGGGAGGGCTTATTTTCAGGGGAGGGCTTATTTTAGCACATGTGCTCAAAAGCCTTATTGTGCTTATTATCCAGGGAGGTCTTATTTTTGGGGAAACAGGATATGTTGATGCTTTGGGCTAGTTATTCTGGCAACTATTTTGAAAGCTTTCCAGCAGCTATTTTGCAAGAGCATCTATAGCAGTGTTTCTCAAAATGTGGTCCAAGGACCCCTGGAAGTTCTCAAGAATCTCTCAGGCATCAGTAAAATCAAAATTATTTGCCAACCTATATTGGAAAATAATGTAATATCAAAATCCCACCAAAGCTTTGTGGCATGTGGTAATGGTAATTCATTTAGTTTTATTTTTAATAGGGTAAATAGTGATAAATATAACCCATATAAACAAAGATTCCTTTGGGATCCTCCATAAATTTTAAAAGTGGGAAGAGATCCTGAGAGAAAGAAAAAAAATTAGAAATATTGATCTATAACATTCTGAAAGGATGTTTAACTCTTTTAAACATATATTTTTGGAAGAGCCCATAACCATTGACTAATTGAACTCAACTCTTTCCAAGTTTCACTCTTTAGTCCTGATCCTGTCCCCTGAAGAAGGTGAGGTCTGGTCTGAGACCTCTTCTGAATAGGATTACTTCAGAATTGTGAAAACAGGTATAGAGGTCTTCTCTTAATTTTTTTCCTGTGTAAAGACACAAAGGTTTTTTCAATGATGCATGGTACTATATAGCAGTGTTTCTCAATTCTGGCAATGTTAGATGCGTGGACTTCAATTCCCAGAGTTCTCAGCCAGTTCACACATCTTAAATCAAGCACTGCTATAATAGTATCAATAACCAGCATCGTTATCTTTATCTACTTTTTCCATGTCTTTATAGATAACACAGTTCTAGATCTTTTCCATCCTGTCACCATTTTCACATCTCAAATTTCAAAAACAATCCAAACCAATGTGTCCTTCTCCTTAATGCAACTAACCCTGTAACACTGAAAAGCCACATGGACCATCAATGCTCCTTCTAGGTGACCAGCGGAAGACCAGAAATATAGCTATCAAAGAGCACCCACATCAGAGGTGGTATTCACCTCTGGAGAACTGGTAGCAGAAATTTTGAGTAGTTTGGAGAACTGGTAAATACCACTTCTGATTGGCCCTGCCCCCATCTATTCTCTGCCTCCCGAGTCCCAGCTGATTGGCTGGGTCTTCTTTTGTTGCCCTGCATAGGAGAACAGAGCTGGAAAGCAAGTTAGTGTGGTGAGGAGTGAATGGGGATTTTGCAGTATCCTTCCCCTGGAGTGGGAAGGGAATGGAGATTTTACAGTATCCTTCCCCTGCCACACCCACCATGCCACATCCACCAAGTCACACCCACCAAGTCACGTCACGCCCACCAAGCCAGTGGAACCAGCTAGTAAATTTTTTTAATCCCACCACTGACCCATATACATTGTATCCAGCTTTTTGGGAACTGGTAAAAGTTGCTATACTCGCTAAACTGATGGAAGAGTATCACAGCAGCATCCCTGAATTCACAATTTAAATAATAATAAATGATGAAACAGTAGTAAATCAGAAGTATGCCACTGCAAGTGAACTTCTGCAGAATGGCACAGCCCAGGATTTTCTACTGTTGTAAAGTGGTTATCCATGAATTCCATGGAGCCCTTTGATTCTGAATGTGCTACAACTAAGCCAAAATAAATTAACTCAGTTGCGCAACAATCAATATTGTGAAAGCACAAAAGAAGCAACTCAAAAACTAGGTATAAAAATACTCCTAAATCTTCTAAAAGAAGAAGAAATTATATATGTTGATTTTCTAGATTTAAACATTTTTTTCTAGGGAAGGGGTTTCAATTGTTTAGTAGTCTATTTTCAAACCAAAATAACCAGACTTGCACTTCGCACTTTATATTCAGTACAAAAGTTTTATACTGGCATTTTGAATCTGCAACAATGATATTGCAATAGATATTACCTATAATTTACTAGCCAAGGAAACTGAATTTTTATCCACGCTTAAAAGACAGGCTGTAGTATGTCTTAATGGTAAAACAGAAAAAAAATAGCTAAATGTTATAGATACGGCACTGCATTTGCCATTATTATTCCATGTGAAGACAGAAACAGAATTTGGGATTATTGTTTTCTGGCCCCTTTTTATGCCAGGAGATTTTACTTCAAATCTAGAGACTACTTATGATCATTTATTTCCTGATAAGTGCATCACTTACTATAAACCAACTGAACCTGTTACCAAACCATTTAAAAAAATTGATGTCCCGGGGAGGAGCCAAAGTCACGATGACACAACATGCAATCTCAATGCTCTGAGATCGCAGTCAATACTTTTGTCTCTGGGTGGTCCAAACGGACCTAAACCATCCCGCAGAGATGGTGAACAAGAAGAATGCATCTTGCTGATCACAGGGACACCGCAAAGTCTCTGATTGATCCAAGAAAAGCTGTTCAAGCCAGTGACAAAAAATCCAGCCAAATGGCTGATGAAGTCGGGGCGGCTCCAAAACGGAAGGATATGGAAAGAGAAAGTGTTTTCAGCTGGTGACGAATGTTTACTGTTTTAAAAGTGACTGCCTATAAAAAAAACCTTAAAATTAATTTACATTGGAGAATAGAAGAAATAAGTGGTGGAATTAAATTTGGACTGGTTTTGAACAGTGGGTTATCTTACTTTTTAAATACTATTTTTACAGATGGAATTTATGCAACCCTTTTAAAATGAACAGATTAAGTTTCCTTCTATTTTTTTTTCTTTGACTATTCTCTGTAATCTATGAATAAAACTCTCCTCTTTCATTACTGTGGATGTTTTTCTAACTCATTTAAGAATCGGACCTTTTTTAAAAAACTTGAAATACAAAAAGATACAAAAAGAAACAAAGAAATGGTAACATTGTAATATTGTAACACTGCTACTCGGAGGCTAGAGGTTTGTGTATTGGAAATAAAATACTTTTTTCACTGATTATCCTGGCCTGGCACTTCAAGGACTCACAGCTTGTTTATAGAAAGTGATAAAAAGAAGAAAAACACACAGATGTTCCCTTGAAGTAGATTTTCAACCAGAGAAAGGTGAAATGTTATTGTGATGCTTAATTTTATTAAAACCTTCTAAGCTAGAGCAGCAGTGTTTGTCAGCTGGAAATCATGGCGCAATTTCAACACCAGAAATAAGTTTTAAATATGTAAAAGATACTCTCAGAAATACAGAAATTATCAAATATAAGTGAGAGGATAGAGAAGGATTATTTAGTGCATCTAACAGTAAAATATGATTGAGATGTTGAAGATGTTCATCAAATGGAAAAAGTGGTGGTTAAAATCCAAAAAATCGAAGAGGAAAATTAATATATATTATGATATTTATGGTGATTGGTTTGTTTCTGAAAACAGAAAGAATGGAATACTGAAAGAGGAATTAAATGGAGGGGAAACCTATCCCAGATGGGAAGATACAGAAGAGGAAAAAATAAAAGAATTTATGGATTTAAAGAGAGAAATCTTATTAGCAATAGTTTTGATAACACCACCGATAATCAAAGATAAGATGATTAAGGAAACAGAAGAAGGGTTTTGAAATTACATGAGACATTTTATAAGCAAAGAGTTGCTAAGAGGAGTCCATACAAAGTTGATTAAGGAGATGATTAGAGGACTGATGCCACAAATGGCAGAAGATATGACACTGTTTTGTTACTGGAAAGATACAGGTTGATAGATGGAGGAGTATAATTTAAAACTAGCTAAACTTAGCGAAATTTAGTGATAATAGATACAGTTAAATAAATAATTGATAATGATAATAATGTATACAATGTGTAGTGTTATGATAAGTAATAACTGGATATGAATATTAAATGGTACCCATGAAAGGAAGATTAGAAACCCTTTTGGATTATATATAAAGGTTAATTATAATTAAAAAAAGAATTAAGTTACATTCAGTTAAGTCTTGATTACTAGGGGGAAATGATATGATGCAGGATATAGTTAAATAAAGGAGGGATAATGATTATATATATATATATGTGTGTGTGTGTGTGTATGTATGTATGTATGTATGTGTACAACATAAGAAAATGAGATGTAAATTGTAAACAATGATTTGGAAAGAAGGATAGAAAACTTTGTTATTAAATATTATGGATGTTTAGCTAGAATAGAACATAAGGATTCAGTGTCATTGGAGGATTTAAGAAATAGTAAATGAAATGTCAGTATGTGGTTATGTATTAAATCGTGGTATATTTTATGATGAAGGATGTTTAAACAACTATAGTCAAATGAAAATGGAGGTATGATGTCGGTAACATGTATAAATATCTGAGTTAAAATACTTGAGTTAATATGAATTATGCTTGATGACTGTGAAAGAGATGCACAAAAGTCTTTTGTAACCAACTGATACACTTTCTACAGTATGTAAAAAGAAAGATTTTATGTGTGGTGTTTGTTTTGAAAAAAAAAAACTTTTTTAAAAAAAAGTTGGTGTCCCAACCAGAACTGACATGTGGAACTAAAAATATTATGGGATTCATTTAAAATGTGTAGCTATATTTTTAATGGCTTGGCTAATTTAACGACGTATTCAGTTGGTTGGGTTGAATGACTGTCTAAATATGCTGTGAAGCATGATATAGTCACCACGGCTATGAAATTCACTGGCAGCTTCAGCTATTATATTGGGCCTAGTTTATTTGAGAGGACAAAATGGTGGCAGGAAAAAAAGTTGAATGCTTCTTAGAAAAAAGAATTGATATAAAGTTAACACATAACCAGTTCTGATACTGATGCATTTTAAATGATCGTATCAGGTATATACTGGCCTCTATTAATTGTAGTACAAAGCAAGTTACTCAATATTTACTAAGTTTTATGCTTAACTGATTCCAAAGACACTTGCAAAAAATGTACTTGAACATTGAAAAAAACTATATATACTACATCATAACATATGTTGCTGGGATCGCATATTTTTGAGGAAGTTATAATTAAAATATTTGCAGATCTGGGGGTAGAAAACTACAAGCTTCATGGAAGATTATCATGAATCAAATGGATGTCTTCAAACAATGTGAAATGTTTTCTTTAGCACTACGAAAAGTATACTTTAAAAAAGCAATATACATCAAGAGAAATGGCCAAAACACCACAAGCCATAGAATTTGTACCTCTATCAAGCAGAACCCGTATACAAGATCCATTGATTGTTCAGTCTCTTATGCTGCAGTCTTATCACATTTATCCACTAACACTAACACAGTAGAATTTTATAAGAAAACATATTATCCAACTGGCTATTAAGGTACAAAACAAGTGATCTATCCCAACATCTCTCTAATTATAATACAAACCAAGGTATTTACTTTATCCAGAGCACTGCTGCACTGTTGGTTTATTCAATATAGTAGTTACTACAGCTACTATAGAAATTAAACATGACTAAACAACAAATATTCTTAGTGCTATTTTTACGTCTCAGATGTTGTTGTTTCCATGAATTTAAACTAGGCTTAATGCCCAGGAAAGAGAAAGTGGAGAGTTCTTTTTCAAGCATTATCATCTTACTCTATATTCCAACTTATTTGTGCAGAAGACTAAGATGTCTTCTGCACAAGAACATATCAAAATTTCAACCAGGTAGCAAGGAAAATAGCAGAAATCAAAATATTTAAATTCTTTGTGACAATTGATCATAATACAGTCCATTCTGCCCCTATAGAGGAATACAAAAGCCTTCTTAAATATTAAAAATAAAAAGCCAGAATTTAAAAACCATAATAGTGAAGTTAAAAATCAATGTATTATACATATGATGAACTGTAACTTGAACTGCAAGAACTTTAATATTCACAACTGTTAGATTTTATGTAACAAACTCAAGTTGCAAAGTATTATTGCAGTTCAGCTATATAATTTTCCTGAATACTGAAACTTAAAAATCTAATATTAAAATAAGTAAAATTCATCCTTAACATTAGTTTGATCATTCATGCTAAAAAAAAACCCAACAAAATAGAGGATACCAACCAATTCATGATTTAAAAAATGTATTTTTACTAATATAAAAATTTAGTAACTAGTTTCATAAATATGATATTATCATTAGATTCTATTCACTGGATGAATGTTGCAGACAAATACTGTCTTCTTTGAAATATAAGCCTTAACATATGTATTCATTAAATTTATAAGCTGCCCCAATGTCTATGGGATACAACCACTAAAACCAACAATACAAATGCGGAATATATAATCCAAAATAAAATTTAGAGGAAAAACAACAATCCATGGGACAACTGAATATCTCACAATAGTTCTATGAATCCTCATGTGGAGTCTTTAGCTTTGTCTTGTATTTGTGAATAGTACATAGGAGTTGGGAAATCCAGCCCATACCATATTTTATTACACAAGTAATATGAATACTACTAAAGATCCTTTTGTACTGTGTTAATGTTTTTACTTTGACAATTAACACTGGAAACTCATAAGATTTATAAGACTCAAGGATGGTAAAACTCAGGCCTATCCTTGAATGTTATTTAGCAAAGATGTCACATAAAAGAAGGTACAGTAAAATATATAAATAAGGGGGAAAGAGATAAAAAAAGAGACCCAGCAACTCACAGATTTTTGCTTTCTTCCAACCTCTTTTCTTATGATAGGTTTACATAGAATTAATGAACTTGTGGTGTTGAGCCCTGCATCTAAAGCTTCTTTTGAGGCATTAAAACAAATGTGTATTGTTGTGAAAAACAGTCACCACAGCATCCTATATAATCAGTGCATATGTTTACTATCTGGTGAGATCTTCCCATGAAACAAACAAGGAGGCTCAACATTCTTTTTTAAGCTTCAGCATTTAAAAAAAAAAATCCTCCCAGATTTGCAATATTCAGTATAGTCACTTGGGTTTTGAACTGGCTAATTTATTTCATGCCTCTCCCCATTTAGAGGCAGCAGATATATATTTATCAGCAAGCCATTCCATCTAGAGCGCTTTGGGGTTTTTTTGTTTTTGTTTTTTAAGGTAGATGTTTTCCCTATAGAACCAGGACAAGTGCAAATATGGAGGAAGAGGTAATCAAGCCGAACAAGTGAGGGTGAAATTTAGAAAATCAGAGAAAGTAAGAATAAGAAACATATATAATACAATCAGTCAACCTTCCCATAGCTTTGGACAGCATCAAGTTGGGTACAACTGTGTTCGATGCATCTAAACATTTAACATACTGTTTTATATAAATAACATTCCTGAAGAAGGCAGCTCAGGAAAAGAAGGTGGCACAGGAGAAAAGGGTTTTATTAAGCTCTACAGTTCAGTGAAAATTATTTGTTTGATGCTATTGTTTGCACTGGTAAATAAACTACAATGGCACCAAAAGTGACAAGGTTTACACTGTATCCAACTCAGCTTCTTTTTCCAGGTGAGTAAATCTTGAAATGGAAACCATTTCAATGTCTATCATTATCATTCCTACGTTCCCCCAACACACACATCTTCCTTGGGACTTTTAAAAGGATGGAAGGAAGGAAAGCTTATATATTTTTCAGACAAGAAGTTAAATTTGGCCCTGACTCTGCCAGGTGTTTGTTGCTCCAATTCCCCTTCCCATACCTCTGGATAATAAGTAAAATTTTTAGGTTTTAGTAAACACAGACACTTCACTTTTCTAGTGCTACCACTTCTATATGTCTTCTCACTATTTCTGGACTTAGCCAGCCCTGCAACAATAACAACAACACTCAGTAGCTTCCTATCTCAGAACTTTAGAGGCCAATCTTTCTAGGCAAGAGAGTTAAATCTCTGTTATGCCAAATCTGCAGCGGGGAAAGACTTGTTCATAATCATTCCATTTAGCTTTGTTTGGACACAATCTTTAAAGTAGGTAATTCTATTAGCTAAAATGTGGCATAAAAAAATGCAGGTGCAAGAATAACTTTATTAAGCCTAATATATTCAGACTGCATTTCTAGTTGCCTGGGATCTTTTTCATTAATCAGAAATTGTTTTGTTAATCAGAAATAGAAAAGTTAGTGATACCTAATACTAAATACTAGGAATGGGAAATTTTAACAGATTATGTAAAGATCAGGGAAATCTTTTTGCCCAGTGATAAATTAGAAAGCAAACAGATTTGCCTTCATAGTAGCTGCAATGAAAAAATAAATATTTGTGTTAACTATTATTTCTTTTGGCATTTTACAACAATGTGTTTGTTTGCTTATTTAAATTGCAATTATTTTATTTCAATTAATACAATTCAATTAAATAAAATAATTGCACTAGACATATTTTATTAAAATACTCTTAACTTTTTTTAAAAAAAAACTGTTGTGTGTGTGTTTTAATACATTATTTGGAGATCTACAGCAGTAACCATTAAGGAAATAGAAATATCCTAAATCAAGTCTTTAATGTATATTATTAGTCTGCTTTTTCTACCCTCCTTTGTCTACTAAAACAATGGATAGAATTACAGCAGCAGACAATTTATTTACTCTATGAAGTTTTATAATACTATATTGTAAATAACACAGCAAATAATGGATACCAAAAGGGAAGACGTGGCTAATAATCATGGCTACGAGATATACACATGTGGTTTTCAGACACACTATGAAACAAGTAAGGTTTTTTTCTTCCTCCTAGTTAGTCCAAATATATTGTTGTTTGTATTTTAGTGTTACTATATTGCAAGACATTTTAATTACTATTTACTTGATGAATTAATATAATCATAAAAAGAAAACAAGTGATGTTGATAGCCTTTTTAAAATGTCCAAAATCTATATTAGGACAGTACCTGTTATGAAAAACGCCTCAT
Source organism: Thamnophis elegans (assembly GCF_009769535.1). Lineage (NCBI taxonomy): Eukaryota > Metazoa > Chordata > Lepidosauria > Squamata > Natricidae > Thamnophis > Thamnophis elegans. Next base: position 105,786,390 of record NC_045541.1, on the reverse strand, counting down.
TTTCAAAGAAGTATTGTATGGGTCAGTGTGGGGTGTGTGTGGGTATTTACAAATGTATACATACACAACCACATTAATTTCATTTTTTTTAAAAGAGTATAGATATTATCAAACAATGCAGTGCTTGGATTAGATGGGCCGAAATGGTGGTTCAGTTTTTTTGGCTAAGCCCATAACTGTGTCCCATATAGTAAAAATACTTACCAGATAAAACAAATTCTTCTTTTTTTACAAGAGCTGAGACTAAATAGTGCAATATTGCAAATGAAACTGTTTCCATACTCATATTGCCAGATTTAATAAAATATAATAAATGTTTTAAGTGTATGAAATTGTTTAATCTATAAAATACTTTTTATTTATTCCCAGCTGCTAAATAGCCTCTGGAAAAACTTGTGCTCAAGAGTGTGGGAAGGGAAAATATTTTACAGAATAAGGGAAGAGCCACCATTAAAAAAATGCTACATGCCTTTAAAGCTTTGTTCATTTCCTCAGGTGATTGTAGAATCTAAACAGGATTTAGGTATTCCCGACATTGATATCATCCTATCCACCCCAACTCATGAATGAGAAGATATAAGTGATTCTTAGCTGCACTAATATTAGTGTTTCCACTTTATTCCGACATCACCTTTCTAAGGTATATAAAATCTGTGAGCTTTGACATCTTTACCTTCAATGTTAATAAAAACAGGGTAGGGATTAGCAATGGGGGCAGTACATTTATTCTAGAAACTTTTTAAGACAATTCCTCTCCATAATAGTGAAAATATCCTTAATAAATAGTGTTGAGTTCATAATAGTGCTGGTTTGCTCTTTGCAGGTGATAAGCAGTTATGAGAATGAGGAAGCACTTTGTTACATAAGTAAATAAGGATTTCTTTGTCCCACTAGAATATTATTAAATATTGTGCATAGAAGGCAATGGAGAGAACTAAGATTAGGATCCAAGGAACAACACAAGTTGTCCATTACTTCTGAGGCTCTCTTGAGTCCCCTTGCAAATGTTGTGAATCAAATTTGAAAGATCTTCAAAGAACATTGCAAGGTGATATGAGGCCTGCTCTTCAAAGGAAGGCATAAAAATAAAGTAACTATGCTTAAAATATCTGTACCCTCTCCTATCACAGGCTACAATTTTAAGCCTTCTTTTCTGAATTATTCTGAATTCAAACCAACAGGGGCTAGTAATTCTGAACGAACATGACTGGATCCAGTTACAACATGCCTGATTCCAGAATGGAATGGATATGATTTATGATTTATGATTTAGTCCTGCAAATAATTATATATAACTATTGATTTTGTATGCTCTAATTGCTAATTATAGATAATAATTTCTAGAAGGTACTAATTTGTGCTGAGTTAAAAACAAAAAGAATCCTGGACTCTTTAAAGGGCAATACAATAAAGAGCAATACATTCTGTGGATTAGAATGTGCTTTGTCTAATATTTTTGACAAAGCTTTTGCTTCCCAAAACCGATCTAGATTTGAAAATCCACAATACTGTATGTTTGTAGCATTATATAATATGTAATTTAATATTAAGAGCAGTTTTTTACCAGACTAAAATATATATCTGCAAATCTTAACTTATATAAGACTGCAGTAGTTTGTAATTCTTACCTAGAATAAGTCACATTGAAAAATTGAACCTTGCCTTCAAGTAAGCATACATAATCTTGCTTTTTTTAGTCAGTCCTAAAGTAGTAATTTCTGATTAAGTTATGTCCTTTTGGTAATCTCTGGGATAGAGTCAGCAAATGTACCACTTTCCATTGCTTGAGATGTGATAAAAAGTAAGCAGAAATACATACTTTTTCCCTTCATGCTTTCATTATTGCACTGCCCCCCCCCAAATATGATTCATAAAAGGAAATATTTCATGTGTCAAATTTTGCAATACATTTCTTCTATATTTCAGATCATGTTTCCATGAACTGAAACTCAGCTAATATTTTGTTCTTTTCCGTTTTTCCTGATTTAAGAAAAAATGGCAACATCTAACTTTTAGCACACTTTTGACACTTTTATTATTAACTTAATCTTGCCCTACTGGGGATTCTTCTTTTAATATGGCCACCTAATTACTGTTTTGCATTAATAAATTGGTTAACCATAAGGTACTATAGATGGCTTTGTTTCCAATCAATTAGTTGTATGGGCCTGCATGCAAATAAATAAATAAACAAAAGTTTAGAATGAATAACATTGCTTAAAATCATGTTACTGATACAATTATACCTGAATTAATGTGCTTTCTTTTTTTCCTCTGTTCCAACTGTACTAGGTCTGGGTTTGTAAAAGTAGCCTGAAGTATATTTTGCACAGAGCATGCAGAATTATAACTTATATGTATGTATGTATGTATGTATGTATGTATGTATGTATGTATGTACAGTATGTATGTACAGTATGTATGTATGTAGGTAGGTATGTTTGTGTATGTACAAATCTACAGTAAGTCTGAACCTCATTTCACAGTGATCATACTATTAAAGATTGTAACAATCCGGTGATATTATTATATAAGAGACTCTTATCCTGGTTTATTTCTTTGATGGTCTGTTGCACTAAAAAAATCATGTTTATATTTCTAAACACACCTTGTAGACTGGAGGAGTCTACTTTTCCTCAGTCTCCAACTCCAAAGATGAGACTTAGGCATAGTAGCAATTCAGTGTCTTCTTTCCAAGTACAAATTTATCATGATTAAAACTGGGCATCTATCTCTTGGGAGATGTGAACATGACTGCAATCAATAAACAATATGATATTTACCTGTACAAGTCTGGTTCCTGAATTTACTGTCTCTTTTTCTAAAACAACACTTATTCACACCAAGAGAAAGTTTAAACATAAACATTTATCAAATATTATTGAAACCTAATAGGGAATCTATTAACACAAATCCAAATGCCAGCCAGAATAGGAAAATTTTCTGTCTGAAATGCCTGTAATTAATGATGATGTCATTCATATATGATGCCCTCTACTTGTGACACCCAAACTTCTGCCCACATCTTTCATCTTTTATCTTTCACTGCAAAAGAGAATTTCTTGAATAAATTTAGACTCCTGCTAAATCTAGTCTGCTGTATCAAAGACCCATCACCATATGTGCTGTCTGTCACAAAATGTGATTATAAGAGATTTTTATTAATTATATAGAGTTCAATGGAGTTGAAATAGGAATAAGACATTGTTTTTTTAAATAAGTAGTTGCATTGTTTGAGACTAGTTGGAAGTTCTAGTTGTGTTTATAGCTAGAAATACAACATAAAAGGCTTTGTTTGAGGCTGTCTGGTTGATTATAGTTGGTATCTGTATTTGGTAAACAGAAAACACATGTCAGGTCTTTTCCTTGTTTTCAAACTAGTCTCATTTGCTTTTGCTTTTTTTTTCTAATTTCACCGGCAGAATTGAGAAAATTGCTATTTAGAAAGAAACAAGAAGATAGAAACAGCTCAGTGGCACATTTCTTTTTCTCCATATAATATTCTCTACCTCCTCTACATACCATTTTAAGTACAGAGTTTCTAGTCTATTAGGTAGAGGTTTGTAAAATGGAGCAATATTTCAACATTTTCTAATTCACTCATCTGCAATTTAATCTGAAGCAGTGCAGTTCGGTTTATACCAAAATAATTTTTCTATACAATACATAAATCTGCACATGCATGCATTTTTGTATATGTCATTAAGCATGTTTCCAACAATATTATATAGCAAGTCAGTCAAGTAACATTGCCACTGATTGCCACTGATTTCTCCCACATAAATCCATTTCAAAGCCTAAAGTTCACCAATCTCTTCCAAATGCCTTTGGAAGGCAGGAAAAATTTTTGTGTAACCCTTTGATCATATGAAGCATCCCATTTGTATTGAAGTGAGGTGGGGAAGCTCCAGATCTTAAGAAATTAAATTTAAATCACTCCTTAAATTGATGGATCGCTAATAAGACAATTAATTCATTATAATGTACACTCTTATGATAATGTTGATAGGTTCCAAGTGCACTGAAGAGAGAGAAATTGTGCAAAGACTACACAGAGTACGGACAACTTTATCCAATAAATATATAATACCATTAGGATATGAATATTCTTCTCCCAGGCACTTCAGGACACTTCAGTAGTCTATTATTGATCCTCTGAGCTTTCTATTATGTACATCTATTATACATAAATTTATTACACAGATTGTGGCTACTAACACTGCACATGCATGAATAATATTGAGAAGAGTCATTAGTGACTGCATGTTTCACAGCTTATGAAAGATATAAAGAAATGGGAGAAGAAAAAACTTAAATGACTTACTGGATGCTAGGTATTTTAGGGGTTACCAACAATTAGTTAGCAAATATTAGTCTCGTTAAATATTATGTGCTATTTCATCTGCCCTAAAAACTATTCAGACTGTATTTTATCTAACAATGATTTGCCCAACCCTTTTCCTCCTCTGACATTGGTAAAAATGTATAAAAATTATTCATCTTCATGTAAAACTAACACCTTCTCTAACCAACGAGGCAACCATTCTTGTATTAACTTTTAAAGTCCCAATCTCTAATAAACAACACTCAGGGCAAGATAGGTTATCTGACTTGGCTATTCCCATGAGAAATAAGGGAATTTATGTTGGATTGGACCTAAGGCCCATAAAAATCCTGCATTCTGCTCCCTCGTATACCTCAAGTAGAAGTACAAGTGATACTCTGCTTTTCTGAAATTGGTACTAAGTGGCTTATATCCTCCTCTTAATCCACTAGAGTCATACATTTTGATTCTGTTTTCTAGTTCTCCCGCTTCATCATTTGGTGAATGTAACACTTAGGAACCATAGCATAGAAACTGGATGGCATAAAGCTGACTGATGGACTTTTTCTTTTTTTAAGAACGGAAGGAATTTAAGATAGTTTTTGAATCTTGGCCAAGAAGCAACAAAATAAAATAAAGAGGAAAAAGCAGAGAGAGGGGAAAGAAAAAGAAAAACAAACAAATAAATATATCAAGCCAAAGTTTAAGTCTATTAACTGTTGAGGGAGTTTCCAATATCATTGTCTTTCTTGGACTCATGTTTTACAAATCGTGAAATGATTGCTTGACAGGATATGATACATAAAAACTAGGATGCAAAAAACTGTATCCCCCTTATCCTATGTCATTCAGTTAGTTAGATGATGAATGCAAAAATGTAGAAAAACTTTATTATTTCATGTAGTTTATTTAGTTTGTATTTAGCAAACCATGGATTTTCTTAAGAATAATATATATTTTCCAATATGTTTTCCACTACTCCTTATCTTTTCCCCAACCACATTGGTGTTCCTAGCACTAACCCAACATTTCCCCCCCAAAGATGAAGGTCAGAACAAACAGTAGGCTTTGTCACCCTTTCAGATGAGACACAGTTCAGAGAAAGTTATCTAATACAGTAATAAGATGATTTACATGACCCTAAATCATGTCAATAGAACACACACTGGATTACTTCAAGATAAATACTGTCTTCTGGGCCATCTCTGAAAGCATATTTTGTTATAGTTACTATAGTAACTATGGTAGTAACTAGTAACTACTAGTAGTAACTACTACTACTAGTAACTACTATTAAAATATTACATTGTTTTATTATATCTATCTATCATCCATCCATCTATCTCTCTCATAGTTCAACTGCATTCAACTAAAACACAACATAGAATGAAGCTATGAAAGCCTCATAGAAAGAGTACAATTGAGCAAAAATGCTATGTGACCAAAATAACACTGTGTGCAAGGAAAGAGGATTGTTGTCCCATTCAGTTTCAGTCCCTTGCATGATCTGCCATCAAAACATAACAAAATAAAGGAAGTGGTTTATTTAGCAGCATTATAGCTGAATTCTTTTTTGCCTTCTCTACTCTCTCTGAATGACTTCCCGTAATTCCAGTGGACAACAGTAATATGCTACAGCCACCATTTGTATCACAGATAAATGCTAGCCTCTATCTTTATGTCTTTATAAAACAAGAGATGTCAGGAATCTATGCAGCATGTATGTGTTTTCCTACATATATCCTAAGCTTTACTTTGAGAAGCATTTACTAGTCTAATACAATCATCAGGCTTATGATGGTTAGGTCAGAAAAGATTAAGAAGAAAGGACCACCCAAAAGACAAAAAGCTAAGGGACGACAAACATCCAGCCCAACTAAGGTCAAGGCATTTTATTTCTATTTATTTTTAATGCCACATGCACTGGGGCGAAGCTAATAAATTACTTGGGAACAGGGACAATAGCAATGTTATAGGACAGTGTGTTACCATTACGAATATCTTTAGAAAATGGTACAAGTGACTGAGATTGACTTCTGAGAATGTCAACCTTTAAGTCAAATTAGACTTTTTGCAAATTAAAAAGATACAAAGGTATATCTGAAGTTTAAACACTGGGGGAGGGAGGGCATTTCCTTTCCATAGGTTAAAAAATGTTTATCTGTTTATGGCCCTGGTTTTCAGTGTTACAAACTGTTATCTAAGTTAGGGTCCTTTGTTTCTACCATGAAAAAAGCATTCCAGATAAGGAGACGGTTTTCAAAGGCAATGCTATTATTGTAAATAGAGAAGCTCATTTAGGGCTTTATGGAGAGAATGAATACCCTATAATGGTTAGTGACTGAGCCAGATTGGGAACAGCGAGAGATTTTCCTTTGGCCATAAACAGTCATTTCATGAATTTGGATCATTGACATGCCCACTATGCCAGGTTGTTATTATGGCAATAAAATGAAGAGGGAATGCTCAGGAATGGAATGAACATACTGATCACTTCCTTAGATTGTCAGACCACTAGTCCTTCAAGCTAGTTTCTGCCTAAACTGACAAGCCACATCTCTTCATTCTTTTACTCTCCCACAGCCTTATTAGGAGATGTCAGTACTGACAGACAGAGGTGCATTCTGCATCCATTTTCCATACTATTGATCAACAGGTTTTCCGAAAGAATATCTCTGTCTTTTCACCTCTGTACAGATTAACCAGAACCTGTCACATGTTTCAAAAGATCCAGCTACATTTTTTTCTACTAAAGGAAACAGTTTCCCTTTTATTATTCAATTGTGTGCATATTAATGGTTTAATGAATGAGGAAAAATAAATAAATAAGGGAAACAAGTTTCTCCCCCCCCGCGCTTTTATCAGCCATGTAAATCCCAAAACAGAATGTATACTCTGACAGCTAAATAAGAGTTTCCCCCTTCCTAATTGTTTTAATATTGCTCTCAGTCCTGTATATATTAAACAAATGGACCAATTTCATTTTGCTGACTCTAATTTAATTCTTAACAAAGCTAATTGTGTGACTGTTCAAAGAGGAAACTTGTGGTGAATTTACTTGAGAGAGTTCCCCTGGGATGATTTTCTCCACTTAGGGCATCAGAAGACATCATATCAATATCCATTGGCATTCCATGTTGAAGAACATAAAACAAGGAGTAGTTAAATTGATTTCTGGAGGGCAAAAAACTGCCCTCTTCAAGGAAGAAAAATTCACTATACTAGCAATAATGTAATGCAAACTTATTCAAAACTACCAAAATGCCAAGGAATAGCTCCCTATGAAGGAGAAAGGTATTGTATACTGTAAATTTGAGCTATGCAATAACATGTACCAAGAGATTATCTCATATGTTTTATTGTCCACATGTGTGTTACATACATACATACATACATACATACATACATATATATATATATATATATATATATATATATATATATATATATAGTAGATTTTCACGGGACAGGTGTTACAGGTAAGCAGATTTTCACGCCAAGGTAATACACCAAGACCTGTATATATATATAATTTATACTTGTATATCAGTGATTATATGACCTCTGCAGATAGATTGGGGAAATGGATACTTACTAAACATGTTCTAATGAAACAGCTTACAATTATATCATGGAAGTATAACTAATAAAGAAAAGAGGTTTATTACTTAATTTTTAAAAAAGAAATCCTGGAATTTAACAAACTGATTTTTATGAACTGATTAAAATGGCCATTTTAAAGAACTAGTGTAGTTCCAGCTTTAATTTATACAAACCCAGCTGGGACCTCATGAAATGATATGAAAGGACCATTGTTTTGCTATGCTGCAGAAATAGTTTGTTGCATTATATTTTAAGAACAAGGATCCTGTTCTACATTTTCTATGTTTCTTTATAATTCTATACTTTATCTCAGATATATAAAACTATATAAAATCTGGCTTCAAAGCTATTTACATGACTCTGATTTGATAAATTTAAAAACAAGTTACTGAAAAGGCCTCAACTACATTTAATTGAAAAGATCTCTTATAACTATATATTACACACACTTGTTGACATACATATTGTATATACTAATGAAAATCAAATAATATACATTTTTTCCAAGTCTATATAACATATACACCTTTTTTGCTTTTTTGCATGTATCCCTAATTTTAAGATAAATTGTATTTTAAATATCCAAGGCATTTTTTCTTTTAAAAAATCTCAAATTTTCTTAACCAAAATTTTCTTAGTTTATTTTTCAGTCTTCTGCATCCAAATACTGTACAATCTGTAGTAACGTATGAAAGTTAAAATGTCCTATTTTGCTACCACTAATGGGGCCTAATTTTTGTCCAGAGCAATACTGCTATGCAGCATTTGAAAAATAATGGTTTGCAGAAACAACAAAACCAGAAGTCCCAATTTAACCAAACTAATGCTAACCATTTAGATAATATTGAGACAACTACTAGAGATAGTTAAAGACTGTTGTTGAAGTTTTGTCTTACACTTATCTCTTCCCAAGTGAGTCAGCAGAAAAGTGTGTGACTTTTCTGACGATGGGAACCCATTAGTTAGGAAATAGGGATACATATTGTAGTTTGTAAAGTGGCAACCTGGCCCACCTAAAGAAGTGGTATTAATTGTAAGAAGGATTATAAGATGTGTCTTCACTCCAAGGAGTTTACAGTTCTGTTAAAGAAAAAGGAAATAATCTATATATGGGAATGCAACTGCTTCTGATTTTAATGGTGTAAATTGTGTGAGATTTCAAAAGTGTGAAACATAGAATTACTGTACATTTTTACAAAGTGCTTTGGACACTCATGTACACCAGTTAGTTTTCTTATTGGACAAAGGGGAGCAGAAATTAGATAGCCAAATTATAGTTTCATGGAACGTACGCACTGTCATTTAAAAAAGAACTAAATACGAGAAATCAGCACTTTTGAATTATAAATCGTTCAGTGAGAATATAAAGGTGCTGAAACCCCTCCCAAACAACAACCAAACTCACTATGACTTTCAATCTAATTCCCAGATTTTCAAGAATAATACATTTAAAATGTTGAAGTTTATCATTAATCAGTTCAATTTATTTCCATGTGAAGCAGAAGCTTACACAATATGGCAAAATCAGCTTCTTGGTGTAGCTTTAAAAAGGATGAATTAGGAATGGCCTACAGAAATTTTTGAATGGATGAACTGAGAACTGAACAAGGATGGAGTTAGGGGGAGTGATAGAAATTAGGATGCAAGAATTTGTCAGCACTGATAAGGTTGTAATTCTCCCTCAACCAAGGTGAAATAAATATAGATCTTTCGGTCAGTAGATTTGCTAAGAAATATATTCATCACAGTTGGATAGATTTATAATCCTGCTTCAATCTGCATCAAATGCAAGGGAAACCTATTCTTCTGGTATACTGAATGCTCATTGTCAAACTGTACCTCTCTTTTCTTGAAGCATTTTTTCATAGATAGAGAAAGATTGATGACGGGAATTTCTTGAAATAAATAAAGTGGTATTTTGTCAGATAAAGAAGTGCAAAGTGTTTGAAGGGAAAAACAGCCCAAAATGAGCAAAGCAATGCAATAGAGAGAAGACAGAAATGGCATTTGATTACATGTGCCATTAAGGAGAATGGTGGTGGGGAAGCAAACTTACAAGGCAAAACAGCTACATATCTTTTCAGATATATCTGTTTTACTTTACTTCATGCTAAAACAAAGAAAGAAATTATATTTCCTAATATTATTATCCTGAAACAGGTTTCACTGTGGATAATGGGCTTTCTCCCAAGTAAGAAATGTCACTTTAATTGTATTGAGATTACGCCCTATACTTGTTATCAAATTCCTTCATAGTACCAATATAAAAAGGAATATCAAAACAAAGGAGATTTATAGCACCTCAAATGCAAGTTTCTAAGGGGCCTGCAAAGTTCTATCTTATTTCTTCTGCAAAAAACTCATATAGTTCATCAACGTGAATGTGGTTAACTAGGGTAAAAAAATAATTCTAAAAATATTTATTCAATGCAATGTATTCCACATTTCTCTACCAAAAATACCAAAATAATCTGGATAGTTGATATTCTGTCCTCCTGTCTTAAATCAAAGTTGCAGTCCTATGAGATGTACTTGTGAATAACTCTCATTCAAATCAGACTGACTTATTTCCAAGAAACCGTGAATAGAATTGGTATTGCGTAGCATTGTATTTCTATATATAACTATATGAACAATGTTTTTATCACAATGGCAGATGATGTTAAGTATTGTCATGTCTAAGTCTTTCAGACTGTAAAAAAAAATCATGGCCCAAAACAATGCAGTAAATAGCAACATATTTGCAATTCCAATAGACTATAAAAGCATTAAAAATCATTCTGTATATTATCAGAAATTGTGCATTATAAGATAATGATTTCCTATGCAATTAAGGGCCAAGGTGCAATGACAGCAATGGTCTCTAATATAAGAGACCCTGAAAAACATTTACTTTAAGTCTGAGAATCCCAAATATAACCATATTAAATATACCTTAGGGTTAAATATTCAATTAAAGATAATTATGAACCCAAAATTAATTGATCATATCTCACTCTGTTTATTTTTAAATGACCCACAAAACAAAGTGATATCCTCTTTTTTAAAAAAACCAGATAGAATATGAAAGCAGGTTAATATCTAATAAATGAATTAAATTTGGTTTGCTTATGAATAGCATTCCAAACTTCTCTAGATTTTAAGATAAACTGTGACTTTTCTGAAGATATTGACAGAAAATAACTACAATTTGTTTCTAAGTGATACTCAGGTAAAATAAATTTTCCTAGATTTTCTTTGTCTCAAGTGAAATCTTCTAACCACTTCTTAACCATGGTTTCAAAGCTACATAGAGGTCAGCATAAAACAGCCCCTTCATGGTGTAACTATGTTCATGGCTGCAATCTCATCCAGTTACAATTGGAGCTGAGCTGGGTTACAGTTCAAAAACATGATATACTCTAATAATGTAATATCTGTAAGCAAGATTGCATCTTGTTGATAAACCTTTTTGTTTTATGGATAGTGAACAAATCCCATGATTTGGCCTAATTTATTTTCTCTGTGATAACAAATTTGCTCGCAGAATCAGGAAGCCTATTTAAATTGCAATTGAACAATACTACTCCTGGGTTAGATCTTTTGCTATGAACTAACAACCAGTCTGGGGATAGGAGCTGCTGCAAATGGAAATCATGATGTACATTAATACTCTGGATTACTCCTTCTCCTCTGCCTGTCCATGTACATGTTAATCCTAGTCAGTTCAGTCTCTAGAAAATCCTCTTCCATTAAGGTTGCATCTCAGGTATATTTTTAATCCCTGGGAAGTGGGACCATTCAAATGGTGATGCAGCAAAAGGATTTCAAAGTAGGAGGGTCCAGATCTTTTATTTTGGACCATAGTTCAATGGGATTAGCTAATCCACAAACACTCTTATCTGCCCTACAGTTCTTAAACAAAAATAGAAAGTTGGGCTTAACCCAGAGACCTAATAAATTATTTCTGCTGAAAAGCATTTACAGGCACATGCCGAACCAAGAAATTGAGAAAGCCTTCAACCCCCCCCCCCTTTGAAGGACAGCCTTCCCTAGCTAATTAAACTGCTCATTTTATTTCCATTTGCAGAAGGCCAAACGAAGAGTAACCATCTCTTTCTGCTTGATTTTTATCTAGTAAATCTAGATAATCTAGTTTATCTATCTAGCTTGCATTCTGCTGAATAAGTGAATAAGTGATATTTGAGAATTATGGGCAAAGTCTTTAGCCTAACATCCTAGCATATTTAAATAAGGCCTTTTGAAAAGGCTGGGATTAGAAAACTTTCTTTTAGGAAAGAAGTGGGCAGGAAAGGCAGACATTTTTGCTGAGAGTTTTAACTTCAAACGTGAGTTACATTTCTAGGGAATAAGAAAAGAATGCTGACAATTCTCAGTGGAAATTTAGTGATCAACTTCAGGTTTGCAAGGAAAAGGGAGAATACGATGTGGATTCAGTTTCCTGCTGACTGAATGTTTTTTTATATTTCGGAAAGAGCAAACTTGAAATTATGTCAGCATCCTTCCCCTCCACATTTCCATCTTCAAGATAGTTGAAAAAAAAGAAATCGTGTCATCGGTAAATTTTCTCATTGTGGGTTTTTTCTTCTTTTCCCAAAATCTTTGGGAAGCATACATTACTTTCTTTAAAGGCCTAAACCTTAGTGATGATCTACCTTGAGAACAACCAAAAATGGCACAAGCTGGTCCTAGCTAGCGAATCTCAGGATGGTTCCTTGTGTTCTGCTCCAGGAATAATGGGACTGATCAGAAAAGCAAGGTGCTATTTAGTGGCCTTTTGTGGTAATTCAACTCAGTCTGTTAGGAATTTGGTGGGGACATAGGCATCTTTCTCACCTGCATTCTCCCAACTTAGGTGAGTCCTCTTCAGCTTTCTTTCCTTAGAGATAGGATCTCTGTGAAAGGCCTCTCTCAGGCCAAATGTAGGGGCCCACCTGCAAGGAAGCACAATGCACTCTACTTTAATGCGTATAGCTTTTGCTGCTGCCATAGAGAAAAAAAATATGTTGCAGGCATTACAAAAGAGTAAAGACAAAAGGCAGGAAGTATTAAGGCCAGGTGAGAAATATTGCACTACAGTTGGAAACTTCTTTCAAGGATACATTGGGCAAGGGAGGAGGGAATAACAAGAGACAAGGTGCATAAAGAATATTGAGAAAGTCAGAGTATATTTTCGTCCATTTTTTCCAAGATACAGTTGGTTCTTTCAGACTCAGCTTAGCTCAACCTTGAGACAGTTCGCTTTAGCTTTTGGCTATGTGTGGCAAGCATTTGAAATGGGAAGGTAGTGCTCTATGGTTTTAGATGGGGAAGGTCCTGAAGTGTGTGTGTGGGGGGGGACAGAAATAGAAGAGGATTTCCTCCCCTAATGTCACTTTTCACCTTGAAAAAGAAACACTCCCCACAAGTGAGCGAGAACAGCACAAAAGTGAGCTTTGCAGAATGATTAACGATTAGCCATCCCGCAACCTCTTCCCTAGAAATGTGGGAGGGGTAGAGGGGGCGGAATCCAGCAGCCCCTATCATGCATCCCCAGCTTTTCCTTAGGCCTCTGTCTGCAAAATATGAGACTTTTTAATTGGGAGAAAAGCTAATAGAGGCTGAGGCCTTCTCTGTATTCCAGATGAGTGAGACTTATGTTTCAGTTTATTCATTGGAGGAGAAATCCAGTATAAAACTATGCAATCCAGTGAAATACTCCCCAAAGTGGGGAGATTTTAAAGGGGCAAAGTGGATATTTTTGTTGCCCATCACCTCAGGCCTCTTAGGCAGCTGTTCTTTATGGAGCAGAGATAGTGGAATGATGCCCAAATAGAGCAACCCCCTTCCAGATACTAAAAGCATACAGACGAAGAGAAAAACTGGGGGAGTGGACATAAAGGAAGCAAGAATTCAGGATCTGCTTTTGCCCTTTGGCATTTGGAGCTGGAAAAGGGTATTCAGACCCCCCACAACTGCAGTAATTTCTCCTGACTGGTAGCAACAGTTGGCTGCCAATGTGAGAACTGAGAAGCCAAGGCAAGAAGCTAACATTGGGTAAGTTGGATTGTTTTTTAAACGCATCTCTTCAGACACCTGTTGCCCCCCAGGTGAGATTCTTCTGCTGCCCCATATGCCTCACAAATAGAGACCTGTCTCTGCATTCCTCGCTTTCTCCCTTCCTTCTTTAATACATCTTTCTCTTAAGAACTGCCCAGGGAGGGAGACACTTTGCCCCCTGCAGACAGGACCTGTTGCTAATGGGAAGGTGGGCAAGGCTGATGGTGCGGAAGGTTGTGTAGGGAGGCAAAGATGCAAAAGGAAACCACTGTGGGTAAAGGCAGGCTGGGCTGCAGAATGGAGTGGTCCTCGTGATGTAACCTTTCTCTGTCTACTTCGCTCAGAAGTCACGAATCTTGGCTAAGGTTGGGAAGCAAGGATGGGAAAGGAAGCTGAGCTGCTTTTTCCCCCTTTTTCCTTTTCCCAGCCTTCTCTGCTCACCCTTTAGTTGGCCTTTTACTCTTTTCTGAAACCATCTCAGGTTGTCAAATGGCCTTTTATCTCTGGAGAAGGAGCAGCCCTTAAGCCTGGGCTGTGCCAATCACCCTGATTCCACTGCAGCTTTCTCTCTTGAGCCAGAGGGAAACTCCTGCCTCGAGCGGAGCACTTTCCCCTCTCTATTGGCTGGAGGAAGGGGGATCCTGAGAGTTGTCAATAGTTAGAGAAAGAGTCTTTGGAATATCTGGGTTCCCCCTCCTTCCCTCCTACCGTCCCTCCCAAGAAGGCTTTTGCAACCAATAGGCCCTTCGATTGCGACAACCGGGCATTCCACTGGCACCTTGCTGTTCGCCCTCTTCCCTCTCACTTGGTCCGGTCTCCCGGCCGGAGCTCTTTCCCCATTTGTCTTCTGAGGCGGTGGGGACAACCATGAAGGGGAAACCTCACGCGCCCTTCTCTCGGGTGGCCACGATAAGGAGAAAGGGAAAGCAATAGCGAGCTGCTTCCAACTCCTCGCTGCGCTTGGTCTGATCAAGGAAAGGCGAGGCACCAGTTCCCGTCGCTAGATAGCGGAGGGCTGAGGCGGCTTCTTTCGGTCCCAGCCGCCTCGGTCGAGTTCTTCGCGGGGTCTGGCCTTTTTTTCTTTTTTTAAACCAAGTCCAGGATCGCTTCGAGTTGGAAAAAGGGCGACTCGGGAGATTAGAGACAAGTTATCTAAAAGGAGGTTGGAAGTGAGGTGGAGGAAGGAAAGGCACCGCCTAATACCTGAGGCTCCCCTCGACAGCGGCTGCTTCTTGTCTCCCCCCCCCACTATTATTTAGGAGGTGATCCCCCAAATCTCCCACCCATTCCCCTTTGGAGATCTCCCCCGTTTTAAACCCAGACGGGCTCCATTTCTTCTTCTACGGGGAGAGATCAAAGGCACATCAATTCTAATCCTGACGGGGTGGAAGGGGGTGAAACACATCCCACCCTTCAAGCGGGGGGGAGGGGGGCGTCCTCCAAACTTTTGCGAAAGTTTTTTATTGCATTTTATTCGGCGGTTAAAAAATAATAATAAATAATAATAAAAAATTAAAAGGCACCAGCAAATCATCCACGGGAGGAAAAAAAAGCGAGCCGAAGTCGAGTCAGAAAGTTAAGCTAAGGAAGGGATGGTAGGGACTGGGACGAGCCGTTTTAATCCTCGCGACACACACACACACACACACACAGACACGCACGACGGAGGGGTCCGTGGGGTTACAGAGGGAAAGCAAAGGGAAAGCCCAGAATCTAGGTAAAGTCCAAGTCTCGGCGGTCGCGCAGCTGCTGCTCCTTCGGCGAAAGCGCCCTCCGCGAATGCTTTTTGGGGTAAGGGCTTCCCGGCTAGGTACTTATATACAGCAAGCCCAGACCGCAAAAAGATTCGCGAAGGACAAAGTCTCCTGTGGCTTCCACATTCATCCATCCGGCTGCCACCAAAGAGGGAAAAAAAATGTGTGTATAGATCCAAGGCGGCAGGGTTGCTGGTTTCTCAAGCACTAGGGAACACCTTCCGCGCCCCACCGTCCATTCACTCATACAAGCTCCATCCCCACCGAGTACCTCGGCGAGCCCAAGCCGAAATACCAACTCGGGAGAGTAAAAGGAGGGGAAGGAAAGAAAGGAGGGGTGGAATGGAGGGGGGGGTTCTTGGCCCAGCCCTTCACATCCAGCCCCCTCCTTCGCTGTCCCCTTGAAGGGGCCGAGAGCACTGGGTTGCAGAAGCAAGGGGCTCTGTGAGCCAGGCAGTTCCGAAGGCGCTTCCCCCACACCCCTCCATCGCTCTGCTCCTGAGCAGAGGGTCTACCGCTGTGCACAGACGCTGCGTAAAGAGAAAACTCTCCCCCTGAGCACTAAATAAATAGAGACGAGGCCCGCCGCTCATTGGTGCGAGCTAAAATCGTCACTCGCCAATCAGGTGGCGCCTTACTTTCCCCCCCTTGCTCTCCCTCTTTTTTCTCCAAAGGGGAGGGGAAAAGAGAAGAAACATTTCCATGTCTAATTATTCAACAAACCCCAGATAAGACCACAATCCATAGTGTTGCTATGCCTGTTAGACTTCTTTTTCTTTCTGCTTGCCCCGGGGGTTGAAGATGGGGTGAGGTGGGGTGGGTTAGGATAGACTAGGGTTCCAGATGAAATAGCCATAAGTCCTAATATCGAGTAGCAAGGTTTAAAGGTGAACACAATACAACAAAACGCACCCGAAGGACCAGCAGGTGAGCCAAATGGGTATGATGAGGATGGTAGTGGTGGTGATGATGATGATGAAGAAGACCACAAGTCAAAAAGTTTAGATCCGTGTAGATTTACCTGATTCCTTTGCACCGAATCATTCCACCCAAGGGAAGCCCACTGGCGGAGGTCAACCAATGGCCATAGCTGATCCATAAGACTGTCTATTGGAGATGAGGTCCCTCAGCATGGGGAGCGTGGCTAGTTCGAAGGGATGTGTGTGCCATTCGCCCATCAGTGGCTTCTGAGCGTCTGTCCAACCCCCCACCTCCCCAAAGAGCCCGAAGATGGAGCAAAGGAGTGGGCGGAATAAACGCCTGCCAAGCGAAAAGTTGCAGGAGATGGCATCGAACTGATTTCGCCGCCACCTCCCCCCCCCCCCCCCCCGCTGGTCACTGAACCCTCGCAGAGGTGCCTGGTCTACAGCAGTGAAAGGCAGCGGACACTTTCCCACGAAGTTCGTCGCCAAGTGAAATAAGACAAGATTCTCCTCCGGGGACTCAAGAAAGTTGATAGACCCCTTTCTGACTACCTCCTCCCAGCGACTTTCCCCTCCCGCCCCCACCTCCACCCCCACCCCAAGCGCACCGAGAGAGATTCTTTCTTCTAGAAGACCCGAAAGCTCTTACCTTCGCTGCCTTTTCCTCGGCAAATCCACCTTGACAAGCAACAGCTCTCCAGCAGATGCAGCACTAACGCAGCAGCAGCAACAGCGCAGCCCCGTCAAGAGGCAAACTCCTACTGAGCGGTACCTGCTTCCTCTTTCCCTTCTAGTAGTGCTCTTATTGCTGCTGCTGCTGCGGCTAAGGCGGCTGCGGCTCAGCTTGCTTTGCTTTCGACACCTTCTGGACTGGGGAAGCGAGGACCCAAGAGAGGACCACAAAGTTGAGGATCCCTTTCCCTTACCTCTTTCGCCGGGCGCTTAGCGGCCTCTGGTGAGAATTATGATAGGAATAATCCTTGTTGGAGGTACAGGCATCACCTCCCCCCAATGTCTGTGCACGCGTGTGTGTATGTTTTTGTTGTTGTTGTTTTAAAAAAAGGAAACTCGTGGCAAGCACCCCTTCCTCCAGGTATGTTTAAACTACTGTAGTGTTTGGGAGGGTCACGATCTTGCTAAGTGCACAAGATTTCCTAAAGATTAACCCTTCCCTCGCTGCCTCAGTTCTCTTTCTGCAACTTGTTGCGACAAGTCTCTCTGAGCACACGCACATAGGCACACACACAGAATGTGAAAACCTGACACACGCGCGCGCGCGCACACACACACACACACGCACAAAGATGGGGGAGCAAAAAAGGCAGAGGCTCCGAGGAGTCCAGTGCCCCCCCTCCCCCGACGCCGTTTTGATTGGATGGTCTTTTCATGTAGAGGGGACGTCTCAAGCCGAAGTCACGATTTCTCCTCAGTTTGGAACCATCTGTGACTGGAGCCATGACGCAGCCAGCACACATTACTCACTTTTACAGTCACGACTTGGAAATCCGTGCAGTTTGCAAGCGAAATTACACCACCGCCATTGAATTATTTAATAAGATCCAGTTAAGGGTAATCTTATACATTGACCTGGGAGATGCCCGTGTGTGATCTGGCAAAAGTGCAGGCAGGTTGGGGAAATCTATGGCGAGAGGATGGGAGAGTGGGAATTGGTACGGAGCAAAAGGCTTCTTAGTTTGCAGATTTTGGATATAGAATATTAGGTACCTAAAGGGTCTACTCTTAGGACCACCTGGCTCTTTTGTGATGGGACCAAGCAAGCCCCGGGAATGGACGCCTCCTTCGATATTTTTAGGACATCACTCAATGTTGCTGTGCTCTTAATACTTGACTCACGTCTGCGTTGTTTCTGTAGCAAGAACTGTCCAAGCTATTTCGGGCAACGCGAGCCAAGACTGCTTTAACAAACACTATTTATCTGTTATCTACTGTAGCATCTTACATTCCAGTCTGCCTTTCAGTGTCTGCAGAACCATTAGGTGTTGCTGAACTTTGCATATGGTAGGTGCTAAGTTTCTTCATTTTGGGCTGATTTCAGGCTCCTTCCTAAAGTGTTCACACACCCACTCCCTCCCTCCCTTTCTTGTCAAATATTGAGCTAAATTGATCTATAAATGTGAGACCTGGGGTGACTCTATGGTGCAGATTCTTCTGACGGCGGGGCTTCTGCTAACCAGAAAGGCTTCTGTGGTAGCATGGTCAGGACCTAAAAATAACAACCGTGGCTTTAAGAAGTTACCGGGGAATGACTGGGCTTTGTATCCTGTATCTGCTGATAAATTACGATAAATTCTCAACATTGCTTTGCCTCCACTTTCCATTCTTCCACCAACTCATTTGGTGAGGAAGTCTCTAAGAGGGGTGAAGGAAGGGCAGGAATAACAAAGACATACACACAAGGATAGGCAGGAGATGTGGGCATTTCAGAGGGGTGAAACGAGGTGGGAGGAGAAGGGGTGAGTCCAAATGAAACAACCTATAGACTCTTCTTTGAGAAGCACCATCATCAGGTGTCGGCTCTTTTCAAATGCATGGGCGGGAAAAGGATAGCCAAATCAAACCAGAACTGTGTTTTTACGCACCTGAGAGAAACCCCGGGATTAGAAAAGGAAGGCTCTTGGCACGTAAGTCACAATCTGAGAGAGTGCTGGCACTTTCTGCTCCTTTGCCCCGTCGCTGTTAGACAACCGGCTCTCCTCGCCGGTCAGCAAAAAGGGGTTTGCTAACGATTGCTCGGCGAAGTGGTCAATCTCCCGGGGAGCGAAAGTTAAAGCGGGCTGCTCGCTCTTTCAGCACCCGGAGCTGTGGACAGCTCCCAGGCAGAGAATGCTCGGGTGGCTTTCTGCGAATGAGAAGCAGCAAGCTAACCCTTTCATCTGAGTGCAGTTTACAACGAAAATTACCCTGTCCGCTCGTCCTGTTTCCTCTATCTTGCTAATTCTCTCTCAAGCTAAGAGAAATCTTACCGTTAGATTGCATCTAACCATCTTTCTGAAAATAGGAGGGGGAAGCGAGTAGAGCTCGAAAGAGAAAGAGGGACTCTATAGCGCCGACAGAGAGGGATCGAGAGAGTTGCAGTTTGCTATTGATTCAGAGATTTACCGACAGGGTGATTCCCCTTTCTGCAAGAATTCCCTGTGTCTGGGGCTCCGTGCATGCACCAAATTCGTTAAACAGACAAGTGCGATTTTCCCTCCCTCTTCCACCACCCTGCTCCGGTACAAAAATAGAGGCACGAAATAAATCCAAGCATGCACACAGTATAGTCAAGATTCACAGACATATTCTCTGCCGCATGCACAAGAAATATTACTACTTACCCAAACGGGAACTCCTTTGATAGGGATGGGAGGGGAAGAGAGTTGGATGATATAGGGGAATGGAGGAAAAGTCGTGGTGGTGATTGTTGGGGGGGGGACATACAGACAAGAGAGAGGGAGAGAGGGAGGGAGGGAGGGAGGGAGGAGGGGGAAAAATCCAACAATTAATTTCCAGACAGTTGTTAGGCAAAATATACTGCGGTGATGTCCAGGTTTTCTTCCACCCGCGCTGTCGTTTATATACAAGTGCAACTCTCTGTCTATTTCTGGAACACGATCAAAACCCTGGTGCTATTTTTAGCAAGTGCTGGGGAGAAAAAAAATCCACACAAAGGCATTTCGCTTGAACGTTATGTCCAAAATATCAAATGTACATTAAGTCTTTTACCTTCCCCCCCCCTCCACAATTCAGTTTCACCGTTAAGAGTTGTTTTAAGTGCAACATTGCAGAGAATTTAGAGGGGCGATATTGATCGCTTTCCATATTATCCTACTGCTCAACCTTCCTCCCCCCCACCCCCCACCCCACACTTCACGGTTCTATTGAGAATGATTCTGCCTGTTGCCTTGCGAGCATTGTTGTGTCTCTTGGCATTGTCTTTATAAAGTCGATTCTAACAGGAATAATAACAGTAACAATAGCAACACGCATACAACAGACATGCACTACTTTACCAGCATGCACAGATGTGGCTTTTTAAGCAAGCTTGCTTGCTTGTCTGAGGAAAAAAAGAGAGAGACCTCGCACAGAAGGAATTATATTCAGCACAAAGAAAGGTTGTTTTTAACATTCTTCATTCCCCACCCCATTTTTTTAAATCCTTTGTCGGAGAATAAAGCCTCTCTAAACACGCACTCTCACACATACACTTTCAAAAACGTGAATGTGTGTGTATACGCGATTGCGTTCTAGTAAATCACTAGGAAGAGAGATGGGGGGGGGAATAGAACCATTAAGACTTTCAGGCTGCAAGAAGGCAGCCTGAGACTCCTTTCCAAGGCTGCGTCAGTTATCAGCTATTGACGTCACGTTCAGATTCTCCTCTTCAGAGGCTCCAGTTCATCATAAAAGAGGTGTATGCTCGGAGCTTTGTGCTTTCAGAGAAGCAATTGAGATCGAGGGAAAAGAGTTAATTAGCAAGAGCCACGTTTTTAAGGGTTGCATCTACTTCTACATTTGCACCGTTCCTGCAATTAAATCGCTGGGGTATATATATATACACATACACACAAACATCAACATAATGCACAATGGGAGGGAGGCATTGGAAGAAATGGAGAGACAAAGGTGTGGATGAAAAGCTATGTGTGTGTGTGGGGGGGACTGGATTTATTTAAAACACATACTCCTAGTGGAAATGACTTGATGAGGATATAATGATTATTATACATCCAATACATACACTCTGCATAAATTTCATGTGATCCCACCTTTTTTTATTCCCATGTGCTGTAAGGTGAAGAATGGGGGGGGGATATAACATTTGAGGTAGTACATACTTATCAAGCAAACCAGAGGATGTGGTGAATGCATTTTAATACACCTCCCTTATTCTCACCCACCCATTGAAAAATCTTGAGGAAAAATAGGGTTCAAAATTTCTCCCTTTTATCCATAGGGCCTCTTATACTGCACACACACTTCATATTTTTATCTCTCTACAGTAGCAAAACCCATATATTGATTAATTCTGTATATTTGCAGGCAACCAGCCCTGTCTCCTAGAGTGACGCAAAGAACAAATTCTATGGCTCTGGCTTTCTATATTCTGCACCCACGCACTCTGCTTGGTCTCCCACGGAATCAGCTACAGAGAGCAATGATCCAGATTAGAGAGGAGGGGGAGGAGATGGAGAGGCACTGAGAGAGGGGGGAGGGAGGGAGAGGTTGTAATTAAAAATTATAACTAACAGCTGTATGTCTGTACCCACAAGGTGAAATCTGATGTTTCAGTGGTACACAGCGCACGAATCCAGAGGACCCATGTTCACCTATCAATTCAACTTCAATTACTCCAAAAGAAAGGATGTTATTGAAAAAATTATATAGTTTATTTGGCAAATTGGTTATTTCTTCCACATACAAACTCCTTTCCCTCAACTCCACTAAAAGAAATATACCTGCAAAGCCCCAGATTACAAACCCTGACAGGAAAAACAAACACTGAGGTTGAAAGATAGGTGTGGGTGGTAGAGAGAAAACACTCTATATCCACATGAGTATTTAATCAGAATCTTTACTGCAAAATAGGTTTCTTTCTCCTTTGTCTTTTCCCCATCCTCCTCCAAAAATGATAAGCAACTTCAAGGAAGTGTGTAGATATTTTTAAGGATCTCGGCAAAGAGTTGGTAAATGGATTCAGGTAAAAATGAAAAAATGTAGGATGTACGATCAGAAAAAACACACATGCACTCAAGAGAAACAAGATCAGTGGATCCAATGAAAATTAAATGAAAATTATATATTGTGAATGATGCACCAAAGTGCTTACTTTTCCAAGAACTCACTTCACACCTTGTCTAGATGAATGAAAGAAACTAAATGTGCAGACAAGATGTAGAAAGCTATCTGTAATCTAAATTGCATGGGCAAACACAGTTTATTAATGATGCCAGTTATTATTAACTTTTTGCAATACTGTTTTTTTCTTGCTAGACACACAATGATTGAAATAAGAAGAGACATTAACATTATCAATGATGCCACAGAAACATTAGGATATCCATATGCACCTAGATAAATATTACAAGAAGGGCTTTTGACTTTAAAAACATAATCCAGTCTTTATATTTATGCAGCTGTGATGAGATACAGTGACATAGCATCTCTACATGCCTCATTCAGGACGTTTCTCATTTCTTCATCTCTCTCACATAGAGAGGTCTTCTCTCTGGGAAAGTAGCATAAACTATTAAACTAATGCAAGCTTCCTAAAAAAATCCTTAAATCTAAAACAAGCTCACCAAAATCAGTGTATAAAATTTTTTTGGGCAGACTCCTCCTCCTTCTCCTCTTCCTCCTCATCCTCCTTCTCTCTCTCTCTCTTTCTCTGTCTCTCTCTCCCTCTCTCCCTTTTATATAATAAAGTATTTATCATCTTGCAAATAATGGTGAGGGAAATCTTGCAAAACATTCATTTTCTTCTCTGACTTTTTGATGCAAGCAAACGATTTAAAAGGGACTGTAAGATTTCATACTAATTTCTTGGATTAAAAGTTTTACTAAGGTCATCACATGCATGGGAACATACAGCTAGGCCTTCTTCCTTCTAACAAAATATTTAGCATCCAGGTTACTAATTCATCCTTCTATTATTCCAACTCATGAGGAAACCATCTAGGCAATTTTGTGTAAAGTTGATGAATGTACATCCTATGGTAAATTTTAATTTAACCTGATTCTATTGGATTAAAAAAGGCATACATACATACAGAATTACAAACATTATCATTAATATTATACCTGTTACAAATCAAACTGCAGAGTGAAGGATAACTTGCAGTTCAGATAATCCAGTTTTAAACTGATCTGATCTGACCAGAGAGTATCCTTCTACACAATTTAAGAAACAGATCTGCTATCAAGCATAACACCACTCTTATACATTTTAATGCTCTTTGGGATATTAGAACCCTGGAATGAGTTCATGTTTTCTTACCAGCGACGTTACAAGGTTAGTAAGTGGACAGTGTTGGAAGCAGAAGCTACTTGAGAGAACCTCCATCCCACTCACTGAGATCTTTGTCGAGGTGCATTTAGCTTCTGGGGGCTTATCTCGTGATGACTCATACTAGAGTCTTTTCAGTAACTGCCTCAATTTTTTTTTCTAATACTGTCCTTATTGAGTTGAAAGACCTCACATCTTTATTGGTTGTTAAAAAGCCAGTGAAGTGCATCTTTTTCGGAAAGCTTTTAATTATTTCATTGACTTTATTGGATCTTTACATGCTTTGTAATATGTCCAATGTTAATTTTGAGTGTATGTTTTATTATAAACATCTGAGAGACTTCTAAATAATAACATCTCTATTGTATTTGTATCTCACGTTTGAAAAAACAAAGTGTAAAGAATAACTTGTTTCAAGAGCAAAGAGAATTTTATTTGTAGCTCAGCATGTTATGTTTATCAAGATTCTTTGCTTTCCAAAGAATTAAGACAGAAGGCATAAGATAAGATAAATAAAACTACTTCTATGATGTTAAAAAAATAGCAAAACCAAGACTCTCACTTATTCCTCCAACTTAAGGCCATGGCCATTCTTACTCAAGTAGATAAATTTATTATAAAAACTATCCAGAATATCCAGAGTAGGGCAGAGGCCTTTATGTTAAAAAAAAAGGAAGGAGGGAAGGAAGGAAGGGAGGAAGGAGGGAAGAGTATTCCACATCAATACTAATTCTCTAATGAGTTTAAATAACATGCTTAAGTAAAAAAAATTAGGCTCAAAACTCTATCAGTGTTGGGAAAAAATAAAAAAAATAAAGCATTTCGAAAGACAGGAAGAAAGGGGAGGAGACTAAACAGCTATCATTCTTTTTTTTAAAACCAGTTTTTTTGCCATTAAAGATATTTGGGGATGATTTGTCCTGTCAATTTGTAAGAATTTAGACATGTGTTAAAACTGAATGGAGAACATTCATGAGCCTACTAGCCTAAAGCTGATATGGTTATCATTAATACATATAGATGTTATTTGGTTCTGCAACTTGAAACCTTCTGTCCAAGAATATGAGTCATTCACACGAATGTCTTTACTCATTACACATAGCATATAAAGAGGACTTGTATTTCAGAAAAAATGTTATCATTAATTTAAATTGTGAATGCAAACTCATTACACCACTTCTATTATGCTGTATCCATTTCGATTTTATTATACGGTACTTACATTAAAAATATATGACAAGAGATCTTTGTAGCAGATCTTTGGTTCATAAAGCTCAGATCTCACTGGTTCAACACATGTTTGTGCACGATACAAAATCCAATTCTGACTGACTTTACTAGATGAAATTAAGATTTTGGAGAGCCACTGCTGGACAGAGAAAACAATAAGGGTAAGAGTTCAAACAATCCAACTACCAATTTCAGGGGAAATTGATCTTTTATTCCAATATAGAAGAATTATAATTTTCATTCAGTATTGAGAGACATTTTATATAGATTAATGATGTCTTTGTTTTATTAAGACATTTTTCTGACATGAGTCCAGGCATTTAGATCAACCAGTTCAGGCGGATCTACAGTAAATTGAGACTCAATTTATCTAAGTCTAAGCCTCTAATGAAGTTGTGTGGAAATAAATAGTGATTGGGATTATATTATCAACATAATGAAATTACAAAGAGAGAATATTCTTTGATAAGATCGCACCACTTTATAAAAAAAATCCTTATATTTTTAACATTTTATTAGTAAATTCATTTTGGTTTTTAATTTATATTAGGCATAATTATCAGTGATAATTGACAGATAAAAAATTCTGTGTAAGAATTTCAGGTCATTTTTGAGAAAATAGTAAATGATGTAGATATATATGTATATAAAACAAAAGGATTGTAGATTTGTAGATTCTTTGGAGCAATAAAATTAAGGCAACAGTTAACTGAAAATATCTGACTAAAGAAATATGTAAATATCACTGAAAGAGAACAATAATTAAATAAGCAATCAAATAGGCTGCACAAAATATTTAAGATCAGAAATAACAGACTGATACTTAAGGATAGAAATAATTTTGTCTTCAGGAAGGAGATGACATAATATACCTCCTTCCCCACCCAACTTACTGGTCTTTCAGTTATTTTGGATTTGAACTTCCATCACTCTGCCAACATTATAGTAATCAGAGAAAAAAAGGAAAGAGAAATGACAAGAAGGCAAGAATGAAAGAACAGTGAAAGTTCATTAAAGGAGATTCTGAAGAGTGAAAGGAGAAATGGACTGTGAGAATGCATCTGACTTAACCACCTTAGAAATGCTTGTTCTGCAATTCATTTTTTCATAGTTTTCAGAATATGAGTTGATACGTCCAACATAGGCAAATATTTTTAATCATTAACCAGAAGATTTGTAGAAATACACACATAACATCAAACCTAATTGAGTTCAGTTAGTTATTGGTCAGTAAATGATGGAAAGATGATTTAAAACGTTTGGAGCCCATTGGATTCTAAATGTTAATGTCTCATATACAAATAGTCCTTTCTTACTAACTTATGACACAACTGAGCCCAAATTTTATGCTGCTGAGATATGTGAGTTTTGCTCCATTTTACAATCTTTCTGGCCACAGTGGTTAAGTGAATCACTGCAGTAGAAATATGCTACGCATGTGAACCCAACACATTAAGACCACTTTCTTTTTCGCAAAACAGGAAGTCAGGGTGATCTGTCTCAGTTGTAGTCACAGTATCTGTGAATTTTCCTTACCAACACATTGTTTATTTAGCACAGGGGAACCACTGGCACCTTGATCCTAAGCACACTCAGTAAAACATAGTTCAGCCACACCAATAATACACTATTTTTTTCATAAGACTTCGGAGTGGGACTTAAGATACATAATCAATTTTTGTTTTACTTAGAAAATAAAAATGGGGGTCAATGTTAAGAGTGCATTTCTGTTCATCAAAAGAAAAAGGTGATTTGGGGAACAAAAGCTATTGTTCTTTTGTCCTCTGTGTAGACTTTCTACAGCTGTCTGACTGGCTACTATGAAAATGGGATGTTGGCCAGATAGACTCTTTTCTTACATACTGACGTTTAAGCAGCGAGTGATGCATTTGCAAAATAATATTTCTTGGAAATTGACCATACTATAAAAATATTTGAAATGAAGGACAAACAGAGGAACAATGGAATGAGATTGAAATCTCATAAGAAAGGAACAATTCAATTACTATGGCCTAAGGGTTGTTTTTTTAGTTATTTTTTCTTTTTGCTCCATGGTTGCCTTTCAATACATTTGTTTATATTTTATTATGCTAATGCCTTTGTAGTTTATACAGTTACCATGTTGTCCATTGTTTTTCATCTATTTTCAGAAACACGTATTTCTGCAGAATGCAATGCTAGCCAATATTCCGGGAAATATGTTCTATTAAACTCAGTGTTATTAATTTCCAAGTTACAAAAATGCAGGAATATGACTCATCATGGGAGCAGGGTGGTGTGAAGAATGTGAAGTACATTGACTAAAATGGTCTTAGATGTATAAACACGGCTTCTGAACATTTCAAAATGCATTTGAAACTTTACAACGGAGGTTCTCAGACTGTATAATAAGGTTCTCTTAAGGCTCCTCAGAAGTTTATTGGGGCTTCTTCAACATGAAGAATAATAATAGCAAATCCATGTCTTCAAAATATAGCTTTTCTCTGTTAGCCAATATTTCTCTTCTGCAACATGCCGCCTGGGTTACTTGTGGGTAATTTTCAGCTCAAACAGAGTAAGATCAAACAGCATGTAAACAGAGTGGCATCCTACCTTCTAACTATAGGTCAAGAGAACCTGTAGCTGTTTTGTAGGTGTATCCTGACCTAGATGGGTTACTAATTTATGATACTTGGAGAAAAAGAGAAATGATTGCACTAAAGTTGTGTCTTTGGATAATGAATGATTGGAGATTATTTTTTTAAAATAAACAGACCACTGTCCATAAAAGAGTTGATTCATAAAAAGTTCCCTGAAAGTGTTTTGCTCAGTCATACATCATCGTAAATTTGTACACACAAAATCTAGTCTTTTTGAGTATTACCTATATTGAACATACATTGAATTTTTGCCAGTTCTTATACAGAAAACCTCTAATTACAGTAACATAACATGGAATGGCTAGAAATCAATTTCACCCCTCCTTCATCACAGACTTTATTTTTAAAGAAACCCAAAGGCTACATAGATGCATTTCCTTTATAGAACTCACAGTCAATCTTTTTTTTGACCATACCATTATATATGAAAGGGGTTTTCCCCCCCAGACAAACAAGCATTTGCATCGAGACTGATAATTGCTGATCTCTTCCACTCTCTTGACAGATTTTAATTAAAACCCAGTTCTTTAACATTACTTGGTTTATTTTTCAATGTTTTTGTATATTTTCTAAGTTTATTCATTATTGTTTTAGTTTAGATTTATTGTGCATTGACTTTCAACAAAAGTTCAATAACAGGACTAAAAATCTCAAAACAAAATACTTGCATACTTAGTTAGCAGAAAATATAAAAAAAGATTTATTATTATTTCTAGTAAAATAGCTAAAATATTAATCCTTGATCAGCAATTCACTTACACTTCAGACATATTTAGACCAGTGGTTCCCAATGTGGGCCCCATGTCCCACAGGGGGACAATTTGATTTTTAATGGGGCAATTCGAAAATTAGATTAACTGAATTTTTGAAAGCCTGCTAATTGTTCTTGTATATTTGTGATGAAACAGCTTTGTTTAATTTACCAATTGTTGTCATTGTTAAAGTGCATTTCCTAGTGTCTGGTCTGAAAAGGATATCCTAGTTTTTTTGGGGGGGGGTGTTAGAAAGCAACTGCCAGCCAATCAGATGTGTTCCCAGTAAGGATCTTGGATCTGGCAGAGTCTCTCTTTCTATCCAGTGGGCTTTTCTGTTGGGTAGTTGCAGGGATAGCTGCTCTGTGGGAAGATAGAGTGGATGGCTGCTGGGGGAAACCCAGCAGTAAGGATACAGAAACAAGACCCAATTTTAAGTAAGAAATTGTTAGTTTTAGAGTTATTTTTAGTCTGTGTTTTCCCAGGCTATCTTTTACAAGACTTTTCTTCTCAGAGCAATCTGGGGCTGGGTCACACATATGTAGGCCTTGCCAGGCCTGTGTGATTCACCTCCAACTACTGAACTACCAAAGCATTTCTCCACTAAGCTGCAGATTCCCATCTTCATATTTAGCTGAATGCGACTTTAGTGCTGTAAATGATTTGCTACTGAAGAAAAGAAATTTACTGGCTATCACTGAATAAGGACACTTGAGAATGAAGCTGACTAAATTGGAGCCTAATATAAAATTGCTCTGCAGCAGGCATCAAGCACAAGGATCTCACTAATTTAAATAGACTAAAGCTGCAATCCTACAACATTTTCCTGGGAGTAAGCCCATTGAAGACAATGGTACTTACTTCTGAATAGACATGCATAGGATTGAGTTGTAAATATGATCTTGAGGTGAGCTCAAATTGCATTTTGAATTTGTTAGGTACCTTTATTTTAATGTGTATAGTAATATGATCAAAGTATTACAGAAATAGTTTTCATTAGAATTATTTTATATAGGTATAGAAAGGTAAAACACTAACTGCAAGAAACCGATACGGAACTGCTGTATGATATATGATGGAACTTCTTGTTCCTATGTTGTCTTAAGTCATGTGTTTGTTTTTGTTGATGTGTTTATGTGTGTAAAATAAAAACTTAAAAAAATAGAATTATTTTATATTAATGCATTTCAGTTCTCTATTATATGTTTTGAAACTTTATTTGCAGTTTTTTCATATCCCTTGGTACTATTATTTTTAAAGTTCCTCAGTACTTCTATTATATTTTGTTCCTTTATTTTTCTCTTTCATAGATGCCATATTCTTTGGAACTTTGTTTAAACCAAGTTAATGGACTTTTAGGCTTCCTCCGCGTGAGTAGGAGTTCACTTTTTGAATAGTAAGAATTATATGTCACTGGGGGAAGGGGTGGGGCAGCCTGGCCAAAAAAGGTTGGGAACCACTGATTTAGATTGAACTTAATTACTGCCTTTAATTTACTATGACTTATATAGCCACTTATGATTTTCTATATTGTGTTTTAATTGTTGAGTATTTTTATTTTGTATTTATTTTTATATTTTGCATGCAACTGTTAGTGCCTGGGCATACACAATATACAAAAAACCCCAATATACATGTAATTAAATAATAAAATTGCTTCCAGTTGTTCAGAAAGTAACGCAGCTATTTCCTGCTCATAAATATTGTCAGTTGATTCATAAATATTCCTACTTAAATTACAATCAATCAATCAGATATCTAATGTTGTATAAAGAGAACTACATCTCTACCAAACCTGGGGACCCCATATGAAAGTACTGATCCAAGGCACCTACAGGTAAGTTTCAATAAAATCTTTTGTTGAAGACTTGGAATCACTACGGACAATAATCTTTATGTAAAAAAGCTAGTTTGATGTACAAGTTAAGGCCAGCTGGGTGATTTTTGACCCAATCACTTACTTGCAGCCCTAGAAAGGAGGCAATGACAAACCACTTCTGAAAAACTTGTCAAGAAAATTGCAAGGACTTGTACAGACAATTCAAGTCAAACACTGAAGGTATACATGTGTGCGCCTCAAACCCTACACTGACCTATAGTCTAAATTGGCATATGAGCCTGAATCTTCAACCAAAATGAGAACTAATGTAAGTAAATCTGTGTTGCAGAATTCTAGCATGCATTCCATAAAGATGTGCATCCTAACATTATCAGTGACCACTTTTGCATTAGTCAGAGTCACTACTTTTAATAATTACTAAATAGCAGAATAACAGAGTTGGAAGGGGCCTTGGAGATCTTTTAGTCTAAGTCCCTGCTTAAGTAGGAAACAGGACATTTCCGTGTAGGTTGGTTCTCTCTTTGATTAGCATTTAACAATATCTAATTAGCAGGGATGGATAAACTTTTAAAATTGAAGATAAGAATTCATCTAGTTTTGTTTGTATTTGGAGCTCACTTCTGGACTTTTTTTGCTTGAAACTGAAAAAAAATGAAATTGATTTAGGTTTTTATGATTAGAATGATTTTGTTATTCCAGAAATGGTTTCAATTGTTGTGAAATTTAAAGCAAAAAGTTGAGGGTTGTTTTGTATTTTACTGCACTGAAAACGTCTGAAGTCACCATAATGTCTAAGATGGATGTAAACTGAATTCTAAAATTCAGCTTTTAATAGTGGCACATATAAAATTATAGTGAACCTCAACAGCTCAGTGAGGTTTAGAGGGCATTCATTGATCCATTTTCTAGACATAAAAGAAAGTCACTATAAGCATGCAACATTCCTGTTACACTAGTCTTTCTCAGCAAGATAAGACATGTGTTTAAGTTTCTATTCTTACTAAGGCACAAGAAGTCTTACAAAATGTGACAAATAGTTGTAAGAAACCTGGCTAATAGGACAGGGCCATTTGATTATACTCAGTGTGTTCAATGAGCATATATTCAGTTCAAGTCTCTTTTTGTGATATTAGCCATCTACTTAGCTATTATACTATAGTATCAGGAAGACAGGACAGACAGCTTACGATGTTTATATTTGATTCACATCTTGCCTTTTGTTAATGGACTCTTTGCAAATGTCCACCTGCTTTCCTTAAATTCTCAACAAATAGAGCTACCAAACCAAAATTGTTAAGAGTACAGTTAGGGCAGTAGAAGGCTATGTTTTGAAACGCCCAGCTTCTAGAATATTGTTTAACATAAACCTATCTGAAAGTCAAGTTTAAATAGCAGAATAGATTCTAGAATTTTAAAAAAGTCTACACTCAAATCTACTTGGCTATGGCCTCCACTGATTACCCGGATAATGTAGCACTTTTATTTCTAAATTAATAACAACCCATAACCCATCCCCAAATATTTGGAGAACAGGAAAGATCTTTTCTTAGTTTACTAATTGTCAGTATGTGTACACATGTTCAAGGAGACAGAATGCATGTCTAAATTATATATTATATACTTTTTAGAGTGTACTTTTCTATATAAAAACATATATTAAATAAATCCATGACATTATTTTAGATTTTATTAAAGTTTTACTGTATCATTTACTTGATATTGTAAGACCTATTTATTTCAGATGTATTTATTTATTATGTCCAAAGGATAAGATTTAAAATTGTGCTCTTTAAAAAAATAATGCTTTTCTTATTATATACTATGTTGTAAAATGAAAAGACTGCTATTATATTTCTGTATACTGAAAGTATTGTGTACCAAGAATCACATTCTTAAAATGTAAAATGATGCCAGAAAGTCTATAGAACATCCAAATATTGGCTTCCATTAGATGCAATTGACTGAGTTCTTTTCTTAAAGTGTGAAATGTCCAGGAATAGCAATTCCAACACTATGCTACTTAAGAACCTTCAGTCTACTTTTAATTGCCAGATTGACCGCCATCTATTTTGGAATTTTTATGCCACAGTAGAAGATAGCTTTTTCATCATTTATTGGGGAAAAAAATCACTTGTTTTATCATGCAATTTTGATTTTGTCTTTATCTTGTAACTAAAAATAAATTACTTCATGATAATGAACTTCAATCAGTTACTCTTCTAGGATTGTAATTCTGCAGAATAGGATGTACCTATACCCATTGGAGGAAAATGGGACTTAAGAAACATCAGTATTCCTAGAATAACATTTGAAACCATTTGACAATCCATAAACTGTTAGTTGTTCCAGGCAGATTTATCACTTTGAATTTCGAGATCTAAAAATTTTACGCTTTTGGCGTTTTACTGTTTCATTCAAATTTATTCCAAAACATACAAGCTGATCCAAATGAGAGACAATTGTTTTAATAGTCTAACTGTGGTTTGACTGCCTTGAGTAGAAGCTTTATGCTAATAACTGAACTCATTTGATGCAACTATGTAGTGATGGAAAAATGATACAAATTAAGTTTTGTTCTCTACCTTTATCATTATCCATTAAGTGATAGAAAACAGAAATAACATTGCAGACCACTTGAATGAGAACTGTAGTGGATCCAATTGTTAGAATTAGGATACTGCTTCTTAACATTTGCTATTTCTTCCATTTAATTGATTGATTAAATGGATGAACATCTGTGTGTAACAGTGTCTCCCAAAGGACATCTATTGCACAATCCTATGTATTCTCACGTTCTCACTTCCCATTCAGTTCAGTTTGTGTTCTTCCAAAGTAAGTGGACATAGGATTGTCTTGGTAAGCTGGCACGTATATATTGACATTGCAGTCTAGAGTGGGTTGGTGGCTTATAAAATGGAAAAATGTTCACGTGTCCTGGCAAGTTAAAAAAATACTATGTCATTGACTGTGACAGCAAGACTTCATAGAACAAAACTAGAAATATTCTTCTGCATCAAATCATGACTGAGGCATCTATCTTTCCATTGCAATGATTCATTTACAGTCATAGGCAATGCTGTTGGTGCTTTTGCATCCAGTTAATTTTGGAATTCCAAGTCTCTTAATTCCATGTTCTGATAACAAATGGCATTATTACATCTATTCAAGTATCAACCCGTGACTAAGCTGTCTCTATTACACTTCAGTTCTTGTCCCTGAATCAGAAATGTGTAGCAGATCACATTTCAATGAAGTAGTCTTCAGTGCAAGACACATCTGTAAAGAGTTAGGGTCACTTGAAACATGGTGTGCTATGAACATATCACTCATGATGACAAGAATGTTTCTCCAGTCAATTGAATCAAATTCTTCATGGGTAAACAAGGGTTAATGGACCACAAACATTGTAGCAGAAGTGCAGTGGGCTCCTCAATTCTTGTTTGTCTCCATTGTGAAATCTCTTTCACATGAACCATGAATGGAAACTTCTCCAGAAAAGCACCTGTTGATACTGTAGACTTAATAGAAAGGCAGCATTGAAGATAATCAGAAATGTATGTCAAAAGAAGAAAAGGTCTGTTTCCTGTTTCCATTAGGCTCATTCAAAAGAAAGAAGACCCCCCAAAATCAGGCCCATTGACAGCTATATTAGCATAAATCTGGCATTTGTGTGATGTCCTTGCTGCCTTGTGAAGTTTAGAATGGGAAATTCTCTTTCATTTTCCTTCCAGCACAATTTATAGAGGGGGAATTTTGGTGTACAAAGATCTCCCTCTACAGGTGGTTGAAGACCGTGTCTTCAGCAGCATCTTCTTCCATAACAGAAAATCATTTCAATCTTCATTTCTTCTTCCCATTTATTTTGTACCCATCCTTGGGCTTATCACAGTTCTTTATACAGTACCAAAAAAAAAGAAAAGAAGAAAAAGAGCAGTCCCTTTTTCTTGCTTACCTGTGCTGGGATTCCTCAGCAAACTGCCCATCGTTTTTTTATGCAATCAGCATTGCATTATGCATGATCTTTAGTCAAACAAGTTTTCTCTTGGTTCCAAGGTGCGGCAAAGTACAACTATTAGTAAAGTCTACCGCACAACTTAATATATACACATTCATCCATTCCTCTCACCCCCTCACCCCCCATTTGGAGTTTGTTTTTTAAAAGCTCCACCGTCCTTAACTTCCAAAGAGGTATTTTCCACCTTTTGCATTTTTCTCCCAGAGCAAAACCCTTTAAATACCCTGAAAATACAGCCCAGTAATAGTCTGGAACTTTTTCCTCCCCCAGGGAGGGTTTGCTGACCAAAGCTTCGTACATCTTTCAAAAGGCAGCCAGCAACAGCGAAGTCTACTCTTTACAAAAGCATTCAGCCACTGAAATCAGAAAACTTTGTCAAAAGCCCCAAAAGCACAACGCACATTCACAAAACAGACACAGGCAAGAAGAGACAGTGCACAGAAACCTACCTTGCAACATCTTCTTCACTTATATGTACGAAGGGGCGAGTGTGTGTATGG
The DNA here is from genome assembly GCF_009769535.1 of Thamnophis elegans. Lineage (NCBI taxonomy): Eukaryota > Metazoa > Chordata > Lepidosauria > Squamata > Natricidae > Thamnophis > Thamnophis elegans. The sequence goes on along the minus strand of NC_045541.1, from coordinate 105,751,765 downwards.
AGGGGAGTTCACAAAACAAAAGGGAAAACCAAAAGAAAAATAAAAAAAAGAGGAGGGGAGGTAGGGAGCTCAGATCAACTTCCTCCGCGCGCACGAGCCTTAGAGCTGGATTTCTAGGGAATTTCGGCGAGGACTGCAAAGGGAGGAAAAGGGTGGGTGGGAGATTGCATAAATACCACTCCAGCATTTGGTGCTGGGCACCCTAGGAAAAGGCTGTGCGAATGTCGCGTAATGTGTGTCTGAACTCTTCCAGGAAGGAGAGAGAGAGAGGTGGGGGGGGGGGGGAGAGAAGAGAGGAAAGGAAAAATCATTTAAAAAACCCAGTTCGCATTCTCTGCCTGACTTGGAGACAGAGAGAAGCAAAAAAAAAAAAAAACCCTCCCACTCATCCTCCCACCCACGTACCCACCCCCACACCACCAATACAGGCACCTCCTGAGTAACTGAGCGGTGCAGAATAACTCATCAACCACGTTCACAAGCCTCCCGCTCGTCCTCCCTCCCCCCTCCTCTTCCCCCTCCCCACCAGGGGAGTAAATTGCCAATGCACGCACCTTCGCTAGCTCTATTTATAGGCTCCTAATGCCGAGCGTGTGTTGCATTCACAACGTGTGTGCGCGCGCTCTTGTGTCAATAAAGCTACTTTGACAGGCAAAAGGGTGGTTTGGGGGTGTTTTTTTTTTACACTGCACTGCGTCCGATCCCAGCTTTTACATTTGTGTGTGTGTGTGTGTGTGCGTGCACGCAAAAAGCACTTATATATATAGATATAGATAGATAATGGGGGAATCTTCTGGAGGATTTGGGAAGGGGGGTGTCGAAACGGTCGTGTTGGTGAACGTGTTATGTGGGGAGGTTATTTTTGCAAAGGACTTTTTCATTGGTTTGTGTGTGTCTGTGTGTGCGTGTGTGTGTGTGTGTGTGTGTGTGTGTGTGTGTGCAAGAGCGTGTTTTTTGGGAGAGAGGGAAGGGTTGGAAAAGGCTCCCAGCTCTTCCCTCCCGCTAGCACAGTCAGTTCCTCCAGTGTGTGCTATTGACCTGCATTGACGTCATTGCGTCATTAGGTCTCCCTTAGAAACACTGACTTTCAAAAATAGTATCAAATTAATTCAACTGGCAGAGAGAGGCCACTAGCTGGAATGAGCTATAAAACTCCAGAATCTTCAGCTTAGCTTCCCCGTGTTTCCTCCCCCTCCCCACAAATCTCCCCTCCCCAAGAAGGGAGGGGGTGGATGGGAGAGAGAGAGATAAAAAAAGATAGAAGTTAAAAAAGAATAAACTTGCATAAAAATACTCTTCAGAGAAATCGAGGGTGTGTGGGGGGGTAGAGAATCAAATGAGACTGCACGCCCCAGACCAGCCCTCCCCTCTTCTCGCGCTCTAACTCTCTCCTCCCTCCCCCTCCTCCTCTCCTTTTCTGATCTAAAAATAACTCCCTTGCTAGAGCTGACTGCGGTATCTTTTGTGTTGCATCTTTCTGTTTTTAGCCTTCGCCTCAGCCATTGAAGGATGCTCACAGAAGCCCAGGCGCAAGCGCCCCCCTCCCCACACATACAACGCAGGGCCAACTAAGGGCGCTGCCCCTGGAGCTGCTGGAGAGAGGCATCTCGCCTGGGGAGGGAATCGGGGGCACGGGGTGTAGGGGGGAGCGAAGGGGCATTTTAGGAGAGTGTTCAGATTTCTCTCCCTCCCCTCCCCTCCCCATTCATTTCCTTTGTAGAAAACACACCCCGAGAAAAAAAGGGATATACAATTCCTGCCCCTCTCTCTCAGGTCTCACGTGGACGTGTGGGCAAGCACATGCCACCCCCATTCATACAACTACAATGCAACGGAGCGTAGGTAATGTGCAGAGACGGTACATTCACAAACAGCAACGCCGCCTCTTTCATGCAGGTGGATTTCATTGAAAGGACGTTCTAGCCCGGAGGAATTTGAAAAGCGGGAGTGGGGGGGGGGAGAGGAGGACAGGGGCAGATTTTAAAACCCTGCTGTGGCTTCTCGACCCTTCCGTTGAATTAACGGAAAAACAGAGAAGGGGGACAATAGCAGCTCCCCTTTCCGCCTTTTTTAAAAACAGGAAACATTGCTTTGTAAAATTCACACATCAAGACTAATTTAAAGGCATCTCTCCCCCCCCCCCCCCTCACTCCACAGGGCAGCCCTTCCCAAGGATAAACCATGGAGGATGGTGGGAAATTTAACTCATATATATATGACACCAAAACATATTGGGGGCAACCTCCCTCAAGAAATAGAGAGTTGGGGATTTTTTATAATTTTTTTTTAAATAGCATCATTCTTGAAATGGAGAATTACTATTATGCGTACTACACATATTACACAGAATACATTGTATAATATGTCATCACTATATATAATGTCTCACCTGCTTTTTTCCAGCATATTTTTTCTAATCTGTTTTGGCTTTATGTTGAAGAGTGGTGTGACTGCAAGATGGAATGTGAATAAATTTAATAAAATAATAAAATAAAATCTGTTCTATGGTTTACCATAGACATTTATGATATATGGCTAACCTCACGATTAGCCTTTTCGGAGGCATAGGAAACATGGACGCTGTTTGGAAGGATGGTTAATGGTGAAACAGAACCACTAAGCACATGTGATTCTGGGAACTGACCACATGGAGGATACACACATACATACATACATACACCCTCTCTTGGGCCTTGCCTTTGAGCTTTCTGTTTCTGTGCAAGAAATGTATCCTATTGTTTCTCAGACTCCCTCAGACTTAGCTAACTTTGTAGGCTGTCTGTGTCCCAGGCTTGGTTGAATCTTGCTGGGTGATGCAATGAAGCGGCTTTGGGCAATTCCTATTATGGCTGGGGGATATTCCTACCTGTGTTGGATCTTGGGTGAGGGTATTTGCTTATGAATAGATCTAGCCATCTCTTTATCTCTTAAGTGCTGACATCTGCTGTGGGCTATTGAGGAGGGTGGGGCTATCAAGAGTGAGCCTGCTTCCTGCCTCAAAAAACATGTTTCTCCATTTCTCATTCAGGCCTTTTTAATATTTCCTAGAATATTTCAGACTTCTAGGATGAATATTTCCTAGAATATTTCATCCTTCTAGGAGTAGGGTGGGTGCTAACTTTCTACAACCCTAACTGGGATCAGAATTTCCATTGCTAAGCCAAATGGTGATTAAACAAACCATCATGGCAATAATGTTTAATAACAGAAGTTCCAGTTGTAGTCATTAAGCGAGGACCATGTAATCATTAGGCAGAGACCTCATGCTTTTCCTGTCCTGTGTGAACCACCTCTGCTTCAAGTTTCTTTACTTACCTATCTACCCCTCCCATCTTTGCTCTTTTGGAGGGTCTTGGACAACTCACCACGGGACCACTCGTCACAACCAGCCCGCCCTGGGACAAGTGTTACACTAATATCAAAGACATGGTGGAATAGAATAATTAAAGAAAGGATGCCAAAGGAGAGAAAAAGTGAAAGGTGAACGACAAAAATTAAAATAATGTTTTAATTATTTTCAATAATTAAACTGAATTTTTGAATCGTCCTATGGCAAATTGTCCTGCGGTAATAGACTGGCTCAGGCCTTAATGGTCCATTGACAAAGGATGAGGATGAGTTCCTGCCTACCTTTTAGGGGGAAATATTCTGCCCTTTTAATATCTCCTAAAATATTTCATTTTCTAGTAGAGTGCTAACTTCCTACACTAGCACTAACCAGAGGGGTGAAATGCTACTGGTTCTGACCAATTCGCTAGAACTGGTAGCAAAAAATGCTAAGGTTCGCCTGAACCGGTAGTAAAAAAAAAGCTTGAAAAAGTGTGTGTGTGTGTGTGTGTGTGTGTGAGGTTCCATGACAATCAGCTGTGCCGTGAGGTCATCTGAACTCCCCTCCACACACTTTTTAAAGCATTTGTTTTACTACCAGTTCCAGTGAATAGGTAGAAAAAATGCTTTAAAAAGTGAAAAAAAGGTTCTGACAATTGCGCGGATCAGCTGTGAGCCATGCGATCGTTGGATCCTCTTTATTTATTTTGCTTTTCTAATCATTTTTTTCCTGCCGGTTTGGGTGAATAGGTAGGAAAAAAATGCTTTCAAAAGTGAGTTGTGAGATCGTCGGAACCATCCCCCCCCCACTTTTTAAAGCATTTTTTTCCTATCTATTCGCTCGAACCGGCAGGAAAAAGTGCTTCAAAAAGTGGGGGGAAATTGGCCACGCCCACCAGGTCACATGACCCCCCCGGTAAGCCACACCCACAGAACCAATTGGCCCCCCAAAAATAGATTTCACCATTGCAGTAGAGTGCCTAAAACATTGGTGTGGTGCTACAACGTTTATAGTCAGGCCCCTTCATTTTAGACCAACTACATCTTCTGAGTCATCTTCAATTGTAGAGCTGTAGTTTAATAATATGGTGAAAATGGCTTGAGTCATTGTAAGAAGGGTTCCCCATGCATGGCACAACTGATTGTTTAAAGTTTCAGATTCTGTTGTACTTTAGTAGCTAAATTGACTTTAGTAGCTAAATTGACAAGAAATTGACAAAACCTACAGCACAGCTGATAGAACCAGTTTGCGGGTGTGGCTGGCCGAGTTACTACCTACTCGGCCAAACCGGTCCAAACCGTAGGAACCCATCTCTGGTCAGAAGGTTGCAGAAGGTGATCACATGACCCCCCCCTCCCCAGGACACTGCTACAGTCATAAATAAGAGTTAGTTGCAAAGAATCCAAATTTTGATCAAATGACCATGTAGATATTGCAATGGTCGTTAAGTATGGGGGGGGGGGTCATAAATCACTTGTTGCAGTGCCGTTATAATTTTGAACAGTCATTAAATAAACGATTATAAGCTGAAGACTACCAGAGTTGACTCAGCCTTCCATCCTTCCGAGGTGGGTAAAATGAGGACCCAGACTGTGGGGGCAATATGCTGACTCTAAGTCTAACTGCTATTGCTATAGTATACATATTCCTAATTCTCCATACCCCAAGATAGCATTGATTCTTCCTGGGATTCTCTCAAATGGAACAAATTGTAGTATTTTAGCCCAATTGAAAGGGCAAGTCTTTCTCACTTGTAGGGAAAAAAAGGCGCAGGCTTCTGTCTACAGTGAAGCAAAGAGGTGGACCATAACAGTGGTGCTGAATTGGTGCAGTCTAGTCTAGCTTTCTGCTCCCATTGTGGCAAACCTGATGTCTACAAGAAACTCACAGCAGGTCATGTGTGCAGTAGTACCTTCCTACTTGGGTTTCCCTAGCAACGACTATTCACAAAGATGTTTACTCTTATTCTGAGGTAACATAAAGACAGTGTGTGACTTGTAGCCATTGTTAGCAGTGGTGGGTTGCAGGCGGTACGCCCCGGTACGGGCGAACCTAAGCCTGCCCGGAGCACCAGATACCATTCCGGTACGGTGCTCCGGAGAGTCCACCCGCCCGCCCAAGATCCTTACCTGTCCTTTAAAGCCCTTGGCGCTTCCGTGCACACGCATGACACATACTTGCGCAACGCTCCGCCCAGCAGCTGGAGCATCGCGGAGACTTGTGGAGGCATCACTGGCAGGTATGACACATGTGTGTGCTGCGTGCGCATGTGTGTGCGCACGTCCATCTGGGTGACGCCGGGCCCGTTCCAACCGTACTGATTGGAATAGGATCTGGAACCCACCACTGATTGATAGCCTTGTGCTTCATTCATCTAATTCCTTTTCAAAATTATCCAAATTGGTGGGTTCCATTATATCCTGCCATTGCAAATTGCATACATAACTGCCCATGTGCTGTGGGAGTAAATACTTCTTCTATCTTTTGTGAATATCCACTGTTTGGTACTGGATGACTCGGAGTTCTCCAATAAAGCCAATCTACAAATAAATAAAGACAAATAAAGGGTTAAGAATTGGAAATTATTGGCGATTGGCCTGTCTCAGAAACTAGTCTTTTGTTTCTCTCTCAGTCCCACTCATCATACACTTAAGACTCATTTGAAAGAACTAGATTTTCCCACTAATAATTTACACTTAAAATTGATGGATCATCTTAACTTACAGTAAAAGAATTAAATGAGTTCTTGTATCTGAGTTTCCTTTTTTTGTGGTGGGTGGAGCTGGAAACCATCTTAAATTCAGTGTTTTCTTTGTTTTGCTTAAATATAGCCCATAGTATTATTCATTAACTGTTATAGAGGTCAGGATTACAAGTCTTCTCACTCCCATTCCTGCCCAATGATATGCACTGGAGAATCTTGGTTTTTGTTTCAGTCAGTAAGCCACTCTCTTCCAATGACAAATGAATAAATTTACTTTGTGCTTTTTGGCATATCAGAGGGCATGATTTTACTTCACAGAGATCTCCTGATACAGATTCTTCATTCTGTTTATTATGTATGCTAAGCAGGTCTAAAGGGACACAGTGGCTCAGTAGCTAAGATGCTGAGCTTGTCAATCAGAAAGGTCGGCAGGTTGGTGGTTTGAATCCCTAGTGCCGCGTAATGGAGTGAGCTCCAGTTACTTGCCCCAGCTTCTGCCAACCTAGCAGTTCGAAAGCATGTAAAAATGCAAGTAGAAAAAATGGGAATCACCTTTGGTGGGAAGGTAACAGTGTTCCGTGCACCTTTGGCGTTTAGTCATGCCAGCCACATGACCACAGAGTTGTCTTTAGACAGCGCTGGCTCTTCTGCTTTGAAACGGAGATGAACAGCACCCCCTAGAGTAAGGAACGACTAGCACATATGTGTGAGGGGAACCTTTACCTTTACCTAAGCAGGTCTAATGATAGGAATAAGGATGTTCCTGAACTGACTTCAAGAATCTGACAAACAGGGAGTGGTAATAGTGATAATGAAAACACCTTGAATGAATCTTGAGTATAATTTCTTACTAATGCAAGAGTTCCAACTAAGTCATAGAGAAGTGGCACACATCACAGTGGGTGTGCCTGGAACACTTGACTGCATTACAGACTGAGTGCAAGAAAGCCATTTGCACAGAAGGGAAGTCAAAATCACAAAGGGATGTGCTTCCTTGGCAACAACATTTACAGGACTGTACTGTGCGATTTAGGAAGATGAAAATAATCAGGTGGAAATCTAAATACAACAAACAGATCCTGCCTGGTTAAGTAATATAATTTATTGATTGATTTGTTGCCATATGTACATTTTGGATCTCCTTATGTAGGGTACGACATCTTACCCTTTCTCTCATTATTTTCCATTTCTCATAATCTTTCAAAGGTTAACAATTTTAGACTGGAAGGGGTATTTTTTTATCTGCTGAAACTTAGTAATTTAATTAACTCCCTGGTTCTATGTTACTTTATCTATGCAGCTTCTATCTTTTGCCCTTTAATTTTCAGGTGTTGTTCTTTAATTTAATTTTGATCAAAATCGATCTTGAGCAATATTTTTTACATAAATATATTTATTATATCACTACATATTAACCATTTCTACATTTTTGTTTAAATAAATGATTAAGAATTAATGGGTAAATACTGAGATGGCCTAAAAAATTGTAATAAATAAAGACCAAAAAAAATTGTTCACAGGGTAAATTCCAGAAAATGATAATTTGACTTTAATAGAAGATGTGATTTATTGACTACCTGATTTATTAAATGCCCTATAAATATTTTTTTCTAGTTATAGTACACTGGCTACTATTGTAACTATCATCAGAGAAATTTTGGAAATTCTTTGTGTAACTGGTTATGGACACACTATGTTGTGGATATACACATATGAGTCAGTTTTAGCTTTAGGCTGATAATATAGCCAGAGTGGCAGAATGGTAATAGTATATGACTGGAACCAGAGAGATCAACCATTGAGTAACTTTGGTAGACAACAGCCTACCCACTACTACCTTTGCAGTTGTGGAGAAAAATTGGAGAAGGGAATAATATGTATACTGTCTTGAGCTCCTGGAGTTAAAACTGGATATAAATCTAACACACACACACACACACACACACACACACACACACACACACACACACACACACATAAAGGGGAGGGAGGGAGGGAGAGATCTATTTGCCTTTTAGAATCCATACCAAATTTAGTGGACTTTCCATGTTCATGGTACAAGTTTCCAATAAAAACAAATCCACGGAATAAGCTTAATAAAGCGGTACATATGCAGTACTAAAGGTGCCCTCATGCCTAAGTAAATGGTAGGATTAGGGTTTTCTGTAGAATGGAAAGACTTTAATCTTGTGCCCTAAAGGTAGCCGTGCATGCCAGCTGAGTGAACATTCCAGAGCTACCTAGGGAGGAAACACTACCTGGGACTGCATTGTCCTATTATCATTCACTGAGTCTTAGAATGAGGGAAAGTTTGGGGAAAGTTTTCTAGGGATGATATCAAAGTATCAGTAGCTAAATATTGGAAGTGCTCTTGCTATTGATTAGGTTCCAGAGGGTGGCAGGAAACCAGGAGGAATCCACAACCAGATTTCCATCTGCATGACTGGGGCTGAGGATTAAATCAAACTAAAGATTGTTGACTGGTATGACTGGGGTAAAGAAAAAGCAGAGAAATGCTTTTTTCTTATTTTCATAATACTACAATTTGAAGTCCTTCAGTGACATTGACTGGCAGCAGATTCAAACAGGAGTAAATATTTCAACATTGCATACTTTATTTATGAATTTGCTGTCACGAGAAACTGATGGCCATTGACTTAGGTATAGCATATATATACATATATACACACATATATATATATGTATATATGTATATATATATATATGTATATACATGTATATACATGTATATACACGTATATACACACATATACACACATATACACACATATATACCCATACACACACACACACACACACAAACACACACACACACACACAGAGTATACAGTATATGCCACAGAAGTAATTGGTGCAGAAGCATAAGCACCGGAAAAAATATATAGCACATTTTAAATTCTGTGTTGCATTGTTTTTTTAAAAAGTGAACTGAAATATGAAAAAAATTAGCACAAAAAGTTAATATAAGATAGAAATATAGAAAGATGTCTTATTGGCCAATGTTTATAATACTATATTTCAATTCTACATCCCATTCTACTGCTTATGTAGATATTAATTCAAGAGATCTGTTAAAAGTATCTGCTACACAGTTCCATCAACAGTCTTTAGCCATGTAACTATTCTAGGTTTATCATATCTGGGCTAGAAAAATCTGTGCCAAACCTTCAATAATTTTCTAAATGATACATTGGCTGAGACAGGAGGGGGGAAAACCCTTTGCAAGGTAAATGGCATATATATTCCAATGACTAATTTATTTATTTTAATCAAACCATTTATATAGCCGCCCATCTTCCAATCAACTCTAGGTGACTCCCAATCAGATGGGTGACCTGAAGTCCCAGATTGCCTGTCAACCTCCATGTCTTTCTATTAAACATTGTGGGGATAATGCCTTTGTGGGGCTCTTGGTATAGTCCTATGATGGTGAACCTATGGCACAAGTGTCAGAGGTGGCACACAGAGCCCTCTCTGCTGGCATGCGTGCTGTCGCCCCAGGTCAGATCCCTATGACGTTTCTTTCGTGAGCTTCTGTTTCCCTGCAAACAATGAAATAGGAGTTCACGAAAGAAAACGATCTTACCTCTTGTCGTGCTGCAGGTGTTAGGATACCCTGCCTCCCACTGGGCAGCTGGTCTTTGGGTCTCTGCTGCACATGCACGCATGTACATACATGCACATGTCCGTGCATTTGTGCATGTCCGTGCGTACACCTTTCAGTTTGGGCATGCCCTTGTGCACAGTTTGGGCACTCGGTGTCTAAAAGTTTCGCCATCACTGGTGTAGTCAGTTCTTGTTATCTTTTTGCCCACTGCCCATGATTCAGAGCAGGGATGGGTTGCTGCCAGCATTACTGCCGGTTCGCAACCCGTGAGCACCTGCGCCAGATGCACACTGCGCGTGTATGCATGCGTGCTGTTCAATGTAAATTGTTCTGTGCACATGCGCAGAACAATTTACAGTGAACTGCGGAAGCGCAGTCACTAAAATCCCAAATGGTGGCGGCCAAGCGGCAGCAAGGGAACTGGTTCAGGGGTGTGGCAGGCCTGGGTTGTTGTCAGTTCTGCGACCCAGGCCTGAATTCCACTACCGGTTCAGTCAAACTGGGCCAAACTGGCAGCAACCCATCTCTGGTTCAGTATGATTTTAATTGTTTTAATTCTTCAGCATATTTTGTAGTCTGCTCAGAGGGTCCTGGGATTGGTGGCTATAATACATAGAATAACAGAGTTGGAAGAGACCTTGGAGGTCTTCTAGTCCAACCCCCTGCCTAGGCAGGAAACCCTACACCACTTCAGACAAATGGATATCCAACAACTTCTTTAAAATACCCAGTGTTGGAGCATTCACAGGCAGGTTTTCTACTTATTAATTGTTCTAATTGTCAGGATATTTCTCCTTAGTTCTAAGTTGCTTCTCTTCTTGATTAGTTTCCACCCATTGCTTCTTGTCCTACCCTCAGGTGCCTTGGAGAATAGTTTGACTCCTTCTTCTTTGTGGCAACCCCTGAGATATTGGAACACTGCTATCATGTGTCTCCTGGTCCTTCTTTTCATTAAACTAGACATAACCCAGTTCCAGCAACTGTTCTTCATATGTTTTATCCTCCAGTTCCTAATCATCTTTGTTGCTAATATCAATAAATAAATGCCTGACTTAATATTGTCTGCCCTTTGGTTAAATAACATATGGATTCAAACCTATTGCAAGACTGATTTGTTCTGTCTAGGCAACCTATTGACCAGAGAGAAAACTTCAGAGGGAAAAATTAAAAGGGGGAGTAGCAGTAATATAGAAAAGTGAACAGGGGTGCTTGCTTTTGTCACAGAAGATGGCTGTGCCTAGCTGATCAGGTAGGTACAGTTAGATGGGAGACTAACCAGAAATTCTAAAAGCAGACAGAGAAGTTGAAAAAACATCTTGGAAGAAATAAAAAGTAAACAAAGAAAGTTAATGAAAGCTCAGCACTATATGTATACTTGGCTTAGATTTCAATAAAATATAATTCAACCAACTATGGTTTAATGCAACTTAACCTAATCATTTTCCTGTCTTAGAATACTTAACTATATTTCAAAGAATCATCACCACCTCAATACTCTTCAGTTAGTATCTTAGAAGCGGAGAATTGGAAGACTCCTGTGAATAAAGAACTGTTTAAGTTTTTCTTTGGCAGCCTTCATGAAAACAAATTATACAATTAGTTTTATAGAACAGTTATGTTTCTAGTTCAGAAAATTTTTATCATGAAATTTTGAAATGGAATCTTATAAATTGGAAGGATGAGATAGATTTTTCCTTCTGTCCCTTCCCAAAATACACAAATATTTACATCCTTTCTTCCTTCCTTCTTCATACATTCACAAGCATGATGATTTAGGACAGGGTTAAAGTTGCTGAGGTTGAGAAAGATTGATGTAGAGCTAAATCTTTTTTTAAATAGTTTTTATTAAACATTTTTACCTTTAAAAACATGGGGAAAAACAAATACAGAAAAAAGACAAACATAACAATATAAAATAGTTTTACAGCTTTCTGTATCGGCATACATGTTTAGCTTTTGTAGTTCTTTGTTCTACATTGCCTTCCTATCAATTTTAACATCTGTAATAAGTAGAGTTAAATGTAGAATTAAATCCTATTCACTGGATTAATGCCATAAGCCCTTAAGCCATAATTGGTGGGAAAAGCCAAAGTAGTTGATAATATTAAACCACCAATTATAGTTTACAAACCACAATAGCTTGGGTCAAGTAACATGCTAACTAAAAACAACCAACCATACCATACTATAATAAACCCAATCTTTGAGATGGTGGAAGGTATTGTAGATACAATTAAGAATATTATCACTGTGGAGGCTGATCCTATGCAATGTTTTATTTAATCTCATTTTCACAGGGAAACAACTAGCAAACATTTATATAAGCTGTGGATCTATACAATACAATACAATACAATACAATGCAATGCAATACAATACAATACAACACAATACAATAGCAGAGTTGGAAGGGACATTGGAGGTCTTCTAGTCCAACCCGCTGCCTAGGCAGGAAACCCTATACCATTTCAGACAAATGGCTATCCAACATCTTCTTAAAGACTTCCAGTATTGGGGCATTCACAACTTCTGGAGGCAAGCTGTTCCACTGATTAATTGTTCTAACTGTCAGGAAATTTCTCCTCAGTTCTAAATTGCTTCTCTCCTTGTTTAGTTTCCACTCATTGCTTCTTGTTCTACCCTCAGGTGCCTTGGAGAATAGTTTGACTCCCTCTTCTTTGTGGCAACCCCTGAGATATTGGAACACTGCTATCATGTCTCCCCTAATCCTTCTTTTCATTAAACTAGACATACCCAGTTCCTGCAACCGTTCCTCATACATTTTAGTCTCCAATCCCCTAATCATCTTTGTTGCTCTTCTCTGCCCACTTTCTAGAGTCTCCACATCTTTTCTACATCGTGGCGATCTAATCAGATGTGTGCTCAATCTAAGAAACCCTTTCACATTCTCCATATACTGTTTGTATTTGTACAACTGCTGGTTGAGTTATCATTTGATTCATGTGTGATCTTTCTTGGCTCTTATTCACAACTACTCTTAAAACACTTTCTGTTTTTCATTTTTTCACAAGTGTGATTCACAAACTCCTTGACTAATCGTGTGGATCCATTTGTGGAGTATTGCCATTTGCCTTGTTCTTGAAAGAAAAACTTATGAGAACATAAGGCAGGTTTTGATTTTCTGCTTTAAGACATTCAGTTGAATAATGAGACAAAGAATAAGGAGAGATTTCACTACCTGTTGGGTTAAGTATGGATTGAGAGATACAAAAACTGTGTCATGTCTTGAAGAACGTAGCTACCAGTAGTAGATGCTCAAGGTGTTCAAATCCACTGAAATGCAGTGTGCATTGATTGGTGTGTTTCTTACTAATCTCAGTGTTTCTCAGACAGATTTTGGAAAAAAATAAAAGGGACGGCCGGGGTTTAAAACACATTGTGATGTAATGTTAAAAACAAATAGTCGCTACATTTTTCCACAAGATTTCATGAGGAAGCAAAGTCCATATCATTATCTCCTTGGCCAAATTCTCACATCAATGTGACTGTTTCAATTTAACACACATACACACTCCAAATTAAACTTCCTACATCTTCCTAAAGAAATTTAACATATCTGCTGAATTTCTGTCAAACGAGATTCTGCTTCTTTGAGTTCCCATTCATAAATCTAAGTGGGTCCCTGTATGCACTTCATCTTCTATCTCAAGTAATATTTAAAATATTGTAGGCCACAAATAATATTAAGCTCACCATCTGAGCTTAAAAACAACTTCTTTCCATCTAGTCTTCAAAGTTCGATTGAGACCATCTGGAAGAGAGTTCTGTGGGATCGGTGGATTCGGCGGCTGGCTGCGCGTACCGCTGCCGTGGCCGTTCCCCCCCACCCCCCAATGCCTTGCTCGCCCTTTCCAGCCTCTCCTCTCGCCCCTCTCTTCTCGCCCCTGCGCCCCTGCGCCCCTGTCGGGTTCTGCTCGGAGCGGAGAAGGGCGGCGCCATGCTGACATCGTCCATTGCTGAGTTGGTGAGAGGCCTGGATGCCTCCCCTCCTTTTTTTCCATCGCAGCCTTTCGGATACCACTCCTGTCCCTCTCCATTACTGGTGAGCCTTACCATCTCCCTACCCAGCATTGACTCTCCTTCGCCTCGGCTGGGGCTATCTGCTCTGGTCATTCTATCTGCCCTCCCTCTGACTGTTTGCTGCCTGCCATAGCTCCAGTTAATTAGGTAGATTTAGTTAGGTTTAGGTTTATAGTTATAGATAGTTTAGGCATAGATTAGATATAGATTTAGGATATAGTTTAGGCATAGATTAGATATAGATTTAGGTATACGTACTAGAGACTGTACCATCTGTGGGTGCTCTCGGCCTTGGGGCAGGGCTAGTTGGGGTCGTGGCTAGGGTTGGGGGTAGAGTTAGTGTGGGGGCTAGGGCTAGGCTATGCTGGGGTTATTAGGATTAGGCTGGTGTAGGGTTAGAATGGGTGAGCTTAGTTTGGGTTGGTGTTAGTTTTTGGTTTAGGCTTAGAATTAGGATTAGCTTTAGGTTAGGATTAGGTTTAGTAGTAGGATAAGGTTGGAATAGGGCTAGGAGTGGTAGATGATGGCAGCTGTAGGGGTCAGGACTTGGCTCTGTAGGAATTGGCGCCCTTTATCCCGTCTTCTGAAGCAGCTCGGGCCAGTCCCAGACGTTGGCCCCACAGACTCTCCCCCCCTGGATTCTGGACCCTGCTCAATCTCAGGGGAAGGAGAAGAACTACCCCCCGACATGGGGGCCATAAATTGCTTGTTGGACCCGGAGGACTTAGGACTGGAAAGCTGCTGTGTACCAATACCGGACCCTTATCCCGTGCCCTCTCCGCTTACAGCCACTTTATATGCTACTGACTTTGGACCTGTGGCCTGGGAAGCTCTTCTAGGACTCAGAGGAGGAGAGAAGAGCGGAGCAGCTCGCCCTCCATCTGCACACCATTGTCTTACATCGCACTAGCGCAGTGCTCCGCGAATTTTTTTTTTAGGAATGTAGTGTGAATGGTATGCTTGGTTGATGTTTGCACCCACTTTTTTTAAATTCATAATGTTGTATTTTTTGTGTTTAACTTATTTCGTGGGGACTGCATGGGTGAGTGGCTGCGTGTGTATGAGAGGGTTGAGAGTATTGCCTGGTGTCTCCTCCACTGAGTGCCACTGCAGAAGTGGTAGGGGCCCAGACTTACTTCCCATCCTAGAATGAGTGTTAAGGATTGCCTGCTGGATGGTGCGGGAGCTGTGGGAGGGGTTGTGGGGTCTATGGTAGCGGGGGAGGGCCGGAGCATTACGGTCACTATGGGGAGGGGCAGGTATGACGGGAACTTCAGGGCTGGACATTACCGGGGAAGGAGGGTTCGCTACATCACAGAGATCCCTCCTTCTGGCCCTGTTAGTTCCACTCCAGGGCCAGGTGGCGAGAATCGTCAGGGCCCTGATCTCAGGCTGTTGTTGCTAAATGCCAGGTCTGTGGTTCACAAAGCTCCCCTTGTCCGGGACCTAATTTTAGACGAGGGGGCAGACCTGGCATGTATTACTGAGACCTGGCTGGGCCCAGAGGGAGGAGTCCCCCTCACTGAAATGTGCCCAGAAGGTTTTCAGGTGCTTCATCAGCCGCGACCCCAGGAAAGGGGTGGAGGAGTGGCTGTCATCGTCCGAGGGTCTTTAGTTCCTCGTAGGATCCCTGCTCCGGAGTTTGTCGGGTGTGAGTCCCTGTTGATGAAGCTGGACCTTGGTGGTCAAGTGGGTCTGTTGCTAACGTACCTACCTCCCAACAGCGTTGCAACAGCCCTCCCCTCGCTCCTTGAGTCAGTAGCCGAATTGGCAGTGGAGTTCCCCAGGCTTATGGTTCTGGGGGATTTCAACCTGCCTACACTTGGTGAACGCTCTGATGGGGCGCAGGAGTTCATGGCTTCCATGACAGCCATGGACTTGACCCAAGTAATTTGAGGTTCGACTCATTCAGCGGGTCACACACTTGACCTTGTATTTCTGTTGGAGCAGTGGAGATGTGATCTAGAGTTGAAGGGCATTAAAGCCTTGCCCTTGTCATGGTCTGATCACTTCCTGCTGAGGCTTGACTTTCGGAGGCCAATCCCCCACTGTAGGGAGGAGGAACCGATTAGGTGGTTCCGCCCCAGGCACCTGATGGACCCAATGGGGTTTCAGACGGCGCTTGGAGAAATACCTGACACTATCGTCCACAATCCAGTGGAGTCCTTAGTCGCTGCTTGGAATACAGCGGTGGTGGGGGCTCTAAACCGGATTGCGCCTTTGTGACCTCTCCGAGGCGGCGGATCCAGGAGGGCTCCTTGGTTCACCGAGGAACTCCAGGAGATAAAACACCAAAAGAGATGCCTAGAGCGCTGCTGGAGGGCCAGTAAATCTGAGTCAGACCGAGCACTGATGAGAGCCTTTATTAGAGCCTATCTCGTGGCAATACGGGCGGCGAAATGTTCGCATTTTGCCGCCCTTATTGCATCCGCTGAATCGCGCCCAGCCACCTTGTTTAGAATAACCCGCTCCCTCCTGAAAGGGAGGGATGCGGGTGACCCTCTACAGGGTAGAGCTGAGGAATTTGTTCAGTATTTGACGGATAAAGTCACTCGGATTCGGACAGAGCTGGACTCCAATTGCACGATACCAGCCGAGGTACCGGGGGAGGGTCTTGAGCATGCTTTATGGATTGAGTTTCAATGGGCTTCTCCTGATGAAGTGGACAAGGCCATGGGAGCGGTGAGTGCCTCCACTTGTATACTGGACCCGTGTCCCTCCTGGCTGGTCTCGACCAGCAGGGAGGTGACACGCGGCTGGATCCAGACGATTGTGAACACCTCTCTCCGGGAGGGAATCTTCCCACCCCTCCTAAAGGATGCGGTGGTGAGACCCCCTCCTGAAGAAATCGTTTTTGGACCCAGCCATTTTGAGCAACTATCGTCCAGTCTCCAACCTTCCCTTTGTAGGGAAGGTTGTTGAGAAAGTGGTGGCCTCGCAACTCTGACGGTCCTTGGATGAAGCTGATTATCTAGACTCTTTTCAGTCGGGTTTCAGGCCTTGTTACAGCACGGAAACTGCTTTGGTCGCACTGATCGATGATCTCTGGCGGGCCAGGGATAGGGGTCACCCCTCTATCCTTGTGCTTCTTGATCTCTCAGCGGCCTTCAACCATGGTATCCTTCTGCGACGGTTGCGAGAGGTGGGGGTGGGAGGCACCGTTTTGCGGTGGTTCTCCTCCTACCTCTCGGACAGGTCGCAGTCGGTGTTGGTCGGAGGGCAGAGATCGACCCCAAGGCCCCTCAAGTATGGGGTGCCGCAGGGTTCGGTCCTGTCCCCCCTCCTATTTAACATCTACATGAAGCCGCTGGGTGAGATCATACGCCGGCACGGGATTAAGTATCACCAATATGCAGACGATACGCAGCTGTATCTGTCTGCCCCGTGCCAACTCAGCGAAGCGGTAGAAGTGATGTGCCAGTGCCTGGAGGCTGTTAGAGTCTGGATGGGAGCAAACAAGTTGGCACTCAATCCAGACAAGACCGAGTGGCTTCTGATGTTCCCTCCCAAAGATTGTCCAACTGTTCCATCTCTCAGGCTGGGGGCGAAATTATACGCCCCTCAGAGAGGGTTCGCAATATGGGAGTCCTCCTGGACCCACAGCTGACTCTAGAACACCATCTGTCGGCTGTGACCAGGGGGACCTTTGCCCAGGTTCACCTGGTGCACCAATTGCGACCCTACTTGGATCGGGAGGCCCTTCAGACAGTCATTCACACCCTTGTGACCTCAAGACTGGATTATTGTAATGCGCTCTACATGGGGCTGCCCTTGAAGAGTGTTCGAAGACTCCAATTAGTCCAGAATGCAGCTGCGCGAGCGATTGTGGGTGCACCAAGGTACACCCACGTTACACCTATCTTCCGCGAGCTGCACTGGCTACCTATTAGTCTCCGAATCCGCTTCAAGGTGCTGGTCGCTACCTATAAAGCCCTACATGGCATCGGACCTGGGTACCTGAGAGACCGCCTCCTGCCGATCACCTCTCTCAGACCAATTAGATCGCACAGGTTGGGTCTCCTCCGGATTCCATCTGCCAGCCAATGTCGGCTGGTGACTCCCCGGGGGAGAGCCTTCTCTGTTGCAGCTCCGGCCCCCTGGAACGAGCTCCCTGTTGAGATCCGGATCCTTACTACCCTCCCGGCCTTCCGCAAAGCCACCAAGTTCTGGCTGTTCCAGCAGGCTGGGGGGAGCTGAGAAGCATCTACCTCCACAGAAATTGTGAATGTTGGTTTTGTTTTTAATATGTTGTCTTTGTCTTGTTCCCCTCTTTCCCTTGTCTTTTGTGAGCCGACCGGAGTCCTCCGGGAGTGGGCGGCATACAAGACAAATAAATAATAATAATAAATAATAAAAAGCAATAAAATTATAGTCAAAAAAGCAAGTAGAGCAAGATTTGGTTGATGCTACTTTACTATCTGTTGTAGTTAACTTGATTCCATTCCACTCCCATTCTGTCTCATCTATTAAACATGGTTTGAAATATTTCAGAAGTTATTCTTTCAGGGGGCCTTAGAATTAATATGCTGCCCAACTATTATTGAACCAACATAAAATTTGCTATCCCCAATGCTAATCCTTATTTTGTCTCTATTGCATCAGTTCTGAATCACTGCCAAATGGTTTTGTATTGGTTTGTGAGTGTGCTAGTCATTACAAGTAAAATGATTAGGCTTCTCCTGTAGCTTTGCTGCTGCTCCTCTTCAGCATGTCAACAGCCCAGAAATAAAACATTCACCAGTCAGGACCTATCAGAAAAAAACAAGGTACGTCTGTCTTCAGAATTATTATCTGTGGTTCCTTAGGATCATTGTTTCTTTATCCTTTCCAGACTTTGGGGAGGAGAGGGTATATCTTGAGGTATTTGTAAAATAAACACTGGTACAGAAATTGATCCAGAGATAATGGAGGTAGTTTCTGCCATGATCATATTACTGGCTAGGTCCTAAAGAAGAATTGAAATTGACTTGATGCTGAGCTAACAATCTTGCTTTTCTGGAGATGACAGGTGTGGGTGACACAGGACAAGGGGAAGTAAAGTAAAGTAAAGTAAACTGACAATTAAGGGAAAGTCCAGTTCAAAATCCATCATTATTTTCTGGACACTGCAATATGAGAAATCATCATAAAGGTAGAGTCCATGGATAACCAGATGTCCATGTTACAAAACCGTCTTCTAATCTAGCAGCAACGTATGCCAGAAGCCTGGTAAATGATTTAATCCTCATCTTTTAAACATGGGACAAATTAGTGAAAGCTATTGGTAGATTCTTCCAGCTTTGTTTACCAGCAAGAAATACAGTCATGAATCATGTTCCTCAGTGGAGACAAATGCTTGGAAATGGCTCAATTCCACCTAACAGAACTTAAGTGTGATGGTCCAGCAGAAACCTCAGATCACACTTACAACGGGTTATCAGCCTCCTGGGGTTTCAATCCTGCAACTTCAACCCCTGGGAACTCTTCATAAATCTAGTATCTGCCTGTGATACTTGCTCTTCTTCACTACTAACCCACTCACAGATCATTTGATGATTTCGATCAGAATTTGGAGGCATTTGAATTTGGAGGCATTTGAATTTGGAGGCATTTGAATTTGGAGGCATAATTTGAATGGAAAGCAGAATGAATATATGAACTACCGGGTGGCGGTGGGAGAAAGAAAGAAAGAAAGAAAGAAATCTATATGTATATGTATATGTATATGTATATGTATATGTATATGTATATGTATATGTATATGTATATGTATATGTATATGTATATGTATATGTATATGTATATGTATATGTATATGTATATGTATATGTATATGTATATGTATCAGTGGTGGGATTCAGCCAGTTCGCACCTATCCGGCAGAACCGGTTGTTAACTTTCCAAGCAGTTCGGAGAACCGGTTGTTGGGAAAAATCTCATTTTGTTTTTTTCCACTTTACAGGGCTAATTCTGCAAGGAAGGCAGGAAGGAAAGATTCTGGTGTTATTTCTAGCCTAATCTTTATTGCCCTGCTTATAGAAGATGCCTCTCTGGTTAACCCTTATTACATTGAAACAGCTAAGGCGAAGCGCCCATCGACCTGAGTGAGGTTGAGTAGGCCAGGACCACATGGTCACATGACCACAGAGCCAAGCCTACCCAGCTGGTCATTAGGGCAGAGAACCGGTTGTTAAATTATTTGATTCCCACCAGTGATGTGTATATGTCTTTTCCACATCCAACACATCTGGATAGAAGCACTAAGAAAAACCTATTTTTTAAAAAAATATTCCTTATTTTTTTTGGTGCAGGTGCTCTTTCTTCATCTTCTACCCAATGGAGACATTTAAAAATTTACTGACAGGAAATGTTTCCAACATTTCCCAAATTTATCTTATTTCAGGTGTTGCGTAAAAGAGCCCCAAAGTAAAGAGTGTACATACCAGAGGTGGGTTCCTACCAGTTCGCACCTATTCGGTAAAACCGGTTCATCAAATCTACCAAACCGGTTAGAAGAGGTTCCACCAGTGGACCCAGAAAGCAGGCCACACCTACAGAAGACCACCACTGGTCCTTGGATATGATTATTCTATACTATCATGCTCATATTTATAAAACTCAGTGCCTCTGTGAAAGGTAAGGATGACTACTGCGTTTGTGGTGCAATCAGAACATTGCGTGTGTTGACACAAACCAAAGATGCCTTTTAAAAAACAAGTTTACATCATATTCTTATGCATGCCAGTGCTGTGTGTGAGGTAATTTAAGGTGGTTCTGACAAGTGTCGTCGGCATCTTCATATCCGGTCACATGGGCAGCAAGCCACTCCCACAAAGGAGGCCACATCCACAGAGTAGATTCGAACAATTTTTGAAACCCACCACTGGTACATACCCTCCCCACTGAGTTTCATTCCAATGCTTCTATGTATAACTGAGATTATCCTCTAACTCATTAATAAGATCTTGGCCTTTCTCTGGTGGATCCCTTAGGGTTTTGAAGTCTCTAAACTGTTTTCTTCTCTCCCACAGAGCCTAAATAATGTCAAATGAAGCTATTTGTTAGCAAGCATGCATTCATGCATCATATGTGTGTACATGTACGTCTCATCAACATTCATCATGAATATACCTGAATTATGCATTAGAGTTCAGTTTAACCAATTGGAAAAATGACCTGCCTCCTTTTTTGCACAGCTGTGAAAGCAATGAAAAGTGCACTCTTTGGAAATACAGCTACAACCCGAATAATGTCTTAACCATCAAGTCAAAAATGGTCTACAACCACTTGATTTCTAAAGTATATAAAATATTGCTCAAGATGAATCTAGAAGATGAATACATTAAAAATTGTATGGTAAAAGGGCCAATTTTTTGGAGTATAATATAATGCTAGATAAATGGGAGAATGCATGGATGAATGGACTAAAATTTACATTAAATTATAGTTTGAAAGAAAACTTTTATAAAATGATGTACTTGATCCCAGAGAAATGTATAAAGGGATTTATAATAAGTGCTGGAAATGTAGTCAAAATCCAGGTTCCTTTTATCATCTGTGGTGGTCCTGCAAATATGTGAAAACATACTGAATAAACATAATGACAGTGCAAAAAATATTTTAAGATACAAATATTAATGAAACCATAGGTACTATGGACAAGACAATTTAGGGTGCTATTCCTTCACATGGTGACAGTTGCAAGGATTGTACTTGCCAAACACTAGAAAGAAAAAGGGATGCCAACTGTTAAAGAATGGATTTTGAAATTGACTGAATGGGCAGAAATGGTGAAATCTCTACCCATTCAAGATAATGGACTAAACAGCTTTATAAGAGATTGGAAACCATTTATGGACTTTCTACATGCTAAATATAATACAGGTAAAGGGGAGGAGAATTTACTGCTTTTTCTTTTCTTTCAGCACCCAGCCAAGGTGGATCCTACATGTTAAATGTTAAATTTAATTGATCACTTTTTCCTCTTTTTTGGAACATTATCTTTTGTTCCATTTTGTTGTTGTTGGGGTTGAATGTATGCTTATGTTTTGTTTTGTTTGTTTTATGATAAAATAATAAATACTTTTTTAAAAAAAATGGTCTGCAAATTCACATCATAGATCTACGCTTTGCAGATTTCAGGCCCAGACTGGCCTTCTTCTCTTCCTTTGCAGCCAGCCCTCCCAGCACTTGTGAGTGTCTAGACTCCTGTAGCATTAACTTAGGCATATACACCATTCACCAAGAGTTCCGATGCTTTTTTGTCAATGAATGCACATTTTATGAATTAAAACAGCGCATGCCCTCTTGTGGCTGTCACTGGCTCCCTTTGCTATCATGCAAGCTCCTTCCACACCCAGAGCAGCTGGAACCGAGGAGACGCTCAAGCTCTCCAGGCATTGCCTGTATGTTTTAAAAAAACAGGGCAGCAAGTGCCGGAACAAAATGTCCATTGTAGGCAAATGACCCACTTCAATTTAAGGGCATAGGAGCTGAAAGAAAGACAGCCTTCCTTGGGAATCAGGAGCTGATAACTATTGTTACCAGAGGAGGGAAACGAAGAGAAATCATTTTTTGTCTACGTGCATGTCGTCAGGCACGAGACCACACGCTTGCATTCTGTGTTAATTATTGCCGATTAGTTACCACCCCCACCGTGTTCATGAGTGCCGAAGCAGATTGGGATGCTCACGTCATCAGCGAGCACTTAAAGGGTAGGTGAGGGATAAAGCCCACCATTTCCACAGCTTGATTTCCAATATACTGGGGAAATTAAGATTCGTCCCATATACTGCTCCTACGATTCTGCATTATTGTAGAGGCCTTTTATTAACTTGTATAGGATGCACTGTATCTTATCTCTGAATTTTTTCCTCTAAAATTTAGAGAAAGGATTTTTCTTTTTATTTCCCTCTCCCCTCTTAATGCAACCACATCCTCACCAATCCCAGGATTTATTTTTATTTGCACACTCAGCCCAGGGGTGGGTTTCTCGCCCCGTTCCAACCGGTTCGGTTGGAACGGGGCCGGCGGCATCCTCGTGCACGCGCGCGGTGCACGCATGCGTACTAGTGTCTGTGTGATGCTCCAGCTGCTCCTGGAGGATCGCGCAGGCGCTGTATGCGTCCTGCGCATGCGTGGAAGCACAGAACTCATCAAAAATGGGTAAGGAGCGTGGACGGGCGGTGGGCCCTTCGCCGTTCCCGGAAGTTACTTACTTCCGGGTTTGCCGACCAACTGGTTTGCAGGGACCGCCGCAAACCGGTTGAAACCCACCCCTGACTCAGCCCTTCTGAGTGCTTTGAACGTGTGAAGAGCATGATTTCCAATACTGGGAGAGAAAAACATTCAGGCTAAGCAGTCCAATAAGATAAGACTATTTCCTATAGACTAGTGCAGTGATGGCGAACCTTTTAGGCACTGAATACTAAAACCAGAAAGCGTGCACGGTGGCAGACTAAGGCTCACTGGTGCCCTAAGCACTGACAAATCTTGGTGCCCCTCCTTTGTACATACTGTACAAATCTTCATTGTTTTTTTTCTTTCTCAACTTTGTGGTGTCCCCTTTGGGCCTGGTGGCCTAAGCACTTGCTTAGTCTGCTTAATGGTTAATTCACCGCTGGGAGTGTGTGCGCATGTGCATGTGCTGGAATCCCGAACACCAGCTGGCTGGTGGGAGGCAGGGCATCCTAACACTGGCAGCTCTGCAAGAGGCACAATCTTTTTCTTCTGTGAGCTTCCGTGTCGTTGTTTGGGGGAAACTTCTGTTTCCCTGCAAGCGATGGCAGGAGAAACGCGGTGGAGCTGAACTGGGGCAACAGTGCATGTGCCCATAGAGAGGGCTCTGTGTGCCACCTCTGGCATGTGTGCCATAGATTAGCCATCATGGGACTAGTGCTTCAAATGATGATATGGAGAATGATTTATATCTAACGTCTCCTCTGATAGGACTTTTTGTTTTGAAAAATATGGCAGTCCTCTTTCTTTTCTGGTCACTTTGAGTAACCGCTACCAATAGAGATTAGGTAAAAGCGTGCAAATTTAAAATGCATTATTGCACCTCCAACCTCCCTCGTTAGAAATTACTCTATTTCCACCTGTTTGTGTGAGGATCTACTTTATTTAATCTTTATTCAAGAAGTGCAGTTCACACAGTGTCAGCTGGGTCATTCCAAAAGTCACTAGAACTGCTCTTTATGCTGTCTTGTGTCATCTCAAACTGTACTTTCCAGTGGAATCAACAGTTTATGCACTTCAGTTGTGGTCTGCTGCTCTTTGTGAGCAACCGTTGTGTGTCTAAATCAGTTGTGTTTTTTGAGTGTTGATACCAACACTCCCAAAGACTTGCATGGTCTTCATCTGAATCACAGCTAACTTCACTAAGATTCACTAACTATTAAATAAAATACTATTCACACTTCAGTTTACTAATGTAATTAGATACAGGTAGTCTTCAACCTATGGTTGCAATTGGGACCAGGATTTCTTTCACTAAATGTGGTCGCTAAGTGAGTTGCACCCAATTTTACAATTTTTCCCCATGGTCTTTAAGGGTATCACGTGATTGTTAAGCAAATGTGATACCCTTGACTTTGTTGGAAGCCCCATGGGAAGGTCACAAATGGTGATCACATGACCCCAAGATATTGCAACCATTATAAAATATGTGCCAGTTGCCAAGCACCTGAATTCATGTGAAGCACAGGAATGCAGCAATGGTCATAAGTTTGAGGACTGGTTGTAAGTCCCTTTTTTCAGTATTGTTGTAACTTTGAATGGTCATTAAACAAATGGTCATAAGTCAAAACTATCTGTGGTGGCTACAATCAGAGTAATGCTTCAACCATCAAGCCAAAAATGTTTAAATTCTGCAGGAAGATATTGCTGGATATATAAATATATAAACAATACATCTCTGATCCAGGAAGAACTTGAACATTCTGTGAAATGAAATTACCTTCCATGACCAGGGACATCCAACCACATGCAAAGAGTAAACAGTAACAGAGTTGGAAGGGACCTGCTCACGCAGGAGACCTGTACTAGGATTCGAACTGCTGACCTTTCTGATCGACAAGCTCAGTGTCTTAGCCACAGAGCCATCTAGTCAGGCTGTATCTTGAGTTACTGTCCTTTGAACTTATAAGAGATACTATTGGGTTTTCATAGGGAAATAAGAAGAGCAGAGGTCTTCAACATGGTGTCAAATGATGCCAGTGTGTCTGGTGTCTTCCAATCTTTCTCGCCAATCAACTTTTTTATGTTTGTAGAATAAAATATTTTAATGATAGAAAATAGGAAGCTGTCACATTATAAAAGCAAACAGCTACGTCCAGTTCGAACTTCATGGGCCCCCAAAGCATAAGTAGAGGCTACAACAGAGTATTTTGTTTATAAGTTTGTGAACTTGCCTAGAAAAAAGTACAAATGTAAGAAAAGATGATAAGCAGGGTTTGGGGTGTGTGGGAAGTGGAGACTAGAAAGAATGACAGGCAGCTTTCTGATGTTTTGTGAGTAGCTTTGTCCCTTATGTCTCCTGCGGCAGCTATTTTATGAATGACCATGTCTTTCACTAGCAAACTATTTTACAACAATGCCCACCGGTGCTCAAAATTCAAAATGGGCCCACAAGGCCACGTAAAGGTTGAGAGAAAGCAAGGAAACATTTTGAAGTAGTTCTGGACTGCACCTTCTTTAGGATATATTTTAGATTTCTTTTCTTTTTTTATGAAGATTGATGAAGAGCAGAAAAGGAAGATGCAAGCACACAGGAGACAAAGGCTCTAGGGAGAGTAAGCCTGGTTTGTCAAGTATGAAAGTAGTTAATGAAGCAGCACAAAAAAATGGCAAACAAGTTGAACGGAGGAGAAGCCTGATCTGACACAAAATCCTTTTGTTAAGTACAAACTGGCCTGAGGTCATTTAGTCTACTTCATAGCTGACTGGTGAAGTGAACCCAAAGCTCCTCAGTCATATTGCTGTCGGTGGAGCCACACAAGAAACCTGAATTTTGAGTATCTCGTTGTGAGTTTAGCCATAGGCTCTTTTAGGAGTGTTGCTAAGGTGGTTGCCAGGAGAAGTTCTGCACTTTTAGATCTACCACTAGCACTACAGTAAAAGTGCCTGCCAATTTCCAAGGCCATCTACAAGGGGTCCTAATACATACAGGAGGGGCATGTTGTGAGTCCTGTCAGCCTAGATGTTGTCTGGTGGGACTAGAGAGCCTTTTCTACCATGGCACACACACTGTGGAGTATCATTCCTCCCAAAGATTGGGTGGCCTTAATCCTGCCGGTTTGCCTTCAAGATATGGTTTCTCTTACAGGCATGAGACTATACTGGAACTAGTTAGTGACTGATTGTTTTGATGAATGGGATTACCTCGGCTGTGAGCTCTGTGCATTTTATGACGGGCTTCATATGCTTTTATATTGATTTCCCTCCCCTTGTTCTTCAATTGTGGCATTGTTCTTTTTCTTTTTTATATTTGCTTGAATTGTTTGTAAGCCATCCAGTTGGGTGTAGTGGTTTAGGGACCAGGCTAGAAACCAGGAGACCATCAATTCTAGTTCCATGTTGGGCACAAAGCCATCTGGATGGTCCTGGGTCCTTTTAAGCCCTAGGAAAGAGGCAATTGCAAACCACTTTGCCAAACCTTGCAAAGAAAACTGCAGGGACGTGTTCAGGCAGTTGCCCTGAGTCAACATTGATTTGAAGGAAAAACACCACCATCACCACCAACAACAAACTGCTCAAGATGGGCTGCACCAAATACATACATATTGTACAGTAACATTTCCTGCAGAAATCTTGGGATACTTCAATCTGTAACTTCCTTTCTGGGACCTTTGCTTTAAATAAAGACTGGAATTCTTTGATCTCCCTTCCCCTTAAAGTACTTCTTATCAAAAGAAACAAATGTTGATCTTTTGGTTGGTGAGCTTCAATGAGGGAGATGCTCCAGCAAGAGAGAAAACATTTCTATGTTGGTCTGTTCCAAAGCGTGGTAATCTCCAGACTGGTGGACTCCCAAATCCAGCTTTCACAGGCAATGCAGCCACTGAAGATTTTGGCTGGGGATGTTTGGAATTGCAATCCAACACATTTGGAGAATGTTAGATTGATAAAGTCTGTTCTGTAGGTATTGTATGTTCGTGCTTCCCATTATACATTGACATTATACAGGCAGAAGATAACAATGTTTACTAGAATAAAGGGTTGTGAAATCAGATTCAGATATTTGCCACCTAAACGCAATTGCTAAAGGAAGCACAAACTCTTTGCTAAAGGTTGTCATCCTTTTACTGGATATCCTTTGGGGTATCTTGAGAGTGTTCTGTTATTATTCTGTTGTTATTATTTTCCCAGAGAATGTACAACAATTGGCTCCAGATTTTCAAACCCTTGACATACTGAACCAAATAAGTAGTCCTTGGTTAATAACCCACTAGTTCCATGATTGTTCAAAGTTACAGAAGTGACCCATGAATGATATGTATAATTGGTCCTCAAAGTTCTGGCCAGCCCAGCAATCCCCCCAAGTCATGTGATCATGATCTGGGAGCTTGGCAACTGGCTTATACTTAGGATAGATTCAATGTCACATGATCACCATCTGACCTTCTCTGTAGGCTTACCACAAGTCTGTGTGTCCTCCCATCCTCCATCTTTGACATTCTTGCACCAGGCTGCAGCACCCTCTGCCCTCTGAAGCACCCACCTCATGCTCAGCAGTGCGTGTGTTACATCGCAGCAGCCACTTGCTTACTCATCTGCTTGTAAGGGATTTGGGACTTTCTGATGGCTTCCCCATTAACTTCTTTAGTTGTGGAGCTGGCAGGAAGTCAGCAGCAGGTTCTTGCTTAATGACTCTCAATACTTAATGACAACAAAGGGGATTGCTGGAATTTCTGCCACTAAGTGATACATTCATGTGATGTTGTACTTTACAACCACATAACTTAGCAACAGAAATTCAAATTACTGTTGTTAACCAAGAACTATCCATATAGAGTATGTCACATGTATCTTTATTTTCTACTTTCTATCATTGAATGGTTATTTGCCCAAGACAGTGGTAAAGGTTCACTGCAAGATCATCTTGTGTCTCCCAATTTGCCTTGCGTATTGATTACCATATTTTTTGGAGTGTAAGATGCACCTTTTTCCCCTCAAAAAAGAGGTTGAAAATCTGGGTGCATCTTATACACTGAATACAGCATTTTTTGCCTCCTGAAACCCTGCCCCCTTCACCAAAATGGCCATGCATAGCCTTTACAAGCCTTGCACAGTGCTCCTGGGGGCTGGGGAGGGCAGAAATGAGCAAAAGATGGGGCATTTTTTTTTGCTCAATTTTGCCCCCCCGCCCCCAGGAGCACTCTGCAAGGCTCCTAAAGGCTATGCATGCCCTTTTTTGACACAAAAATGGGCCTGTTTTCGTGAAAAACGGGCCATTTTTTGCTCGTTTTGGGGGGGCCCTGTTAGTACCTCAGTCCGTCCCTGGAGGAAACGGCTTCTCCAGGGCGGCACCTGGGCACAACAATCAAGGGGGGTCACCCACGAAGCCAATCCTAGAAAGAACTTGAGGACACGAGATCTCTCTGGGTGAAATGACAACTTTATTATGTAGCAAAGCTGAATATATAAACTTTCATACGCAAATGAGGTTTGCAAACATTACAAATGTCATTGGTTACAAATTATGCATCTAGACCAATAACAGAATTAATAACTGTGTGCTTCCTAAGTTTCACGTGTGTGCCCTACTTAGCGTTTTCAAGCAAGTACAAAACAAGCAAATTCTACAGGTGTCAAGAACAGTTTGTGGTCGGCTATATCCGTCCTGTGTGACTAGATGTGCAGACTTTGCAAGTCCTATCTAGCTACCTGTACAGTGGAGGCATGCAAGGAAAGGCATTCTCAGAGAAATAGGATAGCGACATCTCCTCCTTTCTTTTTTATTATCTTTTTGTCAAAGAGACTCTTCCTCTTCATCTACCAGGGCTAATCACAGCATTCTACACATAAACCAATAAAAAATCACATCATGGCAAAGGGGGAATAGACAGTTACAGCACAGCATAGGGGGGAGAAAGGGCATGTGTGGGAGTTGCTGGCTCACATAGTTCATGTTACATGAGGCTGCATAATGAGTCCTGGCCGTTTAGGCCAGAAGGATGTTTCTGGTGCGATGTTTTTGCATCCCTGTGTATGTGTGTTTCAGACAGCAGAAACTGCCCTGCACACACACACCCGGAATGAATTCCAACACTGTTTTTGTTAAAAGGCAGCGTCTCCCTCTTCATCGCTGGGCATGCGGAAGGGATCTTTCCCCATGAAGGGGTTGACTGTTCATGTAACTCCATGTGGTTGACAATGTGAATATTCTTCTGTGGAACCAAGCTAGAGTATATTCTTACACATAGTGAATAAAGAGGGTACACATTGAATACAGCAACACAACAGTATCAGCAAAGCAACAAGGGTTATAACGGTCTTGGAAACATTTCCCAACCAGTTAAAATTTGGTAACCAAGAGGTCATCCAATCCCACCAGGAGTCCAAGGCTTTGTATGTTTGTCCAACTGTTTGAACGGTATCATGTAATTTGTCCACACTGGTTTCAATTTGTCCGGACTGGTTCAAATAATGACAACAGGTAGCATTCAACCAAACACATAGTAGGGGGATCTGCGGCGAAAGACAGGGCAGCCGGTCGGGGGAGTAGAGGGTGGAGGGTGCTCTGCTCTGTGTTCCAGGTCAGAGACAGAGACAGCCTCAAGCTGTGGTTCCTGTTGGTTTGTCATGGTCAGGCTGCTTCTGTGTTTGTGTAGGTGGTTGTATAGGTGGTTTTGGCAAATATGGTCTTACGTGCCGTCCTGGGATCCAAAGAACTTTGTCTTTTAATTGGATTGCAGCGTAGTTCCTTTCCCAGGTCAGCAGGTCCTCGCCACGTCAAGTCAGGCAAGCAGCGATAGTAGACAGGTGGACGGGAGGTGTCTGCAGTAAGTGGAGCTGCAAAATGACGAGTCGCTGCCGAGGATGGTGGGCTGCCGGTGTGTTGCACTGCTGGGAGGCCAGGGGGCATTTTCCCTATTGCCAATATATCTGTCCAGGGCATGTTTTAATGTCTGGTTGGCGCGCTCAGCCAACGCCTGACCCTGGCTGTTATAAGGAATGCCAAATTTCTCTTTTGGGCGTCCCAGCGATGCAAAGGTCCGAATCGAATGATTAATAACATGTTTGGTGGCTTCACCCCTTTGTGGGGATGCCATAATGTAGCCTGAACATGTATAACATGCATTTGCCAAATTTGGCAACACTCTGTCCCTCAGGGATTAACTCCCATAGGGAGAGGGTTTGCCTGCTGGCTACAGGTGGGGCATAGTTGAATAATTGCTGATGCCTCATTTGCAGTAATGCCAAATGGTTTTATGAGCGCTTTTTTATTCTGGTGAAAGTAAGAGTGGCTATCCCAAGGTGTGATAGCAGAACAAACATTGACATGGGGTGGGGGGGGGGCTGATGCCGCAGCGTCAGCAACATCATTGCCCTCCTGGAGAGGCCCAGGGAAAGGCTAATGACTTCAGATATGGGAGACATGGAAAAAATAACAGCGAGAGGAGACAAGACCTTGTAAAGTGAGAAACAGAGACAAAAGTTGTGAATCAACAGAAGAAGAGAGATAAGACTCACACAAAGAAGTTATAATCTGAGTCACATAAAGACTAGCAAGAATTAAGTTAAACGGTTGTTTGTCAAATAACTGAAAGGCCAAGAAGGAAGTGGCCAATTCATCTCTTTGAGCAGATTTTTGTGGCTCTGTGAGCTGGGTGTGCCATGTACCATCCTCCTGCCAGGCACATGCTCCCATCGGCAAAGACAGTTATAGCGTCTTTGATAGAAAAAAGCTGTTGAAGGAGGCTTCCACTGGAGTGGAAGGGCTTTTGTAATTAGGGCTGCAAAAAGGGTGGGTATCTGAGAAATAGTGGACAAGTGTCTGAGATTTTTCAGCACTCTAAAAGGGAGGGCTTCATAGACGGGAGCAGCGCCCGTTATGTCAACGGGAAAAGCAGAAAGAAGTTCCAGATCATCTGGGGTAAGAGAAGGATCGGCTCGGGCAGAAGCCAAACCACGGGCCACAGCACTGCCAGCCATAGTAGGGAGAGCGAGAGAGGATGCAAAATAAACGCCGGCAGGATCAGAAGAAGGAGGGGGAGATGATGTGAGCGAAATGTCGGAAACAGAAGGAGAGGGAGGGGGGGAAGCAGAGGGAGAGGAGACAGACGGGGCAAAATTTGAAGGGCGATCTAAATAAGGAGGCGGGGGAGCAAGATCAGGGGGTTCTATGGGAAAAACAGGAGAAGGATCAGAATAATGGAGTCTAAGAGCAGCAAGTATGACCTTCCAAGTCAGGAGCATCGGAGTAGGAGCACGAGGTTCCTGATGGAGATATGTGCCTATTTTCACCCATGGTCCAGGTTTAAGGGAGCCATGGTGAGGATAGGAGGGGCAGTTTTGCCAAATGTGTATTAACAGTTGGCGTAATTCAGATTTGGTAGGAAAGACAAATTTCTTTGTTAATTGACTTTTAGAAGCTCTGAGAATCTGGCCAAGTTCTTTTACATGAGCAATCTGCTCCTTAGACAGACCCGCCCCCATACTTACGAAAGATCAGTCGTTTCCACGAACGACGACGAGTGCGCGGGTAAGCGATGGGGTCTCAGGCACGCGGCGGCGAGGCTGCGTCGGTCCGGCGGAAAAAATCACGTCGGGGTCACCACTTGTTAGTGCCTCAGTCCGTTAGTGCCTTTTGACACAAAAATGGGCCTGTTTTCGTGAAAAACGGGCCATTTTTTGCTCGTTTTGGGGGGGCCCTGTTAGTGCCTCAGTCCGTCCCTGGAGGAAACGGCTTCTCCAGGGCGGCACCTGGGCACAACAATCAAGGGGGGTCACCCACGAAGCCAATCCTAGAAAGAACTTGAGGACACAAGATCTCTCTGGGTGAAATGACAACTTTATTATGTAGCAAAGCTGAATATATAAACTTTCATACGCAAATGAGGTTTGCAAACATTACAAATGTCATTGGTTACAAATTATGCATCTAGACCAATAACAGAATTAATAACTGCGTGCTTCCTAAGTTTCACGTGTGTGCCCTACTTAGCGTTTTCAAGCAAGTACAAAACAAGCAAATTCTACAGGTGTCAAGAACAGTTTGTGGTCGGCTATATCCGTCCTGTGTGACTAGATGTGCAGACTTTGCAAGTCCTATCTAGCTACCTGTACAGTGGAGGCATGCAAGGAAAGGCATTCTCAGAGAAATAGGATAGCGACAGGGCCCACTCCCCAGGAGCACTCTACAAGCCTCCTAAAGGCAGTTCAAGAAAAATGGACCCATTTTTAAGAAAAACGGGCTGTTTTTGGGAGGTCTGCAGAGTGCAAAAACTTTTTTTTAAAAAAATTGCCTCTTCAAAACCTTGGTGTGTCTTATACTCCGGTGCTTCTTATACTCCGAAAAATACGGTAGCTATCTCTATGTAGCTGAAAAACATAGAAACCAATTTGTCATTACAATCACAACCTACAGTTCTGACTATTGTTATTGCTATGAATTTCTTTCAAAACAGTCCCCGTCTTATTTTCTTTTGTTATTTCCTATCACCCAGGAGGGATCTAATGGGAAGAATCTGGACAGCATAATCATGCAAAGAAGGCAGGGATGCAGCAGTAGTTTAAGTACCGAGAGGTTGCACACTGCCTTTCTTCCATACAATTTAAGTGATGTGGAGAATAACATCTCAATCATTATGTGACTAAAACTGCTGCTTTTACCTAGCAAACTAACCAGAGCACCAAGTTATTGCCCTGGGCTCAGTCAAATGTAGCTGCTGCATTGAGGGAAATCAGTTTGGATCAGCAAAAAGTTATAATTTAGGATCAAACTTGCAGATCATATAAAGGCTGTATAGGCAGTGCTTGTTTTTCAAGCATCTGTTTACTATTATGATGGCGATGAAAAAATAACTTTATAATCAATCCTTGCATGAATGATCTTTGTGGATCTTTAAAGCAAAGGAAGGCTGAAGTAAGATCATAAACACAGTCATGGTTTCATTTACCAATTGGTTTGCTTAACTACCAGTCCCAATTGTGGTTACTAAATGAGGATTTTTGTCTTGTCTATTTCCAAACAGAAATCACAGTTGCAATCATGAGATTTTTTACTCAGTGACTGCTTCACTTAGTGGTGGACCAGTCCAATTAGGATTGTTAAGTGAGGACTGTGTATACTATAGTTTCATGATAACATTGGACTTCTTTACATACAATAGTGATTCTAACAGTCAATTATAATTTTATATTTACTTAGCAAAGATGATCAAATCTGATGAATTTGGTACTATGTTTACTTATCCTGGCCAAAAAAATGTATGAACATGAGCTTTAAGACTGAATGCTTGCATTTGGCAAATGAAAACAATGTTGATTATTTGCACAAGTTTAATGATTTTGTAATATGGTACAAAACACTCACTGCATACAGAAGAAAAATCGGAACATAAAAATGGCTTAGAAATGGCAGAAACACTTTGTAAGTGTTCATCAATTGGGACTCTGTTGATAATAATGATGGCATCCTGCCCATTTAATGGGGAGGGGGAGGTAAGGGCATGTTTTCAGTGTATATCATCACTACAGATACAAACAATATACAAAATGGTGCCACCACTCTTCAATTATACAACCACAGAGTTCAAAGTAATCACCAATGATACTTCAGGTACCTAATGTCTTCTAGAAATTTTCTTACACTCCTTGCAACCTAAGTCTAAATGGAAGAAACACAACACCCACAAAGACCACGTCAGAACATCTGCCACACATGGCCATTCTGGAAATGTGATAAATTTTAACTAAGGACTGAAACTGGCAAAAAGATAACTAGCAATTCTGAATGTTGACAGTGCTGTCACTTTTAATTTGTTAGTTCAGCTATATGTTTGTTCCTAAATTTTCATAGCCATTGGCTGGGAAGACAGAATTGATAAACGATATAATTATAAATATATATAGACTTTCTCTACTTGCACCTAACCACAACACATAGTGTTGGGCCTGGTAATATCTTCTCTTCTGTCTTCCTAAATGAAATCCAGTTTAAAGACCACATGCACCCCAAGTAAATGAACAGACAGACCTATGATGTTTGGCAAGTGGGGTGGGGGATGGGGATATTTTTCCATGACAGCCAGTGGTGAAATTCATTTTTTTTTTACTGCTGGTTCTGTGGGTGTGGCTTGGTGGGTGTGGCAGGGGAAGGATACTACAAAATCTCCATTCTCACTCCACTCTGGGGTTATCCAGAAGTGGCATTTGACAGTTCTCTGAATTACTCAAAATTTCCACTACCTGTTTTCCAGAACCTGTCAGAACCTGCTGAATTTCACCCCTGATTACAGCTGATTTCTTGTCCAAAGAAGCAGCTTCTGGAAACTCTTGGCCACAGCAAAGGAGGACCCTTGGAAGATTTTGTAGGGTTTTGCAAGGGGTATTGATAGGCACCAGTCAACAGGGGCAATGAAAGGATCTTTGCTGCAACTTGTGAGATATATATGCAGACCTCATTTTGCCTCAAGAGGCCTGAATTATAAGTACTATAGGTGGAATGTTGGTCCCAACCTCCTGATGTTCTAAAAGAGCCTCAAGACCTGGTTCTGCCAGATGGCTTGGGGACCCAATGGGAGAGCTTCATACTGGAGATGGTTGAGTAGTGAAAATTCAAAGCCACCTCCCGCCCTCCCCCATGCGTCTGCCTCCCCTTCCTTGCCATCTTGTCTCCTTGCTTTTATGTTAATCTTTTATAATGGATGATTTTAATTTTTTTTTTAAATGTTGTAAGCTGCCCAGAGTCATTGGATATGAAAAGGGTGGCAAATAATAAAATAAAAGAATGAATGAATGAATGGTTTGAGGAGAGAATTTCTACACAGTGACACAACTAGGAAGATGAGAATTTCCAGGACAGGACAGGTGAACTTCTTCAGAGTCAGAAAGAACACAATTATACAGGAAAACTCCCCGTTGGCAGAGTCAAAGACTGAAATCATTGGACTCAAAGAAGCAAAGGATTAAGAGGGTTTAAGCAGCAATCTCTCTCCAGAGGATGATCACAGCTGAGTACACTTTGTCCTGGAACATTATAGAATCATTTTAGTCCCATGGATGAAAAAACCCAAGAGCCACCATGAGAAAGAACAGTATGTGATGATGGCTGAGATGAGCCATGGCTGATCTGTGCAGATGTGTTGAATGAAAACTTACATATGAGCATTATGTATCATGCGTCAGGTGCAAAGAATCAGGAATAATTAAAATTACAACCATATAAAACACACAACCTGGAGATGAGATCTTCTTACACTATCAACCATTTCCAGCAGTGCGGACTCCCCTTGAGGTAAGTCAACAAGCAAAATCAGATCTTGATACCCTTCCAGAAGGAAGGAAGCCATTTTTACTTCCAATATCCCATAGGGCCAAGGCCTCAGTGGAAAAGACTCTTCTCCTTGACTCTGCCAGCTGGAATCCTTGGCCAATAGGGTTTACTTCAAGGTCCCTTCTGCTGGAGTGGAGTGGGTGGTAGTCTTATAGCGGTGAGATCAGGGGTGAAATGCTACCAGACCGGTTCGCCTGAACTGGTAGTAAAAAAAATCCTACCGGTTCAGGCGAACCAGTTTTTCCGTCAATCAGCTGTGCTGCACAATTTATATTAGCTAGAAAGCAGGATTTCCTAAATTGCGTGGCACAGCAGATTGCCCCTCCCCCCACTATTCGCTTACCTTTGCAGGGGCGGTCGGTAGCAGGCTCTGTCCACCCACTCGGACGTCATTTTGATGCTCTACACATACGCTAGCAATGTGTCTAGAGGTGATGCGTGTGACCGAAGCGAGGACGCTCACATTGCTATCGAACTAGTAGCAAAGGTAAGTGGATATCACCCCTGGGTGAGATGGTTCCTCAGGTGAAGGAATTCAGAACACAATAGTTGTTTACATCAGTCTTTCCAAAAGTTACACTGCAAGAAGTGAAAAATAATCCTGAAGGTAACACCAAGTTACATATATGGTTTCAGAAAGGATAATTTAGATTTTTGGAACGAAGAAATCACAACAGATTCCTGTGGTGTGCCAAGTCCTTGGAAAGCAAAGCATCCTCACTTCATCTTGTCCTTGGACCATGAATTAGACAGGCTTAATGTTCTTATGTGCTCTGATATCAAACTAGTGTTTCCCTTTATTCCAATATTATTCAAGGACAAACCTCAGGATTTAAAACTTCTGATAGGCATTATTACTATTGTCCTGTAGGGATTGCAGGTGACTGGGAAAGATGCAATCAAAGCGGGATAGGAATCGGCAATTGGGACAGCAAATGATATGCTATTATAGTGTTTTTACTAACTTCAAGGATGGGCCTACAGAAAAGTCTCTTGTCATCCATAGTTGAGTTTGTCCTTTATCTTGTTGGAAACCCAATTATAAGCTGAGGGGGAGAAGGCAGAACCACTGTGATTTTTAAATTTTACATCATTTTTTTCCTAAAGGCTCATGGAACCTTTGAGATGGAAGGACATTTCCTTCAGATAGTAAGCTCATGTACTATAGTTATGGATTAGGAAGAGAAAGTTTGATATTGGTTTTGGTTACTTTTTTGCTGACTGCTATAGTTCCAGATGGACTGTGCAATATTAACTTTCTAAAGAAAAAAACATTGCTGACAAACACTGTTATTCAGTCATTTAATCATGCCTAACTCTTTGTGATGCAATGGCAAGATTGCTTGCCCATAACTACTTGAGTTCTTGTAAGTTCAGTCTTGTGTCAGTGATAGTATCTATCCACCTTATCTTCATTGTCCTCCTTTTTTTACGCC
The DNA here is from genome assembly GCF_009769535.1 of Thamnophis elegans. NCBI lineage: Eukaryota > Metazoa > Chordata > Lepidosauria > Squamata > Natricidae > Thamnophis > Thamnophis elegans. The sequence continues at coordinate 105,715,147 of NC_045541.1, read as the reverse complement.
TTTGATTTTTCCAAGTATCATGTTCTTCTCCAGTGACTCTTGCTTTTGCATTAGGTGTTCATGACATTTAATTTCATTTTCATCATTACTGTTATAGAAATATTTCTTCTTCTCCAGCATGACAAACCCAAGGCATCAATTTTTCTCTAGTCAGCCTTTCTGAAGTTCCAGCTTTTACAAACATGTTACAATTAAGGAAAACTATGGCTTTTATGAAAAATGCCCCTATTGTCAATGCGATGTCTTTCTGTTGACAAGCTTCAGCCAGAAAAAAAGAGATTCTTCACCTGGCACTCCTAGGAATTTCCTAAAATCATTCCACTAGATCAGGGATCGCTAACCTTTTTCTAAAGGTGTGCCAAAATTGTATGTGCATGTGCTATCATGTGTGCAAGCATTCCCCTGCACATGCATGCATAACCCTCACTACACATCCGTGCACAACTCCCCACGTGGGGGAGGGGAGTTTTTCCCCACCCCAGGACTCAGAGGCTTTCCTGAACCCTGGGCAGGGTGAAAATGACCTCCCCAGGGAGGGCCTGGGGAGACTGTTTTTGTCCTCCCCAGGCTTCAGGAAAGTCTCCGGAGCCTGGAGAAGACAAAAAACAGGCCAAACTAGTCAACTGGATGTTTGTTCCTGAATTTCCAGTTGACCCGTTGGGCCTGTTTTTCATCCTCCCCAGGCTCTGGAGGCTTTCCTGAAGCCTGGGGAGGGTGAAAAATGACCCAACAGCTCAACTGGAAGTTTGTTCCCGTACTTCTGGTTTGCCTGTTGGGCTGGTATTTGCCCTCCCCAGGCTTCAGGAAAGCCCCAGGGGCGTGAGGAGGGCGAAAAACAGGCCCAACGGGCCAACTGGAAGTTCAAACTTCCGATTGGCTCACTGGCCCATTTTTCGCCCTCCCCAAGTTCCAGACTGTTGTAGCCAGCAGGCAAACCCTCTCCCTATGGGGGTAAACCTGTTTCCATTGATACGTATTCAGGCTACATTATGGCATCCCCACAAAGGGGTGAAGCCACCAAACATGTTATTAATCATTGTATTCGGACCTTTGCATCGCTGGGACGCCCAAAAGAATTAAAAACAGACAATGGCCCCGCTTACACAGGTGCGGCCTTTGCTGACTTTTGTAACCAATGGGGCATTGTGCATAAATTTGGCATTCCTTATAACAGCCAGGGTCAGGCGTTGGCTGAGCGCGCCAACCAGACATTAAAACATGCCCTGGACAGATATATTGGCAATAGGGGAAAATGCCCCCTGGCCTCCCAGCAGTGCAACACACCGGCAGCCCACCATCCTCGGCAGCGACTCATCATTTTGCAGCTCCATCTACTGCAGATACCTCCCGTCCACCTGTCTACTAACGCTGCTTGCCTGACTTGACGTGGCGAGGACCTGCTGACCCGATTACCTGCGGAAGGGGCTACGCTGCAATCCAACTAAAAGACAAAGTTCTTTGGATCCCAGGATGGCACGTAAGACCATATTTGCCAAAACCACCTATACAACCACCTACACAAACACAGAAGCAGCCTGACCATGACCAACCAGCAGGAACCACAGCTTGAGGCTGTCTCTGTCTCTGACCTGGAGAACAGGGCAGAGCACCCTTCACCCTACACTCCCCCAACCGGCTGCCCCGTCTTTCGCCGCAGGTCCCCCTACTATGTGTTTGGTTGAATGCTACCTGTTGTCATTATTTGAACCAGTCTGGAGAAATTGAAACCAGTGTGGACAAATTACATGATACCGTTCAAACAGTTGGACAAACATACAAGGCCTTGGACTCCTGGTGGGATTGGATGACCTCTTGGTTACCAAATTTTAGCTGGTTGGGAAATACTGCCAAGACCATTATAACCCTTGTTGCTTTGCTGATACTGTTGTGCTGCTGTATTCAATGTGCACCCTCTTTATTAACTATGTAAGAATATACTCTCTAGCTTGGCTCCACAGAAGAATATTCACATTGTCAACCACATGGAGTTACATGAACAGTCAACCCCTTCATGGGGAAAGATCCCTTCCGCATGCCCAGCGATGAAGAGGGAGACGCTGCCTTTTAAAACAAAAACAGTGTTGGAAAACATTCCGGGTGTGTGTGTGCAGGGCAGTTTCTGCTGTCTGAAACACACATACACAGGGATGGAGACACATCGTACCAGAAACATTTTTCCGGCCTAAACGGTCAGGACTCATTATGCAGCCTCATGTAACATGAACTATGTGAGCCAGCTACTCCCACACATGCCCTTTCCCCTCCCAATGCCATGCAGCTTATAACTTTCTATTCCCCCTTTGCCCACCCTTTGCCATGATGTGATTTTTTTATTGGTTTATGTGTAGAATGCTGTGATCAGCCCTGGTAGATGAAGAGGGAAAGTCTTTTTGACAAAAAGAAAATAAAAAAGTAGGAGATGTTGTAATATAGTTCCTTGTGTAGGCGTGTGTCCTCCATGGCCTAATTCATACTAGGGCCTGCAGAGCCACGCTGAATCACACAGGAGAAAACAAACTCCTAGAACTCCATAACATCCTGATATCCTGATAGTGCAGAACATAACATCCTGATAGTCCATAACAAAACATCCTGACCAGGATCCTGACCAGGATATGACCATATATAGACAGAACTTCCCTGAGCAGTAGATTAGAAATTGTACTTTTACAGGCTGTTTTTAATCACATGCTATTGCTCCTCCTGCCTTTGTTCTATCCCAATAAAAGGGGCTCTCAGACTCTCATCTGGGTCGCTCCATCTCGAGAAAGTTCGTGTCCTGTCTTTTCTCAACATTGGCCTCATGGACGACCCACGGGAACATCACATTTGGTAGCAGAGGATGGTTACTTCACACCAGACGCTTTCCTGAAGCTGGGGAGGGTAAAAATGGCCTCCTCCAATCCTCCAGAAGTCAGAAAACCAGCTGGCCAGTGTGCGCATGTGCGCCAGAGCTGAGGGTTGCTATGCCAGGAAATATGGCTCCTTGTGCCACCTGTTGCACATGTGCCACAGTTTCACCATCATGGCACTAGAACATATTAGCAGTGGATATTAAATAGTATTCTAAAGTGGTCTTGTTAATTTGTTTTAGAATTAGTGCTAAGAAAGAGCTCCATTTACAGTTGTAAAATATAAAGCTGGAAGTATCATGGAATAGTAAAATTATACTAATAGGCACTTTGCAGATGTCTGCATCATACTTGGTAGGAAATCTACTAATGGAATAAAAATCCGGTCTGGTTTCAAGCCAGGAGAAAGAGGCTGGAAATAAAATGGAGGATGGCGAAGGAAAAGTCTATTTATTTGGATGCCAGAAACTTCAGTGACAACAGCATGTGTTTCTGGGGTGACTGACAAAACAGGGTTCAGACATGTGGGCCTTTATACATTCTTTGGGACTTTGTTATTGAGAGGTCTCTCCCTGTGTAAGAATGTGTCCTTTAATATTTTAACAGCTGTTGGCAGATTCCTATGGAGTCATGGCTGGCTCTACAGGCAAAAGGGGAAATGCAAAACCTAGGTCGTGATGGTGAATCTATGGCACGTGTGCCCAAAGTGGCACATGAATTCATGTTGCCCAGCAGGTGTGGCCTTACCTATTTGTCTTCCAGATTTCTGGCATGCATGTGCATGCGTGCAGCAGTGCCAAAAATGTGTGTGCATGTGCGCTGGCCAGCTAATTGTCAGGTGCACATGCATGCCAAAACCCGGAACTTCAGCTTTTCCAGAGCATGGTCCCTTTGCATGCGCGGTCGTGCCGAAAACCGGTCTGAGCATGTGCACCAGCCAGCTGGTTGATGGGCGCGCATGCGCACTAAAACACAGAAGTTAAGCTTTTCTGGAGCATGCATTTTGGTGCAACTATCACTGCCCTAGGTGTTTGTCTCAGCTAATCTTGTGAGTTTGTCTTGCCTAATTGTGTTAATTTGGAGTCTCTTTGCTTATGAATAGATTGGCCCAGTCTTTCTGAAGGGATACAAAATCTCTATTCCAAAAGACCAGCCTCTTCAAGCTTCTGCTTGAGGCTGTTTTCCTATGGCAAGAAGACTGCTTTCTGCCTTGATTTTTCTCCATTTCTTCTTTGGGAAAAAATATATTCTATCCTGCCTCTTTTTATTATTAAGAATAAAAAATATTTTAATCTGGGGAGAGCGGGGCTATTACATCTAATGCTGAGTTCACTAAACCATAATGTGGTTTTGATTTATTGTGTTAAGTGAACACTCATCTTGATTTGTAAATCAACCGACTATGCTTAAAAACATGCTTAGTCAAACCAAGGTTCAGCATACAAGGACCCAACTGTTGTGCTGGCAAGTTACACTAACGAACAGAACAGAATTTAAAAGGACTAGACTGCCAATGTGTGACTGTTCTTCCAAGGGGCTACCTTAATGAAGGCTATTTGTCTCACAAGATTTTGCACTTATCAAACTGCTGGAAGAAAAATTCGGTCCAGTTCTGAGCCGGGAGAAAGGCACTGGAAATAAAATGGAGGCCGACTGGCTGCAAGGAAAAGTTTACTTGGATTCCAGAAACTTCATTGACAGAAGCGTGTTTCTGGGGTGATTGATCTCTTGGTCAACCAAAGCATGGAACGGATGGTTTTATAGGTTTCTGAGATGCTGCAGGGGGTTGTGCAATGTAGTGAGCCTTGTGTCTTTTGCTGGTTTAATGATGATGAGTTAATCCTATTATGTCCTAGAGGTCATGTCCTGATCTTAAAATTTGGGGAGGGGGATATAAATTTTAATTCCATCAGCTGGAGCTGAAGGTGATTTGCTTGTGAATAGATTGGGCCAGATTTCTTAATGGGTACAAAAAAAAATCCATTTCTTAAAAGACTTCAGGCATCTGCTAAAGGCTGTTTTACTATGCAGGAAGACTGGGGCTGCTTTCTGCCTTTAAGAACACGTTTCTCCATTTCTCCTTTGGGAAAATATAATATTCTCCCTCTTTTCTTAATTTTCCCCAAAATATTTTGTTTTCTAGGATGGGGGGGCAGGAAGGGGGGGGCTTCCTACAAGTGACATGGAGCGTGTGAAAACCTTGAAAAATACATCGATATTTCTTTCCTATATGGCAACCTTCCCTCCCTCCCAAAAAAACTACAACTTCCTAGTTTATTCCGTTCCCTCGTACACCATCCGCGAAACGCGCGGATCCCTCAGGTTTCGCAAGAACAGCGAAGCCGGCTTGACCGCAGCTTCTTCCATCGCCGAGGGAGTTCCCCCTTTTTTCAGACGCGTGGTTAAAATGGCGCACACGACCGAAGGCATTCCGGTTTCTATCGCTTCAGTCCAATTCCAGGCGTGTTTACTCCGCAGGCAAATCCCACGGAGGTACCAGGAGCTGACTTCAAAGGAAGCGTGCAGAGGATTGCAGTCCCCGCTAGGCTTGGCGGAGGGGAGGGAAGGGTGGTGGCGGTGGAAGAAAAGAAAGGAAAAAACAGCAAACGTAGTTTGCGTAGTTAACCTCCTTCCCTCCCCCCGCCTCCCGCTCCGTCCCCGGCGAATAAAGATCGTGCGTTTGTTTTGTGTTTAAATATAGCCCCAACCCTTCCCTCAGCGCCTAACTCCAGAGAAGGACAGAAGAGGGCGGCCGCTGGCCCCGCCTTCAGCAGCCCCTCCTGCGGCTGCTTGGGAAGCGTGGGCGAGCGGCGCCTGGGTCTGCCGTCACCCCGTGTCCCAAGAAAGGGTGAGCGGCGGGTGGAGGCGCTCAGGCGAAAAAAAAAGGGAGGCGAAGGCAAAAAAAAAAAAGAGAGAGGGTACGGACATTAGGGATGCTGCAGGCGCGCTTAAATGTACCCCTATTTTTCAGGCTTTTCCCCCTTTTGCGGCGCCCCCAATTCATCCTTTCCCCGTTTTTTTTTCTCCACGCCAAGCTGCAGCTCTCTCGCAATGCCTCTGGCTCGCTGCTTCTCCGACGGCCGCCGCCTTGGAATTGTGTAGTAGCCCTGAATTAGCATGTCACGTGTACGGCATGTGGAAATGAATCACGGGCATGTGAGGAGCTGGGGCTGCGGGAGGGGGGGGAAGCGATGAGGAGGACGCCTGTGTTTGCATCCAAGGATCTCCTCTTCGCTCGCTGGTTGCGTAGGTGTCTCGCTCCCCCCCCCCCCCGCGGCTGCCTCCAGCGCGGCCCCTCCCCCTCCCGGCCTCCCATCTGGCCGCCTCCCCCCTCTGCTCGGTGCCAGCTCGAGCCAGCCTGCAGCGCGGGGCCCGGCAGAATTCCTCGCCCGCCCGCCCGCCGGCCGCGGCGGCAACAGCAGAAGCAGCAGAGAGGTGGGTCCTCCGCCGACTTCTCCGCTTCACTGCGGCGTTCCAGAAACCCGTCGCCTGAACCAACCCCCCCCCCCCAAAAAAAAACCTCCCACCCGCCCTGTTGAATAGGAAAGCCGGGTGTCTATGCAAAACGGTGCCCTTTGAGGTTTTCTTATTGGTGGGGAAAGGAGAAAATCCCAAATTTAGAAGCTTTTGGGAGGGGGGTTCTGATCCGTTGTGAATTGCGGAAACAAAAGAAACCCTGTTGGTTTAAAAGCCATCCTTTCAAAGCGAAAATAATACAATATTAGTTTTGTTTCTGAACCTTTTATCTCACCATAACCGGGTGCTAAATAAAGAAGAAGCTGAAAAATGCTGGGGAGTCTTGTGTGTAATTCCTGAAGGATTTTTCAGCTCTTCTATGTTATATATATTTATATGAAGGAATTACACACAGACACCCCAGTATTTTTCCGCCCTTCTCCATATGTATGTATGTATGTATGTATGTATGTATGTATACATACATACATACATACATACATACATACACACACAGATACATATACACATATAGATCCCCCCAAGAGAGAAGTGTCAAAACCAACAAACAAAATTCATACATTAACACTGGAGAAATTGGGGGGCTTGCTCAGACTATATTGTTCAGCCTTAAGCAAGATAGAGCTTTTAAGGGTCACCCAACCATCTAAAGTAAAAGTAGTGAGGAGAGGCTTTTGGGTCACTTCAGTGATGGCTGAGTGATGCTGTAAAATCACTGTGAGCAAATGGCCATAGCAGTAATGGTATTCTCTTCACTACCGGTTTGGTAGCGGGGGCATGCACATCTGAGCATGCACAGAAGCTGCGCATGGCAGAAGGTCCTTGATGACATCAGGATGGGAGGGTGGAGCCTCGCACTGCCGCCACTATCCATTCGCTCGAACCGGTGCGGACTGGCAGCATATTGCCTATGGGCCATAGGTTGTCTCTCCATAGAGCACCCAGAGGTTCAAATTCTGCATTCATTGAATGAGGAAGGGCGGGAAATAGGCAATGTAATGGTCTGCTGGCTGAGGAATTCTGCAATCAAAAGTTGTCAAGGTTTACAATACTGATTTCGGACAATAAATGAATGGGGCCACTGTTAAAACAAGAAGGATATAGCAGCATCCTGAGGAATGTCTGCAAAAAATGACAACCAAAAGGAAAAGAAATAGAGATGGGATTAGAATCACCTTCTAATATGGATGTAATGATTTAAAGCGTTTAAACTTTAAGTCTGCCCTCAGCCATGGAAGCTGACTTCGGGCCAGTCACTCTCTTTCAGGCCAATTTAACTCACTGGGTTATAGTGGAGACAATCAAAGGTTGTGCTACACTTATTTTGTCTGGCAGAGTGCTTCAGGAGGTGTCTGTCCAGTCTCTCCCCCTCCCCACCCACAGAGGAGAACTACCCTTGAAGAAATCCAGTTTGACACCCCTGACCTAGACATATCTAGAAAGGTCTTTTTGCTGCCATCTACTGGTAGTCTGGATTTTCAGGTACCACAGTTAATAGTACGCATTCATTTTGCCATCTTCTGTAGGAGGCTCATTAAGAAGGGTCTGCCCCATTGATGCTGTCTTACTAGTAACTTTTGCCTCCATATTGGATGTGGCCTTGATTTTGATGGATCACTGAAACCAGAGAGTGAAAGGATCTTCCATCTGATAATCTTCTTTTGGAAGCCTATGAAGATCATTACAGATTTTAAAACCTAGCAAATCAAAACAGTGCAAAGCCAGTATGGCTCTGTTCATTGTAAAGAACATCAATTTCCTATCCTTTTCTCTCCATATGAAAGATAGGGAGGCCTGGTTCTTCCAATAGAGACTTTTGGCAGTAGATGCTGATAGTAGGAACAAGCAATGGCAGCTTGTTGGTAACGGGGTAGTGCCAGCTGGAGTAATGGCAGCAGTTTTCTACATGGGCTGCATTTCTAAGGTTGCTCACAGATGCAATACAGGTTGCTCTCCAATGTCAGATCTGAAGTACATTTGGTTGCCAATTCAGTTGATCTTTATAGGGGGAATGAGCATTTGTGCATCATCTAGTCCGTGGTTCAGGCAGGAAAATACCTTGGGCTGTCCATGTATCCATGCTCTCTGGGTAACCTGTGCTGAGGACAAATCCCAGGCGCTGGGGGATCAGTCAACCAATATAGCTAACTAGTCTCATCTGGCAAGCAAACCGGTTCCACCACAAAACCGCGTTCGACTAAAGCACACTCGACGAAACCGCGTAGCTGACGTCATCACAGCGCGACGAAAAAAGCACGCTGCGAACGCTAAAGCTAAAATTAACCCCTAAACCTAACCCCCCTAAACCTAATCCTAAACCTAACGCTTAATCTAACCCTAAACCTAACCCTAACCCTAACGCTTAACCTAACCCTAACCCTTAACCTAACCCTAAACCTAACCCTTATCTTAACGTGAATCGGCTTGCTTTCAAAGTGCTATTTAAAGCACCCTTTTTTCTCCGCGGTCGCTGTTGTCGCCCTGCTGATGATGTCAGCGACGCAGTTTAATCGGGCGCGCTTTAGTGGAGCGCGGTTTTGTCGTGCCACGAGCAAACCAGCTAAGCAAAACACTGACTAAAAGCATAATGAAATAGCTGGTGAATGGAATAAACAGCACTGTTATTTGATATCCTGCAGTTAAATGTACCTACATCATTAGTCTTGGCTACAGGGCATCCATGGGTTTTATTTGGAAGTGGCAAGTTGCTGTGACCATCATGATCAATTGTTTAACTTGTAAATGGATTGATTTTTTTGATTAAGGACAGTCCTATATGGCTTGGTCTTGTCTTTGTTCCATGAATTCAGTCAGTCAGTCAGACACACACACATACACACACACACACACACACACACACATGTAGTTTATTCAACAAATAAAATTTAGGAAACAATGGCTTAGCGCAAAGTGTAAATCCAATATGTATGTAGTTATGGTGTTATTAAATGGAAAACTGGCATGAAATTGTAACAATAAACCATTCTTTCCCGATTTCTTCACTCTGATTTTGTAGCAGGTAGTTTTGTAAGTTTATTTTTAAAAAATTATTTTGCTATGTACTTGGTGACTTTTATGAATGAGTGGGTATTTAAGAAGTAAAGCAGTAGAAGGAGTTCCAAGGTTTGTCGCAAGCTGTTATGTCTGAAAGCTGGCATTTAAAGAAAGTCATTTTTAGCAGAAAGTCTAAGAAAGGCCTCAAACCCATAAGACCAGCTGCCAGTCAATGATAAGAAGTTGTGAACTAGAAGACTAATGACATTCTTGTCAGACACAAGAAATCAGGGCGCAAGGCGATTCAATGATTACAGGTTTATTGAATGCTAACAAGAATCTGAACTATTAAGGGCCAAAGCAAATTGGTGGTAGATAAGAGCCAATGGAATTCAAGGTGGGCTGGACTTAGATCTCTTGTGAGTATGAAAGAACTCCAAACTGATGACATGCTTGCCCCCTCCATTGAGCTCAGCCTGATTATCTCTTACAGTTCTTATATATTCATACATATACTACTGTCCATATGAGAAAACTATGTGGACTTCAGAGACCCATTTTCTATGCTCACTATGTTTATCCATATGTGCTCAATGAATTTTCATGGCTTTTATTACACAGGACAGAATTGAAATTTGTGCTGCAAAAAACTGGACCACTACTTGATGGTGGCAGATGGTCTATTTGGTAGCTGGGACACAAAATAGATGGGGCATATGCAGGTTGTATTTTTGTGTTTATCACCTTGATCTTTGCAGAGTGCAGTAAAGATTTTCTCTGACAAATGTACAGAGACATTTGTCCTTTGTTTATTAAAAAAAACCACAAAACTTGAATGACTCTGAAATAATGGTACTAACCTAAGCGTATATCTGGAAGGGATCTGCCTTTCCATTATATGTACCATGTATATAATGAGACCATAGGCAATTTGTAATTACTATTACAAACTGGGAAGAAGGCCCTTATTAAAGGGAGAATAAACCAGAACCTGATCTAGATATCCTAATGGACCACCATTTAAATATAAGCCATATGTTCGCTGCAACTGCCAGAAAAGCAGGTTAGTATCAGACAGATAGTATTGAGGTCACGTGAAGAGTTAGTACTCTATCTCTAGTTTATACTATATTGAAGAGACCATACTTGGAATACTGTGTCCAATTTTGGTTGCCACGATACAAAAAAGATGCTGAGACCCTAGAAAGAGTGCACAGAAGAGCAACAAAGATGATTCGGGGAGTGGAGGCTAAACCATATGAAGAACAGTTAAAGGAACTATTCTAATGAAGAGAAGGACCAGGGGTTTTCCAGTACTTGAAGGGCTGACCCAAAGAAGGGGCTGACTTAGTCTCCAAAGCACCTGAAGGCAAAAAATAATGGATGGAAGATCATTAAAACAAGATCTAACCTAGAACTAAGTAGAAATTTTCTGACAGTGCGAACAGTCAATTAATGGAATGACTTCCCTCCAGAGGTTGTGAGTGCTCCATCACTGGATGTTTTCAAGCAGAGTTTGGACAACAATTTGTATAGAATGGTATTATAGGGTCTTTTGCTCCCGCAGAAGGTTGGACTACAAGATCTCCAAATATTCTTCCAATCCTGTTATTCTATGTTATATGATCTCTCTTCAGAATATACAGTATCTTGTTCTGGGAGACTCATATAAATCATCATATTCCTAGGATGCAATGGAGATGGGGAAATAATGTGTTGAAGAATGTATAAATGAATTTTGGATCACTTTGTCCAATCAATCAACTCAAGATTTGGTTTAGCCCAAAATAGATCTAGTCTTGCAGAAGGTTAAATTATACCCAGCCACTGGTTTCATGCCAGTACTAAAAGCCGCTCAGTTTTCTTACTTAATCTAGGGGGGGGAAATCTGGAGAGGAAGAATGGATGAAAAAGTAAGCCTCTGCATTCCACAATCCATTGCCAAGCCCTGGCTGCACAGTACATAACATCCCAAACACTAACTGCTGTCTCCTTGAATAATTGTGAAAGGTCTGGTGATACATGCATTGTTTCCAAAGGCAAACGGTACTCTGGAGTATGCGGAGAGATTCATCACCATCTACTTGCAGTTTCTTAAACCAAAGGCACCTTTTCCAAAGATGATACAAAAGTGAGCCATGCAACTCCCAGGAAGGGATGCTGCTGCTTCAAAGAATTGTAGACAGACTTCATGCGTACAACTCTACATGCTCCAACACATTTTTGTTTTTTGTCTTTGAATCCACACCTAGGCATCCACAGGGAAGAGAAGAAAGAAGGGAAAGGATGACACATGCAATGATGGACAAATGTTATGACTTAGCTACTTACATTGCATCCTGATGTGGTGGCACATGTGCCATTATGTCTGCATTTGTTTTCTTACTCCTGTTAAAAGTCCTATCATTACATGGGCTTATAGAATACTTGGCTGTTCCTGGAGAAAATGGGTGGGGACTTTGTGTTCCAAAAGGATGACTTAGTGTGATTGTGCTTTGCCAATATCACTGCAGCATCACTAGTAGAGTAGGATTCTTGCTGATTGGGTGTTATGGGATCAGGGTCATAGAAAGGCATACTGATGAATGAAGAAGTGGATAAATAGCAGAGAAACACTTACTGAATACAATGTTTGAATAAACTTGGAATTATCCCTTGCTTTCACATTTTCTCTTTAATACCAGGTCATTGTGTTTCCTTCTGTTTCTTGCCCAGATTTTCTCTCTTCCCTGATTCTTTATCATTTCTCTTGCCAATGGCAAGAGACCTGCTGCTCCATTCTGTCTGTTTTCTTTTATCAGGCGTGGTTGATCCTCAACCCTCTTTTCTCTTCCCATATTGCACATTGGCAAACTGTGTCCCAAAAAGACTCCTCCACCCCTGGGCTCCCAATGCCATTTTCCTGCAGTGTTGATGAAAAGGTGCAGCTCCTTGCAGAGAGACAGAAAAGGAAGGAAGGGGGAAGTTAAAAATAGCTCAGCAAATGCTTTCTCATTGACACGGCTTGGCTAGAGCATGGGAAAACAAACAGAGGAAACTCCATCTAACAGGTTCACATCTAAATAACAGTTTGCACATTCCTCCTGTGAAATAATAACAGATTTTCCATGAAGGTTTAGATAATGCCTCGGAAGAGAGCGGGAACGAAAACAAATTATGTACACCTAGTGGATGTCAATATTTTGGTCCCTCTCAGTTCTCACATTGTAGTCATTAGGCACACACAGATTGCCTATATTTAGAAGAAGGTGTAACAGTGCTTCCTTCCATTAATAACAGCAGAGCACATTCAGTGAGGCAGTCCTCGCTGGAGCTATGGATGTTGCTGTAGTGACGTGTAGAAGCCTGAGAGATAAAAGACAAGGCTGGAGAGAGAACAAATATTTTGAAATCTGGATAGTAATTACCTTCAACTTTACAGTTTTGTACATTTAATTTATAGAGACTCGGGCTGCATTTGGAAAGGAACATCTTAATTTATTTGGAAGCAAGACCAGTTTGTTTCAAGGGAATTTATGGAAGCTTTTAAAATACATATCCTTAAGTATGCTTTGAGAAATAGGTGTGTAGCTATAGGTACTCGCACACCATGCTATTTTGATATATGCAACACTCCAGGTTGCTTTGATTTTTCATAAATATATTCAATTTGAGGGTGAGGGCAAGGGGAATTATGCCTAAAATGAAACACGGCACCCATAGGATGCACTTCTGAGGATGTCTGGTTTGTGAATTAAAATCTGTAGCAGCTACTTCATTGCAAATAAATCTTTCCTCTAGATGCCTTTGCATGCTGTAGTTTTTCTGCTGCAGGAATTCAAGATCAAGCTTCAGTATATTATTTGGGAGAATTAAGTTCTCTCTCCATGTGCATCCATTGCTTTACTTGGTGACATAGAGTACGTACGTGGGTGTATAAGTGTCACGAACTACCAGCTAGTGCCATTGATGCATTTGGTGATCAGAAACGTACAACTTTCTGTGTTGCCCATTTTGTGATTTTAGAGATATTTAGAAAGATATTAGAAATAGGTTCAGGGATGCTGAGGCTTTGAGAAACAATGTGGCAAACATGATTAAAGTTACTATGGCAGAATGCCTATCAATTTCGTGAACTCTGAAAATATGGGTATTTCTTTCCTCATCAACCCAACCATCATCCACTGTGTCATTGATATCAGGTTTAGGATAAGGTAAGTGTAACATGAAGGGAAATCTTGCATGTTGTAGCATAAATATAGGCATGCATAGGTATGCTGGAATACTATGCGAATCAGCAGTAATCATTTACCATAAGGTCAGTAATACAAACTGCTGACTCTGAAGCATTAAGTAGGGCAGAAGTCACAAACTGTTAACTCTCAGCACTAAGTAGGGCAGAGGTCACAACTTGTTAACTCTCAGCACTAAGTAGGGCAGAGGTTACCACCTGCTGACTCTGTAGTATTAAGTAGGGGTCAAAAGTTTGCATGCTAGTAAAAGATTTATTTGCTGACTATGGGCATTCTCTAGGTTCAGAGGTCTACATGCCAGTAAATGAGTTACCATATACCATGGACTTGTACAACCATGATTGGTCCACATAGACCTTGCAACTCCACCCTTTCTTCGTGTATGCTCAATAAAAGAGGCCTCCGGACTCTGTTCCGGGTCGTCTCATCCCAAAGGGAACTCGTGTCCGTGTCTTCCTTCATCATTGGCCTCATGGGCAACCTGCGGAGAAATCACACTTGCACTTTTTATTATTCACGAAAACACCTGTGGAAAAGACATATAATAGACTTATGAGTTCATTTTTGATCTTCACTTCAACTTAACCACACATTCTTATATTTAAAACAATCATGAAAAGCAGAAAAAAAGTGCATTTTCAAAGCATGCTGGTCTCCATAGTCATTTTGGCCATCAGGACTGAGCTTGGAAATATGAGTGCTATCTAATAGCCACTAGCAGCTAAGTTACTTTGTGTCATACTACAAGCTATGTCTTCTGTTCCTTTAAAACTAACCTATAGAGGTCCACTCATGTACAATGAGTGAGACATTTTTCTGAGTAATGTATGGATTTTAGATGTTTTGTCTTGTGCTTCTCTTAAACTGTTTTGTTACAAAATCCTTGATCTCAACTAAGTTAAATTAAAGCATTAAAAATGCCAAATTTGAAATACTGTATCCAGTTCTGGTTGCCATAGTACAAATGATAAAATACAATACAAATACATTGATACCCTGGAAAGAATGCAGAGAAGAGCAATAAAGATGGTAAGGGGTCCAGAGGCTAAATGATATGATGAACGGTTCCACCACAAATCCGCGAAGCCCTTATCCGCGGAGACATAAGCGCGAAGACTAATTCGCGCCGTTCTAAGCGCTAAGGAAAAACGCGACCCTACCGCGATGACATAATTGCGGAGGGCAAATCCGCGCATTCCCAAGCACTCAGTACCCTAAACCTAACCCTAACCCTAACCCTAAACCTCATGTTAAACCTAACCCTAAACCTAACCCTAAACCTAACCCTAAACCTAACCCTAAACCTAACCCTAAACCTAACCCTAACCCTAAAACAAAACCCTAAGCCTAATCCTAACCCTTACCTTAATTGAAATCGGCTTTCTGCCGTGGTGCCGTTTTAAAGCGCCCTTCTGTTGCCGCGCTGTTGTGGCGGTGATGACGCGCGGTGATGATGTCGCGGCTTTAGCGCCGCGATTTTATCACGCGATTTTGACGAGCGCGGTTTTGTCGTGCCACGATGATGAACAATTAAGGGAACTATTATGCCTACCCTGAGGAAGAGAAGGATTAGGGGTGACGGGATAGCTATTTTCTGGTACTTAAAGGTCTGTCATAGGGAGCAGGGGGTCCAGAGCATTAAGGGCAGGACAAGAAGCAATGCGTAGAAGCTTGTTAAAGGGAGATCCAATCTGGAACTAAGGAGAAATTTCCTGACAGAGAACAATTAATCAATGGAACAGCTTCCCTCCTGGAGTTGTGAGTGAACCATTACTGGTGGGCTTCAAGAAGTGTAGAGAGCCATTTGTTCAAGATGCACTAAAATCTCCTGCCTTGGGCAGGGTGGGACTAGAAGATTTTCAAGATCCCTTCTAGCCATATGATTCTATGATTCTAAAATGAGATCACATTTTTATGTAAAGATTGTATTGGGAAAAGTTGAATGTGATTTTAAAATTGGAGAAAGAACCCTCAATAACCAGTACTAGTTGATAACCCTCCTCTGAAATAGGACTGGAGAGCCAAGGAAACCAATGATTCATCAAAGAAATCAACCCAGAGCTATCACTTGAAGCACAAACGATAGGTTCAAATGATCATACTTTGGACACATTATCATTTTGTGAAATGACATTACGGCAATAACAATAAAAATGGATAATTGAAATCTAATAATGCAGTTGGATTTCCAAACAAAGTTTTTTTCCCCCATGTAAATGCCATTAGGAATGGCATTTACACCTCCAAGTCACAACCCAAATCCATTTAATGCCAGTGTAGTGGATAAAGAAGTTTGCATGCTGGTTGATGACTAGGATGCTATAGCTCTTAGAAAAAATCTTTTTCCAATGAAAGGACTCTTTTCTCTGTCAGTTGATTTCAATTTCTAAGAATAACAAAGATTTCCTAACTGATGGGGAGCACTGGAACTGATAGGGAAACATTGGCAGAATACTACCGGCAGATGTCTCGGGAACATGTTATTTCTTTTCAGTGTTGCTTTGCTCAGTCGAGTAGTTTTACCTTTGTTTACATTTTCTGTTCCTCTATTTCTTAGTTTGTGTGCTGTTAATGATACATAGCTCTTATATGTAGATCTATGCCTCTATATCTTGGCATACTATGTATGTATGTATGTATGTATGTATGTATGTATGTATGTATTACTTTCAAGTACTCACTTTATTTTGTTTCTTAAAATAAACATCCTTTACTTGTGATTAGTCCAGTGTCATATTTGTAATGGTGCCAATATTCCAACATCTCTTTAGAGTGACTCAAACTGGAGGTCCGTGGGCTGGATGCATCATATACAGGCCACGCCCATCCCAGCTCTGCAAAGGGGATGTAACGGCAACATGACACCACAAATTTGACACCTGTGCTTTAGGCTGACCGTCTTGGTTAACACAGAGAACACTGAAATCATGTATTTAAAAATGCAGTAATAAAAGTATCTTTTATTTTGTTCCATCGGATATCGGATAAATCATCTTCACACTCGTGAACAGGTGGTAGCAGCCAGACACAGGTGTCTTGTGGGAGTGTCTGTCCAAAAAGTCGAGATTACAATTGGAACCATGTAGTCAAAGCCTGTAATTTTTTTTTCATATATTGCATTCACATAAAAAGGAGGCTTTGATTGTGTGGTCACAGTAGCTATCTTGATTTGTTTTGTTGTTGTTTATCTAGTAGATTCCCTGGCTGCAGCTTATTTACTATCCTATATAAATTCCTTTCATTCTGGTAAATTATTACATTAGGATATCCCAGAATTCGAAAAGGAATCTGGCCGTTTTGTAGGAAGGATACCAAAAAAGGAGTAAACACTGACTTTTCTTGATGTGGAATTTCAAAGGCCTGGAACAGCTGCTGTCAGCAATGTTTCCTGCAAATATGATGAGCATCCTTTCTGTCTCATTTGAGATATTTATCAACATTTTGAATATTATTAAGCCCAGCACAGAACTCTCAATACCCCACAACAAATCTCCCCCTTCTCAATAGATTGATTAAAGACCAGGCGATGGTTATTGTTCTTAAACAAGAATCAACATCCATTTAATAGTGGGACCATCATTCCCACATTGTTCCTTTCCGCTAAGAAGGGGTGAATTCCGACAGTCACTACTGCCGGTTCGCTCGTGGGCACTTTGTGGGCATGCACAGTACAAAAAAAATTGTTATATGCATGTGCAGAAGCAAAAAACAAAATGAGGTACCTATGGAGTTACCTGGAGAACTAATTCAGGGGCGTGGCAGGCCTGGGGTGCTGCTGGTTTCAGCGACCCAGGCCGCCAAACCACTACCAGTTTGGCTGAACCAGTCTGAACCAGTAGGAACCCACCACTAGCTATGGTCAACTTTATAAAATTACTGAGTGTAACTCCACTTCACTCATAGTATTCCTTTGAACTAGTAAATTAGTCACTCTAAAAAAAAAAAAGCAGTAAAATAAGTTGGGCACAACCATTTTTAACAAATCCTAATTTGTTCCTTTCTAAATCCACCACAAATTGCAATATATTATTCTGTTTGTGTTTTATTTTTATTTTTTCTCTTGATGTTTTTAATGTTTTTATTTGTAATGCTGATCTATATCTGTAATTAACAATTCCTTTCTAATGCTTGCAGTCCCAATGCTTGATTACCTTTTCTGGAATTTTCCAGGTACCAATGTCAAGCCAATAAGTCTCTTTTATCTTGTTTATTCCTAGGTCATCCTGGGTTTCCCAACTTTCTCCCAGCTTTTAAAAATATTGAAACAACATTAGTTGTTCACCAATCTTTCCCTGTATTTCAAATATCGCATCCACGACTATTTTTAATAGCCTGGGATGGAATCTACCTTGCCCTGGAAATTTTAATTAATTCAAAACAGCTAGATGTTATGTCCCCTCTTTTCTACCTATTATGACCCGGATTTCTCTTCTGTTCCCCATGATGAGTCTTCCGACAAGTTGGGCTTTTTGTGAAAAGACAGGCAGAAAGTAAGAATTTGAAGCATTCAGCCTTGTCTCTGTTTCCTATCACTATCTTGCTACCTTCTACAACTAGCAGATTGAGCACTTCCTTGAATTTCTTTTTCTTCTACAAATATCCAAATAACCTTTTTGTTCCTGTTACATTTTGATATTCACTGCAAGCCTCTTTTCATTCTTAACTTTAGCCATCTTGACTCCCATCATGACAGATTTGGGCTAGTCCTTAATAGTCTGTTTTTGTTATATACTGTATCCTTCTTCCATTTTTTAAACGTCATTTTGTTTCCCAATTTATCAGAGAGTACTTTTTACAGGTAGCCTTTGAGTTATGGATCTGCGGTGATGTGACCAAAATTTGGGCAGTCTGGATGCACTTGCAATCAGTGATGATTCTACTCCCTCCATCTACCCATACCGTGTATCTCCCCATACCTCTGCGCATTAGCGCTCTTTGGTGGCAGTGGTGATGCAGAGGCTGAAGTAAAAACCTTGGGTCTTCAGCAGTCTCAACCAGTTGCTATCATCTTTGGGATTCTATTTCAGGCCCAGCACTGCTTCTTCTGAGGAATACTGTCAGGCTCTGCACCGTGACCAGCCACCCCAGTGCAAAGCCCCAGCCATCTCGCTGTCCTACACTCCACTCACCCTGCCATCTGACCACTGGCCTACCAGTCCTGTTGGCCCTATGATCTGTGCTGCCCTCTTTCATTTAACCATTAAAACAATTGTCTCAAAGATCCTTCTCTAAAAGACAATTGGATTATCTCAGGGTTTTTTTTCCTTGAAGAGAACTGAAGAAGCTTGGATGAGAAGCAAAATATTTTTTCAAGGAAAAAAAAATCAGGAAAACCCAGTTGCCTTTTGGAAAAGCATCTTTGAGACAACCATGTCCTGGATGATTGACAATCTCCATACACACCAAAGCAATTTGATACCTGGTCACAAAATAATCACTCCCATTTCAAATAATTTCTAAACAGGTAAAACGCAGATGAAGTAAACATGTAATACTGGGCAAAACTGGAAAAATATGAGGATGCAATTCCTGATAATTGAGGTATTTATTTTTCCTTAAGGCCAATAGCAGACATTTATGAGTTCTACAAATGCCCCTCCTGGCTGGTTGTTAACAGCAGGGAGGTGACACGGGGCTGGATCCAGGCGATTGTTGCCGCCTCCCTACGGGAGGGGGTCTTTCCCCCCGCTTTAAAGGCGGCGGTGGTGAGACCCCTCCTGAAGAAACCATCTTTGGATCCAGCCGTTCTAAACAACTATCGTCCAGTCTCCAACCTCCCCTTTGTGGGGAAGGTTGTTGAGAAGGTGGTGGCCTTTCAGCTCCAGCGGTCCTTGGAGGAAGCCAGTTATCTTGATCCATTCCAGTCAGGCTTCAGGCCTGGCTACAGCACAGAAACCGCTTTGGTCGCATTGACCAATGATCTCTGGAGAGCCAGGGATGGAGGCCATGCCTCCATCCTGGTACTCCTTGACCTCTCTGCGGCTTTCGATACCATCGACCATGGTATCCTTCTGCGACGACTGCGGGAGGTGGGGGTGGGAGGCACTGTCTTACGGTGGTTCTCCTCTTACCTCTCGGACAGGTCGCAGTCGGTGTTCGTCGGAGGGCAGAGATCGACCCCCAGGCCCCTAACATATGGGGTGCCGCAGGGTTCGGTCCTGTCCCCCCTTCTTTTTAATATCTACATGAAACCGCTGGGCGAGATCATTTGACGGCACGGGATAAAATACCACCAGTATGCGGACGATACGCAGTTGTATCTGTCCGCCCCGTGCTAACTCAATGAAGCGATGGATGTGATGAGCCAGGGCCTTGAAGCTGTTAGAGACTGGATGGGGGTTAACAAGCTTGTACTCAATCCAGATAAGACCGAGTGGCTGCTGTGCTTCCCTCCCACTAATTGGCCAAGTGTTCCATCTCTCAGGCTGGGGGGTCAAATACTACGCCCCTCAGATAGGGTCCGCAACTTGGGAGTCCTCCTGGACCCACAGCTGACCTTTGAACATCATTTGTCAGCTGTGACCAGGGGGGCATTTGCCCAGGTTCGCCTGGTGCACCAGTTGCGTCCCTACCTGAACCGGGAGGCTCTCACAACAGTCACTCGTGCCCTTGTGACCTCTAGGCTGGAATACTGCAATGTGCTCTACATGGGGCTGCCCTTGAAGAGTATTCGGCGACTTCAGCTGGTCCAGAATGCAGCCGCGCGAGCGATCGTGGGTGCACCTCATTTCACCCACGTAACACCTATCCTCCGCGAGCTGCACTGGCTGCCTGTTGATCTCCGGGTGTGCTTCAAGGTGCTAGTTGTCACCTACAAAGCCCTTCATGGTATTGGATCTGGGTACTTGAGAGACCGCCTACTGCCAATTACCTCCACTAGGCCAATAAGATCCCATAGATTAGGCCTCCTCCGAATTCCATCAGCCGGCCAATGTCGACTGGCAACTACCTGGAGGAGAGCCTTCTCGGTGGCTGCTCCGACCCTCTGGAACGAACTCCCCGTGGAGATTCGTACCCTCACCACCCTCCAGACCTTCCGAGTAGCCCTTAAATCCTGGCTGTCCCGACAGGCCTGGGGCTAAAGACTCCAACCCCACTCGAATAGTATGACTGTTGTGCTTTTTTAATGATGTATTGTCTTCATGTTTGTAACTTGTTTGTCCTTCCCTCCCCCTGAATTGTGAGCCGCCCTGAGTCCCCTCAGGGAAAAGGGCGGCATACAAATAAAGTAAATGAAATGAATGAAATGAAAAAAAATGAAATGTTCATGAGAGGCCCTTAGTTTTGACCATAAGTTGCTTTTCTATCTAGTATAATTAACTCAAATTTCTATTCCCATTTTATCATTTTCACAAAGATACAAAATGAGTCATGTTACTGGACACACAGGATTAATTGGCAGGTGTTGGTAGCATTGGTAAACATCATTGGCTACAATTTAATTAGGCTGCCGAGTGTACTCTGGGCTTTTTGTAAACTAGAGAATTGCAAGATTTTAGCATTAGGTTACCAGGTATCAAATTTTTCATATTCACAATTAACAAATGAAATCAAGAAGATGATCAGTGTTGGAAGTAATCAGTTATGGAGAATCTCTGATACTGTGGTCACAGCAGCAGTACCAGAATTATAGCTTAGGAAACTGGACTCCGAAGGTTCTTCGCTCAGGTATTGTATAGTCTTTTGCTGAGGGACTTCTGATAAACATGCTACAATATATCATTCCATAATATGATGATTTTTAAAAATGATACTTTGAATTGTGAATATCTAGGTCCGCAGTCCATCTTAGATTTGAATAGTCTGGGCTAGTGTTAGTCAATAATGATAATTATAATCTTAAACAAACCCCACAGGATGGAAAGAAGGTATCAGTCTTTTATAGTTGGAGAAGGAAATCTTTGGGAGTGGCATAGTTAGCCTGGCTAATGGATGAAACTACGTACAGTTTGGCTTCACGCATTGCCCTAAGCAACAGGTTTTTTAAAATCATGACTAAACTCCAGTGGCTTCCCATAAGTGCAAAATGGAAAAAATACAATCATACCTCATACAGTTGGCCTGAGATACAATTCAGAATGCCATCCCTCTGTGTTTCCTTTTGTAATGTCAGGCATACCAAGTATGTGGCGTAGGAAATGATGTTATTTCTGCTTGCCTTTCTGAGTGATGCTGTGAAAGACCTCTAGTCAGAACATAATCATAGCAAAATTATTTTCTGTGCTTTTTATTTTTTTAAAAATGTCATCATCAACTAGTGTTTTCTGGATTTGCTGAGATTACAACTGGAATTCTTAGCTGGCATCCTACCTGGAGTACTAGGTGCAGTAATGTATTAACCATTAAGCAGACTAAGCAAGTGCTTAGGGTACCAGACCCAAAGGGGGCACCACAAAGTTGAGAAAGAAAAAAAATACAATGAAGATTTGTACAGTATGTACAAAGGAGGGGCACCAAGATTTGTCAGTGCTTAGGGCACCAGTGAGCCTTAATTCACTACTGACTAGGTGATCCAATTCAAATTCATCTGGATGTCATTGCATTGGAAAAGGACTTCAGGAGACAGGCCATATTTAGTCAAATGGCGATTTATTTTTTGGAACCCAAAGATATTTGAAATTATCCCAGAGGGCTTCATGTAGAATCTTGTAGAAGGCAGTTTAAGTATTGTTCATGTTCTTCTATTCCTGTCCTGTTTTTTTCTATTCCATCACAAAGACAATTCTGGAAATCTGTACTGCAATTTTGTAGGAGGGAGCAACTAGTAGATAGATAGAGATGTGGTCTCTGTATTCAGTTCATAGCCTGCAGCTGTCCCATCTGCAAAGAGTTTTTCATCCTGTTATGTCTTCTTTGGAGAATAAAAAACTTTGAGAATATAAGCCTCCCTTGGCAGCATTTTTATCAGTTGCTTTGAAATTTTAAATGAAAGATGCCTATGTGTGTTCCGGCTGCCAGATAAAGGCGATAAGAAAAATAATTGCTACTGAGGATATCAATTTCAGAAAGGAAATCTCTGTCCTGTTTTGTAATTAATGGACTTATGTGTACCACCTGCAAAAAAGAATCAATAGGTGGACAAAGATTTTCTAACCCATCCATTAATGCTGTGTACAAATGTTTGTCTCCAATATCTACATGTAATGTGACAGCAGAATTAAATAAAGCTGCATGACCTCTAATGGAAAGAGTTATGAAGCTCATGGCAAGACAAATACTGTGAAGAGCCTGGCTTTCATGGGCATGAAGGAGTTAAATCCTGGCAGGGTTTTCATGTACGTCAGAGCAAGGTTTCTGCCTGTGCAGCACTTAGCCTGGATTGAAAATTTCTTGTTCCTTTTTTTTTGTTGTCGTTAAAATTTCTTTGCGGTTGGTAATTCTCCCTTTTTATATATATTACCCCCCAACCCACTCCCAATAAAATGCACTAGGGAGACAATCTTCTTTATCTTCCAGGGTCTATGTTAATTGAGTTTTTTAAATCAAAGCTTGAAAAATACCACTCTGGGGGTGGGGTGGGAGAGGAGGGAGTAACAATTTTTTAATTCAAAGGAGAAAAATAAATATGCTTTTAATGAACATATCATATAAATGTCTAGTTTCCTATGGATCCCAAACATTAATTTTACTTGATTTAATTAAGGAGTTGTAGAGTTGTAGAGTGGTGATGTTGTAAAAAAAGACTCAGATGTCATTAAGGATCAGACCTAAACATTCAATATGCATCTAATGATGTAAAAATATCTGCACGACAGTGTTTAGGAATAGATAATCTGGTACTTCAGACTCCAGTTCCCTTAGATCCTTCCATTAGCCATGAACGTAGATGGATGAAATCTGTTCAACGTTGAACAAAGCTAGGACAAAAATATTCATAGGGCAATTCTTTTCTGTTAATGTTTCCACTGCAAAATGGTATGATTCAGCGGATTTACATTCTTTCTACAACATGTCATTTATTAATATTGGAGTTTCTTCTGTGGCCGATTAAAAAAAAATCTCAAATTTTTGGTATCTCAAATTTCTTTGCAATCATTTGCTTTATTCTAGGACGGTGTATAAGAAATAATGAATTTAATATTCATTGGACTGTTCTTTCTTGTATTTATTAGTGTCTTCTTTTCAAATAGGATCAGATCAATCCTTTAAAAAAGGCTGACATTTTTTATTCTTAAAGCTATAGTTGATTTAATTTGTGGATCAGCTAATTGCACTAAAATTCTGAAATATATCTAAGAAAAGTCTATTTAAATTTACTAAGGAAAGGATTCATGAAATAGGGTACCAGAAAAGGTGGGCACATTGACATTATCCTTTATGTTTAGTTAAGCATTAAACTTGCCTACAGCTGTACAATATAGCAAGGAAGCTCACATCTAGAGGAACAAAAGGAATGACCAGTCAAATTAATGATCACTGGCCAGCTTCTAGTGGATCATGACATACTTGAGGCCTCACTAGTACATCTTGTGTACCTAAAGAAGATTCCATGAATATCACAAATTAATTACAGCCAACAACTTGTGTAAGATATTCTGGGTTTGCACTTAAGTTTGTAAATTCAGAATGCATTAGTGAAGCAGAGATGTGGAATGGACAACCTGTGATTCTAAGGCTGCAGGCAGTCCATGGCCTACTTTCAAAATCCTCTGAGGCTTAAGTTTAGATTTTTAATATGAGATACCTTTCCCATTTCCCATGCCTGCTGCAGTGTCAAAAAGACAAAGAGAAAAAGAGGTATTTGGCAGGAAGAAAACAGCTTTTTTCATCTACTTCAGCCCTGAGGAACTCGGCTCACCCCCGTTTAAAAATCAAAACAAAGAAATAATCACAAAATGGCGTACATACATGTATGAAAATGAAATAGATACCCTTTTCTGGTTTTCATTCAAGTAAGTAAAAGCATTCTCCTATATTTAGCTACTGGAGGTAAGGGAACTGCCCATCCTGTTTTATGCAGGAGTATCTATTTTTAGGGTCTTAGAAAAAGTGATGCTAAATATGGATTCAAGCTGCCACCTGGAGGATTCCAGATGTGTTGGCAGCTATTTTCATCACAATCTGTTGTTCAACAGTTTAACTGATAGAGGGAAGAGTAGTTGGGAGAGTGAGAATGCATTCAGGGTTTCTGAAAATCTTATTTACTAGAAACTGGTTTATGAAGATGTGTTTCTGTATTATTGCATTGTTAGGTTGATCTAATTTTTAGGAGCCTCTCATTACTCATGAAAGTGAATGTAAGAATGATTCTTTTCTGGAAAAATGATACTGGACTCTTACAATGTTTCTCTAATACATATTTCGTATTCCATATTCAAGTGCAATGATGGAGACAAAGAGAGCAGTTACTTTCATAGATAATTATTTGTTGCCCATCATATTCAAGTTTCCTTCCAAATTTCAGTTAAATCTTTGTTTCTTTTTCCTTGTGTTCAGTGTCTTTTATACACAACTGGCCTTGAAAAATGTTTGAAGATCTAAGTTTATATACAACCTGCAGTATCTGGATTGCTGTAAAGTGGTTAGCTCCATGTCACATGAAATATATATTTTTATGTTTTATGTTGCTATTTTGCATATAGATACCTCAATTTTTCATTGTTTTAAAGGGACATGTTGGTTAGAAAGACTTCAAGGAATAGCTGCAAATTAGCAATATAATTTTTCATGAAGACATTCAGAAATACAAATATATTATTGTACTGTATGTGTATGTATGTACACAAACAACCATAAAGCGTAATAACATTGATTTCTCCTCTACAAAATACAGTACATGTGCATATTCCTTTCATGTATGAAAATAAACCTATAACTCATCCCTTCATCTTTTGTTATATCTTGCATTAAGTCCAGTACTCTCCCCACATTTTATTTACAGTTCTTCTCATATTTTATTTAAAACCGAGTTATGTAATTTTCCTGCTCTAGATATTAAAGATGAAACATGAACATTTATACGCTGGATTAGGCAACACCAACATATTTTTACATTTTTCATATTTTAAAAGAGTTCTGAAGTATATAAATTGACAGTTAAGAATGTCAGTATTTTAAACTTGATTGCAACAACTGCTAAGGAAGACACAGTATCCCAGATATTGAGATATCTCAATTAATTTTTTAACAGGTTCTTATCAAACTGTATTTGAATCAGTGTCATTGAAAAATCTGGGACTGAGTAAAAAGCAAACACTGGATTCAAAGTAATCCAATTTAATTCATCTCGAATGAAAAGAGTACCAAATCTAGCTTCCAAATTTTACCAGTGCAATAGAATTTGGCTATAAGAGAAATACACAGGTTTTCCTTACAACTGTGTCTACAGAAAATTTTCCTATGAATTTGAATTAACCGATTTTAGTCAAGTTGTGCTAGAAATGAAAAAGCAATGGAACTGTTGATGGCGAGTTAACAGAATATGTGTTTAGGTTTAGGTTTTATTCAACTTGTATGCCGCCCTATTCCCGAGGGACTCATGTGCCTGGATTCACATATTGTGCTTAACTGTGGCTTAACCATGATTTAATATACAAATCACAACTGTCCAGAGTCATGCCTTGTGTTCAGCTAGAACTAAACAAATCATCTTAATGTGTTTAGTAACAAGACCCCTGACTCTCTTTTGTAGAGCAAATAAACTAATAGCAAAGCTGAAACTCTTACCAACTACTTTTCTCCTTAAAATAACTCTGCAGTTAGAATTTTTGTAAATAGGATTGTTATTGATACAGTTATGGAAAAGCTGTTATAGGTGTAAATTTGTGTTTTAAATGTTGGAAAATTTAATAAATACTATTTTTTAAAAAGAAATAACTCTGTAACTGCCTTATTTCAAATGCAATTTTATCATGTAATAAATCAAGGGGTGATTCTACATGTATAAGCAAAAATCTTATCTAATAAAGGTCATGGTATGTGGAATTTTGGGCTAAGGTACTAGTGTATCATGTAACACAAATATCA
This sequence comes from Thamnophis elegans, assembly GCF_009769535.1. Classification (NCBI taxonomy): domain Eukaryota; kingdom Metazoa; phylum Chordata; class Lepidosauria; order Squamata; family Natricidae; genus Thamnophis; species Thamnophis elegans. The sequence goes on along the minus strand of NC_045541.1, from coordinate 105,688,626 downwards.
TCATAAAAAAGAGAGGAATCAAAATTCTGTTTATTAATAATTGTTTATTTTTGCTTCACGTTTTGTGCCCTTGTTGATTCAACAATGAAATCTGCAATTTGGTCCTTTGTTGACCAAACTGGATGCTGATTAAGAAACAGACCACTTGTCCTATTTGCTAACATGCTCTCTCTCGCTTAAGTGTTTAGACATACAGAGAAAGAACATATGTGCATATGCCTTTAACATTTGCAGTTTACACTCAGTTGGGTAAAAGAATGAGTAAAGTCAGGCTAAAGGCTGCAAAGGGCTTCTAATATATAATGGATTAAAAGAAACCTTTGAAATTACATTTCTTTCTTGTTTTTCTTTTTTTCTTGTAAACCATAATATAAATGATTTCACACAATGTTGTTTTCACTACTCCCCCACCCCCTCCCCCACGTAAAAGCAACTGATAGAAGACTGCTTGTTCTTAAAATGTACTAAGATGATTTGCAATCTCCTGCGTTATCTCAGTAGCTTTCTCTGACTTGGTAATACTAAAGTATGGACTGGATGAAGAAGTAGAATATGAGCTCCTGATGGATGACAAGCTAATTATGCCTTCCTCTTACATATAGTGTCTGGTGCAATGAAGTGCTTTGCATTTTCATAGACGTGTTAAGACAAGAAGCAGGTAAAATTTTATACTGGCATCCAATCAAATATTGTGGAATATCTAATGATGTTTGGGACATAGGCACATGGAAGTTCTCGGGGCTCAAAATTTATTTATACAATTGTCTGGTATAATGTTTATTATAGTTTCTCCAAAGATATTCTTGCTTCTGAATAATACAACCAACCTCCAATTCTTACTAGAAATAGTATTTTCCAATTTCTATTAGCTCACTTCATTTCAAGTCTATTAATGAACAATGATTTTGTTTTCTTGGGAAAAAAAGGGAAGAAGATTGTAATATTTAAGGAGAATGTCTTTCATTTTTCATGAGTAAATGACACTGAATGGCACGAATTCGATTCTTTGCTGGTGCAAATTCAGGCTGAAGCTTCAGTGTAGATTCATACCATCGCATTGCCTTCTCAAACTCCTCCTGTAGGAATCCAAGATCCAAAATGATCAGCATTCAAAGTACCTTATACCTTACAATGGTATATATACCATACTTTGTTAAGTTATTAGGGATAGAGTGCTGAATCTTAACGTATCTTCAAGTATTGAAATATTTAACCCAGGCAAATGAACATTACAAACAAGATTTTCTTTTTAAAAATATTTCTCCCTGTCACTCGATGTCAAAAAGGCTCACCATCACTGCTGTAAAGGTTCAACTGCAAAATACAATATTGTTACTGAAACGTTTAGGCCAAACCTGTCCAATTGTTAATACTCATTACTTTATTAGAAACATATTCTGTCTTTCTTCCAACAGCCCAATATGGCTAATTACCCATATGTTATAACTTAGAGCTAGTGAACAAACTTATTTAGCTCTTGAGCGTAAATATTTGTTCTCCCTTTTCTTGGTCAAAACCCAAACTATATATACTTCCACTTTCTTAAACTTCCATTTTCTCAGTTAAATTAAACCCTATTATTATTATGCCCAAACTGGGAAGAAATATCTACTGACCCATACCTAGTTTTAGTAGGCATCCAAGAATGTGCACCTAAGAGGTTCTGCATTTGCACATTAGTGCTGCTGGAATATTCCACAGTTAAAGTACTTTTGATGGGAGTCCTATTGTCGCACATTTATACAGACAGATGTGGGTCCTTCTTCCTTCCCATTTCAAAATAACAATGACAAAATCAAGGGACTGAAAAACAATTACACAACTAAGATTGTGAGGTTATGTGAATTCACAGATGACCACCAGAAGAACTGCAGTTACAAATAGGTAGCTAATTCTTCATTTTGTTCTCTATGAATGAAGCCAATGATGCCAAGACTATTTTTCTTGCCTGCCTCTGGGAATCAATATTATGGCTTTATGAATGGAGAAGACTGTGTCCACTGAGGCAGCCCCTGCAAAGCTCAAGATGCCTCAGGGTACAAAGGTAGCACAACAGGAGTAGCTTTCAATACTCCTTTGGTCATGCATCTACAGCAATTTGTATCACAATCTGATGGGCTGAAACTGGGATGAACCTGGTTCAATCTGGATTGAAACCAGCATTCCTTTCCCATATTCCCTATGGCAAAGGAAGAGGCATATATCCTTTAGAAACAGTGCTGATTGATGAAGGCAGAAGATTATGTCTATCATTGCTCCAGGAATTATAGACAAGCCAGTGTTGCCAAGATTGTGGCTAAGAGGAGCATGATTATAAATGCCAGTAATATGATTCTTTATTCTAAGAGACTGCATAGCATATGGGGATTCCCTGCAAAGTTGAGAGTTTGTGTAACTCTATCACTGAGACTCAAGATGCTATAAAAAAGACTTGCTTCAGAATTTAGCTATTATTTACTCACCATTGCTACATAAACATTAGCCAAAGTGAAATGATTGACGACAAAATGTGGGGCGATTTCGACTGCCATTGTAGCCACAATGATAGCATCATTCCAAAGCTTTGCATTGTGGAAGATGTTTGCTAAACTTATGAGAGGCACATCCTGAAAAGTAGAACAAATCCAGTGAGAGGTAAATGTTTTTTTAAAAAAATCAAGTTATTTAAAATAAAACAAGTATTTAAATAATAAGCACAGTGTATTTATGTTCCTGATACACAGATTTTAATCAATAAGGGAGAAAAGTCAGCTGTTCCATGCAAAGGTTTTCCTGCCTTATTTAATCAACAAAGTGTCTACAGAAAAAAAATCTGCAATTAATATCAATCAATTAAATCAATGAAGATACAAGGATACATCTTTTTTTTAAAATGACACTTAAAAAATCAGTTCATTTCTCCATAATGGATAGATCTTAAACTTGTTCCATCTTGTTAGGGAAATAGAATTATAGTTTATTCAAAAATTGTTCTGTCTTTTCTATTGTAAACCTAAAACACAGACTAAGACTGGATATTCACTTGCAGAGTCTGCCCCTTCCCCACTGCAATGCATTCGGCTCCAATTTGTACTTTGAATTCCTATGGTTACTTTTTATTTGGTGCAGAAATAGAACAACCAGAAAACTACCCTGCTTTTGTGAATGAAGTATCTCTGCACTCCCATTCTCATTTATATATTTTATCAAAATACTGATAACAGACCATATAAAGTTGTCTATTTCATAAATAACTTATATGGGCATCATTCTGAAATTCTTAAAATCAGTGAAAGCACATATATTGCTAAACATAAAATGAAAAATGTAATCACAGACATATTGTCTCCAGTATTATTTATTACACCCACCTTCATGTAATATGGCGTGTGATGTAAGGCTTGCCGCAGGCAATCAATTGCTTTCTTCCCTTGACCTTTTACTCTCCAGTAAAGAGCTGCCATGCTGGAAAGGATCCAAGAAGTTTGATTCTGCCATAAAACACAAGAAAGAAGGAAACTGTCACCAGATGTTTGACTACATTTGTTTCACGCTTTCACTATTTTTCACTACTATTCCAGTCTTATTCAAATATCTAGAAATTCAGAACACTTCTCTCTTAGCAAGGTACACTTTGTATAGGGAGCCATACTGTCAGAGAATGTATGTCGATCTTTATTATGGTTACAAGTAATTTAATTTTAATTTCAAGATAAAAACTTTGATTTTTGCTTAACAGAGAAATACTGCCACTTTGTGGTGGCTAAAACCCAATTCATTAAGAATCTGTTTTTGAACTAGTGGGTATATTTGGAATGTTGACACTATAGTGACGCCACTCTCACAGAATGGTTCCTGAAGTACTAGAGCTTGTTCATCCAATCAATCAAAATACCGCTATGGTAAAATGCAAACTGGTGACGATAAAGTACTTCTCTCAAGAACTTCAATACAAAGCAAATCTGGAGTCTGAACCCAAATAGCAAGACATATTTTTCCGCACCAAACACAACAAAACACCATTTCACAAAAGGCAAGTAGCCGTCCTCAAAGAAATGAATATATTGAAAAACATCCAGCTACACCAAGGAGGAAGGTGAGACATGCATGCCGCTCACTGAAAAACCAAAGCATAAAACAGACAACAAACAATATCAATAAATCTGCATATTCCATAAACACAGACATAAACATAGATCACTGGAAAGACATCCCATCTATTGGTTGTCCCAATCTAGCCTATAGGATGTTCTGTACTTGTACTCTGCTTTTTACACATTTCATAACACAAATAATTCACCTGCAACTTTTACTTTCTAAAGTAAATTTTATTTGAAAAAATAGTGATTGTACTGGAAAAAGATGCTTTGCTTTGAAGAATAAGAATTGACATATTTTTTGAACTATAAGACGCTCTGGACTATAAACGTACCTAGCTTTTAGGGAGGAAAACATGAAAAAAAATCTACCTCTGCCTCCCAGCAATTAGCCTCCTTGCAGCAAACAGCCTGGTCAGTTTCAACATAGCCTGATTTAGCACAAGCAGCTGTTTGGCAATTGGTTCTACCTCCTGGAATACCACTGATCAGCTGCTCTAGGCTGTGAGGATTGCCCCCGCCCATCAGTGCCGCTGTCGCCACACAACTGCTGCCACCTATCACTGCCTTTTGCGTGCCGTTTTTGGCTTGTTCCAGTGGCAAGGATCGCCACTACCTATCCCTGCCGCCTGGAATGGGGCATGCGTAGGCCAAAAATGAGGTGCATGGAGATGATAGGTGGTGGTGCTGTTGATGGGCGGTGGTGATACCGACAGCCTGAAACAGCTGATCGCTGGTATTCTGGGAAGCTGATCCAACCGCCAATCACTACTTGTGCTAAATCAGGCTGTGCTGAAACTGACCAGGCTGTTTGCTGCAAGGAGGCAAAGACCGAAGGATGGGAGCCGGTGGGTGGGCAGGGCTTCAGCAACATTCGCTCTATAAAACGCATGGAGATTTCCACCCATCCAAGTGTTCTGGGAGCCTTTCTCCAATGGAGTATCTTGAAAGTAGTAAGATAATGATGGGCTGCAAGTCAGATAGGGAGCTTGGGATTGACACTAGTATATTGGTATTCTTTTCAGGACAAAGAACTGGTGGTCTCCCTAAAAAACTAAATGATTGTTTGAATTGCTTTGAGACTTTAACATATCCCAAACACGCTCTTATGCCTGTTTTCTATGCTGAGAGCTTTTTATTACTTTGGTGAAAGATTTATGATTGTAATAGAAGCTAGTTGTGTAATTGACAGCACAAAACAGACTGTTTGCTACCTCCAAATCAAAGGAGTTGACTCCTTTAACTTCAGTCACTGAAAATGAGAAATTACAAGTTGAAATTCAACTACTGAATATACAGCTTCTCACAGAATTTATGAGTGCCTCCAACACCATGCTATGATGCCCTGAAGACTTTCTCACAGACCAGGTTAAAGCTGGTGGTGTTACCACCTTATTCTTTGGCTGAGCTGTAAAATGAGCTACCGATCTGCAACTCCAATAGTACTGTTTAATTATGACAAATTTGTCAAGCATTTCAAGTTGATGTTTGAAGACCTAACAAAATCAGTTATAGCAAATGGGAGTATTAGAGAGCTAAATAAGGGAAGCTGGTCAATAGCGGATTATGTAAATGACACCAGGCTCATAGCACAAGACCTGGAATGGAATGAGGTAGCTCTGAAAGATTATTCCCAGAAAGGATTTGCAGATGGGATCCTGGATGAATTGACTTGAGTGGATAGCCTTTCCTCCTTGTACAACCTGATCTACTGATACCAGCATATTGATGGATACTTTAAAATTGAGACAGGTGTTGTCCAGATCTCATTTAGATACAATCTTTCTTTAAGACCCCAAATCAGGCACCTAGATTCTTATATCAAGTGCTGGCTAAGTATTTTACCTGGGATTGGGTTTAGCTGAGCAGTTGAGCACTGGATGCAAAATATCTCTTAGAACCAATGCAACAACAAGATCTCATTTAGTAGTGATGTAATGACTTGATTCTGAAACCATCAGTACTTTCATGGGCATTTCTGGAGGCTGATGGGATCCTGGAACACTGCATCCTGCTTTCTGTATTCTGAAAGCAATTGATGGTCAACACCTACTACTAGGACTAGCAGACTGGATGGTGCTGCTTAGCTCCATAAACATGATCTTCAAATCATTTAGCCAAAACGAATGGCATGCTTCAGTTCACACAGCACCGAGAGTCAATTTCTATTTAATTCTCCAGTGGTTTTAGCAACCAAAATAGAAATAAAAATATGATCAGATTTCCAGTTAAAAATACAGGCTTCAACGTTTTCAGATTGATATCAGGAGTTTGATCAGCTACAACATTATCCCTGTCCTATTCATTGGCTCCTGGGTCTAGATCTCAGTGAGGTAGATATACTCTCTTTCAGAATCTGAAGTTACAACTCTGCAATATTTTGTATACCCACAAAAAATATTCCAGATGGGAGTTCATTCATCCTTTCACTTCACTGACAGTCATTCCTATATTTGTCAAGAAACAAAATCAGGAGAACTGAGGCTCTCCAATGACTATAGTGCTCTCAGCCAGTTCACTATTTGAATTGGTATCCTCTACATCTCAGGGTTACTAGGACTTCTGAGCCAGGCTGTCAAGCAGGCTTGTGTTGCCTATAGTGTTTTTTTAAAATTCAATAAATTCACCATTGCTGCGGCCTTGAAAGTCAGGTTGGTAAATCCACCAATGCCTCCTGTTCTCACCAATGCCACTAGCTCCAGCACTGCTACTGGTTTGCTCACTACCAAACAGCTGATCACCAAACAGATCCAATTTTTCTTGGCAGCCCACAATTATTCTCAAATTATCAATGTAGTCCTTCACAAGTTGTACAGGCATGATCTAAGACCGTGATGGCGAACCTATGGCACATGTGCCACAAGTGGCATGCAGAGCCTTCTCTGTGGGCACACCAGCCGCAACCGCAGCCCAGCTCCACCGCATGTGCCTCCCACTGGGCAGCTGGTCTTTCAGTGTCTGCCATGCATGCATTGCATTTTGGGGCCTGTGCAGTGCTCCTACATCCTGTTTTGACTTCCAAGTTGATGCAGAAGGCCTTCCAGGTCCAAAACAGGTGATATTGCACTCTGAATGGTTTTGATCTTGCTTCCAGATGCTTTTTTTTCTTCTAATTAGCAAATAAGCAGGAAGATGGATCAGTTCTAATTTGATTGGTAGAAATCAGCCTTTCCCAAGTTTGTTCTCTTTACATGTGTAGACATTTTGGCTCTTATTTTGGCAATTTGGGGAACTGTAATTGGAACATACTTGGAATTTACTATTTTGAGGGATGGATAATGTTTAGATAATCCTACATATCACAACCACAGCTATCATTGAACTAAACTAGGAAATCCTAAACCTGTGTTAATTCAAATGCATGCAGCTACCTTTTCAAGTACTTTGGCTATTCGAGTACCAACTTGTTCTAAAGACTGTGGTGGATAGCGGTCCTTTCCAAGATTCTGCAGTACCTGTGAATCAAGAAAAAAATAAACATTCTGATATAATTTATATCAAATTGGCTTGACAGAAAGAGATACAATCTCTTTCCTTCTGAAAGGCTGAGTCCAGTATTTTTGCAGATTTCTATTCTGCAATTAATATACATAGTTAAATTAATACTTTCAAATCTGTGCATATAAAAATCTTTTAAGAATGCTTTAGTTCAATGATTAAGATTTACGAATCTGGAATCCTCAAATTATAAAACTTTTAAGAAATTCATGAGCAGACTGCATGATAAAATAAATTCACCATGGTGAGTTTTTCACAAATTAGATAATACATCTTTATCTAATGTTGGGTACCCATTTTTATAGATATGTTATTCACAAAATAATTGTATTCTTTCTTCACTTGCCCAGTATAATGTTGTTCTCTACAAACTAAATTCTCCAAAGTCATAGATTTCAGGCCTAAAAATAGGAAAGTTAAATAAATATTTTTTCCTTAAAATCTGAGGATGCAATCTGATTTTCCAAACATCACATGGGTACATGCTTGTGAGCAACTAGTGGCGCAGAATTGAGAAACTGTTAACCATAGTGAACATTTATCTAGAAAAAGACTTGTAGCTTTCTATCAGCCAAACTTCGTATGGATGTACTTTGAAATCAAGTAATACTGATTTCAAGTGAGTCTGATCTAAGCATGCGGTTTTTAGATCGACCCCAAGCCCATATGAGAGCACAACCCTACCTCTTTCAATTGACTCTCTCCCATATAATGAAGACTGGCTCGATTGGCAACACCATGGAGGTGATCCAATGTATGCATGCTGGCAGGCAGGTTGGCATTGCAGAGAGGCTCCATGGCGGGCTCTTGCAGGGGAGTGGCAAAATCAATGTGCTCTGTGATGCTACAAGAGACAGAGAATTGTTAAGATATTAAAGGAAACAAATATGTCTACATATCTAAATGAATATATGAAACCATTCGAACTGAGATTTATTTCAGCTGCTGTATACCTGACTCACATTTTGCAAAATATTTTCTAATGTTTCTATCATATTGGAATATTCCTTTACACAAAAAAGTGTACTGAACAGCATGTGATTAACTCAAGTACTGTGTTTTCTTACATTATTCTGAAATTATACTAGAAGAAGAAAACAATGAAAAGTTTTCCTAAAAGTGAACTGTTAAGGGGAAGGGAAACACTGCTATACATGAATTTGATTCTGTATAGTTTCCACTTCCTAAGCTAGCCTTGGGTTTTTTCTGGTAATCAAATTTCCCCTTCAAATACCAAGAACATTGAATGCTGTTTAGCTATGGCCAGATGCTTCCTCCACAAACGTCTAGCATATTTTAGTAGAAAGACATACCTGATTTAAAAACTGAATTCCACCAGAGGCAGCTTCCTAATATGGTTCTACAGATGCCATCTGGGGAATGCCATTTTTGCATTTACCCACCAAATTTAATGATAATATATATAAATGCTTACCTGTAGATAAAACAAATTAAGAAAGCAAACAATAAATGCTAGTTGAGCAGAACATTACTCTCTCTCCTACTAATAGATGTCAGTTAAAAGAAAAATCCACATATTTTTGACTCCGGGCAGCTCCCTATGACTGCTAAGTTATGGACTAACTCTGCATAAGGAAACATAAGCCAGTGCAGAGTCAAAGATGATAAATCTGTTCTAATCAGAAGTTAGTGGGCCTTCATATCCAATAACTTCTGTATTGTTAGGTTTGAGATTTAGCCTATTGGGACACATCTCCTGTTACCCCTGGAGCTGAAATATATAACTGAGTGGCATCAGCATACTGATAATATTTGGTTGCGTGCTTTACAGATGCCTCAGGGACTTCATATTAAAACAGGACTGTATCAAACCTGAGCTACTGGACAATGATGGTAATACTTAATCTTAGGCCAAAGTTAGAAGCCAATCACAGCCTAACACAGAAATCATGGTTAATTACAGCCCTAATGTTATTTTTTCTGGAAGTGCAGGGACAGGTTTTTTTTTTCCAGATCAACAAAGTGTTGATCCATTGGTTGTGACAGGAATGGACTAATTGACTTGTTGTCTGAGCCTGATATTCTGGGCTGAGAGAGAGATACACCTCAGAGTCAGGTTTAAAGCAGCATCAAACATAAACCCAAACTATATTTTCTTGGGTTGTCATAACTCATTCAAAATAGATGTGAAATTACAATTCCTTCTGCATCCCTTCTGCAACACCTTGCAAATTTTATAATCTCACTTGATATTTTTTGTCTCATTTGGAGAGATATTCCTGTAAATGTTCAGACTTTGTTTTGGACATAACTTGATTAAATTCTGCTCACCCTTAACTTCCATTCATTTCTGAAGCCATTAAGAAATAAGTCATGATATTCTGCAAGACAGTGCATAATGCTGGAGATGACATGTCTGACATTAAAACAAAGACACTCACAGAAGCTGAGACCTCTGTGGATTATTAGCTCCAATAATAACATTATCAAATAAGTGAAAGAATATAATACAGTCACAAAGTGGTGTACCAGCCCATTAAGATGAATATTTTAAGCTATACTTATCTGTCCCAGTTATGTACTGACCTAATTTTGTTTATAGCAAAAATACTCACTCTATATTTTTAGCAGAAACAGCTAGCCATGTGCTGGCTACAGTAGTAAGATCCATCCTGCGGAACTTAATACACTCATCAGGACTTGGCCAGCCCAAGCTGCGATAGTCTTTCTTTCTTCCTGCAAAGAAGCAAGATAATCTTTTGAAAAAAAGAAGAACTGTTTCCATTTTTAAAATTCTTTTTCTATATATATATATATAATGGGAAGTTCAATTATTTGAATAGTACAAATTACCTGATATCATATCAGGAGCAAAAGAATAGGTATTGACTGTGAACCAAACAAAGGGAAAAGCATTTTAAAAGGCTGTGTTTTATGCACGTGAAAGAAAGAAACATGTGCTTTGCTTTATACTAAAAGCAAACATCTTGTGTCTAAAAAATATGACTGAACATTCTGGGTAGGACTTGGTCCTGCCAAAATGGCACCAAAATAATTTGGTTCATCCATTCTATCAAACTGTTTTTTTTCCCCAATTAAGTGCACTATTATCTGTTAAACCTGAAGAACTTCAATTATAATTTCATTATGGCTAATTTAATGAACATTATTTTTATTTTGGCTATCGTAATATTCATACTCTAAGATGCACCTTTCCCCCCTGCAAAAAGAGGGTGAAAATCTGGGTGCATCTTATACACTGAATACAGCATTTTTGGCCTCCTTGAAACCTCACTCCCTTCGCAAAAATGAACATGCATAGGCTTTGGGAGGCCTGCAAAGTGCTCCTGGATGTTGGGGAGGATAAAAACGAGTGAAAAACGGGCTGTTTTTTGCCCACCCCAGCCCCCAGGAGCACTCTACAAGCCTCCCAAAGCCTATGCATGCCCTGTTTTTTGGAAAAAATGGGCCATTTTTGCCCCCCTCCTCAAGCTTCCAGGAGCACTTTGCAGGCCTCTCAAACTCTCTGCATGGCCCTTTTTTCACAAAAAATGAGGCATGCAGAGGATTTGGGAGGTCTGCAAAAACTTTTTTTTAAAAATTATCTCTTCAAAATCTTAGTGCATCTTATACTCTGAAAAATAAAGTATTTGGAAAATTTGCACCGCATTATAGAAAAATAAATACTGTTTATAACAAAATGCTACAGTTTCCTCCCAGGAGAGCATTTTGCTTTTTTTCTTTGTCAAAAAGCCCAAGTTTGCAAAGCTAGACACATATAGTTGGTAAGCCCTTTGCATGTTCTGGGACATATTTATGAATGAATATGCACAGGATTTTACTGCACAATGTGTACAGTATGCTTTTATTACAACCTATTTAATGTGTGTATCAAGTGTATCCTGATGTTCTGAAAAAGAATCGGTCTTGTTCTTAAAAAAAGAAAGCATATTACCAGGTGGCCCAGGGGAAGGTATTTTTGGCCCACTGATTTCCAATGCCATTTGGTAAAGGTTTTCATTTTCTCCAGCTACTCCTTCGTCTACATTTCTTCCAGCAGATTCTTGTGGGTCTATATTTTCTGGTTTGTGTTTCTTTACACGTTTGACTTGAAATGTGATCTGTCAAAAGTAAAAAAAATGGTGAAGGTAACAGAACTAAAAACACCAGGCATGCTGATAAGAATGAGCTGATTCCTTTCAGACTAAGTTGATTTTCAAGGACAACTACCAGACAGTTTCTTGATAATTTTGGTTACTCTAATTCTGCTCACATTTTAATACATCAAACATACAAACATAATCATATAACAATAATTTGCTTAGCTCAGAACTGAGTAACACATTCAGTAGGGAAGGTTCCTCAGAAAAGTTTGATAAAATGTACCTTCTTGTTGTTCATTTTTAGTATACATTTGAAGTGCCTTTATACATTCCAGAAAATTTCTCTGGTGACATATACCAATGGTACATCATTTTATAAATATTCTCTTTAAGATTATAATAATGCAAATTTTATTCCTTTAGCCAGATATTAAGAGTCCTTACCCATTCAGTTTCACCATCATCACCATCATCCTCTCCACAATCTCCCAAACAGGAGCTGGAAAGTCCATCTTGAGAACCTTTCTTGAGGACACGGATCCCTTGCAAGTCCATCCGATGGCCTTTTACTTCCAGTGCCCCTTCAAAAGCTTCAAGAGGCCAAGAGTTTTCAAACTCATCCACTAATGCTAGCATCTCCTCAGACATCTGAGCATCTCCCAAGTTTTCTATTTCTTCTGAGTCATTGTTTTCTGCAATAACAGTACCTATGACAGCAGAATCAACAAAACATATTCAAAAGTTTTGTTCAAAAGTTATTTTATGTTCAAGTGCTATGCTAAAGAAGTGTGACAATTCTGCTAGACTCACTCACTCAAAGCTCTACAGAACATTATCTTATCTTAAGCTATTTCTTATCTTAAGCTATTTCTCTCTGCTTTTTAGAACCAATTACATCCTCACAGAGAATACGCCAACATACATTCTAGTCAGTTCCAAATTCTTACTACATTGTTTATTTTTTAAAAAATACAAAGATATAATTTAAACAAATATTGCCTGTGGCAACGCCTCGAAAACATGGGTGAAAATGATCTATTTTCCTGGACTGTTAAGAACAATCTCTTTCCAATTCTCAAAACTTGTTTTGAAGCACTTTGCATAATACTGTTCTTCTGAGTATGTTTTTATATTCAACATTTCTAATGTACTGTCACCAACTTATTGGATGCTAAACTGGAATACAAGTGTGAGTGTGTATGCATGTGTATATGGAAGAGAGATAACTTTTATCAACATACCATCTGAAGAGGTCAGAAGGTAAAGTGTATTAAAATGTATTCAATCGCTTTTCAAGATCTTGCTCTCTTGTGCAGGGGTTTCCTAAAATATATCCATACTGAAATCACCCAAAAGGCAAAAATATATCTGAAGCAGCTATATACAGTATGTTTCCATTATTTGAAGAGAACAGCAATTCCAGAAACTAGAATATTTCAGTAAGATATAAAAGTGAATGGGATTACACACCAGAATTGTTCACAGTAGAGTTCCTGCTGGCATAAAAGGGAAAGGATTTGTATGGACCTGCCATCTTCACTGAGGCCAAAGACAACATTAAGGGCAGTGTGAATGGCTCAGTGTGAGCTGGCAGTTGCAGAAAGTGCACCTTGCTCATTTGTCTTGATTCGCTAATGGGGAAGGGAATGGCATAGGCAGTTTTAGGCTTCGGTAGTCAAGAAATGATTGTGCTAAAATGAATGTGCCTTGTTCACCTATCAGTTCTTCTACTACCCTTGCTTTTCAGTTAAAAACATTAATTCAGAAATACCTGTTTGATTTCATAATAAAACATAATAAAATATTACTCAGTTGCCTGTATAACTCTTTGGCTTTAGTTAAAACTAGTTAGAATGGAATATATTCCAAATCATGGCTATGCAGTACTTTAGATTAAATTTCCAAAAGGTGCTTCAGAACATGCTATCCTGGGAAGACAGACAGCTGCTTTATGATTTACATCTGTGCTCCAATGCACTATATAATCTACTAATTATATGTTGCAAAACTCAAAGATTATCCGGTACATAACCTTTTCTTAAAGTTCAGAATAACACGCATCCTACTGCTCTGCCATCACAGAATCCCCCTGCAGTCTGTTTTTAGATGAGACACTAGTTTAGTGGTTTGACCTACGATATGCAAATGTTTTAATGATAAAAAAATGTAAATAATTCAGTACAATTTGAAAAATGTTTTGTACTGTTCCTATTCATCCTAGTATGCAATCTAATTTTGACCTGAACTAAGTGTTGCAGAGTTACTCTGACAAATAGTCAGTGGTCTAGGTCTCTGTGAATTTAAACTTAAATGAACCTTTTAGGACCTGGATCACCTGGTCAAGTTATTTTATACCAGAAGCAGAAAGTTTAGCAGGATTTCTTATGACCACTAAATGTACAAATATTAAATGCATTTGATGTATTTTTAAGTCACTAAAACTCCACTGCCAGACATAGCTGCCTTTGCCTAAAGGTTATATTGGTTCTGATATTCACTTACTTTCTAAAGTCAAAGAGGATGAATCCCCTGCTGAACCAGGAACCTGATCTGTCAAATCATCTTCAGCAGCTGTTTTAAGAGTTTCTTCTATTAATATGATATCAGAATCCTGTGGGTTAAAGTACTTCTGCTTAGCATGGTTGTCATCTTGACTCTTCTCATGACAGTAACCTGTGAGATATGCACAGAAAAAGACAGATTATAGACAGGATTCCCTCAGGGCAAACCACTTGCTACATCTCTTGAATTATTGATATACAGAAGTAAAAGGCCTAAAGGGAAGAATAAATATATACAATGCTGTGAGATTAATGGATGCCAACCTACAACACTGTTTGGATAGATTCCTTGGTGGTTTAACATCTTTATCATGCTAAGAGCACAATGACAGCTTCCCATGTATTGACATGATACCACAGCATACCCAGGAAATCATACAGGGAAATGGCAAATATTTCTCCCTTCCTCCTTAATATTCATGGCTGAACTCCATTACAAGTCAAATAGCATTTCAGGAAGATGACATACCCATCTCTGGAAAAATGTAAAATCTGGAAAACTTGAGATACCATATATATTAGATAATACATTATGAAAAACTAAAATTAAAACAAGATCTAATATTTATACACTAAATTAAAATTCCACTTTAATATGCTGTTTACTATCTTTGCCTCCATTTAGTTATAGAACAAAAGGAGCATCTGATAGTTTATGCAAAGTTTAATTAAGGAATATGGTATAATCAAATCCAATCATTTTTACGCACAATGGGGGATAATGACAACATTTTAAAGATGCTGTGGCAGAAAAGACTATACTGGGTACCATCAGAATATATACAATATTTTGAGAGACAAGACCCATAATATGTCTCTCCTGACAATCTGACAGCACTTTTAAGCACTTACTTCAAGAGGCATTGTATTTGAGGCTCATATGAACATGTTTATGGAAAAGAATACTGGTAGGATGTAGCATAGGTACTGTCAGCTTTCTATGACAATGGGGATAAACAACCCTTAGCCGCATGTAGTTGCCAAATCTTCTCTTTTTTGGCAGTTACTAGAGATTCTAGAAATTGCAGAGCAACTTTTTATTTTTTGCATCCATATAAATCATGCTGCCTAATGTTGGATGGAACTCATGAATTAGAGGTATGATTTTCTGCCATTTCTTGGCAGATAAACAGTTAAAGACATGTGAGTTGTGGTGGTGCGGTGGTTAGAATGCAATATTGCAGACTAATTCTGCCGATTGCCAGCAGTTTAATTATCTCAGCCTTTCATCCTCCTGAGATCAGTAAAATAAGGATCCAGAATGTTGGGGGCATTATGTTAACTTTGTAAACTGCTTAGAGAGGGCTGTAAAGCACTGTGAAGCAGTATATAAGTCTAAGTGCTATTGCTATATGTCTTCTTTTACATATCACCACAATTAAATTAATAACAAATACCTCCTCTTCCCCCAATTCCAGCTCTGCCTGCTAAAATCCTTGCCTACTGACTGCCTTGTACAACAACTGCTCCCAGTTATAGCAGTGGTGGAAAAATAACTTTGTGACCAAAGCATGCATTTATGACATTTGCAGCATCTCATCACATTAAACAAGCAGAGTCTTGCTATGAAGCACTAAGTTCAGGGAATAATCCGATCTTTCTTTTTCTTGAGTAGCATGTCCATTTCATTGTAAAGAAACCATAGGATTTATTGTAGCTCTGTAGAGTGCTTAGCAAATCATAGTAGTTTTGTAAAAATGTAACACTAGGAATAAAAAAGATAATGTCAAAATATAGCATATTTGAACTGATTCTACGTTAATTCTTGTAGGGTTTTGTTAATAGACACTTGATAGTTTACAGTAAGAATGAGTGAATGAAACCAGTAAAAAGAATGAACTTGAGATGTACTGGTTGACAAGCTGTATAAATTATCACTTTGGAAACTATAATAAATCTCTTATAGTTCAATCTTCAACTAACAAACATGCTTATTTGAAGAGCCAACAGTTGATCCAGGCTAATTAGGAAATCAAAGGGAGTCGAAAGGAAGCTACATAATACAATGCTTTATGCAACAAATATTCTATCACTGAAGGTTATTTAAAATCCTTCCCTACATGGATTTTGTTATTTTATAAATCTTAGAATATTTGATAGTAATGGATAAATCTTCCATTTCAATTTGTTTTATAAGCCAAGCTCAGCTCTTCTCTATTCCACAGAAATTGCCACATTTATGCCAGTAAGCAGGCACACTAATAAACATTGATTCACAATGTTTTCAGCAGAAGGTTAAAGTACGCTCCACAACTTTACATCTGGTCTTCTGCTTAGATGGTGGGACTACTTCTTCCTCTACTTTACTCCTTCATCCCTATCCAATTTAGCTTTATCCACAATTTTAGCAGAACAATTGCACGTCTCATGATACTTTTTATTTATTTTTAGTTATAAAATATTTATTTTGAATTATATCAAAGCAATAGCAGGAGAATACACGAAAACTCAACATTTAGCAATAGCATAAAAGCAATTCCTAGTCATTGCATTTTATATTTTAGAAAATTACACACAATATGGCACAAATGGGGCATATGACCACAAACCTTTTCTCTGCTCCTCTAAGAATGTATTGGGATGAATAACAGTATCACAATCTCTTTAAAAACATCCTTTTGACCATTAGAAATGGTTAAGTTAGCAACCTAATTAGTTGCACCTATCTTTCTTCTTGCATTATTGGATAGAACAGGATTTTTCTTTTTGTGACGTGGACAGAGATCATAGTATGTTCTCAACATTATCTGAAAATGAGGCCCAACAAGGAAGATGGTTTTCTAAATTTAAATTATGAACATCATCAGCAGAAAGGCTATAAAATGCTAATTGCAAGGCTTCTCAGGTTATGTTGAAGCTATATATAGAACAGAATAATAAGTAGTATTGTGGCCTGAATTTCAATTAATACCTCCAAAATAACCCAATGTCCTTTAAAAGACAGAGGATAATAAATAGTGAATGGTGACAGCTTAAAGTTGGCAAACTTTTGTGTTCTAAACTGTCGTTTTAAAATCTTATTTCATATTATTTTTTTCTCATAATTTATTATTCTGCAAAAATCAGCTGTAGGAATAATTATTCACTCTGACTTCCTAAATAAATATAGGTAGTAAATTCTTTATACAAATGAATTCTGATTACTGATCATTAAAATAAGCAACAAAAGCAGAGGCCAATTTACTTTACTAATTTATAGTAAAAGTAAAGTTATTTTACTGTATAATGAAACAATTTTTTATAACAGGTTAGAATTTTTTAGTCATGCCTTTACTCCATCTAAAACCAATGTGACATAAGATAATAATTATTAACTTGTTCTGTTCATTTCAGTGTAATATAATTTTATCTGGAATGTAGAAATATAGTATCCTAATAAATCATATATGCTATTTTAAATACTGAAAAAGGAAAATAGAAATCATTATTAAGTTAACTATGGTCCTAAGATCATGATGGTGAACCTGCGTGAACCTGCGTGCCACAGGTGGAAGGCAGAGCCCTCTCTGCGGGCACATGAGCCATCGCCTAGCTCAGCTCCAATGTGCATGCATGCGTGCCTCCCTCTGGCCAGCTGGTTTTTGGGTCTCACATGAGGGGATTGCGTGCGCATGTGTGGGATCCAAGCGCATGCACAGAGGGGAACGCCGGGGGTTGCGCGCAAGGGCATTTCATTATGGGTGTGCGTGTGTGCTTTCAGCACATGATGACAAAAAGGTTAGACATCACTGTCCTAGGACATATATTGCTGCCACAATGAAACAAAGAGGGAAAAACACACTGTGTATATTTTAATTTTAAGCATTATTTTCCTTAAGGTATCATAATATTTATTCTGCAGTGTGAGATAATTTTTTAATACAGATAGTCCTTGACTTACAACCATTCATTCAGTTACTGTTCAACATTATGACAGGACTGAAGGGATGCCTGAGCCCAGCACAAAGTTACTGCCCCAGAGCATATGAAAAGCAACAGAGGAAACAACATATATTACATAAGCTTGATTATTTATCTACAGTTATAGATCAATTATAAATTGATCTGTAAGTTATAAATATACAGTTAGTTCTTGAATATTTATGAGGACAAAATTATTAATAAAAGTCAGAAGTATAATCCACATGAAAACCAATCAGTACAAAATTGGCAATGCATTTTGAAGCATTTATCTTAATACCTATCCTGCTGTTAAGAATCGTACAAATGAAAACAGCTTAAAAAAAAGAAAGCTATAGTTCTTATCACCCCAGGTTTTGTTTAAGTATGTAAAATATAATAATAGGCTATTGCTTCCAAAATATACAAGAAATCTAGCATAAAAAAGGCACATATCCTAATAGTTATGCAGATTTTAATTGCAGAGTTCTTTAGCCAAAACTGTCATTTCACTTTTAAATAGAGGAATCTGCATTTAGCAAACTGGAAATGGATGAAATATTAGGGTTTCAACTGTAAATACCCGTATGATGTATTGTAGTATTATGTGTATTTTCTGTTTTTAGTCCAAGAACTGGAAATATTTTGCTAACATTTACAGTAATAAGAAGAAAGGAAGTAGATACTTAATGGAGAATGGAAGTAGTATAGAAAAGTAGTAGAAAGAAATAAGCAACTGTATACGCAAAGAAGTTCTTGTCCTACTCCTTCAATTCTGAAACTTTTCAGTTTTAAACCCAGATTCTTAGGTAGTCAGATTTTAAATTCAGTACTTATCAAGAATATGACAACCAAATCCCAATGACACTGCAATTTGGTTTTAGGTCCTTGAAAAATGTAATTTTATAATAAGCTGGGGCTCGAGCATATTATTTAAAAAGAATTAATAATAATATGGTTTCACCATGCCTTTCACTCAAATTTGAATGGCTGTTTTGATTAAATGTTTGTGTGAGTGCATGCATTTTGGGGATTAGGGCATGACATAAAAATTATAAAGCAAAGTATTAAGGAACAAGTATGCACGGAGACACATTTATTTTAGATTTTTAGATTCACTATTTGGTTTAGAAACTAAAACTTCAAAATGTATTGCAGATGCCAAAGAACATGGTTTAATATATTATCTATATTTAATACATGACATCCTGTAGTCAACAAAAATAATACTGGATTTTCTCTTTGTTCCTCTACAGCAGTATACATGAATGCTGCATGAATGCTACATAAATTCTAGCATCTTTTAAATAAAAATGAAAACATTATTAACAGTCCTAAATAGAGGCAACGATCTGGAAAGAGTATCTAGGTAATATCTAGCACGATCTAATCAGAAAATGTGCAGAGATACTGAAATTGGAAATAGCCAAGGTGAAAAAAAAGAGAAACAATTATTCTTAATGAAACTTAAATGAAAAAAAAAATCTGCAGGAGCTATTGCTTTTTTTAATACTGTAATTCTCAACCATAGCAATTTTATGACGAGTGGATTTCAAAACCCAGAATTTCTCCTCTCCTCATTCTATCTGAGGAATTCTGGGAATTGAAGTCCACACATTTTTTTAAAGTAATCTTTATTGGTTATACAATTTTTTTTAAGAGTAAAACATACAAATACAAATACAAATTTAAACATAACCCCCACCCCCCACCCCGTCCCCGCGGTGACAGTCATTCACAGCCCAACTTTTTTTCCCCTTCCTCATTGTTTAATCTCTAAGCCGCATCTTCTCGTTACAAAATTCAGGGATCTATTACAATACCCATGTTCACTTTTAGTTCCCATTGTTAACAACTGCTATTTGACTTTCCCCGTTTTAAGTCCCTGCTGTTCTCCTTGTCACCCACATATACCATAGGTTCCAGCTAAGATAATGTTCCGTTTCTCCTTTGTTCCTCAGCCAACCCGTCATTCTGTCCATTTCTGCACATTCATAGATCTTTTTAATTATGGCATCTTCCGACGATATGGTAGTAGATTTCCAAAATTGTGCAAAGTTATTCTTGCAGCCACAATTATATGTGGGCTCAAATGCCATATTAATTTACTCATGTTTTCTGGTTTTATGCTTAATAAAAAATTCTCGGGTTTCCATTCCATGCTTGCCTCAGTAACCTCTTTAAGCCATTTTTGAATCCTTCTCCAGTATTTCGTGGCCTCAGTACACCACCACCAAATATGGTAGAATGTTCCATCCCTTCTTCCGCATTTCCAACACAGTGGAGATAACCCAGGAAACATTTCGTCTAACCTCATTGGGGGGAAGTGCCATCTAAAAACCATCTTGTATATGTTTTCTTTAAATGCTGTAGATATTGTAAGTTTAATAGTCTTTAATAGCCTCTAACGGTGCCAACCAGCACGGAACCCTAAGATAGTATTTTTTCCTCATCTTTTCCCAGGCCCCCATCAAAATCTTCTGAATATAATGTCCCATGAAGTACCTATGGGGGGGGGGTATCTCTTTCTTGCCAGAGGGAGGCATGCCATCCCTGGGGGAGGTCATGTCCCTCTATAGCCAATAGGCGCCTTCTACTCAACGTCACCCAATCCTTCATCCATTCATAATTGCTGCATTATAATATGCTTCCCAGTTGGGTACTCCAAAGCCTCCAAGTTCTTTACGTTTTTGCAACATTTGGGCTTTAATTCGTGCTTTCTTGCCTTGCCATATAAATCGAGCCACTATTGTCTCCAAAGATTTTAAATTTTTTTTGTCCAATTTAGTTGGTGCCGTTTGAAACAGAAACAAAAATTTCGGTAATACATGTGTCTTAACTGTCGCAATCCTGCCCATCAAAGACAGTTGTTTACCACTCCAATTAGTCATATCCTTAGATACCTGTTGTAGCAATTTCATATAGTTATCTACCTTGATAGAGGAACATCTCTCCATGAGCCAAATTCCAAAGTATTGGGAATACTTGGCCATGTTAATCCCTAACAGACTTTGTACTTCCCTTTTCTGGTTCAAAGTCATATTCTTAATTAACAGTTTTGTCTTCTCTTTATTTATACGTAGCCCTGCTATCCTACCGTACTCCTCTATTTTATGTAAAAGTTGTATCCCAGAAGCCATAGGATCCTCCAGAATAAAAACAAGGTCGTCGGCAAAAGCCTGGACCTTAAATTCCTGAGCTTTAGCTCGTAACCCTTTAATTTGTGTATCACTCCTCACTATTCTAAGAAGGGGTTCTAATGTGAGGATAAACAGTAGGGGGGATAACAGGCATCCTTGTCTTGTGCCTTTACCAATCTCAATATCGCCCGCCTCTTCTCCATTTACCAATAATGTTGCAGTTTGTCGTACATACATTGCGCCACTACGGCCGCTCCGAGGCAGTGGATTCCGGAGGCCACCTTGGTTTACCGAGGAACTCCGGGAGAGGAAGCGCCGGAAGAGACGCCTAGAGCACTTATGGAGGTCCAATAAATCCGAATCGAACCGAGCACTCTTAACATCTTGCATCAAGGAATACATCAGGGCAATTAGGACGGCGAAAAGATCTTATATTGCCACCTTGATTGCGTCCGCTGAGTCGCGCCCAGCCGCCCTGTTCAGGATAACCCGCTCCCTCCTAAATAGGAGAGATACGGGGGACCCCCTGCAGGGTAGGGCTGAGGACTACGTCCAGTTCTTAGCGGACAAAGTTGCTCGGTTTCGGTTGGACTTGGACTCCGATTCTGCAGATCCAGCCGAGGCACAAGGGGATAATCTGGTAGACCATCGCTGGGTTGAGTTTCAGGATGTTGCCCCTGGGGATGTGGACAAGGCCATGAGAGCTGTGAGTGCCTCCACATGTATATTGGACCCGTGCCCCTCCTGGCTGGTTGCTAACAGCAGGGAGGTGACACGGGGCTGGATCCAGGCGGTTGTTACCGCCTCCCTTTGGGAGGGGGTCTTTCCCCCCGCGCTTAAAGCGGCGGTGGTGAGACCCCTCCTGAAGAAACCATCCTTGGATCCAGCCGTTCTTAACAATTATCGTCCAGTCTCCAACCTCCCCTTTGTGGGGAAGGTTGTTGAGAAGGTGGTGGCCTTCCAGCTCCAGCGGTCCTTGGAGGAAGCTAGTTATCTTGACCCATTCCAGTCCGGCTTCAGGCCTGGCTACAGCACAGAAACCGCTTTGGTCGCATTGACCGATGACCTCTGGAGAGCCAGGGACGGAGGCCACGCCTCCATCCTGGTTCTCCTTGACCTTTCAGCGGCTTTCGATACCATCGACCATGGTATCCTTCTGCGACGACTGTGGGAGGTGGGGGTGGAAGGCACTGTTTTGCAGTGGTTCTCCTCTTACCTCTCGGACAGGTCGCAGTCGGTGTTAGTTGGAGGGCAGAGATCGACCCCTAGGCCCCTAACATATGGGGTGCCGCAGGGTTCGGTCTTGTCCCCCCTACTTTTCAACATTTACATGAAACCGCTGGGCGAGATCATTCGGCGGCACGGGATAAGATACCACCAGTATGCGGACGATACGCAGTTGTATCTGTCCGCCCCGTGCCAACTCAATGAAGCGGTGGACGTGATGAACCAGGGCCTTGAAGCTGTTAGGGACAGGATGAGGGCTAACAAGCTTGTGCTCAACCCAGATAAGACCGAGTGGCTGTTGTGTTTCCCTCCCACTAATTTGGCAAGTGTTCCATCTCTCAGGCTGGGGGGTCAAACACTACACCCCTCAGACTGGGTCTGCAACTTGGGAGTCCTCCTGGACCCACAGCTGACTTTTGAACACCATTTGTCAGCTGTGACCAGGGGGGCATTTGCCCAGGTTCGCCTGGTGCGCCAGTTGTGCCCCTACCTGAACCGGGAGGCTCTCACAACAGTCACTCGTGCCCTTGTGACCTCTAGGCTGGAGTACTGCAATGTGCTCTACATGGGGCTGCCCTTGAAGAGTATCCGGTGACTTCAGCTAGTCCAGAATGCGGCCTCGCGAGCGATTGTGGGTGCACCTCGGTTCACCCACATAACACCTATCCTCCGCGAGCTGCACTGGCTACCTGTCGATCTCCGGGTGCGCTTCAAGGTGCTACTTGTCACCCATAAAGCCCTTCATGGTAGTGGATCTGGGTACTTGAGAGACCGCCTACTGTCAATCACCTCCACGCGACCAATTAGATCACATAGATTAGGCCTCCTCCGGGTTCCATCTGCCGGTCAGTGTCGACTGGCAACCACGCGGAGGAGAGCCTTCTCGGTAGTAGCTCCGACCCTTTGGAACGATCTCCCCGTGGAGATTCGTACCCTCACCACCCTCCAGACCTTCCGCACAGCCCTTAAAATCTGGCTATCCCGTCAGGCCTGGGGCTAAAGACTGTAACCCACCCGAATGGTATGAATGTTGTGTTTTTTAATTATGTATTGTTCTCACGTGTTAAATGTCTGTTCCCCCCCCCCCTTGAGTTGTAAGCCGCACTGAGTCCCCCCAGGGAAAAGGGCGGCATATAAATAAACTTTCATAACTCATAACTCATAACATAAATTGCCCGAACTGCATTTAAGAAGTTTTCTCCAAACTTCTTTTTTCTAATTGTGACAACATAAACTTCCAATTTACCCAATCAAAAGCCTTTTGTGCGTCAAGAAACATAAAGGCCACTTGTTTATCCGACCGGGCTTCATAATATTCTAAGGCATCCAAAATAATTCTAACATTATCTTTCAAATGCCTTGACGGCAAGAAGCCGTTCTGATCAGGGTGTATAAATTTACTAAGGAAGAATTTAAGTCTATCTGCCAGTATAGCTGCAAAGATTTTATAATCCACATTCAAAAGTGAAATGGGCCTATAATTTTTGATTTGGGTACGGTCAGCTCCAGCTTTAGGCAAAAGGGTTATATAGGCTTCAGCCCACGATTTTGGTGCGATAGAATCCGTCAAGGCAGCATTAAATATTACTATCATCCCTTGTCCTAAGATTTCCAAAAAAGTTTTATAGATTTCAACTGGCAAACCATCCATGCCAGGAGTTTTGTTGTTTTCCATTTTTTTGACTGCCTTTTCTAATTCATCTATTGTTATCTTTTGGTTTAGTACCCCTTTCGCTTCATTTGAGATCTTGGGTAGATTTATCTCAAAATTCCTTAATTTGGTCCTCAGAAATTTCTTCTCTAATATATAGTTGCTGAAAAAAACCTTGAATAATTTCCTGTTTCTCCCCCTTGGTTTCTACTAATTCCCTTTTACTATTCTGCAGTTGAGCTATATGTCTGCTCTCTCTTTCTTTCTGAAGTCTATAAGAGAGCCAACGACCCGGTTTGTTAGCATGCTCAAAAAAGTTTTGCTTAATCCCACTAAGTTTCTGAGCAACATCCTCCTGGTCTAGAAGAGATATCCCATGCTTAATTCTAGCCATTTCTTCTTTTTTCCTATCATCTAGTGGATCCTGTTGCAAGGCTTTTTCTACCACCTCTAATTTGGCTACCCATTTTGCCCTCTCTTCTAATTTTTTCCTCTGTGTGCCTATTGTATATTTAATAGCTAGGCCTCTCATATAAGCCTTGGCCGTATCCCAAAGTATTTGTGGGGTTACTCCCTTCCTATTTTCTTCAAACCCACCCCCCCCATTTCCCTTTTAAACATTTGTTGAAATTCTTGTTCTTTCACTATCTCTGTATTCATCATCCACCTTCTCTTCCTCCCCTGTCTTACTCCTTTCCACACCAATAAGAGCGGATTATGATCAGCCCAGGTATTAACCTCGATTGCTGCTTCCTTAATCAAATCCCCGATTTCTGGGGTCAGCCAGGCCATGTCGATCCTAGAACAAGATTGATGTCTATGTGAAAAGAAAGTAAATTGTTGTTTCTGTGGGTGGAGATCACGCCATACATCCTTTAATTCATATTCCTCCCTCATGTCTTCAAAAGTTTTGGGCAGAGCTCTCCTCCTTTCTCTTAAGTCCATACATTTTGAAGTTGCTAAGGTTGAGAAACATTGGGCAAACATAGTGACCAAACATAACTATATAAACTATGGGGAAAATGAGCTGTTAGGATATTAATTTGGGAATATTTTCAATAATAGCTTACCACTGCAGGTGGAAGACGTGATGTTGTACAGAAATGGATAGAACTGCAAACAACGGATCAGCTTCAGGTTCCTCTCACACTCAAGACATTTGGTGGCAATATCTAGAGCATTTCTGAAAACCTGTAAAGCCCCACTGACATTCTTCAGAGCCAAGTAGGCATTTCCTAGGCTCAAAAGAGTCAGAGGCTAAAAGGAGAAAAACAAACTTTTCTCAATATAGACACGTGGGAGAAAAGGCCAGAATTGCACTTGCATATGCTAATTATGTAGCTTTAACTTTTCCAAGAAATTCAGGAAAAAAAACCCTAATCTTTTAAAAACTCTTCTACTGCTAAGTGATAAAAATAACTGGAATTTTTACAGTAATTACTTTCTTGGGCATTCTTTTTTTTAACAAAATAGTTTAGGCTATATACATTCTTGTATTAACACAATTTTAATTTCAAATGAAGACTAAAATTATTGAGTGGCAAACTAATAGGATGACAAGAAAAGAAAGAGATTCTCTGTACTACAGTGAGGTTATCCATCTAGTTGTTATTAAATATATTTCTTGGATCCTAAGTACAGCTCATAAACCATCTTTAATTCTAATCCTTCCAGGGAATCTGAAACCTTCTGGACAAGGAAAAAAGCCAAAATTAGAAAACAGCTACTTTCATGTTATGTATTTAAACTTTATTTTTCATAGTTTTCCTGGTTTACACTAGATAAGTAACAGTCCTGCAAACATTCATTTCCTAGTTCAAAATACAGGAAGTCCTCAAGGTACAACCCTAATGAAGCCTGCCCATAAGTCAAAAAATTCATCAAATGAATCAATTTTAAAATCAAATTCGTTAATTGATTCAAATCGGTCATTAAATGAACCAAGAGCTGACTATTTCCCACAATTTGCTGATTGATCACTGCCACCCTTTACTGCATGGACAGGCTTTCCCTGCTGTTGCTGGCTGCCCATCAACTGTTTCTGGTGCTGCCGTTAGCTCAGGAACTAAGTTGCCTCCAAGGCAATTCCCAGAGCTCTCCACTTACAATTGCTTTTTAAAAAAGAAATCACTAGCTGCTAGTCAGCTCAAATGTCTCCAGGTAGCTGCATGGGGTGTGGGGTGGGGAATTTACAGAACTCTTGGCTTGAATCACATTAAAAAAAAACTTGACCCTGCTAAACTCAAAAAAACAAAAACAAACTCAGTGCTGGCTGCAAAATCACCAGATCTTGTTTGGCCATATTACCAGGGGAAAAAAAAACCCTGCTGGCTTCAGGAAATTGCATATTGTAACCCCGAATGGCAAAGAGGAGTCACAGAATTAAAAATGGCTGCCCCTGCAAGTCACATGGCTACAGAGGCCTCTTTTTGAATTTCTAATATAAATACTCTTTCTGGATAAATTTGTTCTTGTGAAAATTAGCTAAATAAATGATCGTAAGGGGGGAGGGGGAGGGGAGAAATAGCTGTAGTGCAAAAACCTGCTTTTCAAAGTTTGAATAAAAGGAGTACTTCCATATTTCCATTTGAAACTCTTATGAAAGAGCAAAAGTGGAGACAGGAAATTTTGCTTTTCTCCTCTGAGAAAAATCACTTACCTCAGAATCATTGATGGCTAAAGCTTTGTGGAGAAGCTTGCTGGCATCTAGGTGAAAGCCATAATGAATGAGAAGGTTTGCTAGGTTGACTAAAGGAATATCTTGAAATTCATGAGGGGTCAAGTTAAATGCTTTTTGTAAACAGGTAAAGGCAAAGGTGCCATTTCCAAGTGCACGCCAATAAAGGCTAGCCTCATTGAGTACCAGCCATAAGGGTTCCCTTGCCTAAAAGTCAATGGAAAAAGAAAAGAAAAAAAGAAAAAGAGTAAACATCATCCTTATTAATTTCACTGTTAGTTGTAGTATTTACCATTTGTCAATCTAGCTGCACATACACATCTAAAGCATTTCCATTAATTAAAAAAAGTCATGCTTACAAAAACAAGTTGTATATACAATTAAAATTCCTTTATTGAAAAGAATGGGGCTTTTCCTTGCTTTCCAGAGTGAGACTAAAGCAATAGGTTTGGGATTTTCCTTACACTAAAAGTAGCATTTATAAATATAACATGAAAAATGGCAAAACATAAGATAAAAACTAGGAAGAGAGATATGTTTAATTCTACAATACTGAACTAGAAACAAGCTGGATTTTAACAAAACTTATTTGTAAAACAGGTCAAATCTAGAATTGAGTGGAACAGTATGACTTGCATTTCTCAGATGAGAGTAACCCTTTTTTCCACATTCAGTTTCTTTTCTTTGCATTCTTGAAAAACGCTTTTAGTGAAGTGAGAAAACAAAAATAACCTTTTCTCCTATCATCTATAATGGTAGTGATGGGACTCCACAGCTACATGTAGCGCCTGAATATCTTGATTCCAGCTTCTACAATCGGCCTAAGGTTGCTATTAAATTGTCATTTTAATATCATATTAGTTACAATTAATTTTAATGGTAAATTAAGTATGATAACATTTAAATCTTGTCTTTGGTTCACCGACAAAACCGCGAAGCCCTTTTCCGCGCCGACATAACCGCGGAGGGCAAATCCGTGCCTTCCGAAGCGCTCAGCGCTTAACTTAAATCGGCTTTCTGTCGCCGCACTGTTCTAAAGCGCCCTTCTGTCGCCGCGGTGATGACGGCGCAGTTTTAGCGACACGGTTTTGTCAGCGCGCTTTTGTCGGGTCACGCTTGCCTTTGCCAGCCCAATATTTTGAGCAAGGATTTCTATCATGCCAATTAAAGGCTAAACATGGTCATAACCCAAAATCGTTGTATAATTTAAGAATCCAGAAGTAATCGTGGCAGTGATTTTGCAAATTATTTACACCAACTTCTTGCTCAGTGGAGGAACCCACTAGTACATCATCCCTGACTTCTGGTTTGAAAGTACAATGGCAATCTCCCTCAGTTTTGATTGACTTATATGAATTTTAAAAAATCCTGTTCTACTATGAAGCAGTGCATGCAAATCCAATTAATTATCAGTCATTTTGAATACCCTGTTAAGTAAAAAAGGCAGAGTATAAATTGAATAGCTTATTAAATCCAGGTTTAACTTTAATACCCCTTAAGTCAGTATTTTTTAATCAAATAACTCACATTACAATGATAAAAGTATCTATGTACATATATTCCTTTAGGATTTATTATTTTATAATTTTTAAGAGTCAAGATTAGAGTTCATAAAATGGAATAGCATATAAATAAAAAAAACCATTCTGCTATGCCTTACTTATTCTAATACCTTATATGGTGAGGCATAGTCATTCCTCAACTGTTTAATATTATTTTACCTTTAATCACACTGCATATAACTGTATGGTATTTTATAAGTATTTATAAAGCCTCAACAAACTCCAAGAAGTTTTCGAATATATCACCAGATATGTGGATGAAGCTTAACCTGTTGACACAATACAGCTGCAATTTCAAAACATATTTGATGAAATTTTCATCAAAGGCTTTTCAGCAAATTTGGCAGTTATGGAATAACAGGACTGTTATTTTATGAATTATTAACTGGTTAAAAGTGGAAATCTGGAACAGTGCTCTTTAGAATCTATGCTTGGATTATGCTTTTTAACTTGTTCATAAATTATGGTAATGTAGTAATCACTAATAGACAAATAAGTTTGGAAATGATAGCAGAGTATTCAGAGTATGAAAACCTGAGGTGATTGTGATTCAGAATCCCCCTTTTAAACTGGATATTAATTAAACAATAAATAAGGTTCAATTTAAAGAAATGTAAACATATCCATATTAGTGCAAAATTTGCTCTGATGGACAAAGTTCTTTAATCTCACATACATACTGTACATATAGAGGGGATTTCAGATGTTTGTACCTAACTAGGATAAAAAAAAGATAATAAATACATCAATGAAGACAATAGTTCAGTATGCAGTGGGTGTATATTCCATGCAGGGGACAGAAACAAACTAAAATAAAACTGCATAAAATTAACACAAATCTATTATATATCAGAATCTGGAGCATTGTATACATTATGGCCCTTACTTGAAACACATTTAAAAACAGAGCTGGAAAAGCCCAGAAGGCAAGGAAAATGATAAGACTGAAGTATATTAAACAGAAGTACTTTTTGTGGGCTTGAAGTTCAGAACATAAAAGTAGTATTAATTGCTTGGCATAAACATTCTTGCAATTATTACTAAGTCAGTAATCAATATTCTGTACTGTTTTTACAAGGAACTTTACATAACAATAAATCACACCATCAAAAAACAAACCCAAAGGCTTTCTTATAAAGAATGGAACTCACCTTTAAAATGGCATGATAGATGAGTGATCCTATTTGTTGCTGTGTAACTGACTGATTGTTGACATGAGAATATAAGATCTGCATGAAAAATTGTTTTAAACAGAAAATATAAAAAGCTTTTATTGAAGAAAAAAAATAAGATTTTGTATAAAAGACAGGACTATTTGAAAATCTTAAATGCTGTGGTGTCAGCTCTCTGGAACATTATTTCTCCAGAGATTATATTGATCTTGCCTCTGTCAGCCTTTCACGTGGACTTAAATAGCTTTGTCACTGATCCTGAGGTCTGGCAGAGACTAGTCAATGGTTATACAGATCTCTTGTTTTATATTGTTTGTTTTTCGCCTTAGCTATATTTTACATGTGGTTGTAAAAACATCAATTAAAATGGGGTACAAATCAAATATTGCACAATATATATTTTCCCTTTTCTCATGCCCAATGCAACATTTATTCCATGCCTTATTCTCCCCCAAAACTTTAGTTACATCTATTTCTCACGGTGAATAGACAGGCAGAAGATGAAATTATAATTATTATATAATGTAAAGTATTTTAATATTAGGAGACTACCATCACTGATTGGTGGGTGATGGCAACATAGCATTAAAGTTGAGTAAAGGTGTTTAATTGTTCCCAATCAATCTCTTAACCATAAGCAAAGTTTAAAAAATTATACTTTATAGTACTCTGTTTCCCTGAAAATAAGATCTCCCTGGATAATAAGCTCATTCAGGCTTTTTAGCGCATGCGCTAAAATAAGCCCTCTCCTGAAAATATTGCAACACAGCAGCAGCCATGAGGTGACCATGCTCACCGCCTCCTGCACCTCAAAAATAATAACACCTCCCCACAAATAAGGCCAAGAACTTATTTTGGGGGTGAAAAGAAAATAAGACCCTGTCTTGTTTTCGGGGAAACACAGTAATACAAAGTGTGCATTACCTTTGGTTCATAGTTTATTATGATCTTTTTAAATATGGGATATGTTTCAATAGTTGCATGTATCATGCATACAAAACCATCTTGAAAACAACAGGGAAATTGCAATGCGGATTATTATCATCAACTAAAACACAAATCTTATAATAGTTTCCTTTTTTAAAATATTCATCTGTTTCTAAATTTGAATTTTATATGGGGAACATTTACTGTGGGGAGTATCTATTTATAAAACATAGACAATGTGCATGCTAACAAACTAGCACATGTTTACAAGAATAAACTTACTTGCTTTGCATAATCATCTGGCATCTTTTCTGTTAAATCTAGATGGCTGTTTAGTTCTTTGATCCAGAAATACACAGAGTCACTGTTAGGAATATCAGTAATGGAAGAACAATCTGGCTCATTAAATTCTGTCTGTGTGAGATCTTCTCCTGGATTGCCAAGTAATGAATGAATTCTAATAATGAAAACACAGTAGAATAACCATATGATTCAGATTGCAGAGTAATAATCCCAGACAGCAAAGCTAAATCCATGTGGGGAAACTAGTAAAGGCAGAACTTTTAATTACAAATAGTCAAGAGAGCAGTTTGACCTGTCCCATGAGGTCACATAATTAATGGCAAATTGAAAATGATCATAAAATCTGCGTAATTATTAAGACGGCGTTTCATAATTGATGAAGATTCATAATTTCACAACTGTTTATTTTATAGTGCAGTTTGTGCTTTATTACATTAAGATGTTTTAAACTATGCAATATAAACTGCTTCAAGTACAACAAAGAAGTAGATAAAATGCATTATTTTTACCTTTGATCCCTGTTTTCTGGGTGCAGGATATAAGTTGGTAATTCCTCTGGGGAAGGGATAGCTGGATAAGATTTTACACAATCTGATCTTTTAGGCCACATAATATTCTGCTTATCCTAATCAAAGGAAAAAAAAATAACATTATTTTGTTAATCATCATCATTTATTTGATGTTAGGTAATTTTTTTTAGAATATGATACAATAAAACAGGGAGCAAAATTTTCTACTTAAATGTCATTTACCCTATAATCATCAGCTTCCAAACCCCATAATGAGAATACAGAATGAACCCAAGGGGAGGACTCCAAGGAATGGCTGAAGTCACTGCTGTTGACTTGAAGTTCAGAATTCACAGATGCCATTGTAGCAATTGAAGAATCACCACCAAACTGCAAACAGCAATACAGGAATGAGAATGAAGGATAGAACTTAAAACCTCAAAGACATTAAAAAAAACTTTCTTACAAAAATAATTTAATTAGACCCAATTTTACTTGGAAATTTGGGAACATTCACAAAACATCTAAACTAAATAATACATATGATTTTTGGGGTTGCTCTTGAATTGCTTAAGATGCAAAGAAATTCCTTACTACATATATCACAATTTTTACATTTCCTGAAAATGTTGAATGTAACAGAAATTGAAAGCAATACTTTTTTAAAAAAATATTATGCATATTCAAGCAAACAAGGGAACATATGTCTGGTAGAAGGTTGTGGATCTAGGAGCAGATAACCTTCTCCAACACTTCTTTCTTCAGGCACATAATTTGCTTCTGAAGCCCTAAGGAGGAGAGGCAGATAAGTGCTAACATAGAAATGTTAAAGTGCTAAAAAAGAAATTCTTCTAGGCAATTGATAGCATTAAAGAATAGGGAATTTATTTATTAATTACTTACTTAAAAGAACTATAGGGCATCACAATAAAATCTGAGTGATAAACAATTCCTCAATCCATAATTTGGAGTTGAAATAATCAAATTTAACATTAAATAGGACATTGATATGTACAAGAGAATGATGATTTTTAACTGTAAGAACAGTTTTATTAAAAGTGATTTTTTCTTAATTGTTTTAAAGCAATATTCAATAAATATTAATAGTATTCAATTTCTGTATTTAAAAAATGGAATGGTAGGAAGGAGTGGTGAATAGATGGAAATTTATGGAAGGGCTCGGATTGAGAATTATATCTATAAAATTAAGACGCAAGGGATGTGCTGTATTTTACTTTTCTTTTCCAGAACTAAAAATATTGTCGTGGGGAAAAAAAGAGAAAGAAGGAGTGTTATATATGTTTGCAATCTTGGGTTACTTATAAGGTAATAAACATGGGGGAGAGATAAAAATCTAACAAAATAAAATAAAATAGGTAAAGTGATTTTAGCTTGGCATCTGTTCCTTACTTAAGCTTCAAGAAAGGTAGTATTATGGAAAGAAAAATGCCTACTTCACGTCATGGTACTGAGGAATCTCCATTTTTCCATGAGTTAAAGGCACGTGGCAATATATTTTTTATGGAAAGAGGAAGTTTATGTCAGAAGACTCTGAAAAAGCCATTCGTTCCAAAAGGAATGTCAGCATGCTTTATTTGGACATAAAGAATTGAGAACTAGAAAGGATTATTTTTCTAACAGAAATTAAGATCACATTAAATGATACTCTGGTATAATTCCATCAGATTCAAATGTACATTTGCAGTGCTCAGGAATCTAATAGAGGATGGAACTGAGAGTCCAAATAGAGTTTTAGGGAGCAGGTTAGACATTGTTTAAAAGCCTAGCTACTGGTAACTTCATGGAAACAGATTAACACACCTCCCCCTTTTTAAGGCATCTCATGATCACTTTTGTTCACCTTTACAAATCATGGGTCACAAATACAAATTCAGTGTAGACAAACCTCAACATATTCAACATTTTCAAACATGTCACCACGGTGATAACGGACTGGTTGGTCCCACTGGCAATGCAAGCTGTGCTGCTGATTGCCTAAACGACAAATCTGATGGTTTCCTGCAAGATAAACATGCATAGATGGACAGATAGAATATTTAGAAATATTTGTTTGACAACAGCTATAATGAGCTACAGGACAAAAACCTGCAATATAGTTCAGGTTTTTCTGGAACTCTTTAAATAATTCAGAGAGCTCCCATTTTGCAAGTTTATAGATTTAGAGAGATGTGCACACCTCTGTCTTTTGTACAATGTACAAAATGAATGTATTTCAGAAGGAAATCACAGTTTAGGGACTGTTGCTATTCCCTTGACCTTGCAAGGTAGCTGTCAACTGTCCCTTTGGCATATGCAGCAAAAGAAACTCCTGGGATATTATTTTACTAAGAGTACAACTTTACTGATTTCCTCATGTGGGCCACTCATTGTCCACTGTCGACCAATCCAACACATTCTTTTTATTTTGAGAAAACAGTCTGCGCCTTCGAAAGGTTCCCATCGTATGGCCTTGAAATATCAGGATCTTCTCAGGCCGTAAACAGCTCACAAAGATTCCTCATCTCCCAATACATTCCAAGCATTCTCCTCCTCCCTCCCTTTGTTTCTGTTGTCAAGCTGCCAGTAGAGGTGTATTACGAGTCAGCCTTGACGGTGGCTTTCTGGGAAGAATACAAGTCCTTAATGCTTGAAATGAGATTCTGAAAGCCTTCACATTTCTATAAATGTTTATCGATAAAGAAATGCTGACTTTGATAAAATAAACCTGAACTTAACAATAACCAATTTTTAAAATCATGCTAACATTTATCTGAAAAGTACTCTGCTTAGTGTCTATTTGAACATAGAAACCTTGGTTTTCTGAAGCAGAATGGAATTCTTTAGACAATAGATATGGATGCCTATTTGGCTTGCATGTTTCTTTAAGAACATTTGTTATATAAACAGATACCTAATTGTGCCTCTTTTGCCATCTGTGTTTCATGGATAATATTTCTCAGGATCTGCTCTTCCTGAATTAGTTTGTGCTTTTCTAAGATTTCCTGCTGTCTCAAGTAATGGTCATGTTGCTTCTGATATTCCTTCAATTCATTTAATGTTCGCTGAAGTGATCTTGAAAAACATCAGAGAAAATTCCATTCAGCTTGCTTTAAATTTAAATGAACTTTAGTACTAATTTTGATGTATTGTTTTAGACTGTTGTTACTAGACCCAATTGTACACTAGTTTCCCATTTTTTATTAATTTTATTATTATTACCTCAAAAAATAACAATGTTAAAAGGAAAGGAAACCAAAAATGAATTTTAAATTATTTTTTAAAAAATAAGGTTATACATTATTTTAATCATATTTTAAATCACAATATATAACTGATACAAGAATAGTTAAATATGATGTAAGTGCAGAAACCCATTAGTTTTCCTCTGATGACTATAGAATGAAGAAAGGCCTACCTATGCTGAGCTTCAAGTTTCTGCTCAAGCTTTTGCTGGCATAGGACAGCATGCTTCCTTTTAATTGCTTGCTCAAACCCTGGCTTGGCCTGTAAAGCATGATCATAACATAAAACTGAGTGGTTGTATTCCCCAAGCATCTGAAAAAAGATTGAGAAGGAAAAAGATTTGTCAGCTGAAATAAAAGTTATAATAGACAGATCAGTTATGGAACTTCAACGATTATCTTAATTAGCAATTTCATCATATGACTGTATTGGAGATACAGTGATGATTACTGTGTTATTAGTTCAGTGAATTTCCTGTTCCCCTTCCCTAATAGGATATAAATGATCTACTAGCTTAAGTCAGAACAATTTGCAATAGAGTAAAATAATGCAATATCATTATTCAAGAGAGAACTGAAATTAAGGTCTTATTTACTGCATATATGTTTCCTAAAGTATAATAGCTGGTGAAGACATCACTGTAATCCAGAGCAGCATGGACTACAATAGCTGCATCAGCTGAGAAATGCGCTCTGTGTAATACATTCGCCAGATTAATCAATGCAACATCTTTATTATGCCTGAAAGAGAAAAGAAACAAATAATAATTATAATTATTGGTTTTTGATTTTTCTAAATAGCTAACAGATTTCTAATATATAAAACAGAAGTAAGAAGTAGTCTTAAACTATGGAGAAATGCATTTCATTCAAATTGATAACGTTAACTATACACAGGCTTGATAAACTGGTGG
The DNA here is from genome assembly GCF_009769535.1 of Thamnophis elegans. Taxonomy (NCBI): domain Eukaryota; kingdom Metazoa; phylum Chordata; class Lepidosauria; order Squamata; family Natricidae; genus Thamnophis; species Thamnophis elegans. The sequence goes on along the minus strand of NC_045541.1, from coordinate 105,653,224 downwards.
CCCAACCCAATATGAAGGATTTATTTCAAATTGTAAATTGTATCTAGTTTGCTATCCAAAGAGTAACTTTAAACACATGGATTGAAGAGCAGGTATTTTGTAGATAGGACTACTAGTTTAACCTAATGCTAAGAAGGCAACAATATAGCTAACATTTCCAATTAATAGTAGAATGAAAATTTGAATGAATCTTTGTATGTTTGTATCTATCTATCTATCTATCTATCTATCTATCTATCTATCTATCTATCTATCTATCTATCTGAGTTATAATAACTTTAATAAAAAAATTATCCTACAGACAGAGTAAAGTAAGTTATAATTACATTTATTTACATTCTAGCCTAGGAAACATTTTAAAGTTAGGAGTGTACTTTCAGCTGCTTTGAAAGACATTATTTTGAGTAATCAGAGATAGCATCTTGTGAAATTTATATTTAATAATTTGGTTCAAAATAACTGATAGCATTACTGTACATTAGAAGTAGCTAATAAGAAATGATTGCGCCAATGTATTACATAGATGAAGTAATACTACTTAAATGTATTAAATGTTGCATTTATTCATTGATCAATTTATATTACACATTTCCTCCAGGATCTTGGTATTTGTTTCCTCTAACTGAAACTGAACAAGGGCAAACAGCAATAGTATATATAATCAGCCCATTAACCCTGAAATTCTCAGTTTCCCCATTCATATTGTATTTCAAAAATGAAATCATTAATTTAATAATATAATAATGATAAGTTAGTGCATGAGAGCCCATATAACTGTGTTTCCTATCAATCCTGTGTGACATGAAAACCACAATCAATTCACTTAATTTGCATATTATATGTTCATTATGTTCCTAGTAAAGTCTATCTATCACTTCCCCATATGTATCTTACCTTGTAGAAAAATGAAGAGCTCGCATTGCACATTCTACTACTTGATACGGGTCATTCTTTATTCTCCAATAGAAGGAAGCCATATTGTATAACACCCAAGATGATGAATTCTGTAAAAGGAATAATAAACGTGGAAAGAAATGATGTTCTTTTATCTAAATATGGCTCCAAGATGATTTTAAACATCACTCCGTGTTTATGATCTTTGTGTATATAACTATAACTTTGTTGGAGTTATTTTTTCCCCAGATACTTTTTAGATATCATACTGTTGTATGTATTGCATCAGGCCTTTAAAAGAGAGTAAGGAAATTTTTGGAAGCTGCACTTTGTGAGGAGAATGACAACTGAAAACTGGAGGGAATTATATCATATACACAAATACATGTTAGGCTTTGTGGGAGGACTTATTTTATAACTGGGATATGCCTTGTTATAACAGTAATTCCATTCTCTTCATAAATTTCCCATCTCAAAATGATGAGAAACTGTACTGTCAGTTTTCAGCAGTCATGGTCAAAAGGGACATTTAGGGTCACAGAAAGATGACTCAGGCCTCAGGCTGCCCAGGCTTGAAAAGCTGCATCTAGATGATGCTGATCAAAGTAGTGACTACATTAATACCTTCAAGAGACCTTCATATATGCAATGTCCTATCTCTTCTATACTTCTTCCTAATCGTCTTGATAGGTAATTCAATACAGGATCTTCTTTAGGTAACAAGGGTGCAGAAAGATTAACTCTTTCTTGAATACCCTAGATGAAAAGAAAAATATTAGCATTTGAATTCTTAAAATGGCTTGACTTTTTGAAAAAAAACAATCCCCCCAGATTCTATGTTCCCTTAAACCTAATTAGACTTTATGGCATAACTGAAAAGGAAGGTAAGATAAAAGAATCCCTGTGGATTTTAAAGTTGCTGCCAACTTTAGAGGATGGTGCTCATCTCCATTTCAAGGCCATTGAGCCAACGCTGTCTGAAGACATTTCCATGGTCTTGTGGCCAGCATGACATCACAGAGCGCTGTCACCTTCCCACTGTACAGGTACCCTTCCTAAGTCCCGCCAGGAATAGGGCGGCATATAAATAAAATGAAACTCGAAATGAAACTCGAAACTATTTATTTACTTCCATATTTTCAAACTGCTAGGTTGTTAGGAGCTGGGGCGAGGACCGGAGCTTACCCTGTCATGTAGCACTTCAGTCTTGAACCCAGGCTACTGGCTTTCCAGTCGACAAACCCAGCCTCTTAACCACTGAGCCATCATACTGCGCTTTGGCATAACTGTGCTTATATAATATTTCTCAAGTATAATAGGTTTCATTTTGATGTGTGCAATTCTCATTAATAAAGTAAGAAGTATCTAGTTGATATCAAGATAATATAGGTGAACATTTATATATATATATATATAAAACCCAATAAACCAAGCAATACCATTCAATAGAAATTGGTTATTATTTTACCATATTTACTTCACCTGCCTGTACTCCAACAAAAAATATAGTTGTCAGCCTCTGCTTTGCTGCTGCTTCAGCTGCCATTGAAACGGGGAGGGGGGGCATGGTATTTGGGAGGGGAATCATGATGTGCTGGAGGAAGATTCTAGACGTTGACCTGACCATCTTACTGCGCATGTGGAGGAAGGGAGTTTCCCGCCAAGGTTAACTGTCCAGCATTCCATCCTGGTGATGTCTTTTGAAGTTATCTCCCACCTGACAGTTGGGTGCATTATAATTGGACTATGGACTGGGGTGCCAAGGGGAGGGGATTGAATTATACATGATATTATTCGCTTTCGTGCCTAATTAACCAGATTCAGCTTAGCTTTGCAACTGTTCGTTTATAATTAGTAAAAGTACACTTGATTTCAAACAAATGGAGTTGAGTGGTTTCTTTCGTCATTACTAAATGAAGTTACTGATGACTGCGCCCAGGTGCTGTGTACAGGTGGATGGCCGGGACTGGCTCCATGTTGACAGAGAAACCATGTTCCTGGAGCATCTGTACAGTCAGTGAGACATCGCGGTGAGCCTGCTCGATGGTGAGAGAATGAATAATTATATTGTCCAAATAACATTCCAGACGGACCGGATGGCTGTGTAGATGGGCCGCTAACACTGCCAGTATCTTGGTGAACGTTCTGGGTGCTAGGGATGATAGCCTGAAGGGAAGCGCCCTGTATTGGTAATGCTTCCCTTCCGAACAGAACCTCAGGAACCGCCTGTGGGCCGCATGGATGGGGACATGCAGGTAGGCCTCTCTGAGATCTATTGAGGTCAATAGGTCCCCCTCCCTCACACAGTCCAGAATGGAGTGGAGTGACTGCATCTTTAACCTCTTGTAAGCCAGATGCTGATTCAGGCTTTTGAGGTCCAAGATGGCCCTCCAGCCACCTGAGCTCTTGGGCACAAGGAAGAGGATGGAGTAGAACCCCCTCCCCTCCTGACCCCCTGGGGACCGGTTCTATCGCCTCTATCTGAAGGAGGTGGCGAATTTCTGCCCTCATGCGATCCCTCTTCTCTGGGTTTCTGGGAGTGGGGCAACGAAGAAACTTCCTCTAGGGGAAGGTTAGAATGTCCAGGACAAGGCCCCTCTGAATGGTGTTGAGGACCCACTTGTCCGATGTTATCTCCTCCCACCTGTCAGCATACAGCCGCAGCCGACGGGAGGACCCCTGTGACCATCACTTTCCCTTACGAAAGGGGCGGGAGCTACCACTATTGTTTCCGCCTCCTCGGAATGGCCTCCGAAAGGAAGACTGGGATTGGTTAGCACGAGATCCGAAGGGGGATCTGTCCTGGTGTCTATCCCCCCTTGTCTGAAAGGTTCTCTGGTAGGAGGAAGGGTGAGAAGATTGCCCTGAGTCTTGATTCCTGTAAGGTCTCTTACGAAAGGACTCCGCCCCCTTACGTTTGCCCCTCTTAAGAGTTGCAAGAAAAGAGCATCTCCGAACAAAAGGCCTCCCTTAAAGGGGGCCGACGCCAGCTTCCATTTGGCTTTCATTTCGGCTTGCCAATGCCTAAGCCATAGGAGACGGCGGGAAGTAATATTGGAGGCGAGGGCCCTGGACGAAAATTTCGCAGCTGTCAAGGTGGCATCCGCCGAATACTCGACAGCAGTAATAATTTTAGTCAGCTCATGGCACCATCTAGACTTCCTGGGGGGCGGCTTAGATCTGAGCTGCCGCAGCCAAAATAAGGTAGCCCTGATAAAGAATGAAGCAGAGGTGGATGCCTTAATGGCCCAGGCAGACGCCATGTGTGTTTTCTGGCACGCCTTCTCCGACCTCTTATCCTCTGCCTTCAGTCCTTCTAGGAGCTCAGCCAGCAGGTTTGAGTTGGAAGTTAGGGACACAACCGGGGCATCTATTTCAGGAAATTTCAGGATGTCTTCCATCTTCCCCTCCAGGGCATACAGTGCCCTGTCACCCCCACTGGGGTTGGTCAGCGTGCCTGGCTGTAGCCACTGGCGCTGCACTGCATCCATAAAGAGGTCAGGTACAGGGATGACCTCAGGTGCTGATACTGTCTCTTTGAACAGCCCATGCTTGTGATCCTTGGACGTAGAAGCCTCAGCAGCCTCAGGCTTGGAAGAGGGGCCTAGCTCCGTAGCCGTCATCGCTTTGTGCAGGATGGATTTAAATAAAGATGGCTTGAACAGGCCAGTGAAGGCCGGTTTGTCAGGGGTAATGTCCTCATCTTCAGATAGAACGAAAACTTCCCCTTCCTCCTGCTCAGAACTGGAATTTTCAGAATGAGATGGGCTGGATGAGCCAGAAGAGGATGCAGGTTCTTTAGAGGTGGAGGCCTTGGGTTGGCGTTTTTTCGTGGGGGCCTTGGACTTGCGAGAGCCCCTGTGCTTAATCCCTTTGGCTATCCCCTGGGAAATGGCCAAGGAGATCACCTCCCTCATCTCATCCGAGAGAGCAGGACCATTACCCTTCTTCAGTTTTTGCTTGCTAGGCCTGCGGTGGCCAGCCCTGCCTGAGCTGGATTCACCCTTCTCACACGGGGAATCCTGGATGGAATTACGTTCCTCCCCAATGGAAGAGCTAGGGGAGTCAGGGTACCCCCAAGAAGCCTCTGGAGAGGAATCCCTGGACCTATAGTCATCCTCAGACAGGAATTCACTGTCCCCAGGGGAGTGGGCCTCTCGCCCGGGGAAGCTAAGTCCCTGCTGCGATGGTTAGGGCTAGGTTCTGCAGCCTGATGGGGCCTAGATACCTCCCTGGGATCCACTGTGGCTCTTGCAGTCCCTGGGGAAGACCTGTCACTAGAGCCCTTGTGCCCTTTGCCTTTTTTAGCTGAGGGATCCAGCTTGCTGCGCTTGCTGGAGGGCCCTGCCTGCTCCCCTAAGGCCTCCCTGCATTCCTCTGCCATGCTCAGAGCACCCACGGGGCCTGGAAGCTAGCTGGAGCTGGGATGGGCACGCGCTGGCCAAAACAGCTCAAATGACGCTTGCAGACTCTTCAGGAGGGAAGGGCTGTCTGTTGGTCGGATTCCTTCCTCCCACCACCCTCGGATCCCCGAGACTTATCTTCTTTGGAGGGGGAGACTAGCCGGCTCCCTGGACTAGTCCCCAGCCTCCCTGCGGCGTTCTGCAGTCGCTGAGGGCCGGATGGATCTCCGCTGAGGCTGCCTGGTGTCTTCGCTCTTCCACGAGCAAGGCTGCCGAAGATCTTTGCTCTCCTCACGAGCTGAGCGTCCTCCTCGCCTCGGCCTCGCTCCGGAGCACTCAAAATGGCGGTGGGTGCGCGCGCAGCCACCTCCCGCCCTTTTTCGTCGTCTCAGCCAGAAAAGCGTGCGAAAGGTTCAACCATCGCCGCTGTTGCCGGGCAGAGTGGGAAACCGCCCTAGCCAGCGGCGAAGAGGCCTGCCGGCTCCTTGTACAGCGGTTGGGGGGTTGAGACCCTGGGCTTTGGTTGGGATGGCCTCCCACCACCCCCGCCGCTCGCCAGCAGCCGCTGGACGAGCGGTTCGCAATTCCCTGGAGCGCTTGCGACCAGCAGCTGCAGGGGAAGCCCAGGCGCCCTCTCAGCGCGATTCAAACCTCCACAGAATTCAAGCAGACAGTTCTTCCAAACTGTGGGAAAACTTCCAGCCTATCTGACCTCGGACTGGAGCACTCCCAAAACAGTCCCAACGGGTGGACTAAGTTTTCAAACTGAGCATGCAGAGGCAAAGGGAGGCGTGGTCAACAGAAAAACATCACTCAGTCCAAGGGCAGATAGGCTGTGTTAACCCACGCTTGGACTCTCCGAGCAGTGCACTGGAGAATCTAGCAGGGAATGTCTCAAAGGGTGATCATGTGGCACTACAACAAGTCATAACAGTGAACTAGCTGCCAAGAGTTCTGATCGCGATCATGTGATCACAGGGATGCTGTGATGGTTGGTATCCGAGGACCAGTTGTAACCATCTTTTGTTTAGAGCTGTCATAACTTCAGTTGCCGAAGGAATGTTCCCAGTTCGAGGTCTACCTATAGCTGCTTTAAATGATCATTTGTAACACTTCTCAAAAACACCATGAAAAGTACCCACATGCAACTATTAGTGCTACAACTTGAAAAACAATACATGGCTTTATTGAAGAACTTTAGAAGCATTTTAAATATATTTACCATTGGTTTAAGATGTTGGAGCTTTGGAGCTTTTTATGTTGCTGCTTAAAAAGAGTTTATGGGGTAATTATTTTTATTATGCTTGAAAATTAGTAGCCTTGGTATGGGTGAATCTATCTGAAATGTAATTTACAAATCTTTGAAATGATAGGTGCAATGCATATCTACTCAGAAGTAAGATCCAGTGACCGCAACTAGTTTAAGTTAACATAATATGACAGTCACAACAACTAGAAAATCTATAGTTGTCCACATCAAATTAGGATTTCTTTGCCAAAGTGGTTTTCTATACAGATCCTAAAATGTTCATACTCTCACACACAGGCACTTTTGCATGCACTTTGCCAGAATTTTGTTATTAAACTGAAATAATAGCAGAAATGAAGTACAAGGCATACAAAAGGCATGGAAAAGAATAGCCCTGTCTTGATGTGCTAAATACCCAATGATATTAGGCAACTGAGTTCATTTACATAGAATCATGGTTCCAAGGAAATCATGTTTCAAACTAGAAAATCCTTAGAATTTAGGCTTATTATTCTACATGAATGCATTGCTCCTTCAATAATTCAGAAGGCTATAAAGTTAACTGTTTATACACAGGAGTGTTTATAAGCATACAAAAACCAAGATGAGATTGAAAATAAAACACAATAGAAAAAATAGGTATAGTTGTTTAAAAAATTAAAGAGAATTAAAGATCTGCGGCATCAAAACAGCTGTGATTTCCGAATTCCCTTTTACTGTGCTAATAACACCACTGTAAAGTTTTTAGTCTGCAGTATTTCAAATACTAATAAAACCAATTACTTACTCGTAAATGCTGAAATGCATGAATGCTGTATGGTAGATCTAAAATTTTAGTACATTCCGGTTCTTCTAGGTCTAGAGGTAAAGGAGACTTTGTGTCTACATAATCTTCAGGACTAAAGCATAAGAATAAATAAATAAATAAATAAATAAATAAATAAATAAATAAATAAATAAATAAATAACAGAGTTTTGGTGCAATGAAATAAATTACAAAATACTAATTAGGAAAAGCAATGTAGGAATACTGCCAAAGATAATTACTAAAACATATTTTTTCTATATCACTTCATTGTTCATTCTTCCAAGACAGCTGTAATTAACATAACTAATTATCCAAGCAGCTTGTTACCATCTAGGAATTGTTATATCCCCTTCCCTTCTAAAATTACAGTTTTTCTATTTATTTTTTTTGGATACAATTAGCTCTCTTAGTACCTGATGTCTTTGCTCTCTAAGGTGATATATGTGCCATCATAAAGATCCAAATCCCCCAAAGGCACCTTTGCTTTAATACAATCAGGATCTTCTTTATTATGCCTTTGTTCCAATCCTGTATCTCTGTCTTCATTCTCCTCAATATGGATCTTCTGAGCTACTAATTGTTTCTATAAAAAAAACAAAAAATCCAAAATAAAATAAAATGCATTGTTTAAAATACAAATATCACCAAAATACATACTCATTTATGTTTCTATGAAAGTGACACGGCAATTATCTCTTGTTCCTTAACCTCATGCACAGAGATATTACTAGTAGCTAATGATCTGAAACTTATCTGCCTGTTTTTTGAGATTGGGAACAGTTAGGATTACAAGAGTTAAAATGGAAGTATAAAGTCTTAGGCTCACTTTATTATTTTTTTTAAAGAAAAAGTTGCCAAAGATAATTCTGCTAAATTAAAATATTTTTCACCTAAACCATACATCAAAAGCCAGCAATTGAATTGGCTTATTGTTTTTCAAATGTAACTTTCTGCTTATTTGATACATGGGCACAAGGAAGAATCTTAACTGTAAAGGTCAACAACCACCCACCCCTAACTTATTATACAACTATAGTCCAAAGCGTTCAGTTAAACTCTCAAAAAGGACATGCATAGTAACATAGTAGTAACATAGTAGTCGTAAATGTACACTACTAAAAATGTAGAACTGAGGCTAAAACTTCCAGACTCAATATTTTTAAGACTACAAATTCATATTGACAAAGAAAATTATTGTTTCCTACTTTTGTTTGCCAAAAAGTCGATTTTGGTAATAAAATCATTACACCAATCTCACCTCCAGCTCTTTGAGGTAGTTAACAGTTGTTTCTTGTCTCATCAATATTACTAAATCATGAGGATGTTTCAGATTCATTGGTGAGTCAACCTGCAAAACAATCAAAAATAACCATTGTTATTTCTTCCTTCAAGCTGACTTTCTTGCATCCTTCTGAATAAACTACTCTAGCCTACTAAATCACACTGTAGTATCTTCAGAACTACATGGACCTGTATCAAATACTACTTATTTTTTGGATTTGGACTACATCTTTGTTATTTAAGCTTAAGTTTAAATTTAAGGATGGTTCCTATTTGGCTGAAAAAGATATGGTATGTTCAGTTTTGACACAGTTTACATTCCTAGTTAGAAAATTGGTATTAACCACAGTTCCGGATCTAACAAAGAATTGTAATTTAAGATACATAGGGTTAAGGTTCTGAAACTAGGAAACACATATTGCTATTTCTTGTATTTGCCATTGTTACAAACTAGAAAAAAATAACAAATGAACAAATTTATGAACAAATAAAATGCAAAATGGTAACTATATCATGCTGTTGTCTATACAATAGAAAAGAAAAACTAAAATTCATATTAACAGATCTTTAGAGAATATTATGGAAAGAGAGAAAACAATTTCAAATAATGTAAACTATGTTATGATCAATTTTTTCTTAATTGTCCTGTTATTCAAAAGCAGAGAAAAAATTATACTGCATAATAGAGAAAACTATTAAATGGCCATTAATAACAAAAGAAAAATACAAACAAGTGAGAAGCTCATCTAAAAGATTTAAAATACTTTTAAAGCTAGATAACACTAGTTTTTCATCCCCCCTCCTCCCTCTCTTTGCAGTGATACTTCAGGTACCACATTCAATACTTATTTATACTTCAATAATCAAATGGAATCTATCTGTCACAAAAATGTGTATGTTTCTGGTCAATGACTAGAACAAAAGTATTTGTTAAGAAATGAAACTGAACTAGCCCAGTTGGCTCTGAAGAGACAGTTTCAAATGTCAGCAGAAAGGCTGAATTCTCATCTGAATGCACTAGATAGAAAAAAAAGTCATTTTTTTTTAATTTTAAGAGATGAAACAGGTGACTTAAAATTCTTCAGAGTTTCTGGCTCCCATTTATTGGCTAATATCATTCCCAAAGCCCAAACTTTGGGTCTACCCAGTCCAGAGGTGTCTGGGAAGCTGCAAAAAATGGAGCTCCTTGGCTGCAGATTGTGAACTTTTATTATAAATACTCAGAAGTAAGTTCAGTTTTGGTCACCACGATGTAGAAAAGATGTGGAGACTCTAGAAAGAGTGCAAAGAAGAGCAACAAAGATGATTAGGTGACTGGAGACTAAAACATATGAAGAACGGTTGCAGGAACTGGGTATGTCTAGTTTAATGAAAAGAAGGACTAGGGGAGATATGATAGCAGTGTTCCAATATCTCAGGGGATGCCACAAAGAAGAGGGAGTCAAACTATTCTCTAAGGCACCTGAGGGTAGAACAAGAAGCAATGGGTGGAAACTAATCAAGGAGAGAAGCAACTTAGAACTGAGGAGAAATTTCCTGACAGTGAGAACAATTAATCAGTGGAACAGAAGTTGCCTCCAGAAGTTGTGAATGCCCCAACACTGGAAGTCTTTAAGATGATGTTGGATAGCCATTTGTCTGAAACAGTATAGGGTTTCCTGCCTAGGCAGGGCATTGGACTAGAAGATCTCCAAGGTCCCTTCCAACTCTACTATTGTTTTGTATTGTATTGTAAGTTCCATTAAAAATAAAAAAGAAACACTACGATGGATTCAAAAGCTTTAATTGTGCGAGAAATTAAATGTTCAGAAAAAAATAATTAATGGGTACACTTGACAGAAAAAAGTCTAGTTTCAGAGGCATCTAATTTCTGATTTTTTAATACCACTAGAAATTCTGCAAGTTCTGCATTTACAATTATGATACAGCATTTTGGCCAATCTATTAACACTTCAGAGACAGAACAATGTTTTTACACAACAGGATGGAAAACTGAAGAGGTTTTTCTAAAAAGCAGTAATTAAGTTAGTCCTAAAGTGACTTATATACATGAAGGAAAAATTACATGAATAGATTAAAAGCCAATAAACAGGTGAGTGTAGAAGTGGAATGAAACCTAAAAGTAACCTAAAAGGAAGCAAGAAAAATAAAATGAAAAAAAAAAAACAGAATTAATTTGAAGTCAAAAGACTGATGAGAACATGGTTTGGGAACAAACAAACAACCCACATGGGTTAAACTTAAGTCAAGGGGATACAACTTCAGCTGCAGTGCCTTCCTATTGCTTTTTTAACAAGTGAGCTGACCAAGGTCCTGAAGAAACATTGTAAAGATCTTTTGGTGATGCATATTTAGAAGGGAAAGCATTTCATGAATATAAACTGTGAAGTTCATATGAAGAAACACAATCCACTACTTTAACATTATAGATAGTATAGCTGAGAGAGAAAAGTATGAGAAAATAATAGTTCAGCTATAGAACAAGGAACTGAAGATTTCCACAAAGAATTAGGGAGGGAAATTAGACTGTGCTTCAAGTAGTTATCAGCACATTTTCAGCTAACCCAACAGTCACTCTCAAATCTATATATTTGTAGCATTAAAGAGGCATAAATTTAATTTAATATAACTTTTTTTCTAGATTTTCTTTTGTATTAAACATTTTACTGAGCTTTCAGAATTTTATCTGTATCTTCCTTACTTTCAACCCAAATTACATATTATAAATACTAGCTAATAACCTGGCGTTCTTCGGGTATTTATTTATAGGGGGGAAATGTCAGGACCAAATGTAATTTGTAATGTTGGATTTTTCCCCTCACCAGAGGGAGCTCCCTTGTGGAGTAATGTGAAGCCGTTACCATGGCAAGTCCACTATACTGTAGAAGCCATTTTACGGCAGTACTGTAGAAGCCATTTGAAGGAACAACAGGCTGTGTGTGTGAACACAGAGTCTGAGGAGCGTTAGGGGTGTCTTACTCCCACAGTATTTGTTTCCAGAGAGTAAGTCATCATGTACCAACTTTGGTTGAAATTGCTTGAGGCGTTCCAGAGTTATGCTGGAATGAACACGAACACACAGACAGACACACTAATTTATATATACCGTTATTTCCCGAAAATAAGACAGGGTCTTATTTTATTTTGACCTCCCAAATGAGCACTTGGCCTTATTTTTGGGGAGGTCTTATTATTTTTGAGGTGCAGGAGGCAGCGAGTGTGGTCACCTCATGGCTGCTGCTGTGTTGCAATATTTTCAGGGAGGGCTTATTTTAGCGGATGTGCTATTTAACTTTCCCCGTTTTAAGTCCCTGCTGTTCTCCTTGTCGCCCACATATACCATAGGTTCCATCTAAGATAATGTTCCATTTCTCCTTTGTCCCTCAGCCAACCCGTCATTCTGTCCATTTCTGCACATTCATAGATCTTTTTAATTATGGCATCTTCCGGCGGTATGGTAATAGATTTCCAAAATTGTGCATAGGTTATTCTTGCAGCCAAAATTATATGTAGGCTCAAATATCATATAGATTTACTCATGTTTTCTGGTTTTATGCTTAGTAAAAAATTCTTGGGTTTCCATTCCATGCTTGCCCCAGTAACCTCTTTTAGCCATTTTTGAATCCTTCTCCAGTATTTTGTGGCCTCAGTACAAGACCACCAAATATGGTAGAATGTGCCATCCCTTCTTCCACATTTCCAACACAGTGGAGATAACCCAGGAAACATTTTGGCTAACCTCGTTGGGGGGGAGGTTCCGTCTATAAGCCATCTTGTATATGTTTTCTTTAAATGCTGTAGATATTGTAAGTTTAATAGTCTTACTCCATAGATCCCACCATTTGCCCATTTCAATCTCATAACCAAAGTTTCTCTCCCATGTTATTAGAAGGCTTTTATCCATCTCTTCTTTAGCATCTTGACAGGTCAAAAACTGATAAATCTTCGATAACATTTTCTTATCTCCACCAAACAAAATCTTATCTAGCCCCTGAGGGTTTGGGTAGATCCCAAACCATACCCTATCGCTTTTAAACCTGTTTCTAACCTGTAAATATTCCCACCATTCCAGATTCCTGCCCTGCTGCTCTAATTCCATCTTAGTTTTCATGTTGCCATCTTCTGTCATAATGTCTTTATATGTTATGTTTCTTGTCCAATTAAATACACTGGGATGCGTTAAGGCCTCTAACGGTGCCAACCAGCACGGAACCCTAAGATAGTATTTTTTCCTCATCTTTTCCCAGGCCCCCCATCAAAATCTTCTGAATATAATGTCCCATGAAGTACCTATGGCGGGTATCTCTTTCTTGCCAGAGGGAGGCGTGCCATCCCTGGGGGAGGTCGTGTCCCTCTACAGCCAATAGGCGCCTTCTACTCAACGTCACCCAATCCTTCACCCATGTCATAATTGCTGCATTCTAATATGCTTCCCAGTTGAGTACTCCGAAGCCTCCCAGTTCTTTACGTTTTTGCAACATTTGGGCTTTAATTCGTGCTTTCTTGCCTTGCCATATAAATCGAGCCACTATTGTCTCCAAGGATTTAATTTTTTTTTTGTCCAATTTAGTTGGTGCCGTTTGAAACAAAAACAAAAATTTCAGTAATACATGTGTCTTAACTGTCACAATCCTTCCCATCAAAGATAGTTGTTTACCACTCCAACTAGTCATGTCCTTAGATACCTGTTGTAGTAATTTCATATAGTTATCTACTTTGATAGAGGAACATCTCTCCATGAGCCAAATTCCCAAGTATTGTATTTTATGGGCCATGTTAATCCCTAGCAGGCTTTGTATTTCCCTTTTCTGGTTCAAAGTCATATTCTTAATTAACAGCTTTGTCTTCTCTTTATTTATACGTAGTCCCGCTATCATACCGTACTCCTCTATTTTATGTAGAAGTTGTATCCCAGAAGCCATAGGATCCTCCAGAATAGAAACAAGGTCATCGGCAAAAGCCTGGACCTTAAATTCCTGAGCTTTAGCTCGTAACCCTTTAATTTGTATATCACTCCTCACTATTCTAAGAAGGGGTTCTAATGTGAGGATAAACAGTAGGGGGGATAATGGGCATCCTTGTCTTGTGCCTTTACCAATCTCAATATCGCCCGCCTCTTCTCCATTTACCAAGTGCAGGATCAAGTTAGTCTCTACCGCTGTAAAGTCAGTACTTATACCTAGCAAAAATAATTGAGGAGTAAACTTTATCCTTCTTTTAAAGATATTTTGCATAATCCACCATATTTTTATCCAGAATGCCTTAACCTTTTGGCAAGTCCACCTTATATGGAAATAGGTAGCATCGAGAGAACCACATCTCCAACATTTGGGTTGTAAATTCGGATACATAGAAGCCAGCTTTTTAGGATCTAAATGCCATCTATAGAACATCTTGTAAAAATTTTCTCTCAGGTTTTGAGCTTGTGTAAATTTCACATTTCTTACCCAAATTTTTTTCCATGTATCCAACATTATTGGTTCTTCAATATTTTGAGCCCACTTTACCATACAATCTTTAACTAACTCTGTTTCTGAATCTATCTGTATTAATACATTATATATCCTCTTTATGTGCATTAAACTTTGATCTCTTATTTGTTTAAATAAGTTGTCCTCAATTTGGACAAAACCAATTTTTTGATCTATTTTCCACCTGGCCTGTAATTGCCCATACTGGAACCATGTTTGAACTGCTTTCTCCTCTTTTAATACCTCTAAGGATTTTAATTGTAGTGCCCCTCCTTCCAAAATAAGAAGCTGTCTATAAGTAATTCTATCCTGTTTTTGTGCTATATTTATATTTTCAATTGCATGTCTAGGAATTGCCCACATAGGTATCTTATCATTTAATTTATGTTGATATTTTTTCCAAACCCGCAGTAAAGCATTTCTTAAAATATGATTTTTAAAGTTTTTGTCCAGTTTTTTGTTAAATAACAAGTAAGCATGCCAACTATACACCAGATCATATCCCTCAAGGTTCAGTATCCTATCATTAGTTAAATTGATCCAATTACTAATTACAGACATCACTGCATCATAATATAGTTTTAAATTGGGTAGTTTCAAGCCTCCCCTCTCGCGTATATCTTGCATTATTTTCAGCTTTACTCTCGGCTTCTTTCCTGCCCATACAAATTTATTGATACCCTTCTGCCATTCTAAAAGATTTGCATCTTTTTAAAGTATAGGTAACATTTGGAAAAGAAATAAAAATTTTGGTAAGATATTCATTTTGACTGCCGCGATTCTTCCCAGCAAAGATAAGTGTAACTTCTCCCATTTTTTCATCTCTATCTGTATACTGTGCCAGAGTGGTTCATAATTATACTTGTATAATTTCCCATTTGAGATTGAAATATTAACTCCAAGGTATTTAACCTTTTTGACTACCTCACATCCTAACATTCCTCCTAATTGTCCTTTTGTTTAGTATTCATATTTATGGCTAATATTTTCGTTTTCCCTAGGTTTATTTTAAAACCAGACACTTGACCATATTGATTAATCGTATTCATTAAAACCATACTGGATTCCTGCGGTTGTTCCAATATTATGACCAAATCATCTCCAAAGGCCCACACTCTGTATTCTTGCTGCCTAACCTTAATTCCTTTTAGGCCCTCCAAGCCCCGTATTTTATTCAATAATACTTCCAAAGTTATAATAAACAATAGTGGGGACAAAGGACAGCCCTGTCTTGTACCCTTTCCAATTTGAAAGGATTCTGTTAAACTTCCATTGACTATAATTTGAGCTGTTTGCTGTTGATATATTGCTTTGATTGCTTGTAAAAAACTATCTCCTATCTGCATTTTTTGCAATATCTTCAGCAAAAATTGCCAATTAACTCGATCAAAGGCTTTCTCAGGATCCAGAAATATGAACGCAGCAGGGATTTGATTGTTCTTTCCCAAGTATTCTAATGCATTAATAATTAATCTAACATTACTTTTCATCTGTCTCCCTTGTATAAAACCTGTTTGATCAGTGTGTATCAATTGTTGGATAACCAGCATTAACCTATTTGCTAGTATTTTAGTAAAAAATTTGTAGTCTACATTAAGTAATGAAATAGGTCTGTAGTTTTTTGGTTGAGTAGTATCTTGATCTTCTTTGGGTATCAAAGATATAAAGGCTGTCTTCCATGAAGGAGGTACCTTACCTTCCACTTGAATCTTATTAAATAATTCTCTGAGAGGTTCTACCATTTCCAACTGTAAGTTTTTATAGTAAGCTGCTGTCAAGCCATCTGTGCCTGGTGCCTTCCCTGACTTCAACTGTTTAATTACCTGTAAAATTTCCCCCGAAGTTATTGGTTGATTCACTTTTTGCCTGTGTTCTTCTGTAACTAAGGGTATTTTTTCTTTATCTAAGTATTTGTCTATATCTAAACCATTAATTTTATCCCCCTTGTACAACTCTGTAAAAAATTCCCGAAATGCCTTTTGAATCTCATCCTGTTGAAATACCTCCTTCCCTTTGTAGGTCAATTTAGATATATTTCGAATTTTCTTTTTTTTCCTAATCTGATAAGCTAACCACCTGCCGGGTTTATTTGCATTACAGAAAGTATTGTGTTTTGCGTATAACAAACTGGTGGCTACCTGGTCAGAGATCAACATATAAAATTGGGATTTTAATATGGTAATTGCTTCCTTGACTTTTGTATCGGCTGGATTCATTGTTAACTCCAGCTTTTTCCTCTTAATTTCCTCCTCCAACTCTGTTCGTTTTACCCCTTGTTTATGTCTATGTGATTTATTTATATTTATCAATACTCCTCTCATATACGCTTTGCTTGCATCCCATACAAATTCCATAGATGTATCCTTATTCATGTTAAAAACAAAGTATTCAGTTAGCAATTTTTTACAATCATTGATATACTTTTCATGTCTAAATAAGTTTTCATTCAATCTCCAAGACCTTCTTGCCTGTACCACCCCTCCCAATTCCATCCAGACTGGGTTATGATCCGAAAGGACCCTAGCTGCAATCTTTGTCTTCTTCACCCTAGAAAGCAAATCATTAGTAGTTAATATGAAATCAATCCTAGAGAAGGATTGATGCCTATCAGAAAAAAAGGTAAAATCATATTCCTCTGCATTTCTTTCTCGCCAGATATCTCTCAGTTCAAAGTCATCCATCATATTTGGGTAGCTTTGCTCGCATCTTGATGTTTGGACGAGAAATCTTCTTGTCTCTCTTGGTATCTATAACGCCATTCCAGTCACCCAGTAGTATACAAGACCTATAATCCCACTGTACTAATTTAGCATGAAGATTTCTATAAAATCCATCTTGCTGTTGATTAGGAGCATAAATTCCCAGAAGCAATGTCTTTTTCCCTTCTAGGATTAGATCTAACGCGATGTATCTTCCATTGGGATCTGCTTCAATTAATTCAACTTTCATATCTTTTCTTAGGTATACAACTATACCATTTTTCTTTTCCATAGCAGAAGTTACAAAATGTTGACCAAGTTTTGGGTTGATCAGGTATTTTTGATCAGTTGATTTAATATGAGTTTCTTGCAAACAAATTATGTCATTCTTAAACTGTTTAAGATAGTGAAATATTTTCTTTCTCTTCTGTGGAGAATTTAGTCCATTGACATTCCATGTTAAAATCTTAGTTGTCATCTTTGGTTACCTGAAGCTTTTTTAGAGCCTCCTGCATGGCCTGTTTAACCTTTGGCCTAGCTCCTCCCACGGCTTCTGGACTTGTTACTATAACTCCTTGATCGATGGCCGGTGATTGTTGAGGCTGTTGCCTTTTAGCTTGTTTTTCCATTCGTCTAGTAGTCATATGGCTAGGTCTTTGTCCCATGACACCTTGCACTTCTAGGGGGGAGATATGGTACATCTTATCTGGTAGTTGTGTGGTTTGCTGTCTGTGTTGTCCTTCTTGTGGTCTTTCTCCAGGTCCAGATGGTGCATGGTGTCCAGCCTTCAAAATACTGTAATAAAAATCTCGTGCTTTCCATACGGAGTTGAGACGATATCTTTGCCTGTCAAATGTAAGTATAATACCAAATGGTGCGTCCCATCTGTACTGTATCTGACAGTTTCTCTTCCACTAAAAAAGCATAGTCTCTCCTGGCTCTTAGCATTTGAGGTGGTACCTCTTTCAAAACAGTCAAATCCTGACCCCCGATTTGGAGCTTAGTGTTATAAGACTCTTGTAATATCGTGTTTCTTAGCTCTCTTGTAGTGAAATATATAACTATATCTCGAGGAAGCTGCTTCTGCTTTGCCACCCAAGAGTTAACGCGATAAGCTTTATCGATTTGCCAGTCAAACTTAGACCCCGGTCTTCCCAGCAGACAATCAAAAGCTTCTGAAAGAATCTGTTTCAGGTTCTCCTGTTTATCCTCACGCAGCCCCCTTACTCTTAATGCCAGCTCTATTTGTCTGTACTGTATCATAATAATTTCTTTTTCAGCATTTTCAACTTTTTGTTCGACCACCTCTGTTTTCGATGTCAAGTTGGTATTAGCTTCGTTAAGATCCTCTAGACTATCTTCAATGCCCGAAACATGTTCTGTCAGCACAGTTACAAGCTCCAGCATATCATCTTTAATTTTACCAACCCTGGCATCAATTTTATCATACAAGTCCTGCTTAAGTTCTTTTATCTCCTCTTTTATCTCCTCTTTAAAATCTTTAAGTTTATCTTCAACTTTGATAGTCAAGCTGTTAAAAGTTTCCAAGAAGAATTCTTTCGTTAGAAAGTCTCCAGTAGGGGGCATAGAGGGTGGAGGCTGCGACTTTGTACCAGGTATTGGCGATGTGCTTCTGGGGGCTGGAGGGGGTTTCAGATTAGGATTTAGTTTTGAGGCCATTCCAAGTTTTATCTTCAAGCAATTAATCAAACTCCACTGGCCCGCTATGGAGCTATGGAAAGAGGTATTAAATCACCCCTTTATTAACTCCGCAGGACTTTGCAAAAGGTTTCAGAAAAAAAGCATTGTAACGAAACAGCTCAGCATATTTATCGCCATTTTAACCATCTCTGTATTAGAAATATATATTAGCAAGATTGATAAAAGAGAGTCTTGTAAAAGTGAAACTAATTAGTAAAAATCTGCTGGCCGGCTATGAGGCAAAGTGAGTCACTCCCTTCCTTTGAAGCTTTATAGCTGTTCTTTACAAGAAGATTAAGAAGGTAAACATTGTTACGGAGAATTCATTGTCGCCATTTTAAAAGCTTTTTTAAATAGCCAAATTAATGAAGGAAGATCTTGTAAAAATGAAGCTAGGATTTAAAGAAACAAATGAAGTTCTCGCATACGAGCTCTGCTTGTATTAAAATCAAATAGATCAAATGTTGTTCTAAGTGGGAGGATTCTTACTTCGTGCTGCAAAAAGCAGCTGGAGATTCCGGCACGGAGACGGTTCTGCCTTTGGCTGGCCCCCTCTCTTTGCAGAGATAAAAGCTGCAAAGATCAAAAGGGCACTTTGCCCAGCTGGACCGTTCTCCTTCCCTTCTTGCCTGAAGGATAAGGTACCTGTCAGATGTCTGATAGAAGATCATCTAAACAGATAACGCGACCAGGAACTCGGGAGCAGCTGTTAAGCTGCTTCCATCAGCAAGTCCCGCCCAGGACGTCGATCAAAAGCCTTTTGTACATCGAGAAACATAAAGACCATTTGTTTATCCGGCCAAGCTTCATAATATTCTAAGGCATCCAAAATAATTCTAACATTATCTTTCAAATGCCTTGATGGCAGGAAGCCGTTCTGATCAGGGTGTATAAATTTACTAAGGAAGAATTTAAGCCTATCCGCCAGTATAGCTACAAAGATTTTATAATCCACATTCAAAAGTGAAATGGGCCTATAGTTTTTAATTTGGGTACGGTCAGCTCCAGCTTTAGGCAAAAGGGTTATATAGGCCTCAGCCCACGATTTTGGTGTGATAGAATCCGTCAAGACAGCATTAAATATTACTATCATCTCTTGTCCTAAGATTTCCAAAAAAGTTTTATAGATTTCAACTGGCAAACCATCCATGTCAGGAGTTTTGTTGTTTTCCATTTTTTGACTGCCTTTTCTAATTCATCTATTGTTATCTTTTGGTTTAGTACCCCTTTCACTTCATTTGAGATCTTGGGTAGATTTGCATTATCTAAAAATTCCTTAATTTGGTCCTCAGAAGTTTCTTCTCTACTATATAGTTGCTGAAAAAAACCTTGAATAATTTCCTGTTTCTCCTCCTTGGTTTCTACTAATTCCCCTTTACTATTCTGCAGTTGAGCTATACGTCTGCTCTCTCTTTCTTTCCGAAGTCTATAAGAGAACCAACGACCCGGTTTGTTAGCATGCTCAAAAAAGTTTTGCTTAATCCCCCTAAGTTTCCGAGCAACATCCTCCTGGTCTAGAAGAGATATCCCGTGCTTAATTCTAGCCATTTCTTCTTTTTTCTTATCATCTAGTGGGTCCGGTTGCAAGGCTTTTTCCACCACCTCCAATTTGGCTACCCATTTTGCCCTCTCTTCTAATTTTTTCCTCTGTGTGCCTATTGTATATTTAATAGCTAGGCCTCTCATATAAGCCTTGGCTGTATTCCCAAAGTATTTGTGGGGTTACTCCCTTCCTATTTTCTTCAAAAAAACCCATCCCATTTCCCTTTTAAACATTTGTTGAAATTCTTGTTCTTTCACTATCTCTGTATTCATCATCCACCTTCTCTTCCTCCCGTCTTACTCCTTTCCACACCAATAAGAGTGGATTATGATCAGCCCAGTTATTAACCTCGATTGCTGCTTCCTTAATCAAATCCCCGATTTCTGGTGACAACCAAGCCATGTCGATCCTAGAACAAGATTGATGTCTATGTGAATAGAAAGTAAATTGTTGTTTCTGTGGGTGGAGTTCACGCCATACATCCTTTAATTCATATTCCTCCCTCATGTCTTCAAAAGTTTTGGGGAGAGCTCTCCTCCTCTCTTAATTCCCCCCCCCCCTTTGGATGTTTCCTGGGTTATAGTCCATTGTCCTATCTGCCACAGCGTTATAATCACACACCACACATATGATCATAACCTAACTCTGCAATTTTTTGATGCAACTTTCTAAAAAAGGTACTTTGTCGTTCGGTGCATATATGACCAGCAAAATTTTATATCGACCAAATTTCAATTCAACCATTAAAAGTCTCCCCTCCCCATCAGTATACACCAATTTAGAATTGATATGCTCTTTAACATACAGCACAATGCCCCTTTTCTTTTCATCTGCTAAACTTGTATGCATTATACCCAGCCGGGGGTAATACAACACATTTTGCTGGTGATTCACTATAAGTACTTCTTGCAGGCATGTCAGATCACAATTCTTTTTCCGTCAAGCATTCAATATTTCAATTCTCTTTCTTAGTGAATTCAAACCATTTATGTTTAAAGAAATTAAGCGGAGTTCATCCGCCATGTTTATTTGTGTAAGGCTTTGGATTTTGTTGTCTGCCTCGTCTGCGGTCTCTCATCTCTGTTTTGATTATCATTTCCCCCTTTCTCGTCTCCCGGGACACTATTCTTTCGCTCCTCTCCTCGGCTCTTGTTATCCAATTCTCCATCGTTACTCTGAGTGCCCCTCTTCAACTGACTTTCCATAAAGTCTTGTGCATCTTGCAATGATTCAATCCGAAACCTCTGGCCTTGCCAGAGGAAGGACAACCCTTCTGGGAAAAGCCACCTATACATCACCTGACGTTTCCTCAGTTGTGTTGTTAGGTCCTGATATTTCTGCCTCCTTTCTCTCACTCTTCTTGGTATCTGTTTTAGTACTGTCATCATCTCCCCCGCGTATATGGTGTTCTGGTCACGTGCCTTCTGGTAAATTTCTTCTCTCAGAGATCGTTTACTAAACCTCACGTGCACTTCACGTGGCAGTTTCTGTCTCCTAGTATAGGAAGCATAGACCCTATACACATCATCAATATCACTCTGTATCAACAGCTTATCTTTCTGGGCGATCCCTGCAATCATCTCAACCATAATTTCCTTCAGTTCCTCCCCTCTTTCCTCTGGAATATTTTGAAATCTGAGAAAGAAGGCTGACCTTTCTAATTCCAACATAGCAATCTCATCTTCCAACCTTCTATTGATATGAAGCTGCCTCATCTCCCATCTCGCCATGTTCTCTTCACTTTCCTTCATTTTTACTCCTAAATCTTGAATTTGACCCTCCTGTTTCTCCATTTTTGCCCAGATCTCCTTTTGCTGTGAATACAGCTGTTTCATTTCTCTCCTCATGTCTTCCATTTCATTTTTAATGTCGGCCAGGGATTTTTCGGTGACCTCTTGATTCCTAGCCATATTATTTTGTATTGATAGCAAAGTTGTCTATATATTTTGCAATGTGGGTGCCTTCTCTACCCCAGCCATATTGTCTGAAGTTCTGTGTAGTGTTGGAGGGGTTGTAGAGGGGGACGACAGAGTAGGTAGTGCCGAGGTCCCCCCCCCTTTGCCCAGCTCATATCAATTAGGTTAAGAATCTTATCCCACTGTTTCATAAGATGTCTGCTACCAGTTTAAGCAATGTTCCAACTTATTTTGCTGCTATCTATAAGGAAAAATATATATGAATATAGTCCCATACAGAGATCTAGAAAAAATACAAGAGGAGGCTCATATCGGGAAAAAAAAAAGAAAGAAGGAGGGGGGGCAAATACACCAACACAAAATAAAAAGGAATCAAACCTCAAAGAGAAGAGAACACAAAGAAAGGGAAGTTCAGCTTGAAATATTCCCCTTTCAAGTGTCCAACTCCAGCTCCAAAAAAAGAGAAAACAATGCGCACAGTGGATATAATATTGACTGTCTCAAATGGAGTCTTAAGTCTCGTATAGCAGCACAAAAGTACTCCAAAAATCTTGGGAGCAGGCAGGGCAAATCCACATATATCTATCAGCTGTGCCTCAGGGTAGAACTTCACTCTCCCTCCTCTGTTTCCACCACCTGGGCCGCCTTCGGCAACTCTTTATGATCCTTCTTCAATTGTTAATTTATTTGCTCCTGTTTGTCGAAATCGCTCTGCTTACTACTTCCACTAAAAGTCCCATCAAAGAGGGAAAAAAAACTGCCAGAGATGCAGTAACCAAATAGTAAATCCAACTTACTCTTCAAGAAAATTTAGTGCATCCAGATTCATGCCAAAAATCCTACGCCAAATAAAAGTGCTGTGTCATGGGTTTGGGGCTGCTGTGCATCCCTCTTCAGACGTCTGGGATCAGGGCTAAGCCTCTGCTTTGCCGAGATCGCACCTCCCCCCGCCTGCAGAGAAGCACCCCCGTCTTCGCTGAGTCCCTCCGAGACCAGCAAACGGCCGCTCTTTATGCCACTAGACCCCTGGTTTGTCGGCTAGGCTTCAAAGCAATCTCCAAGCCTGCCGCCATAGCCAATGATGTCACCGGAAGTCCCCGCAATATTACTTTTAAGACATTTAGAATCCAGATAAAAACAGAATCATTAGCAACCAAAACCATAGCAGTGACATCAGTAGCTTGTTCTTAGGTAACTTTCAAAGCAAGGTAAGATGGGGGAATTCAACTAATTTTTCACTAAAATTGAAATATTATTATTGCATTATAATTTACACAAACTACATGAAACTAGATTCATTTCCCTATCCCTGCATAGTAGAAATCCAATCATCTCCACTTTATATTTAAACACAACAGACATAACTCATTATTGTGTTCCTAAGCAACATTTAAAAAATGACTGTACTCAATCTATAAAATCCACCTTGTGAGTGAACTGCCAAAAACTCATGATTATAGTCAGAAGGCCTAAATCTTAACATGTTCTGGGTAAAGATGCATGCGTACATGATGTAATAAAAAATAAATTTGATATTCTTGTTGGATCTTCAACCATTTCAATTAAACTTTGAATGAAGTTTATAGTCCCCTTTTTGCATGATGATGAAGAAACAAGTAGTTGCACAGCTTTAAAGGTTGTTCATTTTCTTATTGCAAGTTCTGTAGCTATTCCTATATAATATTAAGCTTATGGTCTATTCTGTGCTTAATTGGAAGAAAAATCTAAGTCAAGGTGTGTATAATTTAATACATATTACTTGTATATTCAAAATACCACAGCAAGGCCAATTCAGCCATATTTCTAACTGAATATTAAAACATTATGACTTAAATTAAACTGCACCATACCAAATGGAGCACAAAATCTTTTCTTCCCTAAATAAAACTGTTTATAGGATTAAGATTATTATAGTGTGATAACTATTGTAAAGTAGCCCCCTTTTAAAACTATGTTGTATACATGTTAAAGAAAAACCCTGGACATCAGTATAAATTTGAATTATTAACAGGTAATTTCCCTCATCCTGATTCTGGAAAAGACCATCAAAAGACATAAATATAAATCTAAGTACTAAGACACAATTTAGGTATTTTTGCTAATTTTACGTTTAAAGAAATTTTAACAGGTTTTCAGAAAATATCTAATCTTAATTAAAACTATAAATTGCGGAATGCCTAGCATATCTCTAAGGATACATTTTAAGGGTAATCCTTATCTTAACTTTATCAATATTCTAAAACATATATTAATCCAGTCAAGTGTTGCTTTCCCAACATGTCATTCAAACTATAGTTCAATTTAAATATTATTATATACTTTATTCATTAAACATGAAACTCAGCCAACTGAACATTCAAAAATGCATTACAAATACCAGTGACTGGTGCTAATGGTTGATATGGTTTGCTGCCAGCATTCTAGGAATCAACCAAGTACTTTCTTAAAATATAAGATGTTCTGAGTAGCACAGTTTTTTGCAGTTCCGCTGGTGTTATTGCAGGAAGCTGCAATTTGTTGATGTATCTTGTAAAATTCTTGGACATGGTGCCAAGTGCCCTGATGACAATGGGTATCACTGTTACATACTTCATCCATAGCCATGTAGTTTTGATGGCCAGGTCGCGATATTTCATTATTTTTTCTAGTTCTTTTTCTTCAACTCTGGCATCTCCAGGAACAGCGATATCAATAAACTGTACACTTTGGCCCTCTACAACCATGATATCTGGCGTGCTGTGCTCCAAATGACAATCCGTTTGTATTTGAAAGTCCCACAAGATCTTCACCTTCTCATTTTTGATAACTTTTTCCACTTTATGCTCCCATGACTTTCTGGATACAGGTAAATCATATTTTTTTACATAATAACCAGTGAATTAATTTAGCAACTCAGTCGTGTCTAGTTTTGTACTCAGTTTGTGCGATTTTGTGCATTCACATATTAAATGTGAAAGTTTCGACTTTGTTATTGCAAAGTCAAAGTCGAATATTATTATTATATTATATAATTTATTCATTAAACATGAAACTCAGCCAACTGAACATTCAAAAATGCATTATTATTATTGCTTGTTTAATCTTTGGTGAGATTCACAGCCTTTGGGGCCAGTTGGTAGCTCAACAGCTCGAGTCCTAACCAAGGACCTAGCAACTGTTAAGGTAACATCGAAGGATATAAGCTGTTCCAAGTAGGGTGGTTTTTTGTAGAATCAGAATGTTCAAGTCTGATAAATTTAAAATTTCCAAATAGCGAGGTATCCCTTTGGGTATTGCTCCAAGGGCTCCAATTACAATTGGGACAACACACGATTTCTTTTTCCACAGTCACTCAACTTCAATTTGCAAGTCCTGGTACTTTGTGATTTTTTCTTGCTGTTTATCTTCAATTTGTGCATCTCCAGGTATTGCAATGTCAATGAACCATACTTTTTTCTTTTCAACTATTGTTATGTCAGGTGTGTTGTGGGCCAAGTGCCTGTCAGTCTGGATTCTGAAGTCCCACAAGATCTTGACTTTCTCATTCTCTAAAACCTTCTCAACCTGATGGTCCCAGTGATTTTTGCTGTACTCAAATCCAAACTTTTGGCACAATTTCCAGTGAATGGTCTTAGCAACACATGGTGTTGTAGGTAGTCAGTTTGTGAAATTTTGCTGCATCTACTGATCAAGTGGTCGACTGTCTCATCTTTCTCATTACAGAGGTGACATTTGTTGTTGGTGGTAACATGTTGAATGTTTGCCTTCATGTAGTTTGTGGCTAAGGCTTGTTCTTGAGCTGCAAAATAAAGCCTTCTGTTTCTTTTTTCAGTGCTCCTGATCTTAACCAGTTCCAAGTTAGCTTTTGGTCAGCTTTGCCTTCAATACTTTTCAAGTATTGGCTATGCATAGCTTTGTTTTTCCAATTTTCAGCTCGCTTCTCAATTACTTCTTTCTTATATTCAGCTTTTGACTTAGTTGTCTTTAAAAGGACTCCTTTATTTACTTCCTTAATCATTGGTTCTTCACTTTTCTGGATGTAATCATTCAAGCTGTGTTTTTCTTCTTCCACAGTCTGTTTTACTTGTAGGAGTCCTCGATCACCCTCTGCTCTTGGTAGATATAATCTGTCAACATCACTTTTAGGGTGCAAAGCATGATTCATTGTCATAAGCTTCCTTGTTTTTCTGTCCAAATTGTCCAACTCCATCTGGGTCCAGTCAACTATTCCTGCAGAGTATCGAATCACAGGTATAGCCCAGGTATTTATGGCTTTTATGATGTTTCCTCCATTCAATTTGAACTTTAATATCTTGCGAATTTGTCAAATGTACTTGGCTGAAGTTAATTCCTTGACTTTATTATGCATTAACTCAGAGGCCTCTAAAATCCCCAAGTACTTGTAGCCTTCTTCTGGTTTTACTGCCTTTAACATTTCTTCATTCTCAAGTTCTATTCCATCATCTTCTATGACCTTGCCTGCTTTGGTTTCCCTAGTCCAGATTTTTCGCTTTTTCTTCCAGTAGCTTGTCAGTTCCATGCCCTGGTTGCCTAGGAGCTGAGCCCTGTAGCTCATTTTGCGCAGAATGCCCAGGAGCCATAGCATCCAATGGAACCCTTGTTAATCCGGGTGACGGTTCAGCCGACACAAATTTCATTTTTTTTGTATTCACCATATTTGAATGGGTTGTTGTTGTTGTTATTATTATTATTATTATTTGCTTTCCTGACAGTATCATCCTACTTTCAGCATGTTGTTATGAAACCAGGAATCGGTCAGCTCTTTTCCCACCTTAGGCATGGAAGCCTAAGACTGGGTCACCTCACTGGCTTGTTCTTGTGGGAATATAACAGGACAAAGCACCGCTAATGTTGTCACCTTGAGCTATTCATACAAAGTGAACGCAGGATAAAACTAATCTTAGAAAAATATGTATCATCCAGTCATATTTTTGAATTGCCTAATTCAGGTCTTCAAATACCAGAAAACTAACATCTACTCACCTGGTCTATTTGACCAATCCCATATTCATAGACAAGTAAAAGTAGGAATGCATTTCCCATATCTCATATCATCTCCAATTAGTTTTAGAGAAACTAATAGATATGTTCCTTTGAAATTTGCAATAAACTATATTAGCTGTCCTTCTTGGAAAAGCTAAAGCAGACTGACAGTCAGATGAACTCTCCTCAACTCCACCAAGCCTCTGGTCCTAATACTTCCTGGTCAAGTACCAAACAAAACTCCATCCCTATGGACTGGCCTTAAGACCCTGAGACCAACAGAGTCTGCCAACACTATACTTATTGTGGAGGAGACTGATGATTATGTTTTTCCTTACCAGGATTCTTAAAAGAACTGAAATTTCTCAAGAGCTACAATTTAAAATTGCTAAACAGCATTATAATGTCAGTCCAGGAAAACTCATCCCAATGTGGGTATCCACTTTGGGCCCTTTTTATTATCTTTGGCCTAGATCCAGGTTGACAGACAACTTTTTGAATATTCTCATCTTCATATAAGTTTCCAAATTGGATTCTCCCGTTTTTACCTCAATTCTACTGAAGTGTCTTTCTCTCTCTTTTTTAATGGGTTGCAGTTTGAATAAATTATTTTTCAAGTTAAAATAGAATTTGTTGCAGATTTGCATTTTCTAAAAAAATGGTTGAATACTTTTATCCTATGTGTTTTAAAATGTCAGCAAAAATTCTTTTTACTGGAAGGTAACAAATTTAGAAACATAAGTACAATGATTGGAGTTACTGATAAGCAAGTAGGAAAGTTGTGACCAGAATATAAACTTCTCGCTTTCTATATTCAACCATGAATTTTAAAAGTAACTAAACTTTCCAAGTTGACACATGTACCTATTAAGTATAAAATAATGGATTTCATCTATCACAGTTTTTGAGTTTCAGAATTAATGAGCAATCATGGCATTTGCTGAGAATTTTGGAAATTAGTCCATTAATCAACAGAAAGATTATATTGAGAAAAGTTGCAGTGTAAAGGAAACATTTTTTTTAAAACAAAAAGGAACCGCAACAACCAAAGATTTGTCAAGTCTAAAAAAAAAAAAGAAAACATAAAAGGAACAACAGAAGAAAAACACCTAGATCAGATACATAAAAAATCTCTAATAATTTTATACAATAAGCTATTTGCTGAAAGAAAATGGCTGCCAGGGAAAAGTCTGTTCATTTACAAACTAAATGCAACAATGGGAAAAACTGTTCCCTATGACCTTGCCTGGCTTTGATAAAACTAAACAGGATGACCTGTTACTATTTGGGTGGAAGATCATAAGAAAATATTAAGAATTAAAAAAAAATTCTATAAAAATATAATATCATTTGTTGTTGTTAGTCGTTAAGTTGTATCCGACCCATCATGACCTTGTGGACAATGTTCCTCCAGATCTTTCTGTCCTCTACCATCCCCCAGAGCCCATTTAAGCTCACACCGACTGCTTCGGTGACTCCATCCAGCCACCTCATTCTCTGTCATCCCCTTTTTCTTTTGCCCTCAATATTTCAATTCAATTCAATTCAATTTATTAGATTTATAGGCCGCCCAATCCCAGAGGACTCCGGGCGGCTAGCATTTCCCAGCATTAGGCTCTTCTTCAGTGAGTCCTTCCTTCCAATTAGGTGGTCAAAGTATTTGAGTTTCATCTTCAGGATCTGAGCTTTTAAAGAGCACTCAGGGTTGATCTTCTCCAGGACAGACCGGTTTGATCGCCTTGCAGTTCAAGGGACTCGCAGGAGTTTTCTCCAGCACCATAGTTCAAAGGCCTCAATTCTTTGGCACTCAGCATTCCTTATGGTCCAACTTTCACAGCCATACATTGCAACTGGAAAAACCATAGCATTGACTATACACACTTTTGTTGGAATGGTGATGCCTCTGCATTTTAGTATGCTGTCTAGATTTGCCATAGCTTTCCTCCCTAGGGGCAAGTGTCTTTTAATTTCTTGGCTGTAGTCCCCATCTGCAGTGATCTTGGAGCCCAGGAAAATAAAATCTATCACTACCTCCATTTCTTCCCCATTTATTTGCCAGGAATTGAGAGGGCGGATGACATGACCTTAAGTTTTATTAATGTTAAGTGTTAAGCCCTCTCCTCTTTCACCCATATCAAGAGGCTCTTTAGTTCCACTTCACTTTCTGCCATTAGAGTGGTATCATCTGATATCTGAGGTTGTTGATATTTCTCCTGGCAATCTTAATTCCAACTTGTGGTTCATCTAGCCCTGCCTTTCTAATGATGTGCTCTGCATATAAGGCAGGGTGACAGTATACAGCCTTGTTAAACTCCTTTCTCAATTTTGAACCAATCAGTGGCTCCACATCTAGTTCTCACTATTGCTTCTTGATCCGCATATAGGTTTCTCAAGAGACAAATAAGATTGTATGGTACTCCTCTCTCTTTAAGGACTTGCCACAATTTGTTGTGATCCATACAATCAAAGGCTTTAGCATAATCAATGAAGCAGATGTTTTTCTGGAACTCCCTAGCTTTCTCCATGATCCAGGGTATGTTGACAATTTGACCTCGTTTCTCTGCCTCTTCAAAATCTTGCCTGTACGTCTGGTAGTTCTCGGTCTACATTCTACTGGAGCCTAGCTTGCAGGATTTTGAGCATATCTTTGCAAGCATGTGAAATGAGTGCAATGATGCGGTGGTCTGAACATTCTTTGGCATTGCCTTTCTTTGGAATTGGAATGTAAACTAACCTTTTCCAATCCTGTGGCCATTGTTGAGTTTTCCAAATTTGCAGGCAAATTGAGTGTAGCACTTTTACTGTACCGCCTTTCAAGATTTTGAGTAGCTCAGCTGGAATACTCTCACCTCCACTAGCTTTGTTGTTGCTCAGACTTCCTAAGGCCCATTTGACATTCCAGGATGTCTGGCTAGAGGTCAGAGACCACCGTATTGTGGTTATCAGGGACATTAAGCTTGTTCCTGTATAGTTCTCCTGTGTAATTTTGCCACCTCTTCTTAATCTTTTCTGCTTCTGTTAGATCCCTGCCATTTTGGTCCTTTATCATGCCCATCTTTGCATGAAATGTTCCCTTCGTAGCTCCAATTTTCTTGAAGAGATTAATAGCATTATATGATTGAAAAGAAAATATACATATAGTCACTAGGAGTTGAGTTCAACATTGAATGTAAATGCATTACAAACAAAACAAACAAAACAATGAAATACTACCACCCATCAATGTTACTGCCTTCTAATGCCTATAGGGGTATTGCTGGAAATAAATAAGGGGAATCCTTTGCAGCACAATTATAAATTTTATTTAAAATTAAATTCATCTGAATAGGAACGGGTGATAAACCCCCCAAATGTCCACAAATCCATTAATGCTCATACACACCACAATGCAAAACCTAGATATGAGCACTTCTTCATTGGACAATAATGGTCCCTTCTGCTGGCAAACACTCAACATGTGAAGAATGGAGAAAAAGCTGTAATGACATTAGTTTTATATTATATATCTAATTATCTGCATCAATGAAATAGAGTTATCCATGTGTATCAGCATTTATATATCATCTAGTAATTGCTTAATGAAATGTAATTTTAAAAATTTCAGAAGAGGCAGATTTCTCCATAATAATTGATCAGTATGTTTCATTGTAAAAAAAAAAGTCTAAAATAATATTCAGTGATCTGGACTAAAATACTGTGTCCCTTGTGTTCTTTCCAGGACAAACTGATTAATTAAGGCAACATTTTTTTAAAAAATATATTTTTTCTTAAGGTGTGGGCTACCTAATATGAAATATGAATTAGCTCATCAGCTGTAGCTCTATTAATTCAACAGCTAATGTATATCTAATATACAAACTGAAACATTTTTTGTTGGTTCTTTTGTATTATTGAATCTGAGCAAAGACAAAAAACAGATGGTGGAGAGAGAAAATAGAAACATGGGAGAAAAAGAAAATATAGAATTCTCTTCAAGGCTTCCTATATTAAATAATTTCACAAATTTTCATAGACATTGGTCATAGGATTGACTCATTACAAGACTATTCTAAATACAGTTCTCAATTTCTTTTAAAAAGCCCTACAGTACATGTGCAGTATGACAAAAAGATACAAGGACATTAGGGAATAAAGAATATATGTTATAGATCATTTTTGTTAAGGACCAAATGCCATTTGATGGTTATTATCTGCACTATTATTGACTGAATTTATTTTAAAAATGACAAAGCAATCTGGTTTGCTGCATTCATAACAGTAAACACCAAAGAGCACTGTTCTGTCACTATGTGACAAAATGGGACTTTGTACTCTTGAAACCCTGTTAAGAATCTCCATCTTTTGCTGAATTTTACTGGCACTAAATAGCAAATGGAATGAAAGGGCTAAAGGTAAAGTTGACAATGCTGTCCACTGAATCATCTGAATGAAATAGTCAAAAATCTGAGAAAATACAGTGTTCAATCTAATTAGTGTATCAGAATTTATTCTTGAACCTAGAAGATTTTTTAAAAAAACAATGAATTAGAATGGCTTTTGCAAAGAGATGTCATACTTGTATTAGATTACATAGGCATCTGGTTCATTGCAATGAGAACAGAAAGCAGCATTTGAAACTTTATTCACCACCAACAGCTTCTCATTGCCATATATAGGCAGGAAAATGAGAGATGTAAACTTTATGTGGAGAGTGTAGCCTTTCTCATGGACAATTTGTCATTAAAATGGAGAACAGTTGAGAATCAGAGTTCCCTTTTTGTGTAAAACTCATGTTTTGATTAAGGCTTTCAAATAAAACTGTTAAGCAAAGTAATAAATAATAAAAATGCATAATAAGAGCCAAGCAGTAAAATTTCCAGAGATGCAACTGCAATCTAGTATTACTAGATGGTTTTCCCCCCTTTCAATGTTAGCTTTCAATTACAATTAGCCAGTCTAATTCAGCAAAGAAAGACTGAAAAACTCTGCAAACATGTTCTTAGGTGACTTGAAAGAGCAATAAAATGGCAGTTGTGGGTACCAAGTACATATGAGAGAGTACCAAAGAAAAATACTTCGATTTAGCCATTTTTTCCTTTTGAAAGCATTGCCTCAAGATGGAATAACGGGAAAACAATTGGGGCAAATCAAATCATTAGAAGTAGACAACGCCACACATAAAAGCAGCAAATTATTAAGGGTCCAGAGTTTTCTAATACGGAAAAATTAATATTCTAGCTTTTTGCATTTACCAAAAAAAAGGGGGGGGGAAGAGTTCTGTGTTTTCACTCCCTCTGTTCCAATAAGAGCCACCCGTCTCTCAATGGCCAAACAAAACCTTCACGCGTACGGGGCAGCTTATTCTCGAACAATCACACGCAAGAGACGATGCGCGTTGATTTCATCGCCCCTCCCTTGTGAATTCACACTGGCCCGTGTGGGGAAACGGCGGACGCCTTGCCTTGGTGGATCCAGACAAACTGTTCAGAGAAAAGCTGGGCAAGCCTTCTTTCTTTCGAGTACTTAAAAAAAAAAAAACAGGGAGAGAGAGAGAAAATAAACCCTCCAGGGTATTTGGAATCGCAAAGGGAAAAAAACTTTCGGCTCGGAACTCTCTCCTCAGCTTCAGCTGTCCTTCTCAAGGAGCAAGCCCTTACCTACCGACCTACCTACCTGGCAACTCTCGAGTGGAAGCTGACCCGGCTAGGCTTTTCCTAGCTAGGAGACCGCGCAGTCCTCGGCTCTTCCCACCGGCCCGAGAAAAACGGGAGGAGGAAGGGAGAAATGTTTTCACGGGGAGCTTCTTCGCGTCGACCTGAACCCCCACCCCCCACCTTCTCTCTTACCTGCTGTTGGATCTTGCCGTCTTCGGTGACTACCCAGTGCGTGGTGGCAGCGCCTGGATGAGACGCCAAGCCCAGCAGCAAAAAGAGGCCGAAGAACGAGCGCAGGGAGGCGCACGCCAGCCTTCGGCCACTCCATCCGGACGCTCCTGCTGAAACCGCCATCTTCCACAACCTTAGCCTTGCCCGCCTTGCCCGGAACCGGAAGCGCTCAATTCGCCATTTTGGAGAAGATAATGCGTCTAGCTCTATCGCTCTGTCTTACATCATCATAAGAAGAAAGAGAGGGTTATTTTTTTTAAAGGAAGAGTTCGAACGACGCGAAATTGGGTGGGTGGATATGTGGTGGATATGTCTGCGTGCTGTTTGACGCGGGAATGAAAAAAATGCGGAGCGAGTGCTCTGTTTAACTTGTAGAATGGCGGTAGGAAGGCGACTCTTGACTTTTTGTAATTATCTCTACAGGAGTACCGGAGGCGGGAGGAAGAATGTGGCAGAAGAGGGCGTGGCCTCCAAGGGAGAAGGCGCGGCCTGTTGCTTGTTTTCGTCGCCCGTCCTGCGGTTCCACGTGCAGCTCTGAGGCAGCAGCCAATCCGGAGCTCCGTGGCGCCGTCAGCCGAACGAGGTTCCACGCCCCTTTTGTTGGCGGAGGGAAGGGGAAGTTACTCCGGTGTTGCACCTGCCGTGCAGAGCTTGAAAACGCGCAGTCACTCTTGGCTCAGCCAAAGAAGTTGGCCTTCGGACTGCGAGTGATGATTGGGCAGCTGGTTGAACAAAAGCGCCGTTTTGGAAACAAAAGGATTGTTTTGGAAACGGAAATCCTGCCCAATTCCTCTTTTAAATTCCCCTCCCCCCGGAGGAATGTTTCTTTCTTGGAGACTGAGCCGTATGAAGAACGACTGCAGGTTTTGGGATTGGATAGTCTAAAGAAAAGAAGAATTAGGAGTGACATGATAGCAGCATTCTAGTGTTTGAGGAGCTGCCACAAAGAAGAGGGGGGTCAAATTATTCTCCAAAGCACCGGAGGGTAAAACAAGAATCAATGGCTGGAAACTAATCAAAGCGAGAAGCAACCTGGAATTGAGGAGAAAAATCATTAACAGTAAGGACAATTATTGCGGGACATGGTGGCTCAGTGGCTAAGATACTGAGCTTGTCGATCAGAAAGGTTCTAATCCAGTGGTAGTCAACCTGGTCCCTACCGCCCACTAGTGGGCGTTCCAGCTTTCATGGTGGGCGGTAGGGGTTTGCTGTAACTCTGCTTTATAAATTTTATAAAGTAGTTACTTCCCTACTTTATAAATCACCATTACTGTGGAACCGGTGGGTGGTTAGAAAATTTTACTACTAACAGATACAAAAGTGCTTCATTACGGAAGGTGTTTAAGAGACTGGACAGTCACTTATCTGAGATAGTATATGACAGTTCTGCTTGAGCAGGAGGCTGGACTAAAAGACCTTCAAAGTCCCTTTAGCACTATTCTAATTCCTTTTGACCAGATTTACGATAAATAGTGGTTGACTACAGGAACCAAATACAAAGTCCAGCTGAGGAGATAATGGTCCAGTCCATGATATATGAGCACATATTAACTAGCTTGTCAAGAGGTAGATTGTGTGAAGAAAATAATTAGTTGCTTCTGCTTGTCAGTTACAAATTATGAATGTTTCAAGAATTAACTTTGTTTTGACTGTTATCTGCAGTTCAGCGGTTCTAATCTCACCGGCTCAAGGTTGACTCAGCCTTCCATCCTTCCGAGGTGGGTGAAATGAGGACCCAGACTATGGGGGTGAATATGCTGACTCTGTAAACCGCTTAGAGAGGGCTGAAAGCCCTATGAAGCGGTATATAAGTCTAACTGCTATTGCTATTGCTATTTTAAGAATTCAATAACAAAAGCCGAAACACCCAGGTATGCTTGTTTCTGAATAACTTGTATTTTTACATAGCCACATATCTATAAGAATCTTAAACACTGCTAACATTTATACTATTCTGAAAATGCAGAGATCAAGGGCTTCATAATTTGTTCTGCACGTTTTATCAGTATCATTAAAAAATAAACAGCCACAAATCACTAACAAAATTACAAAATGGATTTATTGCAAAATAATAAAGGAAATTTTACAAATAAAAAGTGGTTAAAGGGTGTCTCCAAAATAATTCACTGCATTTATAACACAAAATGAGAGCTATTTCTAATTGACAATTTGCACATTATTTCCGAGAACTATATTGTCAACCTATTACTCAACAGAGCCCCCTCCCAAAACTCTATGTAGTAAAAGTAGTTAAACTTCCATAAAAGCTGGGTTTCTAAAAACTGACAGTCCAAATAACAAATAGAATGAATTAATAGAAAATGCTTCAAAATCTAATCCACTATTTGTGGTTTGAATTGGTCAATTTTTAGTATAATAGCTTAATGGGAGACACAAATTACCCCTCCAAATTAGAATCCTTTTTTTCAATGCAACTTGGAAACTTTAAAATCACTTTCTTTATAACATGAGTACAACAAATGTAGAGCAGACCCTTAACTTGAATCATTTTGCTCAACATCTCTATATCTGAAAAGAATGAGAGAAATCTGTAGTTACCAAGAAATGCATCTCTGTCCATTTTATAAACTAATTTTAGCTAATACACATTACAAGTTGTCAGAAATGTCTATGTACAAATAATTTGACTCTGTTATGCCTTCCAAAATGGTAAAAAAGGCTTGGGTCTAAGATAAAAAGAAATTTGCAGTTCTTTAAATCCAACTCTAGCTGGATTGATTTCAATGTTTTTACTCCTTTCTGACATTTATACTGTCATCTGCACCTTACAATGTTCAGTCCAAAAAGAAAACTGGGAAAAATTCTCAAAGTTAAATGTCAAACACTGAAGCAATTGCATCTGATACAGTACAATGTTTTAAATAAAGGTTTGAAAATGTCTACCATAAGGAGCTTTTTATTTTGGAAGAATTACCAAGATATTTGTGTGTTGTTGTTTTTTAAAAAAAAAACAAAGTACAATTAAGCTGTTGTAATTTTACTTATTTTAAAACACTCATTTAACTGTCTTGAAAAGAAACAGCTGCTCAAGGCCAAAAAAGCATCTTAATTTAACAGGGATCAGGTTACTAATTAGCCACCCTAATATTTGCTACAGGATTCAACTTCTCTGGATTGAATTTTATTTTTCACTGGATTTTTTGTGCGCGCCTAGACACATTTGTACAGAACTTTTAAAAATCAATTTGCAACACATACACTGTATAACCATATATGGAGAAGAGCAAGATAATGTTAAAATTAACACATTTCTCCAGAAATGATTGGATTGGTTTAAGATAACATGTTATCTTGTTGAACGCTTTAAAAATCGAAGAATTCAGTCAATGAACCATGCCTTTGGCGGTTTATAGTACTTCTCTTTTGCAATATAATTCTTTCCTATGTGGAAATATGATTCAGTTTGAAGAGAAGTTCCTACTCATTTCAATTAGAATATTTCCATCCATTATCTAGTATTTTATTATTATACAGTCCACTTTGTATTATAAGCCACATTTCTAGATGAATGTAACATCTGTACGGAAGCAGCTTCAGCTTGAACACCCATGCTTTTTCCTGAATAAATCTTGAAGACGCTTTAAAAACAAACACAAACTCAAAATACCAGCTGTTAAACATCCAAAAATACAGTTGTTGTTTCACTGAATCTATTGTCCATTAGAAAAGTAGATCATACATACAAAGGTGTAAGAACATTTAAACCAGTCTTTTGCAGAAGGCAAGTCTTTTAGACAACGTAGCCCCCTACAGACAATCCTTCAAACTTTAAAGATGCTTTAGCCATACAATAATGGCTTTGGAAATGCTTTCAGTAGATTCTTCCACGACTGCGATTACCACGTCCACCCCATCCTCTTCCTCGTCCACTACGGAAACCACCTCTCTGCTCTGAAATCAAAGAAAATAAAAGATTACGTCCCAGTGCATTTAAACTGTTTGACATAGAACAGTGTAATTTCCCATTTCTGGAAGTTAACTAATGATCATAACTGTTCTTATACCATTGTTTGAAATTAAAATAACAGTAGTATTTTAAAAATGGTTTTCTAAATAGTTAACCCCCCCTTCTGCTAAATATGAGTTTGTGTTTATTTTTAAATGTAGTTGTTTAATAGGAAGTGCAACGCTGACAGTTAACCAGACCAAGAATACCAGATAACCAAAATAAAAAGAGGAAAAAAGAAGAGCAAAGACAAAAGTGCAGAAACCAAAGAAAAGAGAAAAAAGGATTATAAGTTCGTTCCTTCTGATTTTCTTTTATAGCATTACATTGTACGGGATAAGATAAATTCTTATTATTATCATATTGTTTATATTTTCTCTATAATCTATTTTTAGTCTAATCAAAATAATTTCATAAGATCGTAAGTAGCCCTGGAGAGGTCCATTTTAACTGCAAACAGTCACTAAGCAACTGGTTGTAAGCTGAGGACTATCTATATCAATATTTTCCTAAATTACATAATACAGATATATAGGTAGTATTATTTTGTCTTAGACTTTTAACATTTAAAATGAAATATTGGAATGCCTTCAAGAGCTAAGAAGACACATACATAATCCTAAAAAGGATACAAAGGGAAAAAGACATTGTTCTCAAATTAGACAGAATTGTAATAGTATTAAGCTTGTAATACTCACCATATGAAAAATTACCCAGGTTACTACTATATTTCCCACTGGGTGGATTGTAAATCTGTCTAGCATCTCTTTTGGGGCCAGCTTGGGACTTTTTTGCTGGTAAGTCTGAAGATGTATCTTCACTGGCTCGTTTTTGCCTTTAAAAAAAAGTCAGGGCCAATATAATTAGAAGACAAGTAAAAATTGAAAGATTCTTAATGTTCAATTTTGGAATATGTCAATGACAGTGAAAAAGTTTTTTTTTGTTCTATCATATTTGATTCTTTGTCACTGCCTGGACAAGTCCTTGAAGTTTTCTTGGCAAGGTTGTTCCATAAGTGGTTTGCCATTGCCTCCTTCCTAGGGCTGAGAGAAAGGGGCTACATTACCAGTTTTCTTTGGAAAGAAAATTATTTTAGAAGATGTAAAATCAATACAGTAGCATGTTTACTTTAAAATAAAAGGCAGTTCTGGTGTAATTAATGTTTCTTCTATATTGCAAAATCGTTGAATTTGAATGGCATTATTTTTCTTTTTTAAAAATAAACCTGGGAATAGAATAGATTCTCTTTGGGAGACAAACTGTTTCCACAGAAACCCTTGAAAAATGGACCAAAATCTGAAGGCATGATTTTTCCGGGATCTTTTTAAATTTTAAGTATAGGAATAGGTAATTTGCTTCCTACAGATTTCCATATCCCATAGTTCCCAATCTCCTAAAAAGTCTGAACACTTTTGTTCCTACCCAGCAACATCACAAAAACAGAGAACACCTCCCGATGCCTTCTGATTGGGTTTCAATGTTGCATTTACAAGTTGCCACCCATATGTTACATCAACACACCTTGCAGAAAAATTAGTTCGTTTCATCATATTTTGGCACCTTTTCTCTGCTCATAAAAAGCATAATGAAAGACAGTAAGATTCTTTGGACTGCAAAGAAAAGATTAGAACATTCACTGTTATCTTACCCAACTTCAGACTTCTGTACAGGTTTCCAGGAGAGTGTAACTGTACTCTTATATGAAGGAGGAATGTGGAAAAGATCCTAGAGGCAAAATGAGAAGTCTGTTTTGAATTTTCTGAAGGTCTCATATATTTCAGAATGATGAAAATTTCTCAATCTCAAAAAATGTAACAACCTCATTTTCTCCTTATGTTGTTTTCAAAGACATAAATATTATACTTGACACAAGCTTTGCATATTGCTCAAATAGAATAATGACAGACTTGTCAATATTTTTGTCCCACAATTTAACACTTACCTTAATTAAAACGTTGATGTTGTTTGTTATTTTTAGTGCAACCACTTTAATTTTATTCTGCAAAAAAAAAAAACGGACTATTTATTAAATCATACACCTATATGATTTAAACACTGAAATATCCTCTGCCATTTTCCCCAGTCCAATTTTTGGCATTGAAGGTACTAATTATTTCTCAATAGGAATAATATACTTTATTCTAGTTGGAAGCTTTCACATTCACAGAAGCCTTGAAAACCATGTTAATAATCTGCAACTAATATGTAATTATGATATGGCTATCTAACAGCTACAAAAATTATTGAGTTAAGAAACTTGCTATTTACAACCTTTATAGTAGTTCTTGAAATTGATTGAATTTCTTGAAATGATAAAACTAAGTGAACAACCCACTGCTGTACTCTGGAAGATTCTCCACAGATGCTACGATGGTAAAATCAACAAAATTGTCTCCTTCCCTCCTCCAAGAGTACCTAGCTTTGATTATCCTGTTTTGTTCAATTCACATTCAGTTGTGCATTTATTTATTTAATTTATATGCCATCCATATTGCTGTCCCGAGTGACTCTTTTATCAGTGAAAGACAGGCTTCTGATCTGCATCAATGTTCTTGGCCAGACTTTATAATATATCTTATTATACAGAAGATTCTCTAACGAGCAGAGACTTTTGGAGTACTTTTGGAAACAGAGAAAAATTCACATACTAGTGTTATGAACCAAGTCACTGTTATTAGGTGTACAAATCATATCTTTTATATTGTTATGAGCTTACAAATTGCAATTGCTGAACCAGATACTCAAGAACTTGAGAGTAACACAAGTGTTTGTCAGGTTTTACAATGACATGAAAACCGAACCTTTAACTAAAGTCATTTAAGGTCAAAGTTTTCAAAGACTTACCTCTTCTGTCTTCAGTGCTTCTCCTGTTTTGCCTTGGAGCGCCAAACGAAGTTGTCGGATATAAACCTGAAGTCCTCTAGCAAAATACTGTAATCTAGAAGAAAGAAGCATTTAATATAAAACTGTGCAGGACTATATGGTGAAACCAACAGCCTTCTTAATCTTAGGAAAGAATAACAAACTTGACCACCTAAAAAGAAACCTATATTGCCCGTCAGAAAAACTTCTGAACACTGAATTTGTAGTAGTAGGAAACATGTACAAAGATATAAATGCATGCAACATTTTAAACAATGAAGTTTTATTATAATCCAATGCTGTTTAATAATAAAATTGGCTAATTAAAAGTAGAAGTTTTATGAATAATAGTGCAGCCATTTATTATTTTACCCTGGAAATATCTTAGCACTGATTCTGAAATTCTAACGTTTTGCTGCATATTGGATGGACAATCAAGAATGGCTGCAATTATCATGGGAACTTGGATAAAGTATTTTTATTAGTCTCTGTCTTTGTCTAATACAATTCTGGATGAATACTGGAAAGGAACAGTTGAAACTAGCCATTAGGTTCCTTTGATTATGGCTTAGCAGTAAATCACAAATCTCTACATGTTATTAGTTTACCACCTGGCAAAAGTCTCAGTCTACTCAGCTATTTTGCACTCTTGACTCACCTAAATTAGAATATTTATTGAAAACAAGAATAAATCAAATGAAACAATTGACTACTAATTTACTAACAGTATGAATGTGCAAGTGCCTTTTATATCCTTGATGAGGCAAATCCATAGATTTTTCTTTTTTCTTTCCCCATAAATTATATTATTACATTCACAACTCAAACTATTTAATTTGGAATGTAAAAAGTCACTAAGACAGCAATAGTATTCAAAAGGTAATGTGGCAATAATAGCATTCCAGAAAAAGTAGTGTCACTGAGAAACCTACAAAAACTTTTTCTAACAGCAACTTTGACATCGCATCTTCACCTGCTGGCTACAATTTCTTTATGTGGAGACAAAGGCCAAGACTTTATGCCAAAAAGTCCACTATATGACCACTTGATTAATTTTGCCTGCTGTTAATAAGAGCAGCATTAGATTTAGGAATTAGGTTTAGGAAGACATTCCTCATGCATTATTACAGAACACTTAAACTGCAGTACAATTTTGACTAAAAATGTTGTGGGACATGAACATACAGACAATACTTTGTAGTAAATCTATTGGATATTGCTTTGAGTTTGCTAAGTATTTAGGTGCTAAATAGAACAAGTGTATTTTTTTTCGTGATCCGACAAATGCACGCATGACAAAAGCGCGCCGACAAAACCGCAGCGCAAAAATCTCGATGTCATCAACGCGCCGACAACAGCGCACCGACAGAAGCACGATTTAAGTTAAGGTAAGGGTCAGGTTTAGAGTGCGCTTCTGTTGGCGCGCTGTTGTCGGCGCGCTTCAGCGCTCATTCGTCGGCGCGGTTTAGAACTTGCGGTTTTGTCACCGCGGTTTTGTCAGGCGCGCTTTTGTTGGTGAACCTATTTTTTCACATCAATAAATTGTATTTCATTTGTATTATTTAGAACCCAAATATTTAGCGGTAGCTGTGCTGTTTAGAAAGCCAAACCTAGAATGTGTGATAATTAATTCTGAGATAAATGAAATCAATACTTACAGTGGAGAAAAGGGTTATGGAATAATTTTAACCACTATCACATTATTTTTTTTCTCAGAATTCAATAGCATTTCTTTACAGGTAAAACCACAAGATTGATTCTTCAGAAGACACAATTAAACCAATTACATCTAAAATTGTAATTTGTAGTTCTACAATAAGTACTGTACTTATTGTAGCACAGAAAACGTTTCTCTTTTTACCTTTCCCTTTCAATTACTTTGACCATTCCTTTATGAATACAGATAATTTGTTTGCAGCACAGAAAAATATTTCATATTTCTAACCTGGACATATTATTTTCACTCTAATAAAGCCTGCATAGTACTACCTGATTTTAAAGTCTTTCACTTTATCTGTGTTCAACTTTGCTGTTAGGAAATCTGTAAGTTTCCGTCCTAGTTGATGAAAGCTATATAACAAGCATTCCACATAGCTAAATTGTAGCTTAGGCTCTTCATTGCCTGCATTCTCCCCATTCTCTGCTTCTTCTGGAGGAAGTGGCATGTATTCCTGAGAAATAGAAATACAAGTTATATACTATTTATTTTCAGCTAATAGTTCTCATGTATTTCAAATTTGAAATTATGTACAATGAGCTATTTCCAACATTATCTGACATTTTCATTTATAAATTGAACTTTCTATTGTTTTATTCCATTCTCCCACTCAAGAGCAGAAAACTAACTTCACTAAGCAGATTTTTGGGTACATAAATGCATGAAGGGTTTAATCCTACTGGGAGAATAGAACTGGTCAAAGAACAACAGTCTGGATTCCATTTGAATGTTCCTTTAAATAAGTATCTACAAATAAGATTGCTATGGTAATAAAGAATTTCATTCCATCATCTTTGTTCAATAACTGGCAGCATTTTTCCCAGTAGTTTATTAGTCTTCCATACTTGTCTGATTAAGTATCAGGTTTTTCAATTCTTTTATATTTCATATGCAGTTTTCTACTTTCCAATTTCTGAAAATTGCTTTAATTTTCACTTCTTTTCTATAACTATGAATATGACACTTAAAATTCTGACTCTGTAGTAGAAGTGACTAATGGAATCAATACTTTGGTCCCCATCTATTACCACAGTACATGGACCGCTACCCTTTAACATAAAAGTAAGTCCTACAAACTGCCAATCATTTATCTTTTCGATGCGGCATTATTCAGATAACTGACATTCAAAAATGTTTAGCATTTCTACATATGCTTTATATAAATGCATTATGCATTTATAAGTTATAAATTTATACATACCCAAATTTTATACACACACACACAACACACGCACCTTATCTATAACTAATCCACTAAAATAGTTAGCTATTATGACACACAGTTTAAAATTGATTGTCCAGTTAGCACCTTAAGAACTGTTTTAATTCCTGAAATGTTTATATAACAATCAGAATGTCTATGGAGAGTCTCAGTCATCCAGGTCATGGTTGTTCCAAAAGTGCTTTTTTCAAGAGGCAACTGGACTTTCTGGTTTTTCTTTGAAGACATTGCGCTTGTCATCCAAGAAGCTTCTTTAGCTCTGACTAGATGGTGGGGAATGGAAGGATTTATACTCCTTGTAGACAGCAGGACATTTGCATTCTTTTAGGGGGAGCGTTAAAGTCACTTGGAGGTTTATCTGTGTCATCAGGGTCACCTGAGTGGTGCAAATCGGTGTGGAGCTTTCTTGGAACTGTTGAAAGGACTGTGTTGTAGACTGGAGATATATGTCGTATCCCTCCCCCTCTGTTGAGAGAGGGCTGCTCAATTTTGACATAGATGCCCTCTTTAACCCTTCTTTCAAACTAGCATCCTCTCTGTCCAAAATAAGAGGGGTTAAAGAGGCTATCCATGTCAAAATTGAACAGCCCTCTCTCAACAGAGGGAGGGGGGGGAGATACGGCATTATCTATCTCCAATCTAAAAAAAACCCTAGAAAGTCCAGTTGCCTCTTGAAAAAAGCACCTTTGGAATAATGATCAGAAATGTAAGTTTAATTTTGAACATTTACAATATCTCTAAGATTATGAATACACTTACCAGTAATTTATCAAAAAGTTTCTTTAGATTTGATTCCAATTTTTCCATGTCCCCACAAAAGGAACTCATCTCAGCAAGTAATTTTAGTACCTGAAAAAGATAAATTCTATCTTTAGAAAATGAAGTAAAAATGAAGATTTATAACTTTGTACGATGACAATGTTAAGGAGGAGTAGACCTGAAAAACAAATCTTGTTCACTTGATTATGACATAAGTGAAACTGATAAAACACTGATTTGTAAAAAAAAAAAAAAGCCTGCATACTGAATGCAGTATACCCTAGATTATTCTAGACTGAAAAACTTAGAAAGAAGTAACTTGCTTTTTATTTTTGCACTGCAATGTACAGAATGAAATGGAATTTTATAATTATTGGAAAAATTTTGAAAATAAAACTTTAA
Source organism: Thamnophis elegans (assembly GCF_009769535.1). Taxonomy (NCBI): domain Eukaryota; kingdom Metazoa; phylum Chordata; class Lepidosauria; order Squamata; family Natricidae; genus Thamnophis; species Thamnophis elegans. The sequence goes on along the minus strand of NC_045541.1, from coordinate 105,609,483 downwards.
AGGCATTTGTTACTATTTATTTCATATATACATTGAATAACTGTAATTCTAGTCATGTCAGATATATTCAGATTAGCTTACCTCTAATTGGATATCAAGGCCTTCAACTGGAGTGGTCAGAGAACTCAAATTTGGGAGCACATGCTCACAGAGGTAAGTCACAAATCTTGTAGAGTGAACATTTTTCTGTGGCAAATCAGAACAGCAATTATTACTGCAAGATAATTAGCACTGGGAAAAATGTATCAATATGGTTGTTACAATTCTCTATTACCAGGTAAGCCTGGCCTTATTTTTTCAGATAATGAATTAACTTCAACATTTGGGAAATTCATTTTCACAAAGTGCTGTTTATGCACAGTTGTAACACTATTGAACTTAACCATCCCTCTAGGCAAAAATTACCCACAAGTAAACTACTTATTCATACTCAAGCAAATTAGTATTTTGGAGGGGGCAAAGTGCTGACTGACATTTAATTCATTCTCATCTGTAAAACTAAATAACATCTATAACAAAGTTCAAACTTTGATAAAGTAAAAAAAAAATAGCGGTGTAAGGAAAAAAAGGATATTTTGAAGTTGAAAGCTGAACCTTAAAGAAAAGAATGTATCAATTCTCTTTTACCTGTTGTATGCTACATGCATAAAACCATAAAGAAGTTTATTGAAACTATTTTTACTGAAAATACTGAAGAATAAATCATTTTAGTTCAGGCACAATTAATAAAATGCATCTTAAATACTGTACGTAAGAGGAAGCAATATGGGTAAGTACATTCCAAAAGTGAGTAACATACAAATATTTAGTATTAAAAGACTTTTCAGAAACACTATCAATATGACTCTCCCTCTGGAAAATATTTATAAGAATAGATATATTACAGTATTACACAGTTAGCTTTTTCGATGGGAGTGCATTTATCGGTAATCCTCGCATCCTGTGGGGATACTTATGAGCCGGATTCCAAATTCTGATGGCCATTCTGTTCCATGCGCAAAACTGAATTTTGGGCACCTGCTAACCAGGTCACATTTACCTGCAGTGTCCGATTTTAACATTATTAATCTGGGAGAATTGCTACTATGTTATAGAATTACTGTTCTGTAGCCACAAGAGTAGAAAGTAATTACTGTCTTGGACATCCCAGAGGTTGTTATTTGTTTTTTTAATCTTAATCTACTTTGAATCTTTTATTCTTGTTTACAGATTATATTTTTCACTTTTCACTTGGTATTTTTTCACTTAGTAAAGAAGGTCTACTACTTTGTGACCCATGTATCCTTTTACATCTTTCAGTGACAAATCCTTATTTAATGCACTGTGATTGAATGTTTGTTTTTCTACTGTCAGCCCCTTTGGATTAGTGGTGGGGAGTAAGAGTTCAAAATCAAGATAAAAATGATTTTCAAAGAAATGTATACATAGTTGTGGCCTGCCTCATAGAATGCAAGTAGTCCCCACTTAACAACATTTTTTATTTCTCTAAGATATGTGGTCACAAAGCATGACATGATGTGGCCACACCAAATTAAAAGTTATTGTTGCTGCCGTTAAACGTAGTTATTATCCACATTACATGATTGACATTTGTGTCCTCCTGCTGCCTTTCCCATTGACTATGCTTATTGGAAGCTGGCAATGAAGGTTCCAAATGCCATCAAGTGACTTTGGAAGGCTATGATTGTTGTAATTGCAAGCCAGTTGCTAAGGACCCAAATGGTGACCACTTCCCAGTGTGGCAGTCACAGTGTTGAGGAATGGTCATGAATAACTTTGAAGAGCCGGTGAACGAATGATTATTAAAGTGAGGATTACCTGCATTCACTCCAACCATGCTAGTTAGGTTTTTTTAAGACTTGGCATGAAAGACACAACATTCCTTAACACGAATACTTACAGAAAACAGTGGAACTGCTTGGCGAGTGCACTGTAAGAGTCTGTCCACACAATCAGGGTCCGATGGATTGAAGGTTTGTTCAAGGTCAGCCTGTTCAGCCACTAGTTCAACTAATTGTTGCCTCCCACTTACTGTCTGAAGGCTTTTTAAGCCAGATAGTATCTTCATGAATAAGACAAACTCTTCCCCTGTCACGTCCTCGAGCACCTGAAGAAATGCAAGAAAACAGGAAATAAAGGATAGCACTTGAAAGGGAAACATTTGCATATTCCTTTTCTTTACCCAATAAGTGATCCTGTAATTACTTGCAATGTACACAGTATTTAAATAGCTGTTCATTTAGCCTAATAGTACTCTTACATAATGTTAATTTCTTCCAAGTCCATTCAATAACTAAGCAAAGATTTGAATTTTAATTATATTCTTGTTATATCATACTAAATGACTTATTACAGTAGTTACAGGTAATAGCAGTATCATTAGAACATGAGAAAGCAATTTGCAAAAGACACTGCGAACAAGCAAAGTTCTTACCTTTAGGCAGGTAATTCTATTGTTGTACTGTTTAACAGTAGTATTAAATTATGGTAATAGTATTTTTATTAGGATTGACTAAAACAACTTTGTCATCCAATGAAAAGCTAATTATCAAGAGAATCAACTAGACTCAAAATTGCATGGAATCAAACTGAGAAAAATGTGTTAATATTACAAAGAACTGTTAATCTCACATGAATTATTGGGTACAGGATCCTATGAGATCTTAAGCCTCTCACAAAAGTAACAGACAAATTCAAAGAATTCTTTTTCAAAATAGATGTTAAGCAAAACAGAAAAAAAATATTGACACAATGTCTCAATGTGAAATCTGCAATATTGTTAAGATGGGAACTAATGCTATACAACTATACCAACTAGAATGTGCCAATGTTTTTCAATTCTAAATTTTAAGATCTTGTAATAGGTCATTTTCATCTTATTGAAAGTGTTCTGACCTCAGAATGGTCTTGTTTTGACTCTGAATGCTCTTGCTACAGTAAAAACAAGGTCTGGGCTGGGCTAATGAAATTGAAATATTTTGCACATCATCAGAAACAATGGGTATTTAATACATACACACACAAACACACACACACACACACACAGTCATGCAATTCCGTCTTTGGAACAAGTTATAATTATACCAATAAGAAAAACTTGTCAGGTCTTATTTTGATACAGTTTGAAATTAGTTTTAGATAACATAGCATATATATCATCTTTGATGTGGTAAAATAATCAACATAAGCTTAATTAAGTTATATTATGCCGTTCTGCAACAATGGAATTTCATATGGAAACTGCAAGGTAAGCAGAGCAGAGTAAAGGGGGGGGGATGGGAGTTGGAGTCTGCCATCAATCCAGCAAATACCACATGTGGAAGGTCCCTATTTGGTCCCCAGGCCAATTGGCAGTCTTCAGGCTCTTTTGGAAGAATAGGAAGGTGCTGAGTATGGGATTCTGGAAGTTGGAAGTCCACAAGTTCTAAAGGGGCCATAGTTCCCCACCTCTGCCTCATAGGGTAAGATCTTCCAAAGGGCGGGTGCTGCAGCCAACAAGGCACCGCTTCTGGATCCTGATAGTCAAGAGTTCTTTGACTGATGGGATCCAAAGTAGGACCTTTCTGTTGGCACAAGGCCTACCTTGTCGTAGCAGGATTTGGTTCATCATGTAACCTAGACGTTTGCCATTAAGAACTTAAAAGGTCATAACAAAAGAAATGTAATCAGAAGCAGACCAATAGTGAAATTCATGGAGCAGAAGTGTAATGTGGACCAAAGACTGCTCTCGCTGCCCCATTTTGCATCAGCTGAAGCTTCTGAATAGATTTCAAGGGTAGCCCCATGTAAAGCACATTGCAATAGTCTAGATGAGAGATGACCAGGCCTTGAGTAACTGAGCATAGGGAGTCATGATCCAGGAAAGAAAACATCTCTTTACCAATGCCAAAATATTATTATTAACACCAACTGGTTTTTGAGAATGGCTAGAGTTAATTTAATTGTTTTCTACTCAAAATGCAGTACAACAGTTCATGCTGTTTATTATAAAATCTTTGCAATCATTTAACAAGATTAATATATCCACCTTCTTTGATTCTGTAAGTATTAGCTCCTCAACTTCTTTTGTGAGCACCTCTTCAGGCAGTGCTTTGAGTTTTGTGGAGAGGAATTTAATGGCTCTTTCTCGCACAATATCCTCTCCCTGAAGAATCTGACTGAACAAACCACCGAGTGTTCCTAAAACAATGATAAGACATTAATTTGTTTGTTTATAACTGAAAGGAACTGATCTTTTCATTAAAACATTTAAAGCTACATCCAACAATATCAAAGGGCACTTGCTTATGTAAGGAATTCTCTCCTTGCAAGTTTCCCCCTTTTTAACTACTTTCCCGGCCCCGTCGCTTTTATTCTAAATCTGCTCAGCAGATTCTGCAAAGGGGAATAAGGGAGAAATAGAATAATTTTGTTGGCTTTTCTTGTAAACACCCGAGTCACCTTTGGTTGAAGTGGATCACCATACAAAAATTTTAAATAAATAAATATTGCTGAGACATACCAATTATAAGTTTATAAGTTTAATAACATTTATATGCCGCCCAATCCCGTAGGACTCCGGGCGGCTAACAATACAAATAAATCAAAAGGAAGAGAAGGAAAGAAAAGATAGATTCAAAAACACACCATGCACTCCATTCCAAGTGGGGCTGGGCCATATTTTGGGGTCAACAGCCCCAGGCCTGCCGGAACAGCCAGGTTTTAGTGGCTTTACGGAAGGCCGAGAGAGTGGGAAGGGTCCGGATCTCTGAGGGGAGATCATTCCACAAGGCCTGGGCAGCTACAGAAAAAGACCTTCCCCAAGTAGTCGCCAACCGGCATTGCCCAGTCGACGGTACCCGAAGGAGGCCCAATCTGTGAGATCTTATAGGTCGTTGGGAGGTATGTGGCAGGAGGCGGTCCCATAGGTATCCAGGTCCTAAGCCACATAGGGCTTTAAAGCTAACGACCAGCACCTTGAAGCACGTTCGGAGACCGATGGGAAGCCAGTGCAGCTTGCGGAGGATAGGTGTAACATGGGTGTACCTAGGTACACCCGATATCGCTCGCACGGCTGCATTCTGGACCAATTGTAGTCTCCAAACACTCTTCAGGGGCAGCCCCAAGTAAAGCGCATTACAGTAATCAAGCCTAGAGGTGACGAGAGCATGAGTGACCATTTGAAGTGCCTCCCGGTCCAGGTAGGGCCGCAACTGGTGCACCAGGCGAATCTGGGCAAAAGCCCCCCTGGCCACAGCCGACAGATGGTATTCTAATGTCAGCTGAGGATCCAGGAGGACACCCAAGTTGCGGACCCTCTCTGAAGGTCGAAGGGTTTTGCTCCCGAGGCTAAGAGATGGAATATCTGGTCCGTTCTTGGGGAGCAACATCAACAGCCACTCGGTCTTGTCTGGATTGAGTGCCAGCTTGTTTACTCCCATCCAGACCCTAACAGCCTCCAGGCACTGGCACATCATTTCTACCGCTTCGCTGAGTTGGCACGGGTCGGACAGATGCAACTGAGTATCGTCCGCATATTGGTGATATTTGATCCTGTGCCGACGAATGATCTCACCAAGTGGCTTCATGTAGATGTTAAATAGGACGGGGGACAGGACCGAGCCCTGAGGCACCCCATATTTTAGGGGCCTAGGGGTCGACCTCTGTCCTCCAACCAACACCAACTGCGACCTATCTGAGAGGTAAGAGAACCACTGTAACACGGTGCCTCCCACTCCCACCTCTCCCAGTCGTCGCAGAAGGATACCATGGTTGATGGTATCAAAGGCCGCTGAGAGGTCAAGCACCACCAGGATAGAGGAATGTCCTCTATTCCTGGCCCGCCAGAGATAGTGCAATTCATTATTTATACTTACCTTATATGTAAATTGAAATAATATAGAAAATATAGCTTTAAGATTTTTATAACTTTCTAACTGATCTGTATTATATTTCTAAATAACTATCACAGTGCAAGCATTGAACTCTTTTCCTTGCATGCAATTTTGTTATTGTTGCCATAACATCTTTTGTTCTGATTATTATTCTATTTTATGTGACAAAGTACACTCAATCCTTTCTTTTATTTCAAAATATTAAAAAAGATAACATAAAATATTTTAGTATCAAACGCATCCTTTACCTTTAGCATCCATCTTAAATATACTAAGCAAAGCATTGTTAACCAGGTTGAATTCTGCAGAATCATCTAAAAATAAAGAAAACAAAGGATCAGCAATTCTTTTAAGCTAAATAGTGCCAAATACTGGAAATTCAGGAAATAAAGAATTTCACACAATAAACTGTTCCAGGCAAAACCCTTACAAAGAAACCAAGACAGTGAAAATACAAAATTCAGAAAAAAATGATTCTGGCTAAATGTTTACAATAAACTTGCATGTACAGATATATACCAAGTATATAAATATATGACCGCAATAAGAACAAAAGAAAAAGGTTCATTTTGCACCAGACACAAATATAAAAATTAACTTAGGCATCATTATTTAAAAAGTAAGCAGATATCAATGGCGGTTTTTAGCTTTTACACTTCCAAAGCAGTATCTAAAGCACAATTTCCTAACTCCTTACATACTATCAAGTTGATGTTGACTTTTAGTGACCACAGAATTATATACAATAGGTAATAACTAAGAAAGAATTTGAAGCTGCAAAGTGTCTTCTATCAAAATGTTTCTTCTCCATTATGTAGTGTTACCAGTGCTAATAAAGACTCAAAATTAGCATCTATCTCTTAGATCACAACATCCATTTCTCATACCACATTTTCAATGGGAAAATATAATACTCAGGAATAATGTGAAAAATAACAAGAATAAAGGGGAAAAATCTTCAAAAATATACTAATACAACTTCTGATAAGAAAACAGTAAGAAAGCTGAAGCAAGAAAGCTATAGTAATGAATATTTCACCATGCCTTTTACTAAGACTAATACAATAATCTTTCTCACCTGTTTGCAGAAGCTGGGTAAGTATGTCTGCTACCCTAGGGAGGTTATCACCCATAGCAAACTGAGGTAATTCTTTAATTGCCTGGCGTCGTATCTATAAACAAAAAAAGACACACATGGAACAACTGGATAATATATGTTCAATTACAGAAGATTCAGCATCAGTATCATCTCACTATAAAATCCAGCATGAACAATAGTTAGGATTCTAATGAATCAAAACTAGCATATTATAGTATTTATGACATAATTCAGCAACTGTTGTATATATTTTAATTGTGCAAAACAGCAGAAATAATAGCACATGGAATGGACTATTATTAACAATTAACATAATTTAAAAAGATTTTGCAACTGCTTGCACAGAATGGCCAAAATAGGCACATAAAATGTATTGCTAATGTGATTTTAAGGTACTGTATCAATTCACATTCCAATAGCATTTTCCCTTTTGTAAAGAAAAAGGCACTTACCGAAACATCTTCATCTTCACAAAGATCCAACTGAGCATTTATAGCAGAATCTGCCAATTCGGGAAAATGTTTGAAGAACTTTGGAATAAACTGTGCTGCTAATCTCTTCTCCTTAGCACCCCCTTTGACACCATCCAAGATAACTTGATAAGCATCTTTGTGCTAGAAAAGAAGAGAGAATTCTAAGAATGCAAAGCTTAAGCAAGCAATGAAAAATTAAAATTACATTTGACTGAAAAAATTCTCATCAGATTATTAACAATTCAGATTATCCCACCATTTCTGACTCTACATTTACTATAGCAGAGACATATTACTTTGAAAGTATCACATTTTGTAATGGTTGAGTGCTCTTCTGCTACACATGGTTTTTGATAGTGTACTCAAAAGGTGTAATATGCTAGCTCCCATTCCTGCTAGCATATTAAAGTGTTAGCCTATGAAATAATGAATATACGTATGGAAGCAATTTACTGCAATCTTTCTACAAGCACTGTTTTTATCATCCTCCATATGTACCAAGCAACCAGAAAATGTTTGTTGCCTTTCTACAGTTAAGAATGGCCTTTCTTTGGAAGTTCATGAGGCTAAGCATCTTTTATAGCTGATAGGTGTTGCAATTCTTAATGTATTTTAGCTTTTGAACACTAAGCTTTATCTGTTAAAGGACTGAAAGTATTTTAACACTAGGGCTGTACAGTAATCAAAATGTAATTCAGCATAGACATGGACATTAATACTGCACTGGCAAATTCTTAAAGAACTTTCATCTTCTTCTTGGATCCTGTTGCTTTAATTAAGGCGATAGCAGCAGTTGTGATATGTATGTGCCTAACCATATTTTCTCTACTTAGTGGATTCTATGCTTTTAAAAAAAATCTATTATACTGTATTCATCTGAAAGGCCAATGACCCTGAATGTAAGAATATTTCTATTCCAAAAGGGAAGATTACACAAACATATAGTTACTATATTTTCAGAAAATCTAGAGAGGCCAATTCATTTTAAATGTGTAGGGTGGGGTGGGGATCTAGTCTTCTTACCATATAAATGCACTACTTGTACAGTTTTCCTTTCTAATATGCTGACTATTTCAGTACAAGGCTGAAATGAAATACAGAAAAATGGGACTTCTGTTGTATCTTATAACGCATATCTAATATAGAAAATGTTATGTAATATACACTACATAATGAGTGTGCCTGTAACTCCTCAAATTGTTAGATGCAATATTAGATGCAGTGACACCATTTTTTGCTGCAATGCTTCTCTAGAAATTGTAAATTAAAGATTTCACCCTGCAAAAAGGATAACTGAGATAAAAAATACACTTGATATTTTATATAATAATGGTATAAGAACCAGCCAGACAGAAAAGGAGCCTTGAATATTTCTTGAGGCAGATTTTTTTTAATATGATACCTTATCATATTCCAATGTATTTTAAGAAAATGTTTCAAAGGAAAAGAATGAGCACTTTCATTTTTTTGTTTTAAAAATTGACATTTTACATTATCCACTACAACAGAAAAAGCACTCAACTCTCTAACCTGTCTTAATTAACATACAGAAAGGTAAATATTGAAATTTTATGTGTTTCCTGGTATGATTTGATTGCTTATTAGTAACCTATGACTATCACTGTGTTGTATCTTCTGATTCTTGAGGAATATACACTATATTGCCAAAACTATTCGCTCACCCATCCACATAATCAGAAGCAGTTGTGAGCGAATACTTTCGGCAATATAGTGTATTTTATTTTTTCTTAATGTACACTGAGAGCATATGCACCAGAGACAAATTCCTTGTGTGTCCAATAAAGAATTCTATTCTATTTTATTACACAGGTGACCATTTCATAGGAAAAAGCATATATCCTCAATGAAATGATCCATGCTGCAGCACTTATAAAAGATCAAAACAAACCACAGCCTAAAGAAAGTCCCACAGAACTGTTAAAAGTCAATTTTAGAGTCAATTTTCACAGGATCCCGTCTACAAAACCTTCCTGTTGGCAGACTGAAGTAAGAGCATCCCAGAAGCCTGTTCGTTTCGTTTTACCTCAGGGGAGTCGGGGGAAGAGTACATCTTAAAGACAGAGACACCCCACTCCTCAAATTTCTCATCGGGACAGAGGGAAGGAGAAGATGTTAGGGTCCGCCAATCATTGTTTATGTAAAACTGGGCAGCTTCTGCTTGTTTATTTTTTAAGCTGAATCCTATCCTACCATGACTAGGTGGCTCAGTGGCTAAGACTGCTAAGTGAGCTTCTTGATCAGAAAGGTCGGCAGTTCGCCGGTTCCAATCCCTAGTACAGGTCGTCCTCCGTAAGCAGGGGGTTAGACTAGATGGTCTCCAAGGTCCCTTCCAACTCTTACTGTTTACTATCCATTCGGCACAGCGCGCGGGAGAAACAAAAGCAGCAATCTCTACCGGCTTCCCACCCCTGGGAATAAGTCTCCATAGGCTCTCGCCTTCGTCAACTGGCAATGAAAGCTGGACTGGGATAAACAAAACGAACACGGAGGACGGACGGATCCCCGGGCCTTTCGGCGACATTGGTCGGCCTACCGGGTCCTTCGCGCCGCGATGGCCGCTTCCAAACCCACGCTGAAAGGAGAGGCGGGGGGTGGGCTTCCCTTTCCTTATCTTCCCCGCTAGGCCAGAGCCCGAAGCTCCAAGCAACCCCCTCCCCCACCCAAACAAAACCCCAGTGGCGTCCCACCTCCGGAGCGGTGTCCTTAGCGTCGGCTAGGATGCCGTAATTACGGTAGAGCTCCTCCACGGTGGGCATCGTGCCTCCTCGGCGTCTGCTCCGCCGGCTGGCCGCCCTCCTTACCCCCGACGCCCTTTGCTGCAGCGGCGAACACAACCACCCTCCCTCCTCCTCCACACCGCAAACCCGAGCCAGCGATACCGCCAAGCCAGGCCACGCACAGCTACGCAACATCCGGTGGCCAAGGCTTCTCGCTTCCCGAACGACAGCGGCCCCTGTCGTGGAGGAGGTGACAATGCAGCCGTACCGCTGGTGGGGTGGGATGGGGTGCGGCGGGGCGGGGCGGCTGCGCGAGTGACGTCACCAAGGGGCGGAGTGACGTCACCAAGGGGCACGTGATTCCGCTTTAGCCACATGGAACAACGCGAGTGATCGCTGATGGTTGAGTTTGCGGACGACGCGCTATTCGTTGCCCGACTCCAATCAGAGCCCTAAAACTCGCTTTAAAAGCTGTAAGCCGAGCTGTTGTTCATTTTATACGTGTCGTAATTTTGATATTTTTTTTCTTTTACCCTTTAGAGTTTATGAAGGTAGAGATCGCTCTGCATTATTTCCGTCTGATGGAAGACTACCAAGAAGGCTAACACGGGAAGTCAAGAAAACTCCCAAGTCCTTCTCTCTGGATGTTTTTGATAGGATTGTTATGATGTCTTTCTACAAATTTCGCTATTTATGCTAAGGTACTGAGGTGTTTGTTTATTTATAATACGGGGATTAAATTCCCGGTTTGCATTTTGGGTGAATTGTTTCTTTTGCTCTTTTATCTCTTTTTTAATGGTCTATTTTTAAACGGACCCTGCCATATAACATTTGGAAGAAGTTCCCTTTGCTCTGGTTACCCCAATCATCTTAGTGTTTCAATACACTTTCTGTATCAGGGGTTGTATTGGTCTTCTCCTGCAAAAAACTTTAGCATACGTTTTATTGTTGTACACATATTGTTATTTATATTATTTACTTGTGTTTGTGTGCTTTGTTAGCTATGCTGATGGTCAGAAAACATACAGCACTCACATAGTGGTGTTTGCAATATACATTGTGTCAGAGTAAGGACAATGCAAAAATGCTGTGCTATGTATTTCCCTAAGATGTCTGATACAAAGGCTAGGGGTGACATGATACCAGTATTCCTGTATTTTGAGGGGCTGCTACAAAAAAAGGGGATCAACTTATTTTCCAAAGCACTAGAAGGCAAGACAAGAAACAATGATTGGAAACTAATCAACAAGAGAAGCCACTTGAAATTAAGGAGAAACTTTCTAACACTGAGAGCAATTAATCAACGGAACAGCTTGCCTTCAGAAGTTGTAGGTGCTTCATCACTTGAGGTTTTTAAGAAGAGACTGGACAGCTACCTGTTTGAAAGGGTATAGGGTCACCTACTTGAACCAGGATTGGAATAGAACAGTTGTCCCCAACCTTTCCAGCTTGGCAGTCCAACCTGGTGTGGGTGGAGGCATGTGAGTGGCAGGTGCCCGCACATGCGCACCGCTTCATTTGTATGAATGCCTGGCATGCACACCCTACACTTGAGCAAATGGAGCTTTCCGCATGAATGGAGGGCGCTTGTGCTCTTGCATGAAGCTCCATTCAGTCAAGCAAAGGGCGCTTGCGTACAAAGCTTCATTGAGCTTCACACAAATGCCATCTGCTCATGCAGGTGGGGCTTCACGTGTGCATGCTTTGCCCATCTCTTTAGTGGCCCAGTTTTGAGTGGGCCACGGCCTGGGGGTTGGGGACCCCTGGACTAGAAGACCTCCAAGATCCCTTTCAGCTCTACTTTGATTGATATATGCAGTTTCACCCATGTGTTATTTTCCTGTAGCAAATCACAGGTCAACATGACCACGCATGGGTGTGCATGCTGTTACACAAATCTTGAAGTGCTCTCTCCAAAACCACAACCGATGAGCAATTAATGGGGAAAGAGAATTAAATCCATTTTTAAAAATCTAAAAGAGGTAAAGAAAAATTATATTTCATTGGCCATGGAAAGGGCATTGTCTACGAACAGACTACAGTTGTGATATCTAAGGGCATCAAATATATAGGTGATTCTTCCTTTAGCACCTTTCAAATCTGTGTGCCACCTGAAAATATCCATTTCTTTTTGGATTCTTTTAGTTCAAACAAAAAGGATGAGACTATGCAGAAAACAAGACGGCAACCTCTAGCATAATTCCAGGACTGCTCCTGAATCCAGAGGATGTTTACATGATAAAAACAATGGCAGCTCTGAAAAAAAAAACCAGGGGTATACAGCAGTGGTAGAAAGCATTCACAACATCCTTGTGAAACAAGCTAGGGAGAAAGAATGATTGGCCTCCATAGTTGTAGATAACTTGACGTGGTGGCACAGTGGTTAGAGTGCAGGCTACTTCTGCTGATCACTGGTGGCTAGCAGTTTGGCAGTGCAGGTCTCACCAGGCTCAAAGTTGACTCAGCCTTCCATCCTTCTGAGGTGGGTAAAATGAGGATCCAGATTGCTGGGGACAGAATGCTGACTGTAAACCGCTTAGAGAGGGTTGTAAAGCACTGAAGCAGTATATAAGTCTAAGCGCTATTGCTGTTGAATCTCCCTTCTGCCAATCCAACACCTTAAACCAGTGTTTTTCAAACTTGTCAATTTGAAGATATGTGGATTTCAATCTCCAAAATTCCTCAACCAGCATTGCTATCTTAAATGATATTGAAGGTCTAGAGCAGGGTTGTCAAAACTTGCAGTCCACGGGCTGGATGCGTCACACACCGGCCATGGCCACCTCCGGTTAAGTGAAGGGGGAAAAAGTTGCAATATGTCATGTGAGGACAATGTTTCATAGCAAGTTTGACACTCCTGGTCTAGAGGGAATAAGAGGAATCAACCTCAATAGTTTGCCTTCTTGTGGAACATTCAACATTCCAAACATTTAGAAGCTCTGCTTAAACTCTCCTAGTGGAAATCACCAGATTGCAGCAAAGAGATAATGTTTTTATCTAGTAATCACCTAGATTGCTCCAGGCTGGATCTGGCAGCTCTGACCCCAAAGGCTTTGAAAAACAAAATAAGGCATCTGGGTAATTCAGAGCTATAATGAGGCAGTTATATCCCTGGTTATGACATAAGCTGACTTTAAGATTTTCTTATCAATAAACAAAACATTTACCAGCCACATTTAATTTCCACAAGATGGCAGTAGGAATCCATGACAGCCTGCAATTTATGTCATATGAAAAGAAAGGCACTAATAGGAGCAAAACATTTCAATTCCATGGCTGGTGAAAGTGCTTATAATACTGGATTCCCAGGGTATTTTTGAACTGTTTGGCTTGAACCATTCATAATGAAATTTCAAAGTTGTACAGATACATATGCTGCATCTGTTTCTCTCTAATCAGAGGAAAGTCCTTTATTGAACCATCTTACTTCTTATGCGGGGTTTTATCTAAATTAGTGACTTAAATGGATCCCTCAGGCACTTCTCTAGTAATTTCCTTTTGCATGTTATAAAAAAATTACACTCTATTGTTGCCTATTATAGCAATAGCAATAGCAGTTAGACTTATATACCGCTTCATAGGGCTTTCAGCCCTCTCTAAGCAGTTTACAGAGTCAGCATATTGCCCCCCAACAACAATCCGGGTCCTCATTTTACCCACCTCGGAAGGATGGAAGGCTGAGTCAACCCTGAGCCGGTGAGATTTGAACAGCCGAACTGCAGAACTACAGTCAGCTGAAGTAGCCTGCAGTGCTGCATTTAACCACTGCGCCACCTCGGCTATTATAAACGACTGCCTTGCTTCCTTTTACTTTTCTCTGCTTCATAAAGGACCTGGGCATTTCATTCACAACTGGAGATGAGCCTGAATTATGTGGCTAAAATGAAAGAGGAAATGGGCCGCCATGACGGATTCTTTGTGCCCGAAATCCGTGATCATGTAATTGATTCTATCCCCATTAAGTCTGATGATTTCTTCCAGCGCATTAGTTAAGATCTCTGCCATCTCCTCACTGCTGATCTGCAGGATCTTCTAGCATCAGCTAGCCATTGTTGAGGCAATATAAAGCCTGCCCTCATTTTTCAGCATAATGGTTGGAAAGTTCTTCTAGATCAGGGCTGTCAAACCCGCGGCCTGTGGGCTGGGTGTGTCATGCACTGGCCACACCTGTATCCCATGTAGCAAAGGGTGAAAAAAAAGTCATGTTACGTCACGTAACGCTACCATCACATTGCAAGTTTGATACCCCTGTTCTAGATATAAGAAATTAATCTTCAATCTCAAACTGTCTACTGTGGACCTCAACCCATTTTTAAGAGGGCCATAAAGCACCCCAGTGTGCCTACCATCCCTGTCTTACTGTCCCCATTTATCTGTATTTACTTCCTTTGTTCATGTTTATGTTCATAGCTACACTTGGTATCTTGTACATGTTTGACAAATAAATAAATAAAAAATAAATAAATGCCAGTGGGAATTCTGGTATGACTGACATTTTATAAGTGGGGAAATCATGGTTTAGTTCTCTTGATCTACTGAATGAATGCATTACGGGAGTAGTTTACACACCACACAAACAAGGAAACCACATTGTTAATATGAAATCCATGTCCTCTCTGGTATGAGACTGCTGATCTTATGCCTTTTATCCAATAATAGGTTCCCTCTCATGGTTGCTTAAAAATCCAACATTTTCCAAATGGATTTAGTATTTTTGAACATTTTGGTTCATTCTATTAAAGACATTATATGGCAGAGGAAAGAGGTTTATTAGGTTTAGATTTTTCAGAATGGTTGCATAAAGGGAACCAGTTTGATGTAGTGGTTAAGGTACCAACTACAAATAGGGAGAATGTAGTGCCACCATAGGCACACCTTGCTTCCAATTGTTAAAAATACCTCCAAGCCAACCATCAGTGTCCAATATGCCTTTCCAAGTTTGTACAGGAACATGTGCAGTTTGTATCATAGTTCGAGTTATTTTTTCTATCACAATTCCAGAATCATCAATTTGTATACAACAATTACTAAGATTAAATTTACCACACACTCCGCCCTCGGCAGCGAGCAAATAGTCTAAGGCTAAACGATTTTGCATAATATAAGTTCTTGACAATACACTTTCTTTTGCAAGCTTGGTTAATGCCAATGCAGTTTCATTTGTAATTATTTCTAATACAGCTTGTAATCTAATAATGCGATTTATCATGTATATTGGCGTTCTATATCCCCACGACCCGTCTTGTGCCCACGTCGCAGGATCATAATATGCAATAATTCTCTCAGGGGGCCACTCATCATCCTTCCAGTTACCTATTTTTATCCCTTTAGAAAGATCTATTGTACGTTTACGTCTTTCAAGAGTATCATATACAGGGACTCCCAATTTCTGTTTTTTCTCTATAGGCATTAGGAAGAATGAAGGTTGAATTGCCCCCAAGATGCATGACCCATACCACCCTGCGGGTAACATATTATAGGCAAAATTACCACATATCCAATATAACCCATCAGGTGAATTCCACACAATAGTATCATTTTCAGGGTCTGAAAGTCCTTTTAACTTAGTTACTTCCAGCAATGAGTTTTCAGGTTGGGTCATATTAGTTTGTGAAACCCAAGTGTTATTTTCCCACTCATTAGAACATTTTAAAAATCCCATAGGTTTATTTCTGTGTTTTTGATTATTTTTATTTCTAGTATAACATATGTGACCTATTATATGGGAGGTAACTTGCCAGGTTTCATTGAAGTTGTTATTAAAGGTGAAGTTCCCTTTCCATTGAGCTATTTCAGTATAATTTGCTTCTTGTACATGCCATGGCCAGCGATCTCCCATAGTGGTTCCTCCACATACAAAACAATCTTTTAACATAAGTTCTGTAGCAACTTCTTGAGCCAAATTAATAAACATGTTTTTTGCTTTTGGAGGTGTGGGTAGATCGTTAAGTTTAGCAATTTCCTGCTCATAACTCCAAAAAAACTTTACAGGTTGATTTGTTAATTTTGTTGCTTCAGTCTTTACAATAATGTATCCATAAGGATCCTTTCCTGCTTTATCTATACCAATACCATAATGATAGTATCGGGTGCCTAAAGTACCTGCTACCTGCGCAGAAAGGCAGAGTGGTGTGCAGTGATGGGATTGACAATCAGTAGTGACTGGAGTAATAGAAAGATCAAAATTATTAGGTCCATAGCCACTTGTATACCAATATACACTCGGTTGGGTATAGCCTCCATGTGCTGAAAGTGTCGAGCGAGTGAATAAATATCTATGGTTTTGGATATATGATTGTTCCCATGACTGTCCTCCACAGGTTACCCCTGCGGATCCTGTTCCTTGCCCTATAGCAATTGCTAAACATGTATCAAAACAAACAGTGACAGGTGCCATTCCCTTTGAAACATTATGGGCTATGTACCCTGATAATCTTTGTGCTGTAAGAAATTGATGTTTTAAACTAGATCCTCCTTTATAGCCATAAACATAGATGCTACTTGTTATAGGTCCTACCGCTTTTGGTTCATAACATTGTATCCCATTTGGTGTATAGCATTGATTGTATTGTGTATTATTATGTGTGCATGGTGGTATTAAAGTTCCATTGCATTCAGGTTTCATAGTATAATATATTAAGGTCATAGGAATTTTTGTGCCTTGTTTGGTTTTTTGTAAACAGGCTGTGCAAATGTCCTCTTTTATCTCTCTTTTTGTAAGGTGGCGAAAGCTGCCTCCTCCTATCTCTTGTTGATAACTCAATAATGTTAAAAACCACTCACTAACTGGGGGAAACTTTATACTTGCCCTTGAAGTTACTTCTGCTTTTATCATTTTATTAGGTAACCCTTTTTGGTATTGTATGCATTGATACCAACCTATAGAATTCTCTGTAATTTTTACTTTAATGTGTGATAAACAGCCGTTCTCTTTCGGGTGTGAAATACCTCTCACATTTTGGATTGCCTTTTTGAATTTTGCAGGCAAAAATTGCCATGTAATTAAACACGCTGCAGCTGGATTTTTCAAATAACAAGTTAAGGTAACTTGCGTATTGGCTTCTCCATATGTATTGTGAGGGTAGATGCATATCCCTTGAGAATTGCAGTTTTCCCCATTGGAGTATGGAATGATCGCTCTTTTTGAGCGGTTGTGTGTGAAAGGAATTTCTTGAATATCCTCCACTATTCCCTTCTTATTTTTGCGTTCATATTCACATGCCCCCCATACAATTAAAAGCACAATTCCCATCCCCAACATCATTAGCAAAAGGTGCAACAGAAAATGCTTACAAGACATCGGAAGAGCCCAAAGATCCCAAAATCCCATTTCCTGTCCATGTAACGGTCCTCTGAAAAATGGGTATCGGGGCTGACGTACTCTGGGAACATATGACCGGCCAATGACCTGTTCCGGACGGATTTTCATCTTGAGTACTAAATTTCAAAAGAGGGGTCAAGAGATCCTTGGTGATAATGGTTATAAAAAGGATTGTCAATAGCTTGTTGTACTGTTGGTGTGATACGGAGTTCAGTGTGAGAAGGATTGGTATAGGAAAAATATTCCTCAAGATACTGTTCAATTATCACAATGTCACACGGGATCCTGTAATGAGTGAAAAGTTCACAGGAACAGTGGGAGCAGCAGCAATTCTAGTCGTCTGTTGTTTGAAACAAAAGGGATAGGCTTGCTTCGGGATCCTTTTTATCATCTGTTTTTACCGGTCTCTCATGAAACGGTCGTACGCATCTTCCAGGAACCCACAACACTGTCCGGGAGTTGCACAGCAGCGTATCCACGTCCCCAGGTAACGAGCTCCACTGGGCCCTTCCACTGAGGGTCTGGTAATTGTCTGTAATAAACAAGAGGGCGGGGAGAAACTACGCTATGCTGAAAATGTCTTTCCCCAGCTGTGGAAGCTATGGGTGAGCCTGTAAGATTTAAAAAATTCTGTGTGTATAAGGCTTTACTCAAACGGTTTTGGATTTCAGGCAGCCCTATCTTAAAGGGGCCTTGCTGCTTATCAAGCATCATTTTTAGTGTTAAATTTGCTCTTTCTACAATTCCTTGTCCTTGGGAATTGTATGGGATGCCAAATTTATGGACAATTTTCCATTGATCACAAAAGGTAGCGAATGCAGCGCTACTATATGCGGGTCCATTATCTGTTTTAATCTCCAGGGGGCTTCCTAAAACTGAAAAAGAGCGCATACAATGGTTGATCACTTGTTTGGTTGTCTCCCCCCGTTGTGGGCTTGCAAAAATAAAACCTGAAAAGGTATCCACTGTGACATGAATATATTTCCAGGGTGCAAAAGAAGAATATTGAGTGACATCCATTTGCCATATCTCACAACGCTTAATTCCTCGGGGGTTAACTCCCATAGGAATTGCGTTACCTTGCCTGCTACAGGTTGAGCACTGCTGAATAATCGCTACAGCCTCTGTTTTTGAAATTCCAAACATCTTCATTAAGGCTTTTGCATTTTGATGAAAATACTCATGGCTTTCCCATGGAGTTGCAAATCCAATAAAACTTTCCCTAGCGGCTTTGTCTGCATAATCATTTCCCTCTGTTAGCATACCAGGAAGTGACTGGTGACTCCTAATATGAGCCACAAAATATTGAAATTTTCTATCCACAATTAATTGCTGTAACTGTAAAAACATATCTAACAATTGCTTATCTAGGGCTGGTGAAAGAGAGGCATCAAACAAATTATTAATCACTTGGTAAACATACAATGAATCCACAATTAAATTAAATGTTTCATCTTTTAATTTCTCAAAAGCTAATATGGAGGCAGCCAACTCAGAACGCTGAGCTGAACTCTGAGGGTGTGTGTGGTAAGTCACCCACTGTCCTGAGATTTGATACACACATGCACCCCTGTTCTTAGTTCCGTCAGCGAAAACTGTAACTGCATTTTTAATTGGCAGTTTACTTTGTAAGGAAGTCAATTGTAAATGTTGTAGATTCAGTAACAAAAACCTATAATCTGTGGGATAGTGGTATTTAATTGTCCCCAAATAGTCACTTAAGGCCAATTGAAGTGCATCTGATATTTGAAAATATTTTTCCCACCAAGGTAGTGGATATGGAACGTAAATAGTTTCTGGATCCGTTCCCAGTACAGCTCGAGCTCTCTCTCTTAACTTTATAATTATCTGGGATAACAATAGAGGTTTTGTTGAAACTGTTCTCCCCGGGCTGTTTGCTAAGTGTATCCATTCAATCACTAACACTTTGTTCTGTTGTGTTTGCAACAAACACCCTGTGGGCAAGTTTTTGGTATTGAAAATAGCAGCTGAAATAGGAACGTGTGAAATCATCCTGTCTACCCAGGTCTTTGTTAGGGCAGCTTCAATGACCTGAATACACAGTTTTTCTTTGTCCCCTATGGTTAGTATAGCAGCAGGCTCCTTTCCTCCTGCCAGCAATGCAAATAAAGGTTGTAATTGACTCGTAGTTAATCCCATGTAAGGGCGTGCCCAGTTAATTGAACCCAAATATTGTTGTAACTGCACCAAACTACATTTATCCATTTCAGGTAGTTTTGGAATTACTGGTGAGGCATGAGATGTCATGATTTTATGCCCCAAATATAAATATGGTGGCATGGTTTGAATCTTTTCTGAAGCAATTTTAAATCCTTTATCATTAAATCCTTGTATGATCTCTTTTATAACTTGTGAATGTGCATCCTGTGTATTCTTTTCTATTGCTAGCAAGATATCATCCATGTAGTGGTAAAATAGGATACCTCTATACTTGGCTCTAAAATGTTTTAAAATATTATTAATGTAATATTGACAAAGCGTTGGGCTATTTAGCATTCCCTGGGGTAAAACTTTCCACTGATACCTTACTGTTGGCTCACTATAGTTTAGTACAGGAATTGTAAATGCAAATAATACTCTGTCCTTTTTATGCAAAGGTATTGAGAAGAAGGCATCTTTTAAATCAATGACTGTTAATTCATAATTCTGAGGAATGATGTTAGGATTTGGTAGACCGCATTGCAAGGGTCCCATGGGCTGAATTACTTCATTTATCTTTCTTAAATCTTGAAGCATTCTCCACTTTCCTGATTTTTTCTTAATTAAAAATACAGGAGTATTATAAGGGCTATTTGACAATTCTATTTTTTTATCTAATAACAACTGTTGCACAATTTCTTTTAAGGCTTCTAATTTAACAATAGGGAGGGGCCACTGATCAATCCAAATTGGATCATTGTTTTTTAATGTAAGCTTCATTAAAGGGTCCATTTCATTTATTCTTAATACAAAACATTCATTACCATCAGTTCAAAAAAGCTATACGTAAGCCAATGAGCTCTATTTTCTTACTGTCCCTGTCCCTCTAGGTCTGAAAGCAGTTACACACACACACTTCTCTCTCTCCCCCCTTCTCCTGTTTCCTTCCAAGGAGTGACTCAGGGGGAAAGGAAGGGGGGGGGGAAATGGCTGGGTGCTAACCTCTCACAATCTCTCCTTTGTTCTCACTCTGCCTTCTCTCAACAAGCTTGGAAATGATAACACACAAGCATACACGCATATACCATTAAACAACTTTGCAACTTACTGTTTCTTTATATAAAAGAAATCAAAGTACGTGCATACCAACTTTTACCATATTAACACTGCAATCAAACTGCTTGTGTAAATTAACTTCACATGCAAAATCCTTTGTCATGCATTCTTCAAACAGCGAGGAATTTCAGAGAGCAGTTTAAATCCTAACTACTCTTCTCACCCTCACGGCTTCAAGCCAAAGCCCATTTACAAACTTCAAACATCAATTTAATTCAATTCTCCTCTTTCTCTTTACCTCTGTCCACTTTCTTTTATCACTCTTTCTCTCATTCCAAAGTTAAGGTTGCCCCAAACTGAGACAACAAATCTCTCCCCCACAAGTTAACATGCAATTTTAAAACAACCGGTCGGATACGTGCCTTAATCACAGAACCTGGGATGGACACCTAAGAATTTTTTTAACAGACATTACATCAAAGTAATCAAGTCCAATTACCTAGGTCTTCCCATTCAGTCAGGCTTTACCTCATTACTTACTAAATTTCTTACTTTTGCTCGAAGTTATGCCCATTCTATCTCCTTAAACACATCATTTGCATCTGGGTGGGGCTCAAGCTCTACTTTTCTTTTAAAAAACAACTATTACAGCTGCAACAATTTTCATCTGATGGTGGCCAGAAAGTCAGCAAATTTGTTATAAAATTGAACACTTTAAAATCCCTGTCTTTTGGATTGAAGACATCTTATCTACAATTACCTTGAGGGTGCACAAAAACTTAGGCACACATTCATGCACTCACAAAAACATTTTTTCTCCATTCCAATTCAGATCTGACACGGGCTTTTGTAATTAGAGCTGCAAAAGATGCAGGTTTCTGAGAAATGAAACATCTGTGAAAAAGTTTCAGGTGCTCAGGCAGAAGAATGTGCTTAAAGCAACAAAAGAAAAATTAGATGAGTCAGTAAGAAAGGAGTAACAAGAACTCCTTGAGACAAGAAATCAGATGAGGAAAGACTAGGAGAGACATCGTAAGAGGGACATCGTGGGGGGTAATGGAAGAAAGGTAGCCGGGATCACCGGAAGAAAATAGGAAAAGCCTGGCAGATTCACTTGCCAAGAGATTGAAATGAGAAGGAAAATAAAAGGCAGCCTTTTGTGTGGGGCTGGCCGAATGCCCCAAAATTAATCTCCCGACTGTGAAACAGACAGAAGCGTAACGTTGAGAAGCTTCAAAGGCATACATACAAGGGAAAAGAAAGCCTTGGATTCAGAGTGAGAATTTAGCAAAGAGGTTTTCAAATATAGCAGGGGGGTGTCTGGTCCCCCCATCACGGCTTGTTCATGAGTTTTTAAACATTCCGTGACGATCTGCCAAGTGGAAAGTATTTTAGCTGCTGAGTACCATTCATTTGGCAATAAAACATAATTTTCAGACAAACTCTGCAATAAACCTTGCACATATGGAGACAATAATCCATAGGTTGTTATGGCTGATTTTAAATCTTTTAAAATATTATGTGACAAGGGGGTGAACACAGGATTTTGTCCTGCAAAATCAACAGGAAAGGTGGCTAACATTTTCAAGTCGTCCAACTTCACATCGTCCCCACTTCTCTTTTTTTGCATTCCTGCAGTGAGGGGACCGAGTGAGTACTCAGTACTTTTTAAAACTGGATAAATATTAGATTTTTCTTCCTGAGGAGCCTGTTGTTTGATCTCTGTTTCCTTAATTTCCTCTGCAATTTCTGTTGTTACCTTTTCATATTTAGGAGGGATATCAGATTTTTCTGGGGTGTTAGATTTTTCTTCTTGAGGAGTTTGCTTTAAAATCTCCTCTTTGCTTTCCCTTTTCTCTCCCCCTATAGCCTTTGTTGTTATTTCCTCATACTTGGGAGGGGCAGTGGGGTTTAAAGATGCTAATTCATCTGCCTGCTTTTTGGAAAGCGTGAATGTGTCTCCGTGATGAAGACAGAGAGCGGTTAAAACAGCCTTCCAGCTGATTAATATGGGTGTTGGTGCTCTGGGCTCCTCGTGTAAATAGGAGCCTATTTTCATCCATGTGTCTATTTTAAGAGATCCAAATGTTGGATAACACGGACAGTATTGCCAAATGTATCTCATTAATTCTTTAGTGTCTTTCTTTGTGGGAATTTCAGTTTTATCCTTTAATATAATTTTATGAGCTCCAATTATCTGTCCAATTTCCTTAAGGTGAGCCTTCTGCTCTCTGGACAGGGGTCCTGTTCCCTTAAGGTGGGCCTTCTGCCCCTTAGACAAATCTGCCCCCATACTTACGGAAAGCGCGCTGGGTAAGAGATGGGGATATTGGGCACGCTGAAAGTCCGTCCGACCTGTCCGGGCCTCCCTGCGTCGCACCTCGACTGATTCCTGGCGTTGTGAAATGGATCACGTCGGGGGTCACCACTTGTGAGAATGGGCTTGCATTGATGATACAAGCATTCTCACAATCCGATGGACCATTCCACGAATTTCTAATTCCTAGGCTGCTTTGGCAATGAGACACACACGCACACTGCAGACTGGGTGAAAATGGTGGTTTCTGGCTAAACCAGAACACTTTTTATTAGGAAAGTTCAAAGAAAGCTAGTCAGCAGTTAGTACAAACAAAGGATCTCACAGTATGTTACAAATCACTTCTTGATTACACATCCTGGCAGAAAAGGCAGGGAGGAGGGACAAAAGGTACTCTTTGATAAGGGGAAATGAGGAGGTATGGAATTGTAAATCACATAGAGTGCTACATTTCAGCCTAGGCATATGGAGTCTTGTTACATGAGGTGGCTTTTAATTATCAGGCAAAAGGATGTTTAAACTTTGCAAGGCTAATTCATCTCTGTGTTGCTTATATCTCAGATAATAGAGGCCTCTCATCTCTGTGTGTATCTGTGTATTGCTATTCACATAGACACTCGAAATGAATTCGGCTTCCTTATCTAAAAGCTTTCCCAGGACTGTTTTTTTCCATATGGCTCTTGGCAAATGTTCACTGGGATTCTTTGATCCAGATAGATATTCTATCCTATCCTATTGATCCCAGCTAATTTCACCCAGCCAATTATGGGGTAGATTCCCACAGGTGACGTTGGGCCAGTCACACTCTTTTAACCCTAGGAAGCAGGCAAATCCCTTTCAAAAAGCTTGCCAAGAAAGCTGTAGGTACTAGTTTCCAGAAGTCAAAACCATAAAGTGTGAACACACAGAGGTTGTATAAATAGTTCTATATTCATTGCAATTAGTAGGTCTAAGGAGAGGAAATAGTTGCCACCCCCCCCCCCCCCCAGCACTTTTCCTATTGTCATTAGCTTCTTGATCGTTTTGGTAACCACGCCAGGATGTTTGCATTAGGAGCTACAGAAGGCATGTAAGAAATATTGGCACAAACAGAAACACTGATTGGCCTGGAATTTTGTGCAACAAACTTGTTTGGATCAGACCCTTTGTATTGCTCTTGCTGTCAGAAAAGAGATCAATCTTACCAACAAAGGAGAATGTAGCTTGGGGTTGAAATGACAGGTGAAATCAACTTATCTTGGCTACCAGTTCGCAAATGTGAGAGCATGTGTAAAGTGTCAAAAACAGCATGTGATGACTTCTGGTCGGATGGGCGGAACCTACCACTGCCATTGCTACCGGTTTGCCCGAACAAGATAGAACCGGCTGATTGTGCCACTGGTTGAAATGAGGGGTCCTTGGTGCTCTCTAAACTTGGTTGTTTTCTTTCAGAGGTTTCTTTACCCAGTTACCTCTCTCTGTCACCTTGGAGTCACTTTCAGCTCTATTTCAGATGTTCTCTCTGAAGCAGATTTAAGGACACATTGAATAAAGGGGCAGTTGGCAGAAATGGTCTCATTCCTTTATTCAAACAGAACAAAAGAATTGCCTGACCCAAGTATCCTGCTAATGAACTACTTTGTCTTTTAAAAAGAGCATAATGAGGAAAATTGCTTAGACTCCACATGGTGGAGACTTCATCTGAAATATTACTTCATATTTGAAATGATTGGATTATTGATCAATATTTTTCATTCAAAGCAAACAAATATTTTATATATAATGACAAAAGTTATTCTAGTATTTCATGTTTTTCCACATTCATCAGGTTACCTGAGCTATTGCTGTTGGTGGACAATGCAATGGTGAAACACTGACATGGATGGTAGTGAGAAGAAAGTGCATGTTTGTGTGGGGAAGGGAATAGTCAAACAAAGATTCTGCACCAGCCTTCTTTTAAAAGCCCTGGTGGCTGATTCTGTGGAAAGCCTTCACCAGATTCAGTCCTGTGATCAGCCAGGCTGATCGAATTGATTCCAAAGCCAATCCGTGATGGGGTTGAAATTGATTAAGGATTGAACGTGGCAGAAGTATAGAGTAAGTGTGTCTCACAAGAGAACACCCGTCTATTTGAAAGCATTCCAAAAGTTTTTTTTTTACTTTTTTAATATTAATGTCACTTTGCTATTTTGCATGCTTTGCGATGTATATAAGAATTGGTAGAGCTTCACTGGTGTCACTCAATAATGTATGGATGTATCTGAATTAATCCTACACTCTGCCTAGTTCCAGAATTATATTCCAACATTAGTACAGAACACCAATGTGAAAATTTATAAATTTGATTGCCTAAATATTGCATTTGTGTCAGGCCTGGAAGCCATCTTTTGCATTGGGCCTTCAGGACTGTCACATTTCATGCTGCGAGAAAATGAGAGGGAGATTATATGGAGTATAGGAAATATATATAGTCATAATAACTTTCCTTTCTCAGAGAGTCAAGGACATCTTGCTCTGCACCTGGAGAGGTGTGACTGGGAGGCATCCCCAGTTGGGACACTGCTTGATTGGGGCATGTGACGGACATGTTGGTGCTGGCAGGGTCTTGGACTTCCATTTGGGTGAGGAAAACCTGGAAGCTTTCAGATGACATCTCTAATAAAATGGAACTTTGAAGAACTTCAAGCCGCGGAGTCTTCTTTCATTAATGTTACTTCGACCCTGACAATTTGTTTATTTCGGTAATCAAGACACAGATTGAATTAGAAATTTATATTCTAATAAAGTGCTCTATGAAGCTGGGGCCCATCCACTGATTGGATGTCATGAACAGATTTGTGCATGCCAGCTGGGTACACATCTCAGTATTTCTTTTAAAAACTTCATTTTGTATTTCTATCTGGCTGAATGCTGTGGAAGAGCACTGAGGAAATATTACTGTGATACAGGGCTTCTGGTAGGGCACAAATCCAAACAACCACTAGAGGATAGCAAATAGATATAGAAACCTCTATTTCTTCCTTCTAGTGATCATCCAGATTTTTTTGGTAGTGCAGAAATGGTAGGCTTGTATTTTTAACCAATGCTTCGGAACACATATTTACATAATAAATGTGTTAAATGACTCCAATAATTCTATAATTGTGGTCAGTCACAAGATTGTAGAGCTTATAAGATATGCTCTAGCTATGTCAAGTTGCCTCATTGTAAACAATAATTTTGTTCCTTTTCTCTCTAGTACTTCAAATAACTGCTGTTAACTTTCTCTGTAGATGTGCTATTCATACTATGAATGACCAAATTCAGAGTGAAGGCACAATATAAACTCATATCTCAGCTTGTAATATTTTGCTTATGTTTACCTATCTTCTTGATTAATGCAACCAATTATTGATCGCTCATCCATTGAATGAATCCCTTCATTGGGTTTTTCTCTAAGAAGATTCAAAATTTTATTCTTAAAAAACTAGAGCTATTTATTTATCAATTTATTCTGGATTTCTGTTAACAGTCATCATCTTGTGCGTGCTTCAGAGTAGTAATTTATATTGGGTTTAATAAAGTTTATTTCCAAGACAGTGCATTTATCCATTTCTGTAATACAACATTGGAATTTAAACTGGATTAATGCCATTGCGACTTAAAGAAAATATAATCTTAAATCAAGGAATTTAGATTAGCTAGTTTGGGTGTTGGGCTCTCAAAACTATTTGGTTAAAATAGGACTCTTTACTGATATGTTGTTCCCTCTTTGCCCAGCAGATGACATTCAATACACATACTCACAAAATACTGGTTTTTTTTTCTCCAAAGAGATTGATGCATATCTATAGCATGAAAAAAAAAGATTATCCAAACTTGGAATGAATAAGAAGCTAAGGCTATCTTGTAATGCAGTACCAATAATCCCTAAATATCAGAGACATTATTAGAAACAATATTTGACTTCATATTTAACCCAAATATAGTATGGTGGACTGTTCCCCTTCAAAGAAATCAGAAAGAATAACAATTTAAAAACCTGCTGTCTTTCTAACCTGATGCTGTCTAGATTTGACAAACCTCAAGTCTCATGATACCCAATTAACAGAACAAACTCAGATGCTTCTCGGAGTTGTATGGTCCAACATACAGTATCTAGAGTAAAAAACTGAAGAAGGTTTAGGGTGGCAGTTATGCTCATCAAATAATCTTTACAATTATTAATATGGTTCTCTTTTATGTTACGGCTCTCTTTTGTTCTTCATACCAATAATGCAGCATTTTTTCTGCTCAAGAGTTTTCCTGATATTTCTGTTACTAGAGGTATATCAATTCTCTTCCTGTACTCTGACTTATTTTTCCTCCTCTGTCATTCTAACAATTGATTGAATTCCCTCTGTGATAATTAATCTCCTAGGTAGTGGCCGCCTCTAGCAATTCTAATTAAGTGCCCAATCAAGGAGCCAACAGATCTTTATTTACAGAGATGAATGAGTTGGTAAAAGGGATATATCTGTAATATGAAAAATCTGATTCAAATTGCTAGGGGGATATAAAGGAGAGGTGATAGTTCCTGGGGATAACACCTGCATGGCTAACATAAAACCTATGAAAAGTCTAATTATAATTATAATTGATCCTTGGCAGGGGAGAAAGACTTATGGCAGAAAAAGGAATAAATGGGAAACCATAAGAAACTATTCAGAATATCAACAAATCTGCACTGATGAATTGTATGGGTTGTTTTACACAACTTTATAACATTAGATTGTACAATTTAGTACAATTAGCTAATTGCTACAGGTTATTTGAGGGTATTCCTATGTGTTAGCTTTCCTTCTTTTTTTCTTTGCATTATAATATGACAGTTTTTACAAAACCAGTTAGCTTTATAATATGTTTTTTTTAAGTGGGTAGATTTTGACAATCTGTTGTTTTTTTCTGGGTAGGCAGCTCCACAACAATGTTCTGTGTGAAAGGAATGACAGAATCTTAGAATAAGTTTTGATTCTGTGATGGCAAATTATTGTTTTTGTATGCTTTATTTTGTTAAATGTAATGTGCTACCCTTAGTGTAAAATTGTACAATACTTTTTATTGACTTTATAATCCTAAATATAGTCCCTAGTGGCATTTACAACTTTTCCTTAAGAACAAAGCATGCATTGTTTCGTTTCTAATTTATATTTGTTCATAACTATAGGTAGTTCTTGACTTACAACCTGTGGCCGTTCAAAGTTACAATGTCATTGAAAAAAGCAACCTACAGCCAGTCCTCATACTTACAACCATCATAGCATCTCCATGGTCACATGTTCAAAATTTGGGTCCTTATTAACTAGTATGTATTCTAAAGGTTGCAATGTCTGCAGCCACATGAACAGCCTTTGTGACTTTCCTCGCTATTCTCTGACAAGTGAAATCAGTGGGGAAATAAGGATTCCCCCCTTACGATTTCTCAGTTCAGTTAACAACTGCTATGATTCTCTTAACAACAATGGCAAGAAAGATCCTAAAATTGAGCCTGGCTTACTTAACAATTTGCTTCTTTAAGACCAAAAATTCTGGTCTCAATTGTGATTTTAAATTAAGGACCACCTGTGTACAGTGGTTACTCCAGGACAATTTTATGTCACACTACATCATTACCTACACATGATGGGTTCATGTGAATTTACTAAATTAAATGGTGAGGCTGTAGTTCAGTGTATGTGTGTAAGAGAGAGAGGGGGAGATAAAGAGAGAGAGAGAGAAATTCTTATTGAAGTTAGCTGTAATAATTTTTCATAATAGCTTAATTCTGAGTTAAAGAAATTCTAGCGAAATTGTGAATTTTCTTAAAGTATCAACAATAGGATAAAAAAAAAGATTGTCTAAGTCTTCCTTACAACTTAGATAACTTTATGGATATAAACTAGACCTCCTCAGCTGTTTTATGTTTTGCAAGGGAAACATAAAAAGAATCATGTTGAATCAGACTTATGTAATTCTTACTTGGAAAACCGAAAACCGAAAACCAGAAATGGGACATAATGCAATCAATCTGAGCACTCTAGAAGACCTCGGAGACATCTTCAAAAGGTAAGGGGGGGAGAGGAGGATGTTTGGCTGGGGGGTGGGGGTGGGGCGAAAGAATCAGGCTTAAGGCCTGGGGGGGTGGTGTCCAGTAGGAGAGGGAAAAGGCCTGTGCGGACCCAAGGGTCAGGAAGTGGGCCACAAAGCACCTTGGGGTGAGGGAGGCCTTGGGAGAGCAAGGACACGCGGGCATGAACTCCCTGTGCTCCATTTAACAACCAATGCACTCATTTAACAATTCATTGGAGAGAGCAGGAATGGTGTTAGTGAAAAGCTTCAGTTAATAACAGTCATGACATGCAACTGTCCAGGTTTTATTTTGGGGGAAGGGGAATGTCTTACCCACTTAACTTAGGGCCAGAGGCCACATTGCACATTGTGCCAGTACCACCACTTGTGGCAGGATGCTATGTGGTTCATTGCGCTGGTGCCTCCACTTGTGGCGGGAGGCTGTGTGGTGTATTGTACTATTGCACACATAAGCAGTGGCACCAGTGAAGCATGGCACATGGCATCCTGCTGCAAGCGGAGGCACTGACACAATATGGCATGTAGCCTCCTGCCACAAGCGATGGCACCAATGTGATGTGCCATGTGGTTCCAGCCGTGATTGGCTGCAAACGACTACAGAAGAAGTTGAGCAGCAGCATGACATGTGTCGGGACGTGGGTGGCTTGGCTGCTGTGGTCCTAAGGTAAGCAGGTGCATGGTGTATGGTGTAGCTCCACCCCCCACCTCTGCTCTATCTTGATTATTGTTCATGTGTCTCGCCCCACCTCCTACAACCGGACGGTGGGACACAGTGGGTAGGGTCCTAACTAGGGCTTATTTTAGGTGCACATGTAAAATCAAGCTAGGGCTTACTTTCAGAATAGGTCTTATTTTCAGCAAAACATAGTCTATACCTGTGATCCTGAAATAATATTATCATAGCTTTTAGCCATTGATAGTAGTACTCTTCATTTTTATAAAGCTATCTTTTTTGAAGATGGGAACTACATTAGCTCTTTTTAAGTCCTCTGGCAGTTCCCCGGTGCTCCAGGATCTTTGAAAAATATAGTTCAATGGTTCTGAGATCACATCTGCCAGATCTGCCAGATCACATCTGCCAGATCCTTCAGAACTTTGAGTTATGATCTTAATCTTAAATCTTAAAAGTGGTCATCTTGCTTTTGGATCAGATAGACCTACATTTCGAAGCTTCCTAAGCTGATAAACATCACTATCTTTTAGAGTATGGTGGCAAATTCCTTAGTTTAAACATACATGTGTGAAGAAATATTTCATTTTATCTCCCCTGAGTATCCTATTCTCAATTTTATTGGTTGTTCCTGGGTTTCTTCTAAATGACAAGACAATACACTTCTCTTCTCATATTTTCATTCTTTCCTTAGGTTAAAGAACCCCAAACATAATATTTTTTTCCTTTTTGCTTTTAATGGTCATTTTCTATGTCTTTTCTTTAACCCTTTGGAGAAACAGAAGCTAAGGTCAGACTTAATTTAGTGGAAATTGTCACTTAGTGTTAATTTTATGTCAACATTTTACTGAGTACTTATGTTAATGTATAGAGGTAAAAAGTATATGCTAAAACATATGCAAGTTTAGAAACATAGATATGCTAGTGCTGTCATTTTTCACAGGAGATAATGAAGGTCTGGTACCATGTTTAATTTGCAAGCCATTAGGACATCTATTTTGAACTGGAAGTCCACATGAAAGGCAAGCAAAGAAATGAAGTAAATCGGTGATTGCTTTTGGTAGAGCTGTATCAAGATGTGTTCAATTTTCTCCAACTTTTCAAAGTTGGTATCAGACTAGTTTTAACTTGGCATTTTACCATCATGCTCCTCTGTGAATTGGCATTTGGTTTGAAGGGATTGCAGGGGAAAAGTTGCAGAATCATCTTTACTTCACGGTTTGCTTTTCTGATGCCCTTCTATTATTTACCTTCCTCTCGTCTTTTCTTGTTTAAGAGTAAAACTGAGCAGTAAAATAGAAGAACAAGATTAAATTGGTAGGAAAATGTGATCGAAAAGTAAGAAATCAGGTGGGGAAAAGGCAGTGGTGGGTTTCAAAATTTTTTAGAACCTTTTCTGTAGGTGTGGCCTGCTTTGTGGGAGTGGCTTGCTGACCATGTGACTGGGTGGGAGTGGCTTGCCAGCCATGTGACCGAGTGGGAGTGGCTTGGCAGTCATGCGACTGGGTGGGCATGGCCAACTTGTAAAATGTGGTGAATCTCACTTAACAATGCTCTTGCTTAGCAACCAAAATGTTGGCTCAGAAACTCTGGTATTTGAAGCACGCAAGTCTTAAAGCTGTCAAGTTACAAGACCCTTGCACCCCTAACCCTTTAGAAAAAAAACCCAGGGGTGTTCAAACTTGACAGCTTCAAGACTTGTGGACTTCAACTCCCAGAATTCCTCCTCCAGTCATGTTGGCTCAGGAACTCTGGCATTGAAGTGTGCAAGTCTTAAAACTGTCAAGTTACAAGACCCTTGCACCACTAACCATTCAGAAAAAAAACCCAGAGATGTTCAAACTTGACAGCTTTAAGACTTTAAGGTTTAGATAGAACTCTTAGAGGCAGGAGGGGCGATTGGTGAGCCAGCCAATCAGTGAGTGGCAGGCAGGGCAAGCGTGGTGCGGATAGGCGGGGGTAGGGAGGTGGAACTGGTTCTAAACGGCATGGTAGATTTGTGGAACCTCTTCTATAGAAGAGACTAGAACTGGCAGGAACCCACCTCTGGGGAAAGATAAGATTGGGAAGGACTTAACAGCTTTAACAGTTTGTGGTTAATACAGAAGGGGTCCCAGAGAGTCATTTTTTTCCTATCTTTTGCTCATCATTCTGAATGTGTAAAGTACAGCTGCAAGAGGCATGTTCTTAATTTAATTTTCTGATTTGGGTCTAACATCTAACTAGCTTCCAAATAAGAAGCCTCTTTTGAATTTCGCTACCTAGGACATTATTTATTTAATTACATGCATTATAGCTGCCCACTCCAACAGACCCAAAATATAATGCCAGATTAAAACAAATGGCCTGGACTAAAAATACTCATTAAAATAAAGCAGAACACAAACACCTCAACACGTTATTCATAGATTTGGGGTTAGAGTCATGTTTTAAGTGCTTTTTGGAACCCTAGAAGAGAGGCTACCATCTGTATGGCTTAGTCACAGTATTATGTACATTAGCTACTACTGAGAGAGATAATTTTCTCCAGTTCTTTCTCTTCTCTTTTGCTATCTCCAGGTATTGCCAAGTCCACTATCTGGATATTTTTTTGCTTTTTTTATTGACAGTTGTTAAGTCTGGAGTGGTATTATGTGGCAGGTGCTTGTCTGTTTGAATTCTGAAGTCCCAGAGCACTTTAGCTTTGTCACTTTTTTTATTATTTTGTCTGTTTTGTGGTCCCACCAGTTTTTGCTTGCACGCAAATGTGTTTCTTGCAGATCCTCCAATGCACCACTGTTGTTACTTGCATCAGACTATGCAATCACCTTCTTGCAACAGCTAACTAGGGAGTCCTCTGTTTCTTCATTTTCGTTCCAGAGAAAATTAACGTCTTCTCAATTCTGGCTTTGTGAAATGTGGAATGCTTCCTATTCAAGATGCCAGCCAGCCAGTTAGCATTTCATAGCTGCTGAATGTGATAAGCTATCATTCCACAGCTGAGAGTGCTGTCACTAGATTCCTTCATGAACTTTTTGAGGGGACTTCTGCTAATCTTAGGGCCCTCTGAGTTTCATTTTTTTTATTCCTGTATGTAGACGGCAATATTTTGGCCATAACTGATTGGCATTTGGAGAATTAATTTACTGTAAGTATAGTGGGGAATAAATTACGTTAGAACTGTACAACAGTTCAGGTTGCCTTCAGAGACTTTGATTCAGGGCAGTAGTGGAATTCAATTTTTTTTTACTACCGGTTCTGTGGGCATGGCGTGGTTTGGTGAGTGTGGCTTTATGGGCATGGCAGGGGAAGGATACTGTATAATCTCCATTTCCACCCCACCCCAGGGTAAGGATACTGTGAAATCCCCATTCCTTCCCTACTCCACTAACCTGCTTTCCAGCTCCATTCTCCTGTGCAGAGCAACAGAAGAAGATCAGCTGGGATGCTAATCAGCTGGGACTCAGGAGGCAGTGAATAGATGGGGGCAGAGTCAGCCAGAGGTGGTATTTGCCGGTTCTCCAAACTATTCAAAATTTCCGCTACTGGTTCACCAGAACCGGTCAGAACTGGCTGAATACCACCTCATTCAGGGAGTATGAACTTATTATCTTTCTGCAATACCGAAAGTCATCCTTTTTCAGAGTCAGGTGTAAAGGAAGCTTGCCTGAGCAATGATGCAGTGGTGCAGGTTCTTGGTTGATTGAATCCAAAATACTACTCATTTCTAATATACAATGGAGGTAGGCTATCTAAATTCTGTGTTTTCTAATCACTCTTCTGAGGGCACGGAGCAGCCCTTACAATTTTTCAGTCAAGTCTTAAGTGAAAGCCAATAGAATGTTGACAAGATTCTCTGCTTTCTGTTGTCTGTCCCTAAAAATGAATACAAAAACATATTGCAAATTCAGTAAGCGACAGGATTCCTAAGTGCTTTGAAACAATACAGAATTACAAAATAGCTTGGAATTAAAAGCATAATG
The DNA here is from genome assembly GCF_009769535.1 of Thamnophis elegans. Taxonomy (NCBI): domain Eukaryota; kingdom Metazoa; phylum Chordata; class Lepidosauria; order Squamata; family Natricidae; genus Thamnophis; species Thamnophis elegans. The sequence continues at coordinate 105,575,748 of NC_045541.1, read as the reverse complement.
TCCAATTAGCTTCCAATTCAATGGAAAGTGGGTGGGAATGAACCAGCAACTGGGTAACCCAGCATCTTTTGTAGCTGCTTGTCAACCAACAGGCTTTTTCCCTTGTTAGAAATCACCTTGCTGTAATTTGGCAGGAATTTTGCAGCCGCAATATGTTTTGTTTCTGAACTGCTGCTAAACAAGAGCTCAGTGCAAAAGGAGGCTGAATTAGAACTGTATAGTGTTCCAGCTTTATAGAGTATATGAAGAATCTTGATGCAGGGATCAGTTATGTGTTATATAAAAGTAGCAAGCCAAATGTTTTGGATAAAACTGAACCCTTCAATATATTGTTACACCTACAATGATCTCCCCCAACATTAATTGTAATTCATGAAATAATTAATCGTGTCAATTATTACTGGGCGAATATTTTGTTGGGGTAAAGGAATCTTTAAGAATATTTTTGAGCTGCAAGATTTTGGTAAAAAATAATGGGAAAAATGCATAACAATATTGGTCTGGAGGCTATTCTGACATGTGCATCTGTTGCGCTGTCTTCTTACTTTGAAGCTGTAACTATGTGTGGAAAATATGTGTAGCTCTGACCCATGTAGAGATTGTAAGCTTCTGTAACAGTAAGTTTTTGGTTTACTGGGATCAGTAAAAATACAATATGACCAGGGTATCTAGAGTTTTGGAAGCAACTATGTTTTGTTCCAAAATGAAACAGTAATAATGGCAGTCACTGATATCAAAAAACTCACTTCTTTTTCTCTGATAATCTGAGAATCCCCTACTACTATTATCCTCAAAATCTGATTTGGGAATTCTCCCCACATACGAATATTTGTTAAGTTGAATGATTACTGTTCCATTTGGGAGAGTAGTTAAGTTGAATATCAAAAGCAACTAGACTTTGGCTTCATGTATCGAAAACAAAGCACAACGTTTTTGTAAGAATGACAGAGAGGTCATGATGCACAAACCATTTGTTCCTTTCAGCTAAAATATATTTTAAGCCTTTATAGTACTCTCTTTGGCAATCTTTTCTAATAGTTTTGGGGAAAAATAAAATCCTTTTTATACAGTATACTGGAAGGATGTATATTTCCTTGCAATATGTGGTTTTCCTTATGAGCCTCCTAATGTCTTGTGGCAACTCTTGTTTAGTGTTCCATCTTTTGGTTATCTCTGATTCCTTTTCATGTGCTGAACATCATTAATCTGTGGCCACTGGAAATGATTACTGGATTGGCTGAGTTGAACAGTAGGTGCTGGGAATAAGCAAGAGCGCATCACTAGAGCTGAAAAGACTAATGAGAAAAACTTTTTTTTTTTGTAGCAAAAACATCTCAACCATTTTGGCCTTTGGCTGTTTCTTTGCTAGCTGGATCTTTACACTCACAACTCACATGCAGCCAGAGCTCATAGGTTTCTTTGCTGGAGTTGTGTTTATCAGTAGGGATTCAACCAGTACATAGTAAAGGCTTTCAAGGGCAATCACTTCCAAAGGAGCTGATTTTTCTTAGAGAATGAAGCTGGGTTACATTCCCCCCCCTCTAATTACAGACACCAGGTGTTCTAAGGACAGCATTACAACAACACATGGAGAGTTATCTGGCAGATGTGAACAACTAATAATATCATTTTTATACCAGAGCATTTTGAGACTAATGTTGTATATTAAAATTACCATGCTAAAACAGATTCAGACTATCATGGGAAAGGTAGCCCCAAAGTATATTGCAACATGCAATGTTATCACTGTAGCACGATATATTATGCTCACTCCTAATGTATTTATAGTTTATGCTACCTAGGTAATTGTAACTTATGTTAAATAATTTTTACTTTTGTGGGAAGAAATATACATCTGGTTCATTTCCAAGCTGGGGAAAGACACTGGAAACATGGAGGCTGGTTGTAAAGAAGATTTAATGATGAACAGAACCACCAAGCACATGATTCTTGTGCAGCTGACAAAATGGAGTTTAGAGTGAAGGTTTTTTATACCTTCTTTGAGCTTTGCATTTGAGCTTTCTGTTCCTGTGCAAGAACATGTATTCTATGTAGGGGCCATGTGGGGGTTATGTAGAGGTCATATCTGGCTCTATAGGCAAAGTACCAATCCTAGGTGTTTGACTGAGCTATGTTTGGTTGAAGTTTGGTGTACTCTGAGGGTGATACAAATTTATTGTGGCTTAATGGCTTTGCCCTGTGTTGGATCCTGAGTGAGGGCTAATCCTATCATTCTGCCTTTGTTTAGTATTTGCTGCAGGGAGTTTCAAAATATCCTGTCTTGAATGGATTTCTGCCTGCAGTATTTGCTTTGCCTATGAATAGAGCTACCTAGTTTTCAATAAGCTCTTTGTGTCTTAAGTGCTGACATCTGCTTTGGGCTATTAAAGAAAGTGGAGGTTGCTTTCTGCCTCAAAAAACCCTCATGTTTCTCCATGTCTCCCTTTGGGAAATATAATAATCTGCCTTTTTAAAATATTTGTCATAATATTTCATTCTTCTAGGAGGGGAGGCTTCCCCCACTTTCAAGTACATAAAACAACATAGAGTGCAGATGCAGTAACAAGACTGTTTCATTGCTGTTTGCTTAGGGAAGTGCTTATATATTGATGAGCCTCTCTTGATTTTACTTGTTTGGTAGAGAAGATGGGAAATGCTTAATTAATTTGATATTGATACAAACTGAATGCTGATGTGTGTTTCTAAGGTGAACATTGTTGTGTATCCGAACTACGATCTCCAGGTGTCAGTCAAGCCGAGAGGCTGTTGCCATTGGTTCAGGCGCATGGATGTTCCGGCGGGAGAATGGCAAAGCTCTAATTGGTTGCCAGCTACCATATAAATAGCTGTCAAACCAGGCATGTTTGGTTCTGTTCTGTGTTCTGCTGTTACTATTGATTAAACAACCTGTTGACTGCTACCATTGCCTCAGTAATTATTCGCAACCGCGGAGTAGTTAATAAACATGTGTATTGGAGTTTAGGCTAGAATCTTAAACTCATTTACTGGAGAGTCAAATCAGGTGGAACAGGCTGTAAGCTGTTTTATAAACCATGATACAGTACAGTTGCTTTTGGCTTAATATCATGCACAAAACATTTTGGCTTTATGTTATATGCAAGCCAGAGTTGTTCAACAAACAAATGCCATTTTAGGATTATGTATAAATGCCACAAATACAAATAGATTTTGCAATTCTCTTAATTAAGACCTTGAATAAAAAAAAATCAAAATAAGAGTAGCAGTGCATGTTCTGATAGAAAACAGGGTAAATACATACATCATCTTTTGTCCGACATTTAACCTAGCAGTTATTTTTTTTTAATGCAAAATGTGACTTACAACCCTTATTGGGTAATTTGGAGAACAAAATTGAAGAAAGAGATATAAGGTGACTAGAAGAGCAAAATATCTATTGTTCAAAAAGACTTCTCATGTGCAATTTTTAAAATAGTACTGCTCCATTTTTTAAAATTTGTTTTGGGGTGGTGTAGCTTCTGTGGCATTTAGTATACAGATGAAAGTTAGATCAGGTAGACTTCATTTTCTTGGTTCTGATTTAGCCTTTGTTATATGACTTAACTTGGTTCAATTCTGTTCTAAAACGCAGTGGAGAGTTCTTTCAGAACATTTAATGAAGTGAATGCAAATGATTCATAGTTTCCTTAATGAAGCTTTGTTGATATTAAGTGAACAAATAAATAAAAGTGATTGAGCAAGTCATTTGTGTTCAAACATGGATTCTGGCAATATGATTGAAGGTTTTCTCCATGGTAGCAGGTCTGAAATACATTAGCAATTCCTCAAGTTTTGCTGAGTAAACCAGTGAAAGCATTATATCTTTGTTTCCCCCTGGCAGTGCTATTCGCTCATTAGTGTTTTGTTCAATGGTTGCCATTGGTACGCCTTTAGGAATGGAGTGTGATAATGATAGGTCACACATGCACACGTACATTCCCTCTCCCCCCTTTAAACTAAAAAATGAAGCAAAAGTAGAAGTACAATTTCAGATGTTCCTCACATGTCAATTAGCAGAGGATGATGAAGTCTATATTAACAAGCTTATAAAATAAACAATTCTAGCTTAGTATTTATAAACCCGAACCCTTGTTCTATGACTTGAATGTGTTATTCAATCTAGGGGTATGCATTGTGAAGCTGAATTCAATAGATTGTGCACCAGGAGACATTCTTTACCATATAATTATATCCAGGAAGAGGGTTTCGCATCAGCTAAGAAGCGCATTGTGATGTGTGATTCAGTAGTTGGTTATGAAGACAGTTTTTAGTTAATTAATTGTAGAAAAAAGGCCCAAAGAGATGATTAAAGAGAACAAAATTCTGTGAAGATTAAGATGACCAATAAGAGAAAGGGACATGGGAATTATCTGTTTTTCAATGATAAGACTAACAGTGCCATACAAGGCCCAATGGTAGAGTTCCATATTATATGTTTATCTTTTTTTCTTGAATTTGAGTAAGAACATTTTTTGGTCCTGAGAATTTTTGCATCCTTCTCTGGAGAAATAGTCAAGGACTAGTATACATCAATAAGGACACTCAATAACACAGGTCTGTGACTAAAAAGCTGATTGATTATTTTCATCTAATTTCCATGTATTTTGGTGTGCTGAAAACAAATAAAATATTGAAAAAACTCCTAGACGTCATGATTTGCCACAGCATGCAAAATTGTCTTCAAATTTATCATATTTTTTTAATTTTTGGTATTTTTTTATATTATGGGTTTCTAACCAAATTTAAATTACTATTAATTAGTTCACATAAGTACATTTAAGATATAAAATGCCAAAAAAAAAAAAAATTAAAGGGTTTGTCCGAGTAAAAAAATATAGCACTGTAAATCTGATGGTCAGCAATATATACATAAGCTAAGCAAGTTTTAAGTCTGTGCTTCTAATGGTAGAAGGGGTTAATCTTTCCTGAAGAATCCAGTGGGAGGGAGACACAGGGCAGATAGCAGCATCTCTGGTCAGTGCAGGAGGCATGGCCAGCACTATGACATCTCATGTACAGACACAGAGCTGCTCTCTCCTGCATGCCGCACTTGTGCACGAATCATCATCAGGTTCTTGGTTCTAGGCTGTTCACACTTTTTCATCGCAATTCATGTTAGCTCGTCATTCTTCAACCGTTTGTTATGGCTCCACGAAAGTGTATTAATTGACCAGACAGTTTCTGTTTCATCTGTGGTGAATATACACTGTTGAAGCAACAGCAGAATATTACAGACTTTGTGAAAAAAGTACACTTTGCATACTTTGAACTAAAAATTGGAGATCAAGATAAAGTTTGGGCGCCACATAAAGTGTGCAAACAGTATGTTGAGGACCTCCAAAACTGGTTCAAGGGTAAGAAAAAATCTTTCCATTATGGGATTCCTATGGTATGGCGAGAGCAAAAGAACCATAGTGATGACTGTTACTTTTATTCATGCGATGTGAAAGGGTTTAATTCCAAATGGAAGTATCCATTTCATACCCCAATCTTCACTCAGCAATTCGTCCCATCCCCCATGGTACAGATATACCAGTACCCAATCCCCCTGCTACCTTGGAAGAGATAACTAGCTCCGATGAAGGTGAAGTCATACCTGAACCAGATGATGAATCAAGTTCTGACTTTGAAGATGATACAAGACCAAAATTGTTTTTTCAGGAGGAGATGAATGATTTGGTAAGAGACTTGAATTTTCCCAAAGATGCCGCTGAGTTACTCGGATCAAGGCTGAAAAGCAGGAATTTATTGTTGCCAGGAGTGTCATCTTCATGGTTCAGAAATTGTGAAAAGGAGTTTGTTCCTTATTTCACCAAGGAAAACAAGTTGGTTTATTGCATCGATGTCGAAGGTCGGATGGGTCAATTTAAAATCCAATATGATTCACAGCAATGGCGTCTTTTTATAGATTCTTCAAAAAGAAGTCTCAAAGAAGTTTTACTCCACAATGGTTTTTATGCTTCCATACCTGTAGGTCATTCTGTACACTTGAAGGAAACCTACGAGAACTTGGAATTGGTTCTTCATAAACTTAAATATGAAGACCATGATTTGCAAGTGTGTGGGGACTTGAAGGTCTTGTGCATGCTGCTCGGGCAACAAGCTGGGTATACCAAATACCCTTATTTTCTGTTTCTATGGGACAGTCGAGACTGACAAAATCACTGGACCAAGAAGAGTTGGCAGCTGAGGGTGCTAACAGTCGGTGAAAAAAATGTCCTCCGAGAAACTTTGGTACCTTCCCATAAAGTTCTTCTACCACCTCTCCACATAAAATTGGGATTGATGAAGCAATTCGTAAAATCACTTCCAAGAGGTGGAGAATGCTTCAAATACTTGGTCACCAAGTTTCCGTGCCTGTCAGAGCCAAATTTAAGGAAGATGTGTTCGTTGGACCAGACATTAGAAGGCTTATAGTTGATCAAGAGTTTGTCAATACCATGACAGATCCTCAAAAAGAAGGGTGGATTGCATTTAAAGAAGTCGTACAGAAATTTTTAGGCAATAACAAAGATCCTCACTACAAAAAGATCGTTGGAAGAATGCTGAAAGCATTTCAAGCTTTAGGTTGCCTGATGAGTTTGAAAGTACATTTCCTCCAGTCCCACCTTGACCACTTTCCTGAAAATTTGGGAGCTGTGAGTGAGGAACAAGGTAAACTATTCCACCAAGACATTAAAGAGATGGAAAGGAGATACAAGGGAAAATGGAGCATTACAATGATGGCAGACTACTGTTGGATGCTTCAATGAGACATTCCAGATGCTACTCACAAGCGTAAATGCACCAAGAGGAGCCTCACAAGGAAGAAAAATCAAGTTTAGTGTGTGTAGGTGAGCTCATTTCAGTTCAAAAAAGGATTTTCATGAAAATATTGTAATAAAACTTTAATTGTATAAGTCTATTTCCATTTATTTTGAGGTATTGCCTTATTTAACATAGTTACCTAAACTGTCAGGAAACGTGATGTCCTATGACAAAATAGAGGTCATTTTTGGATTCAGCGTACCAAAAAACATAAAGATTACATGGAATAACCAAAGCAGCTCTCGAAATTTTTTTTTGCAGACCTGTGTAATTATTCTAAAATGAATTCTAAACAGTTATGGTTTGTAGGAATGAACATCCCAGAAACATTGATATCATAAATCTGTTGGAGAGAGTCAGGGGAAAAAGTCAAGTGTGGAATTAGTCTGGAATTTTTAGGTAGGTACAAGGGGGCAAGGTTTGATCCTCTTGAATGCTATTAAACCTTATCTGCCAGTCTGGGAAGACTCCTGTGAAATAGGCCAGAGTGATAAAGTAACTAATTGAACTCTTCACATATAGATTTGTTTGTTCACGCCTGACAAAATCTGCCTAATTTCTTCCACTCTTTTGAGTTACTGGAAAGTTGCAGCTTGAAACTGATTTCAGCATTGAATTGCTTTGCTTTAAAAAATTGTGAAATTGTTTTATGAAATTGTTTTATTTTAATTGTAATCATACCACAAGCCAACCAGTGTCTCTGTAACTCTGATGGCCTAACTGCTTCTCCTGGTTTATGTTACAGTTGCTGTTAATTGCTTATATTTCAGCACTCCCACATGTATATCTTCTGTTTAGAAATACAACTACCATTGAATCATATTTTTGTTTCAAGAGAAAAAGAAAAGGTAACTGAGCATAGACTGACAGTTTGATGTGGTGGTTTGAGGACTTGACTAAAAACTGAGGTAATGACCTCTAGCCCTGCATTAGGCATGAAAGGTAGCTGGGTGATTTGAGACCAATCATTTTTTCTCAGCTAAATCCACCTCACAGGATTGTTGTTAATGGGAAAAAAATAGAGGTAGGACCATAAATTTACACCATTGAGTTACAATGGAAAAAAGGTGGGATATAAATCTAACAAAATAGCTCTATTATGTATTAAATTTGTTCCCATGGTCTTGTTATGCATGTTTATTGTGCTTTCATGGTTATTCTATGGTGTATTTTGTTGTACACATTTGTGAGATAGACAGCTATATAAATGTGATAAAATTATTTTTTCATTTGTAGAAAAGCATGGAAGGGGAAAGGAAGGTATGCTACAGTGACGTGCGGTGAGGTTGATACCTGGTGAGGCTCAGCAGGGCAGCGGTCGGCCTTGGCGGGGGGGGGAATTTGCATCACGGGAGCAACCAAGCACCCGGGTCTGCAGCAAAGGCGCTTGGTGGCTCCTGCGATGCAAAGTGCCCCGCTGCCCCCCCTTGCCGCCGGGCGAAGGAGGGGTGGTGGCGGCGGTGGCAGCGGCTGCTTTAAGTGCTCCCTTGTCTCACAGCCGGGGCCGCTCCAGGCCGCCGGCCGCTGACACGTGCTCCTGCAAGAGCCTCTGCGCAGCGCTGGGAGGCCGCAGAGAATCTTCGCTCAGCTTCTCACCCAGCCTTCCCCCAGAGGCGATCCGAGACTTCCAGCGGCGGAGCCTGGAGAAGCAGGCCGGGGCAACGGGCGGCAGCATCGGGGATGGTGGGGCACTTTGTATCGTGGGAGCCGCCAAGCGCCCAGGTCTGTAGCAAAGAGGCAGCCTCCTCCTTCTCGCCCACTCCTCTCTCCTCTGAAGCACGCCCCGCCCAACGTAAGCATGCTCAAGAAGACACGATTGGCTGCTTCCAAATCAGGAGGCAGGAGAATTAGTGCCTCTTTTCCATCTGAACTTCTTTGCCTTTTAACTCTTTATTAACTTTTAGGCGAAAAATTCCTTATGGAAAAGAGGCCCCGAGTTCTCTCGCCTCCTGCTTTGGTTAACACTAAGCAGACACCAAGCCACTGTGACCTGGAATCTGGTAGCAACTATCTTGGCTTTAATTATTTAAAAAATATATTTAAATTTCTTTCTTTTTCCTGAGGAGACTGCCTCTAGTGACTGCACGTCCCTGGTATGCTATGGGTCTCATTTATTAGTGTCACTTTTTCTAAAGGTCCTGAAGATGTGATGGCCTTGAAGATGTGGTTTTGTCAGTAGACTTGGGAACTACATATGGAGTTGGAGTTGATCAAGTGGTTAATTTGCTTGTGTTGCTGTTGCCATGGAGGGGGTGAGGGGGGTGGTAGGCTTTTATATTGTAGATTTTTATGTTCCAAGTTGCCTGAAGTCACCTGTGTGAGTTGGGCAGCCATAAAATAATGTTTAATAAATAAATAATAAATAAATGATGGAAATGGTTAGTGTTGAATATTAATGAGCTGTGACGTATATCTTTCCCCTCACTGATCCATTCTCCAAGGCGGGAGAATGAAATGATGTCAGTGGCTGAAATGCTGGACAGCTCCCTGTATAATAGGAGCTGCCGGCGCCACAGCGCTGTTCTTTTTAATGGAAGGAATAAAAGCCTTTATGTTTACAATGCTGTGCGTTCCGCCTCCTTGCTCTGACCTGACTTCAACAGTTAGGAACATATAGATTGGTATATATCTACTGCTTTTTATTGTCTAGCTTTATATTACAGTCCATCAGGTTTTCTGTGGGTTTTCTTTTTGAAATATTTGTTAAAAACATTTGATTTTGTTCATGAATTTTCTTCATATAGAACTTTATAAGCAATTCCCTTTGGTTTGCATTGTAAATGTAAATTCTCAGAGAGACATTTTTAAAAACTGCCAAATGTTCTTGAGAATATTCTTGGCTACATAAATTTCCCCATTGAGAGCTTTTTTATTTATTCAACCTCAGATCTTTTTCTCCTCCTCAACTATCCCACTCAATATGCAACTGTCAGAAGTAGTTCTTTTTCAGGCTCATCTAATACATGAGGGAATCCATTTTGGCAGATGTCACCAATGTTCTCTGACTGAAATACATTTTGGAATGTCCATCCTTAATCATGAGGAAGATGGCTTTGTTATCACAGCTGTTACAGGTTCAGTGACCTTTGCTTATCCAGGGATAACTGTACTTTTCAACTGATGCAGCCCATGGGTACAAGTGGGACTTAGTGAAGTTGAATTGGTACTGTTTGTTCCACAGTCTTGTCCTGGATGGCTTAAAAATGGTTGAGTGAACCAGCTTAATGAAAATATTGCAATGTAATGTGTCATATTTCAAACATAATAATGAAAATAACCTTCCTTCCTTCCTTCCTTCCTTCCTTCCTTCCTTCCTTCCTTCCTTCCTTCCTTCCTTCCTTCCTTCTGTCCTCCCTCCCTCCATCTCTATGTTGGAGTATTTATATGGGTTATTTCTAAACAAATTGTCTCATAATGATTATTGCATAAGGGACACTTCATATTGGCAGAGAACAATCTATCACTTAACATGGCTTTATCCCAGAACATAGAAAATAATTCTTATTTACTGTGTCATGTTAACTAACTGGGTAACTTCTGCCAAATTTGATGTTTTATTTTTTTTTAAAAAAAATCTTGGACATGCTTTGATATTTATGTTGGGAGTTCTGATAAAGGACATGTTAATTTTATGATACATAAAATTAATGGATGCTGTGTGTTTTTGTTGTCTGTAGGGCCAGGAACAATTCCCAATTGGTTCCTAATGTTCCATTTTTGAGCAAAGTACTGGACCATTTCACTTAAGAATTGGATCTGGTGTTAAGAAGGGGAATGGGTGCTGAAGACAAAGGAGAGTATGGTAAAGTAGGACATAATTCACTGTCATCTTCTGCTGCCTTCACTTCATCACCAATCCATTGTTTTTTGTTTACCTGCTCACCTTGTTCATTTCCTTATCCATCCGCTTATTCTCTGTTTAACCGCAAGCTAATTGTAATTATAGTGCCTCTTTTCTTATCAGTCCTTCAGCACATGCACAAAAGTAATGGGGCTTTGATTGCACTGTTGTGAATGCCACCTTGTCTTGTGGGACTCTCCTTGCGAATGCTGGCACTTTGAAGCCTAAATGACTCATTTTGAGAGGACCTTCAGAGCAGGTCATGGGAGTGAAGGCGACCTTGGCAGCCACCTTCCCTGCTACAGTTCCTCACAATATTTCACTCTGAATCTCCCTCTATAATGGTATATGGGAATGAATTTGTGAGACAAAAGGAAGATTAGACAACAGTCAGATGAGAGACACTGACTCCACAGAAGGAATGGGGAGAATAACAAACCTCTCAGAAGGAGCCTCCCTAGTTGATTGGAGTATAAAAGTGAAGGGCAGAGATGTCCTTTCAGTCTTGCAACTTTGATGTTTGTCTTGCAAAGTAGTCCAGATGAGAAGCACCTCTAAAAATACTAGCTCTAATGTTTTTGTAAGCAGGAATGAGATTCAAAATTTTTTTAGCAACCAGTTCTCTGCCCGGTTGCTGGCTGGGTGTGGCCATGGTAGACGTGGCCTACTCAGTCTCCTGCACCATGGTGGGGAGGACGTGTTTTCGTCTTCCCCAGACTCCAGAGGCTTTCTTTCATTCTCCGGGAAGGCAAAAACGGCCTTCCCCGGGCTCCGGAGGCCCTCCAGAGACTGGAAACGGGGCCATTTCTGGACTTACGGAACTTCTAGGAAGCCCGTTTTTCACCCTCACAAAGCTGCCATGTGGGCCCTGCATTTACCTGGCATCCAAAATGGGCTGCGTAGAGACTCCTGGGATGGGCGAGGTGGGCAGGGCTAGCTAGTCTTTCTAACTACCAGTTCAGTGAACCAGAATTAAAATTAGCATCCGCTTTGCCCGAACCGGCTGAATCTTACCCCTGAGGCTATGCTAACCGAAACTTCTCTGTCACAAAGAAACTCTTTTAAAATTCTAAATTGAGATCTGTGGCATAGGGTGTCCTGCCTAAGCACGGGGTTGGACTGGAAGACCTCCAAGATCCCTTCCAACTCTATTATTCTATTCTATTCTATCTGAGTTTGATAAAAGGCTGAGTTTTTGGGTTAATCTAGTCAAGATAGAAATGTGCCTATTCATGTAAAAGATAAAACTTTTAGTCTTTGCAAGAAATGGAAACTTCATTTCATGTTATCTATGCTGATTATTATTGCTCCTTTCTCAAAGCCAGCTTTCAAGATAGTTACTGCTCTTTCTGCTTTTTAACCAGCCAAATGTTTTCTGGAATTCAGTCTGCCCTGCCTTATCACTATATTTTTATGCTCTTTCCCCTTCTTTGCTAGAATGGCATTTTGGATAAGTAATTGTCAGAAAAATTTAGTGCTGCACTTCTACATACCTGCATATTTTATCTTCACTGCCTAAAAGAGAAAGCAAAGTTAGACATGGATTTGTATGTTACAAGCCATAGTCTTCCTGACAGGAAAGAAGGAAAGGCTAGGCTTATCAGCCAGCTGCACACTTGGCCATGAGAATGTATTTGAGACATCATCCATCACTTTGGAGAGGCTGGGACTTCAGAGGAAAAGCAGCAGAACACTGAAGCATATGTTTTAAGATAACCTTGCATTAGGCACAAGTAACATCCTGCCCCCCAAAGGCAACCAAACTGTAATTGTAAGTGTTCTTGTCTTATGGATTGGCTTTCCTTTTGAAAATATTTTATTTTATTTTTAAAGTGAAAGGAAATCTACTATTTGTTCAGCAGTAGAGAGAAGAACTTTATCTATCAATTCCAATTTATTTTCCACTGGAATTTCATCCTGATCCATCTGCTTGCATTGTTATCTATATCAATCTTTCCTAAATTGGTGCACTCCAAATGTGTCAGATTTCAGCTCCTAAGAATCCCCCAAAAGTTCATCCAATGACCAACAATATGGACAGCAGCAGATTGAAGAAAGTTGGTTTTAACATATTAAATAATGTGTAAAATTATTTTACAAAACAAAGCACTCTAGAAATAATTTCTGTCTCATCCTGATATAAAACACAATATTGAGAGCAGTGGCCATTCTTTCAGATCTCCTTCAAAAGTTTATTAAATTGCCATTGAATTGTCTCTTTAAATCTAAATGGCTGATGGGCTTTCAGCAGAGGCTTATATATGGATAAACTGCAAGTAAGTTTTGGAGAAAAAGCAAAATCTTCACAGTGTTCCAGCTATCAAACTGAAAATATAGGAGACAGCGCTATACTTGATTTAGTGCCTGTAGATCAAAAGGTCTTGAAGTGCGAAGCCTGCAGGTCACAAAGATATAAGAACAAGATGTTGAGGTAGGACAAGTGATGCTCATTCAGTCAAGAAGCAAAGAGCCTGCCATACGCTATTCTGCTTGGGAAAAAAATAGAATACGCTAGGGAAACATAAAGATTGGACTGGATTGAAAATTTGCTTAGCCAACCTTTGGGGACCCATTCTTGCTTGTACGAACTTATTTCACTATACTATTTGTCTTAGTAATGCAACAGAATTACTTTTGCCCTTTGGGGGATTCAAATGCCTGTTGCTCTAACCTCTTTTGAACTGAAACGGTATCTGCATCACTTATCAGATAAATCTATTACTATGAAGCTCACACTACTTTGATATCTGAAGGCCAGTTCCAAAATGACTTGGTTAATATTGCTACTCTGGCTACAAGAACACTCACCCTGAAAACAGAAAGAGAAAGAAGCTGTCATACTATCCAACAAAATGTAGGTAATAAGACAATAGAAGGCAAAACATATTATGACTGGAAGGCTGACTTTCTTTGATTAATGAACTGGGTCAGCATCATCACTATATTTAGAGGATATTTTGCACTGTAGTTTTAAATATTAATTAAAGGACTATTGTAATGGAAGATTCAGCTTGTGATCTGTTCCCCCCCCACCACCACCAACATTAGAAATAAGGGAAATTCGGATTTGTGAAAGGAAAGAGGAAACCAAAGTCATTGGACCAAGTTGAGAAATGTTATGCATTAGAATATTAGAAGAGTTCTTATAGTTAGTACCAAAAGGCATTGATCCATATCTAAAATCACAGTGTTTGGCCACAGATAAATATTTTGTCAGGAACGAAAAAATCCAGAGTTTGTGTAGTTTAGCTAAGTGTACCTATAAACTAGATGGAACAATAGCAATAGCACTTAGACTTATATATAGCTTCATAGTGCTTTATAGTACTCTCTAAGCGGTTTACCGAGTCAGCATATTGATCCCAACAATTTGAGTCCTCATTTTACTGACCTCACCAGGATGGAAGGCTGAATCAACCTTGAGCCAGTGAGGATAGAACTCTTGGCAGTAAGGTCAATTAGCCTGCAATATTGCATTCTAACCACTGTGTCACCATAGCTCTTTCTCTATAAATATAAAATATTTTATAGGAGTAGCATGTAGGTTCGTTTGTCTTTGATGTTTGTATGGTAGTGTAATGCATACTGCTGAAGCAATACTGTAGTTGGGGATACAACCACATATAAATTTCCCAAGGTACCATATTTGGCACCACAATATACAAACATAAAGAGCATAACAGCTCTTAAACAGACTCCATATTCTCCAAATGCCACAAAAGGGGTCAGAATTCATGGGACTGTATTAATATTTCCCTGTGCATATTTGTAAACACAGCTGATTTTTGTTACCATGCCCTCTAAAAGTATAGATTTACCCAAATGTGTATGCCACCTCTTCTGTAACTTCCCCTCAAAGGAAGTCAGCAGGGGACAAATGGCGAAATCAATATTACCCAGTCTTAGAAAACTCCTCTATGATTTTGTTTAAAGAGGGAGAAGAAGTGGGATTTATCTTCTACCTGATTGTGGTAATTACAAAATATACAATTGCTGTTTCAGGTTTATCTGATTATGCTCATTGTCTTTTTTACAAATTCTCACAATGACTTCATCAAAATAGTTTGTTCAGAAGACTGTGCGAGGTAACAAAGAGGAAAAGAATCCAAACAATAATGTGTGAATTACAAGAACCAAATATATTGAAAGTTTATGACTCCTTATCCTTTGTTTTAATTGAATTTGCTAGAATTGCCTTTCAACAAATGTATGAACTCCAGATAAAAGCTAAGACTTTCCTGGGAATCTACTCAGCACCCCAGTCTAGCAATATATGACGTAATGTATAATTGGCCAATGTAGATATATTCTCTATTCTCCTACAATATTTCAGTTCTAGATACACTATTCATTTAAAAAGAACACTGTAGTTATTTTATTCTATTTACAATGATATAAATTGGTTCCTTACAATGCCATGCATACTTAACTAGCTAGTCTAAATTCAAGTATACGGTATTTTTTTTAATTTTCTTTCATAATATTTTAAGCATATTTTAATCCTAACAGATTCTGGATGGAATATGACATAGGCCAAACTAATACACTAAAACTAATAGAAATAATAGAAATCATGAGTAAACATGCACACTTGCTTAACCTAAAGGCCACATACTCTGTGAACAAAGTCACAGTATTATAATTATGGATATACAGGGAGCACGTGTGCCATTGTATAACATTTAAAAATTGCTGGGTTTAAAGTGAGATTTAGGTCACATTTAGGCCAAGATAAGCTAAGGCTTAGGCCAATGATAAGGTAACCCCCTTTTTCAGTTTGGGCCAAAATATACCAAGGTTTACACCAGGGGTGTCAAACTCAAGGCTGGGGGGGTGGGGGTGGATCCGGCCAGTGGGGTTCTTAGATCTGTCCCATGCAGCTGCCCTGGAAAGAACAAAGGACCAGCCCGCAGTGCTTCTGCCAGCGAAAACAGGCTCCTGAATTCCATTTCCAGCTGCCATGGCCTCCTGCCAGTGAAAATGGAGTTCGGGATGGCTCTTTTTGCTGGCAGAGTGCTCAGGCCACAACAGGAGCCCCCCGACACAAGTGACATTGAGCTTGCCATGCCTACCCTGGCCACACCCACTCCAGCCTGAGGTCAAACGCAACCCTCAATGAAATCGAGTTTGACATCCCTGACTTAGACCAGCTATAAACCAAGACCTTTAATGAGCATACATATCAGTAGATAGGCTTACTACAATATTTATTTATCCGTATTTTGTCATTTTGTCCCAGATTTATTCTTTGTTTTAAATAAAGTGTCAGTGTAATACAATTGTTTAACTGTTGGAATTGGAGTGAGGATGCTCAACCACTGAATCCAGTGATTATTATGAGCTGCTTGGTCTGTTTGTATCTCCCTCACAGTCACTGAAATGAGGATAAACTTAGGGAAGATGCTATTGCTTTGAGCATCTAGAGCAAAGGCTAAAAACGTAATCACAGAACTAATAAATCATCCTGGTTTTTAGTCTATTAATCATCCAAGATGGCCAAAAGCAATAATGCTCAAAAATACAACGTGCATATTTTTAAAATGTTTACAATATACAGAGCTAGAAAGATGACAAAATATACTGTCTACTTTGGATGCTCTTGCAAAGGTAGAGGCAGTGAAGACAAAACACAATTATTCACATTCCAAAGTTTGGAACTGATGCAGTAGGACCATCTCCCCTCTATGCCTGAGAAATGGACTTCTGAATACAGTCACTTTCAGAATGACCTTTCCTGCAGACCTTAGCATCTGGGTCTAAACCATTGAAGCAGTGGTGCAATTCAGCCGGTTCTTTCCGGTTCGTGCGAACCGGTAGCGATGGTAGCGGGAGGCTTCGTCCACCCACCTCGATGTCATCATGTCCCATTTTTGACGCTCTGAGAATGTGTGGAAGGTCCGCTCATGCATAGTCACATTTGCAAACTGGTAGCAAAGATAAGTTGATTTCACCCTGCATTTAAGGCTTTAAAGGCTAGTATCAGGTCCTTATTTTCTTGAAAGCAATTAGTAACCAGTACTGATTTTTTTAAAAAAAATAATGGATATCATATGATTTTATTAGACTACTTACATGTTTGCTATTTTCTTCAGATTAGGTAAGATCTCTAGGGAGCAATTTCCATATCATGCAGGACTCCAAATCATTTTGCTTTGCTTTGGCATTCCAATTGATGCCTTTACAGGGAAACAGAGCATCAGAAAAAACTATTCTCTCCCATATATAATCTCTTTTGTATTCAATCTGTGAAAAAAACCTGTGGGATTTAGAGAATCACTATTTTTGCCCTATGTGAATTTTCCAAGGATTGTAAACAACCACAATAGTGGTTTTATTTAATACATGTATATAGCAATATATTTAGAGGCACATGTGAAGACTCACAGTTACACACACAGGTTATGCTATTGCTTTCAATGTTTTTACCACCCAAGTCCAATTTTTTTAGCATGAAATGTCACCCCAGGCCCATCTTTGCTTTTTTTGTAGAGCCTTGTGAGTGATTTGATCACTCTAGGAGTGGGAAATACTTCTCTGTCCACTCTGCACAGGTCTCTAGTTCGAACAATTCTTCAACCACTACTCTTTTGATCTATGAGAACAATATATATTGATTAGAGACTGGACATGAAACTCTGTAAGGCTGAAGGACGCTTCTTTTATTGAGAGCAGATTCCCTGCTTGCTTCATTTTCTTGTTATGGGCCACACAAGCAAAGATTAATGATAGCCGTTCCACTTGTTTAAGCAGCTGATGTCTCAGCCCTGGATCCCACCTGAGGCTCCCTGCTGGACAATAACAATAGACCATTACAAAACTAAGGAAAAGAACCCTGAGAAATCACAAAACTCAGATTTTAAGGCAGCTAAACAAAAGGTAGAATTTCTAAGACTTTCAAAAAGCCTTTGAAGAGATTGTAAAGCCTCTGTACCTTTGCATACCAGAAAACAATTGTAAGTAACATATGTTGGAAAACTAAAGTATTCCCATTTTAAATAAGCATATAAATACTCTCCATATAAAACGGCAACAAAACTATAATTTACTACTATTATTTTTAGAGCATTTATTAAATTAACATTTCATATGAAGGAATCAGGGGTGGTATTCACTTACATTTCCTACCAGTTCACAAATGTCAGCCCCCATTCGTGCATGCGTTCAGGCTTCTGCACATGCACTTTGGCTAAAAAAAGGACCTAAATGGGATGCCATTGAGCTGGGGTGGGGGCGAGTGCAGGTGCAGTGGGGCTACCCACAATTCCTGCTTCTGATTTGGATGAACCAGTCCGAACCAGTAGAATACCACCTCTGGAAGGAGTATATTTACGGATATTACTATCTAAATATTAATATTTATTAGTACAATTTGTTTTCAGAAAGGATATTGAATTTTAGTTCTATGGGTTACAGCCAGAATAAAGTGACTACCAATTGAAGCAGTTGAAGTGATGTGCCAGTGCCTGGAGACTGTCAGGGTCTGGATGGGAGCGAACAAGCTTGCACTCAATCCTGACAAGACCGAGTGGCTATTGATTCTCCCTCCCAAAGATTGGCTACCTACTCCATCTCTCAGGCTGGGGGGTGAAATTATACGCCCCTCAGACAGGGTTCACAATTTGGGAGTCCTCCTGGACTCACAGCTGACTTTAGAACACCATTTGTCGGCTGTGACCAGGGGGACCTTTGCCCAGGTCCGCCTGGTAAACCAATTGCGACCCTACCTGGACCGGGAGGACTTCCGAATAGTCACTCATGCCCTCGTGACCTCAAGACTGGACTACTGTAACGCGCTCTACATGGGGCTGCCCTTGAAGAGTATTCGGAGACTTCAGCTTGTCCAGAATGCAGCCGCGCGAGCAATTGTGGTTGCACCTCGGTACACCCATGTTGCACCTATCCTCCGCGAGCTGCACTGGCTGCCTATTGGTCTCTGGACACGCTTCAAGGTGCTAGTCGTTACTTTTAAAGCCCTACATGGTATCGGACCTGGGTACTTGAGAGACCGCCTCCTGCCAGTTACCTCCCAAAGACCTATCAGAACCCACAGACTAGGCCTCCTCCGAATTCCATCTGCCGGCCTTCTCTGTGGCTGCTCTGGCCCTCTGGAACGATCTCCCCATGGAGATCCGGACCCTTACTACCCTTCTGGCCTTCCACAAAGCGGTTAAGACCTGGCTGTTCCGGCAGGCCTGGGGCTGTTGAACTATCCAGCCCTATTCGAGGTTATGGTTCTTGCAGAGTTTCAAATTGTTGTTTTTATTTTATTTTTTTGTATCCCCTCCCTTTTTATTGTGAGCCGCCCTGAGTCTCTCAGGAATAGGGCGGCATACAAATTCAATAAAACTAAACTAAAACTAAACTAAACTGAATGGAGAACATTCTGAGAGAAAACATGGAAAGACTGCTTGCAAATAATTTGGAAGTTATGCAGAGGCCTGTAAGTAAGATTTCATACTAGGGTAAAAATATAAGAGAAACCCTGAAATCTATTGATCAGATACAGATCAGGGTTGAGCTGTATTCAGTTTTCATTCCACCATGGAATAACCTTAGCACCAAAGTACCATATATAAGTATGAATCCGCAGCCAGCTAAAGTTGAGAACTCAAGAGACTTAAGCTTGAAACGGCAGGCAGCTTAAAATGATATCTAAATCCTCAGCAGCCATGGTCCAGAGAATAAATTGTCAGTTCATGCTCTTTGGCTTATTAGGCAATGAATTTGCAAGCACAGCAGATGAAGTTCTGAACTGCAAATAATTGTGAACTGGAATGTGTTTTTGGAATCAGATTTCTCAATTAATAGAATTTGCTTCTAGCACAAAAATGCTATGAAAATAAAATGGTGTAGGTAAAGCCACATACCACTGTCTGCCAAAGCAATTGTTATAGCTCATTCTAGACTAGTGACATAAAATATTTTACCATTGCCTATACATTTTGGGTCTTTTCTTATAACAAATGTACAGTGGTGTTGGGAGAAATATCCATCTGATTCAGTTCCAAGCTGGGAGAAAGACCCTGGAAACATCGAGGCTGATTGGAAAGATGGGGTAATGGTTAATAGAACCACCAAACATGTGATTCTGGGTAGCTGACCACATGGAGTCGAGAGTGGGTTTTTAAAAATACCTTCTCTTGGGCTTTGAACTTGAACTTCCTATTCGTGTGCAAGAACATGTATTCTATTGGCTATAGTCAGATTCCTGTGGAGTCATGTTTGTCTGAGTTCCCAGGCTTGGTTGAAGTTTGCTGGGTGATGCAATGTCCTTAGGAGATTGTGCCATGTGGTGAGCTCTGCTGCTAGATGGGTTAATCCTGTTATGTCCTGGAGGGTCATATACCATCACCCTGGAGCTGGAGGTGTTTTGTCTTGTAGATAGGCTGGCCCAGTCTTTCTTAATGGGCACCAAATATCTGCTGGGGACAGGGAGCTGCTTTCTGTCTTTAAAACATCTTTCTTCTTTTATAATCCAGGGAAATATAATATTCTGGCTTTTATAATATTTCTCAAAATATTTCATTCTTCTAGGAGAGGGGTGGGAGTATTTTTGAATGTTAAATGTAGCAGATTAGATAATAGCCAACGAGGCAAAAGTCAATACTGATTGTTTTTGTTTTCTTTTAACTTCAGTAGTGGAAATAACAGCATTTTGGACAAAATGTTAAATGATGAAAGAACAAGCAAAATAACAAAGACAAATCAATGCCATGGACTTTAAGAGATCTGATTTCAACAGACTTAGAACATGGGAAGGATCCCATGGATGAAAATTTTAACAGGAAAACAACCCAAGAAGCTTGGAAAACTGAAAAAGGAGATTGTAAATGCCCAGTCTGCTTCTAAATTAAAAATGAACTGTTCCATGGCATTTTGCTTTTCTTTGGTATCCAAAATGTCACAATTGTAATACATGCAGAAATGTAAAATTATATTTATGCATCTATGCAGGGCATACGTTTAAGCCACTTCAAATGTCCAGGACAAATGCCTTTTTCCCACAAAATGTGTATACTTATGTACTCTAGTAAACGTATGTACTCTAGTAAACATATGTACTCTAGTAAACTGAAAATGTCTCTGGTGGTTGACAGCACCTAAAAAGGTGGTTTGGTTTACATGTGAATTATTTCATAGGAGAATCTGGCCATTTTGCATGCACCAACATGTTAGAACCATCAACATCCTTTCTCAACCATCAACTAAATGCTGTATTTTTTCCAGATGTTTTCATCCTAACTTTATTTATTTTTATAAATAACTCACCTAATACTTTTATAGCAAACTCACCTAATACTTCTTCCTCCTTCTATTTTCTCTGCAGCAACCACTCTATGAAGTCAATTGGGATGAGAGACTCGCTCAAAAGTACCCAACTGGCTTTTGTGTTAAATGTTTCAAATGTGGCTTGTTGGGAAAGTTCTCAAAGTCTCAGAGAGCTGAACATCCAGAAATTAAATAGAGGAATGGGCAGCTGAATTGTAATTATTAGCTCTTAGGTCAGTATGCCATCTACACCTTTTCCCAAGCAGATAATGGAGTCTACCCAGCCGCATAAATTCAACCTTTTAAAACTCAGATGAGTGGATACAGTTAAGGAAGATGGAAACAAGAATACTAGTGTCTTCCATTTCTGCCCATATATTCTTGCAATTCCACAATATTTCCATCACTGCTAGAATAATGCTAGCATAATCTCTGGGTGCCAGTCAATTAAATAATTCCAGTTCAAACCCAAGCTAATAGCTAAAACTCAGTAGTGTATTCCTATACCAAATAATAATCCAATTGTAGGCAATGTATTTGACATTTGGCAATCACTTACTTGTCTGGCTACTCAAAGTTAACTCACAAACATACTACATTATTAGCTTAATTGTCCAACTTTGAGCTCTTTTGAATTAATTCTCTCCATCTTCAGTCTGATTACATATATCGCATGGCCTTAATCAGTGGAGAAGTAATTTGGTCTGAAGATGTATAATTCGCATCAAATGAAGAAGAGAGTACATTTGCTTGGATTTTCACGGTATTTGTGAGCCAAAGAGATTGGAGTTTGATGTTGGAGGCCTGTAACTATTGCAGTAATGGTTGTAAGGAGTTGAGACGGGATTGATATTGGGATCATATCAGTATGAACAGAAAGGGCTGTGGTAGATTTTGTCCTATCTGGTAGGCCAGCTGGTTATCACTGTCTCCTTTTTTGCTCAATTTGTGACATCATACACTAGTTATCTAATTTATCTAAATTTATTACTGCAGCAGTTAAAACTAGGTACCAGCTAAGCAATTTAATCTGATAGCTCAATAACCTTGGTCATGTTATGTTATGTTATGTTATATTGGTATGTTATGTTATGTAATTATGTTACATTATGTTACATTATGTTACATTATGTTACATTATGTTACATTATGTTATGTTATGTTTTGTTTTCTCTTCTCTTATATTCCTAGATTATGATTATAATAAACAAAATTTGTTTTAAACAATATCAAAATACCCCAGGTAGAACTTTTTTTATTTTAGTGTACACCTCTATTTTATCAATTTTAATTGCTAAAAGTTTTAATAACATAATAGACTGTTGTGAAGCAATATAGCATTGTATGTAAACAGTCAAACATTTGTTACAATTTTTTTTCTGTGTATTTTATATGTGGTCTGGTATTCTAGTTCTTACTGGCTATTTTTACTTTTCTTTTCCCATCTCCTCTCTTTTCTGTAAATTGTTCAGCTCAGGATGAAATTCCTTTATCCTACTCCCCTCTCCCCTTGTAATATTATTACCAGCTTGTACCCACATCTGGACATTGACCATAAGAAAGGATTTAATTTGATTTAGGATGTCTAAATAATCAGATTGAATCCAGTGAGTTCAGAAGCTAGGAAACCTAACTTGATTTGAAAGTAAAAAGTAACAGAAGCAAGGGCAGAAAAGAGTTTTGAAACAGTCTTCAATATGGATAAGTAGTCAAGACAGGTTTGAGACCTGAACTGGGATTTAATGTTTCCAATGACAACTGAATATAGTTTGGTCCTTCCAAAGAACTATGCTTGTCTTCTTGCTTTCAAAAATGTTATTTATTAAATAACCATGTGATAATGGCAAATTCAGATTTCACACCGAAACATAAATCTTTCGACTTGCATTTTCTTTCTTTTTTTTGAATACTTTTAATTAAACAATTTTACATCACTAAAGATAATACAAACTATACTGAGAAATAAAGAATAGAAAGAAAAAATAAATATAGAAAACAGAGGAAGGATAGAAAACTGGATACTTAATGAAGTGACTCCTGATCCTCCTTGCAACAAGTATGAGCAAATAAATATTTCTCCATCCCTATAATGTTGCATAATAAACTTGCATTTTATTATAGCATTAATTTAGGAGTTTTGAAGGAAAACATGCCAGAGCAAATGAGTCTCATGAATTCTTCTTTACTTGCCTGTTTCCTTCTGCGCATTTTTAATGTTCTTTTTCAACAATCTCCGAATACAGGTGTGCTTGGCTTGTCATGAAGGGCAATTTGCTGGAAATGATCAACATAATTGGGAAGGGTTGGGAGCATGTTGCTATGGCCCTGAAGTTTAAGAAGGGTTTCGAATGATGTTTAGAACCTCAGATTTTACGTCAACTCATTTTAGCTACTAAATTAAAGTGTTGGTCATAAGCTACTCAATATTACCCACATACAAGTCATTGTCTACATATTGTCTGAAGTCATAATCATGATTTTTATTCAGTGCAGATACTGGAAGTAACAACAGCTACCAGTACAATCCAAGATTTGAATAGTGAAGATGGAGATTTACAATGAAAGTTCAGAAAAGGGAGGGAACATGTTCATCCTGAAAGTCAATAACATAATCTAGAACAAGGTTAAGAAGGCATGGATAATACAGAATTAATTTTAATACTTCCCAATCTCAGGGAGAGATTTTTTTAATGCTAGAAGTACCTATCTTTTCTTAAGCCAGGCTGGGATACTCATCTGCTTGAAAATAAATCAGAAAAATTATCCTATTTTCTTATCCTCTCAGGTCTTTGGTTCTTGAACTAGAGACATTTCTGCTTTTGAGGACTTGACGGACAGATCTCATGGTCAAAATTAAAACAACAGTGTCATTAATTGCTGGTGTCAGGATCACTGGTGGGATTAAATTTCTTTTACTACTGGTTCTGTGGGCGTGGCTTGGCAGGCATGGCTTTGTGGGCACGGCAGGGGAAGGATACTGTAAAATCTCCATTCCTCTTCACTTGAGGTGAAGGTATTGCAAAATTCCCATTTCCTCCCGAT
The DNA here is from genome assembly GCF_009769535.1 of Thamnophis elegans. NCBI lineage: Eukaryota > Metazoa > Chordata > Lepidosauria > Squamata > Natricidae > Thamnophis > Thamnophis elegans. The sequence goes on along the minus strand of NC_045541.1, from coordinate 105,551,771 downwards.
CAGCTGGGATTCGGGAGGCAGAGAATAGATGGGGCGGGGCCAGTCAGCGGTGGTATTTACCGGTTATCCAAACTACTCAAAATTTCTGCTGCCAGTTCTCCAGAACTGGTCAGAACCTGCTGAATACCACTTCTGGTCGGTACCACTCCCAACTTCTATGCACAAACTTAATTCTTTAATTTCAGAGAGGTCACAGGTTCACCCTTCTCAGTTAAGGGACATCTGAGGTGGACTTAAAATATTTCAAGGTGCTTTCTGGTAAACAGACCTAGTTCTACAGCGCAAAATACCATGTGTACCTACTTTTTAATGTATATTTTTGAGGGAAAGGAAACGTGAAGCCTTTGTGGCATACAAGTAGAATATTATCTGGACTGTATTTACAATTCAGTGAAGTAAGGAAGACAATTAGGTTATAAAAACCGCATCTGAAACACAGCCTTACTCTTCAGTTCTCATTCCATGATATGTGATAATAAGGCCAATCCATTTTACTGCTGTAGTTTATCTGAAATGCATCTTGAGAATAGCAAGCATTATTAGCGGTCCTCAGTATTTTTGCAAACCAAAAAAGCAGAAAGAGAATTTTGGTACATGTCAAAAGCATCAGGCAATTATTTGCCTTCCTTTTTATAGAATATAATTATATTTATATGCACTCCACTAATCCCCAGTCAGAAAGCAATTTTGAGGAAAGCAATTCTAATACTGAAGCTGAAATTCTCAAAAATAAAGTTTTCTGGTCCCTTCCTGGACTTTTTCAACCAAATCTAAACAGCTTTTAAAAATAGGTTTTTGAGAAAGCTGAAAATAGGGTTTGGGTCTGTTCCAGTCCTGCTCACTTTGTAACATTGCAAATGTGTCAAAATACATTTATTGGCTTTAGCAAATGCTTCTGAGAGGGTCCTATAGAAAGGAGGTACAGAACTATTACTTGAAAATTGAGCAGTGCCAGCTGCTCGTCTTTTCAAAAGTCAGTTCAGGTAGACTAAATGATGTTAAAAAAAAGTATTTTCAAATTCTGCTGTTTTCTGTAATAAAGACAGATAAATAGAAGGGATTGTTCTGTTTTGCACTTTTTATCCCTATGCTGTATTAATCATATAGGAATTGGTCACTTTACCAATCAGGGTGCTTTTAAAAATATAAATAAAATATAACTGGAGTCCTTAGTACTCTCAAGCTTGGTTGTTTGCTTATAGGTGTTTTATTATCCAACTAGGTAATGTCATTGATGTAGGTAATAACAGTCTAGCGGTGGTTGGTTCCGGATCCCATTGCAACCAGTATGGTGCAACGGGGCCCGGCATCCACCACATGAATGTGTGCAGCGCACACATGTGATCACCTGCAATGCTCTGCACCACTGCCACAACACTCCAACTCCTTGATGGAGGCACCATACGCTCCATGCACATAAGCCCCTAAGAGTTCAAATATCATAAGGAGCGCAGGCAGGCGGGCCCCCCAGAGCACCGTACTGAAATGGTACCCAGTGGTTCCGGCAGGCACTGGTACACCCGTACTGGGGCATGCCGGTCGTAACCCACCACTGCAGTCTAGGTAACAGTCATCAGAATAAAATGTAAATTGGAAATCACTTTGTGAGAAAATGAATTGATGTGTGTCAGATTGCTGTTTTTTCATGTATTGTTTTTCTGAATTTCATATGACAACATAAAAAGAAACGGCTCCATCACCTCAAGTTAAGCTTGATTCCTTCCTGTCTGGGTAGTTTTTTTGGTGGCAGTAAATACTTGGTTATTATCTTCTTTTATTTTTTACTGGGCTTCTCAAAGTAATGTGTGATATATAAGCCTACAAAAGTACCACCCTATAAAACCACACAGCAAATTGCTTTGGTTAAAAAGTGTCATAGCAATGTTCATTCTAATCTTTTCCTTTCCAAGTGTTTTTAGAAGTAAAGGTAAAAAAAATCATTGAATTCATAAACTACTGCACATGAAAGATTGTCATTTGATAATAGGAAGTTAGTCAGTTGCCTTTTTAAATAACTTTTGTAGGATTTTTAAAATGTGGAATGATAAATTCTAGGGCTGTGAGATGGTATGAGAATTTTAAGGACTAAACTGTCAAAGGAAAACTGGATAGGTTTTACCAAGGAGAGTCACTGGTGAAAAAAAGTGAAAACACACTTTTCAGAAATGGTAGCAACATATAGCTGCATATTGTATTCTCGTAAAATATCAGTTAAACACTGATAGGATTATAAACATATCTATAATTTACTGAGAACATTTGCAATGCTGCTGAGTTACATTGCTGATCTTACCCTTGCAGGATAGTTCTTCACATATGACAGGCCACTTAACAACTGTTTAACATTATGGCAGACTTTAGAAAAGCTACTTATGATGCATTCTTGAAGTGATTATGACTGCTGCATCAACCTGTGATTACGTCACTGCATTTCAAGTACTTGGCAACCAGCTTACACTGATGACTGCATGCAGCATCCTGTGGTCACATGATTTCAATTTGTGATGTTTTGACCGTGATTTATCTCATCCATGGGATATACTGTATTTGCTTAACAAACATTTGATTCATTTAATGATCATGGTGACTCTATGAACATTTCAAAAATGGTTGCAAAATTGAGTCTGGTCATGTGGTGCCTCAACTTATGATCATAGCAATGTATGATTGAATTTTCAGGCTCCATTGTGATCATAAATTGAAGACCATTTGTATTAAACAATTACATGAGGCTGGATCTCCACAGCCTTGAGCCACTTTCATTCTGCTATTGTTAAGATAATTTTTTGTTTAGTAGGAAAGGATTGAGGGCTTCTCCTTGGAACTAAGTGGTTTTTTTTAGGTCTTAGCTGATTATGTAAATGAAAAAATGGACCTAATTCTGTTATGTCATGTCTACAGTGGTAGAGACAGATATCCTATTTTAAGGACATCTTTTCATTTCATCTCTATGCTCTTAAACTGCATTTATTAAGAGCCTTGGCCCTGTTGGCCCCATACATCTACTCTGGGCCTTATTGCAGTGGCTGGGATTTAAGATGTTCTTGAAGGATGATTATATTTGTGTTCTGCATTCTGCTGAGTGTCATTATGGTTGTAAATAAAAAAAATATGAACAAAGCCTCAGCATGAAATTGAAATTGAAAGAGGCAGATCTAGTATGTAGATGATTTCTCCAATAACACTAGTTTCAGATATCTAGATAGGGTTAAGTAGCATTAAAGTGTAGTACTAGAAAAGTTTTGTGATCTTAATGCTCAAAACAAGATGATTAATATGTCCAAACCAGGAAACTTTTCCTGCACTGCTTTGCAGTAACTGGTATGGACTTCATTTATGTTTGGATTTTTATCATTTGACAATGCAGACCTATTGTCTTGCATGTAACCTTTTGAGTACCAATTGAAAATTTCCACAAATCCTAAAACCTAGCTGAATTCAAGCATTGTTAATCTGATAAAATATACAAATGACTTGGGTTATAAAAAGATCCATAAAGCCTCACAGTTTACCATTAAGTCATAAAAGCCTGCATCACATAAGGCAGTCAATTTTTTCAACTTTCAATTCCCAAACATTAGGGATGCTTAAAGATTGTGACCTGCCTTGTGGATTGTAAAGATATTTTTCCTTACTTTAATATAATGTTCTTGGTAAGTAACTACATAAATATCAGAACTTTTTAACATTTTGTTTGTTTCATTGAGTCTCGGAACCATCAAATTCCATATGTAAGAATAAAAAAGTGGACTTATTTATATGCAATCTCCTTATCTCACTAATAAATAATGGGTTGAAAAGGCAAACTTCAATGAACAACTTTTTAAACCACAATACTAGGTCAGAACTAGATAATTTTCTCCTAGCGTTTTTTCAGTGTATGATATTTTCTGTTAACTAGTAAACTCCAATTATTCAAAGAGAAATTGAGAAAAGAAAAAAAATGTCACGGCTGTGTGTTCAACTTTTTTATTTCTTTTTTCTTTTTTAAAATAAAATCTAATTAAAAATGTCTGGGTGAAAATGTAAATAGCAATTATTTTCCTACAGAGGAAGCTAATATGCAGGCCTCAACATATGGAAAAAGAAAAGAAAAGAACTTTCCATTTGCCAATGCAAAATTGGGATTTCATGATTCATTTACATGAGAGAGGCTGGTAAATATGGCTCAAATATTCTAATCAGCTATGAGGCTTTTATAGAGATTCACTAGAGAAGAGTTAGGCACCAGATACATTCTACCTGCATATTTAGGGATAAAAAGGGCCACATTATCTGTGGAATTACTTCTTGTTGATAATGATGAAACTGACCTCATTACTTTTCCTTCAGTCTCTGCAAACTCTCTTTATAGCCTTTGAAGGCTTTTGCTTGCCTATCACAACCTTTTCAATCAACTTCTTGTTGATTAACTTAATATGAACTTTAAAAAGTAATGATTCATTCTTATATGTGCAATAGAGACCAAAAAAATCTAATGATTCCACCAAGAGATATAGTTATGATTTGATTTCATCACTTTGGGGCTCTAGCATACAAATGTTTTCATCTTTCATGAAATGGAAATTAAGAACATGAATTCAAGCAATATTTTAAAGGCTATCGAAGATCACTGGAGATTCTTCCTTTCTAATTTTTGATCTACTGCCTGACTTGAACTATGAATGCAAAAGTTTCTCTTTCTTTCCCATTGCATCAGCATTCTGTTTTCTCTACTAATGATACATTTTGGACAGCCACAAAAGCAGTTTTTAATTTAGGACCAAGCTGATGCTTAATTCTGCTTCTGTGAAGCAGTAGTGCAAAAATTGTATATTGCAATAGAAGGATATAGCCTTATTACATGATGGGAACAAGGTTTCCCTTGTTTTGTTAATGGATAATGCTTTTCTATTCTTTAAAAAAAATACCTATATCACAAATGCCCACCTTTTACCTTGCCTGGGCTGCATTGAGTGAAGAGGAATTGTCTTGGAAATATATAAAATATAGAATGTAGTTAAAATATATAAATAACAAACTTTTAAAATAAATCTTATAGGCTCCATTTTCTACATATTTTCCATATAAGGTAAAGGTTCCCCTCACACATATGTGCTAGTCGTTCCTGACTCTAGGGGGAAGTGCTCATCTCCATTTCAACAGCTTCAACAACTACATTACTAGCTGTCTAGAGCTGCACGGGCCTATGGGCTGCAGGTTGGCATACCGATCTGTTCTGACCCCCCTCTTCGCTCGCTCACAAACAACAGTCAGACAGAACTTCAAAGGAAATATCTTTATCAGTCCTGGCTCAAGCTGGCTGCGAGCCCAAAAATAAACATAGATAAAGTCTCTGGCAAAAAGTTACACAGCAAAAGCAAAAACAAAAAGCTCTTACAGCAAACCAGGTTTACAGAAAGCAAATCACTTATCCAAGTGCCTCTTTGAATCAGGTTTACAGAAAGCAAATCACTTATCCAAGTGCCTCTTTGAATCTCGAAATGATGAACCACACACGACGAACGACGAACCACGAACGTTGACTTCTGCAACTAAGGCGTGGCACCATCCATCTTTTATCTGCAGAAGATGCACCTAACGAGCAACAGCTGCTCATTATTCCTCCATCCCGATGCAACTCACAGCAAGCTGCTGCTGAGTCACAACACCGATCTATATGATAAACCACAATGTTAGTTTTGGAGAGGGAGACAGAGAAAGAGACAGTTCACACAAAAAATAGGGGTGTTAAGCCTTTCAGAGAGTTAATGTGACTATTTTTTTTAAAAAAAATGCTTTTATTATTTTTGTAAAAAACCTAGATGTGGTGAATATATCTAAAAACTCTTCCTTGTTTTATTTCCCCCCGTAGCAACCCTGTGAGGTAAGTTGGGCTGAAGGAGGGTGAAAGGGTGGCTGAAAGTCACCCATTGGCTTTTATGCTTAAGGTAACATTAGAAACTCAACATTTGTAGCCTGTTGAATTAAAGATAGTGAAAAAGTCCTGCCAGTTTTTTTTTTTGTTATTGAATTTCAGTGTTGTAAACCTGGGAAGCTTTGGAGTTTAAATAAGGAGTTGTAGTTCACCTTTACTAAAAAGGATATCAATTTGAATAGAATCCTGACCCCTTCTCCCCCTCTGGAACCAAGTCTACTGCCCTGATATCCAGCAGGTGTTGGATAGCCTTGTGCATGAGGGAGCGCTTGGCTGGATTCCTGGAGAAGGAAAAGGTCTGGAACCTATTCGGGGGATGTGAGCGGAACTCCAGTCTTAGCCCGAGCCTAATGGTCTGGAGAACCCACTCGTCCATGGTGATATGCCCCCAGGCATTCATGAACAAGGAGAGATGGCCGTCAAAGGGGTGATCCGGAGCCATATCACTTGGACCTGTGGAAGGGATCCCCCCCCCACAAAAGGTGCTTGTCCTGTGGTTGGAAACTGTATCTGTCCCTGGAATACTGCCTGTCTCCCTGCCTGGGGAATCTGGGTGCAGAGTATCTCAGTTGTTGGAAGTCCGACTCAGGGGGACGATAGGAGAGCCTCCTGGAATAAGGAGCCAGTCGATGATCAGATCACCTGTTTGTGGACAGGAAGACCTTATACTTGTTCTTGTCCTCTATGAGGATGGGGTCCAGCAATGAGCCGAAGAGCTTGTCTCCGGTGTAATCTGCCTCTGTCATATATCCATTTTGCCTGGGACTCGGCCTGCCAATGGTACAGCCACAGCAAATGTCTGGATGCCACTGAGGAAAATAAAGCTCTGGACGAATACTTTATCACGTCTAGCATGGCGTTGGCTGAAAATTGGGTGGCTGCCATAAACTTCATAATGTTCTGCAGCAGTCTCACATCTGATGCCGGCATTCTGTCCTGGAGTTGTTCCAGCCATAGCAGGTGGACCTGTTGAAGAAAGATGCAGCCACCGCCGCCCTGATTGCCCACGTCACGGTCTGGAATGTCTTGCGCATGACAAGTTCCACCCTCCTGTCCTCCGCCTTGAGGCATTGGAGATGTGTCCTGTCACTACTGCGGAGGAGGAGGAGGCCAGGTTAGTCCACTGAAGGAATCTGTAAGGCCTGGGTGAAGGTAGCATTAAAGTTGTAAAGCCTGCGATCATTGTTCCCTGGAGTTGGGAAGGTACCTGGTTTAACCCACTGGGACTTAAATACTTCTAGAAAGAGGTCTGGGGTAGGAATCTCTTCCTCCTCTACCTGGGGTATGTTGACGGGCCCCTTCTTGTCCCCCCGCTCATGCCAGGAGTGGCAGTGGCTTGGATGGGCTCTGGATTTTTGTCCAGGTCTGCAGTGGCCTTGGCCTTGTGTAACAAGGAACTAAACAAGGCAGGAGGGAAGAGCCCCATGATATTGGGTGCCTCAGGGACCTGGGAGTCCTCGTCTTCTGAGTACCCAATATCCTTCTGCCCTCCTTCTTCTAACCCTGACCCCTCAGTAGCGATGGAGGGTGAAGGCAATTTGGACTCTCTGGGGACAGGAGATCAGGGTTGGAATAGATGGCCTCTTGGGGTCCCACAGGAAGACCTTCTCCTAGAGCCCTGGGACTGGTGCTTCATCCCCATGGGGATCCCTTGTGCGATGGCTCTGGCTAAAACACCCTGAAAGCTTTCAGGAAGCTCTGGATAAACCGAGGGAAGGTCAGGGGGTTGCAATGTCATCCCTGGGGCTGGCGATTGTGAAGCTAGATGATGCTGGGTGGGAGTAGAGGCTCTGCAGGTGAAGGGATACCCCATGCCTCTGAGGGGTGTTCAGGCAATAGAGGGGGTGATGGTGGGCTGTGCCCTCTGCTAGACCTTCAGGGAGATCCCAAGATTCATGCTAGGCCTCCTCCAGTGTGGAAAGCCTGTAAGGGGAACAGGGTCTGGAAGGAGGAGGGCTGATGGTGTCCCTAGCCTTCCTCCTGGTAACCCTGGTGGTCCTTACCTCCCTGCTAGGAAGCTCCTTCCTTGCAGCCTTAGAGGTGCTCTTCTTGGAGGTAAACCTCCCCCTGATTCTTGGAGGTAAACCTCCCCCAGATTCGAGTCCCCTGGGGATCTAGGGCAACCGCTCCCCCGCTCCTCGTGGCCTCTGCTATAATTCTTACGGTCACGGTCATGGTCACCACCTTGCTCCTGTTGTGCTGGCCTTCACTTGACTGTGCATCCTGTGCCTTTAAGGGTTCTGAGTGCCTTCCAAGTGAGCTGCCAATCCATGGCACAATTGCCGGCCCACTGCCAAACAGCTGGGCCGTCCCCGGGCCCAAGGAACTCCCTCCTGGGTTCCAGCAGTGGCTTCTGAGCACTCACGGCATCCGTAACCAGGCATGCTGACCACGCGCTCCACTCACATGCTCCTCTAAAGATGGTTGCAGCCCAAGATGGCAACTGTTGAACATGCGGTCCAAATCTGCCGGCTTCGATTGGTTGTCTTCTGCCATCCCTCGGAGCTTCCTGTGCTCCTCTGCCGGCTGTTACTCCTCAGGGTTCACGCTGAGCAGTGCCTGCAGCGCATGACCTGGAGCCCCCCCATGACTGCCCAGGAGCTTGGAGGCTCTTCGCTAGTGCAGCAAGCACCGCCTGAGCAAAGCTAGCAATTAGAGAGGTACGAGTGAGGAGAGGTGGTCAGAAGTCGAAAAAACAGCTGAAAGGTAAGAAGTCTTCGAATCAAAGGGAGAGGCAGGAAAGTACTCCTTCTGGGCCAAAGACTGAGGTTAATTTGGGGGAGTCAGGAGGAGGAGCAGAGGTGTGGTCTCAAGATTTACCTCAGTCTCCGGGCAAATGGGCCATGTTAATACACAGCTGTGACTCCTCCCATGCCCCACTTTGGAGACAGATTAGGGTTTACGTGATAGCAGTGTTCCAATATCTAAGGGACTGCCACAAAGAAGACAGGGTCAATCTATTCTGAAAGCAAGACAAGCAATGGATGGAACTAATCAAGGAGAAGACCAACCTAAAACTAAGGAGAAATTTCTTGATAGAACAATTAATCAGTGTAATGATTTGCCTTCAGAAATTGTGAATGCTCCAACATGAGAAGTTTTAAGAAGCAATTGGACACCATTTTTTTCTGTAATGGTGTAGGGTTTTCTGCTTGAGAAGGGGGTTGGGCTACGAGACTCCAAGGTCCCTTCCCACTCTGTTATTATGTTATTTAATAATGTCAGTAGAGTAATGTTTGATAGAATACACATTTTCCAAAGAGTTAGGCAATGCTGAGGATAGAAAGAAAGTCTTGTGGTAGCAATTCATTTTCAATTACAACAAATTTTAAAGCATAACTAATAGTTAAAAAATAAGCATAATTCTTTAAGAAGCAGTACAAACATTATGCTGTGTATATAGATGCATATGTTTGTTGGGTGAAAGATTTTGTTTGTTTCTTGATAGTGAAATGTTCTCAGTGAAATATTTATGATAGTTGTACAGCAAAGTTGCCCATCTCTAAGCTGGCAAAAAATAAGAATAATATTTTTTCAACAAGCATAGTTTGCAGTTTCAGTGTTCAAAAGTCATGCTTTTACCCAAGAAAATATGACAAGCACTTCTATCTCCCCTAGTGAATTACAGGAATACACTGATTTTCTAAATGAATCTTTTGTGTAAGCTCAGATTTTTTTCCCCAGGCTGGGCTTTCCAAATCTGAAGTAATGCAATCTGATCATGACAGTACATGACAGGAAAGTACTAGTTATGGATAGGAAGGTCTTTTCACAATTAACTTTAAAACCCTACATGATATAGAGCTTGGTTACTTATAAGACCATGAGTCTTCCATAAAATCTGCCTGGCTGATTCAGTCCTGCAGGGTTGGTGCGCTCTAGGTTTCTTTGATTGAACAACGTCATTTCTCAGGACTCTGGAAGTGTGCCTTCTCTGCAGCAGTACCTATCCCCTGGAACAAGATTCTCCTGAAATGCAAATGATCTCCACTCTGCTGTTGTGTAAAAGAACTGTGAAGGCAGAGCTCTTCACCCAGGCAAGAAAAATCTAAATAAAAGAATCCAGAAATTATGTTTGATTCAGTATCTGGTGGAAGTAAGGGCTAGCCAGAACAAGAATTCAGGAAGCTGACCTACAATAGACATTGCACTAGCAACTGCCTTGTTAAACGGTTGGATTCCTTTAAAATACCACTTAAGAATAAAGGTAAAGGTTCCCCCCACACATATGTGCTAGTCAGTCCTGACTCTAGGGGGCGGTGCTCATCTCCATTTCAAAGCTGAAGAGCCAGCGCTGTCCGAAGACGTCTCCGTGGTCATGACTAAATGCTAAAGATGCACAGAACGCTGAGACCTTCCCACCAAAGGTGGTTCTTATTTTTATACTTGCATTTTTACATGCTTTCGAACTGCTAGGTTGGCAGAAGCTGGGACAAGTAACAGGAACTCACTCAGTTACGTGGTGCTAGGGATTCGAACCACTAAACTGCTGACCTTTCTGATTTACAAGCTCAGTCTCTTAGCCTCTGATCCATCACATCCCTTGTACTTAAGAATAGACCCCAGTATTTATTACACAAAAGCTAAAAACTCAGTTGTTCTCTTTGTTACTATTAAACAAACATAGCTATTCCATCTCTCCTCCATAAGGTACATTCTCTGCCCCGACTTCTCTGTGAATATGTAATAGAGCAATTGGGTAATAAATTGGAGACTGGATTCCTTCATCTTTCACCAGCTCAAACTAATTAAAGTCCTATTTCACCTGATGATGACACAGAAACATATTTAGGCAGGGAGATTTGGTGGCCAACTTCCAAACATTTATTTATGGTCAAAAAATCTGAACACAAAATCTGAACACAGACAGTATAATGAACAACAAGAACTATCATACGACACAGAAAACAACAGCAAGTAAAGAATTTCACAACTGTTCTGGAAATTGCAATCAATCTGTCAGCAAATATGAAAATAGCAATTTTCTCTTCTGAACTTCCATTATAATTGGATAACAAAAGCATTGTTTGGATCCTCCAAGAGGTCATGTAAAAAGGAGAGTAAAGATGTATATACACAACACATTTAACTTCTTGCTTTGGACACAGACAAAGGTCTCTTGCCAAGCAATGTAATTAAATCTGTGACAATGACCAAATGGCAAATCTATCCAAAGTAAGAGTTCTCTTGTGAATTGGACAAAAATTATTAGCATAGTAAATGGCAGTAGACCTGATCTAAAAAGCATTAATATGTTTCAATTTATATAGAGAAGGAATATAACCATTAGCAAAATATGATTTAAAGCTAGGAAAATATGCGAATATTAGAAAGAAATATAAACAGCCTTTACCTGAACCCTCCTTAGTATAAAAGGGAGGATGAGAAATGTTGTTGGGTATTAAAGATTTTGTTATTATAGCTCATATCAATAAAATAAAATAGTAGTAGCATTACTAGAAAAATAGTATCCAGTATTTCTAGTGGTGTCTGTTTCCTGATTTGATTTATTACAAAGGGCTGCCAACTTAAGCAAAGCTCTCTTAAAAGTAGTTGAAGTGAGATATTGAGCAGATATGCTGCCCAATTTTTTTGTAGAAATTAATATCTGCCATCCATGATAATCTGAAATTAAGTCAAGGAAACAAGAACGTTCTGACCGAACATTATTTAAACCCCAAATTTCAATAGCAAAGCTGCATATTTGCTCTATGGAAATTAAACTGGGTTCCAATGAGTTGAGAACCCACTGGAGGATTTCCTGTGGAGTTCATAAACTTTTGGATTGGACCTAATCAAGAAGAATGAAATGACAGTAATTGCAGATCAGTTCTGGATGCAATATCCAAAAGGCTCAGAAACTTTAATTAGTATATATTTTTTATTATCATTATGTAATGCAGAACAGCATAGCAGTGTTATTAGATTTAGATGGACTCCATAATTGTTTGTTCTGACCTGCTGAAACTTAAAAGCAGACATCTGGATATCTAAATATAGTGGATGAACCAATATATCAAAAAAAAAACAAAAACAATTTTTGAGGAATCAAATAGCAGATCTTCTGCATAATATAACAACTTTTGCTTTGTTAGGTTTGATGACTAGACTTTTCTCTTTTTAATAGATGTTAGCAGTCACCTGAAATTGAGAGAAGATGCTGTTCTAATCAATATACCAAAGAATTGAAAGAGATGTATTTTTCCCCATACAAAGTTGAAATTCTAATTTTGATAAAGGTGGTAATGTGATATATAGTAAAAAATGGAAAAGGGCAATGTACCAATATGCAGCTTTGTTTTTTCTCTTGTTAAATAGGAATTAAAGAGGAGAAAAAAAATGCTCCAAAGTATTTCAGGAGCCTTGTACTGAATTTCAGGTAGTTTCATGATTAGGATGGAGAAAGTAACCATTTCTCCTCTAAACCTGTTTATGGGTCAAACTGAAAGTGGTCCTTAAATTAATAATGGCACCGTAAACTTTTTCTTGATGGTAAGAAGTGTACTACACATTAAATGATGTAGAACCAGGCAAACGTTGAGTACCCTTCTTTGAATCTATCTTGCTTTTCTCTGAAAATACTACCTTGTATTTATTTACAAATACTAATTATGGATAACAATGATGGCTCTTACTGGATAGCTCTTTGACGAAGCATTGTCTCTGGTTTTATGTAATGTGATAGTAATGGATCTGCTCCAGTCTGTTGGGATCTGAAATGAGCAATCTGTATCTGTAAACAACATTGCCATTAGAGTTTCTTGCCAATCACTGTTTGCTTTTAGCAATTAAAGTGAAATTAAGTCTCCCTATGTGGCTTTGCCATTCCTTACCTGTAAGACAAGCCCAAAAAAGGAAACACAGGGGCAAGTGTGCAATAATTTCAAAAACAAACCTTGGTAAAACCACAACTCTTATGCCACCACTAACTAGAGTGCCGAAACATTTAATTAAAATTTGAGGATAAGCACTAAGCAGTACAATGTGGCTCAGCAGGTGCTGTTGGGAAGATAGAAGTTACAAAGTACCCAAAAGAAAAGGCATCATTTTTCTTTTTGGATCAGCATTCTCCACATTTAGTCTAGACCAAGGGTTTCAAACTAATTTCATTGAGGGCCACATCTACATTGTGTTTGATCTTGGGTGGTGGTGGTGGTGTGTGTGTGTGTGTGTGGCCAGTTGTGGGTGTGGCCAGCTTGACGTCACTCATTGAGGATCCATTTTTGGCCACAACGGCCTCCTGCAGCCTTCGGCCAGAGAAAACAGACTTCAGGAAGGCCTCCCCAGGCTCCCTAGTCCATTCTTGCTGGCAGAGGCACCGGGGGCCAGTCCAGTGGTGTGTTTCAAATTTTTTAGAACCTCTTCTGTAGATGTGGCATGCTTTGTGGGAGTGGCTTGCTGGCCATGAGACTGGGTGGGAGTGGCTTGCCAGCCATGTGACTGAGTGGGAGTGGTTTGGCAATCATGTGACTGGGCAGGCATGGCCAACATGTAAAATGTGGTAAAACTCACTTAACAACGCTCTTGCATAGCAACCAAAATGTTGGCTCAGAAACTCTGGCATTTGAAGCACACAAGTCTTAAAGCTGTCAAGTTACAAGACCATTGCACCCCTCACCCTTTAGAAAAAAAACCCAGGGGTGTTCAAACTTGACAGCTTTAAGACTTGTGGACTTCAACTCCCAGAATTCCTCCTCTCACTCTTCATCTTGATGATGTGCAGATGGGCGGGGGGAGGGAGGTGGAACTGGTTCTAAACAGCACTGTAGATTTGTGGAACCTCTTCTGTAGAGGAGGTTAGAATTGGCAGAAACTCACCCCTGGGCCAGTCCTTTGCTGTTTCCAGGGCAGCCCCGTGGGTCAAATATAACCATGGATCTGGACCATGGGCCTTGATTTTGACACCCCTGGTCTAAACTATCATATTTTTTCCCTGTTTAAAAAGGCCCTGTGTGTTTTTTAACTTTCTTAAGAAATACCCTCATAAAAAAGATCTTTGAAGGTATAAAGTTCTTCAGCTGACCTAGCCCCAGTTTCAAAATATTTGCAATCAAAGATAACCATAGTATTTTTATATTTAGTGCTGAGTTTTTCACTGGAAGTTTTAGTTAGAGAGTCTTAGATGCTAGAAATCAAAAGCTGAAAACTGCCTATATCAGCTGAAACAAAAAGTCCTGTATAGAGAGTAAGCTAAAGCTGCATTGCTTCATCTAAACTAAGGGAAATGAAATAGATATCTCCATTTCCTTAGCTCACACTATTTTCAGATCCTTTCCCAAATAGGGCTTGGCTCGGCAGTGTAACTCTTGTAGACAAACACATGAATTTATAGCTAATATTGTGGCAATGAAAAGATTATCACAATATGGTGACTGCCACCTTAAAAGAAAATGATATTAAATAAGAATGACTATAACAAGAGAAATTCAACACTGTAAACATATCCAATCCTGTAAGTGAGCTCCCCTTCACAAACCCTCTCTACTGATCCATATAAAATGAGAAAATCAAATTTAATTGTCATCTAAGACAATCTCAATCCCTCATGATTAATTCCTGAATCTTTGTCTCCTATGCAAGCTGCACATTGATGCAAACAAAAAGTAAGGCAATTACGAATGGGAGATCATTTATTAACATGCTGTAAATCTTCCAGCAGTAGTTGAGAGATAGCTAAGAGCTGGTAATTTAGACAAAGTCTTTGAGAGTTCAAAGAGATGTTGCTAGCCTTGTAAATTATGCCAGTGGAACAAATCTGCTATCTCAAAGACTTCAGGGACAGTAATGCTTAGAAGAGTCTAAAACCATGCCAGAGAATTCCACATGGAACTGGTCCACATGTCAAATCAAAGATGTAATTGCAACAAGAAATTCTTCCTCTTCTTGAAAAGTTGTGTTGATCTCTGCTGCATAGCCTTCTGTAGCTGACTGGCAAATGACAAACTCATAATGAAAGACTGAAATTAACTTTAAGATTCAAAATAATGAGGTGATTTGATCTGACAGTCCTGACCTTCAAACTGTATTTTCAAGATATCTGTCTAATCTGGATTACACATTGCATCAGTTTATGGTTGAGCTACTCTACTGAAGAAACAGACACACAGAAGACTTGCAGTCTCCTGGATTTACTCCACATCCATAGAATCAAACTGAATAGCACTTGAAGAAACGGATGGAAGATTCCACACCCATTACAAAGAGGAATGGATACTATCAAAGCATTAAGCAACATTTAATTATTTTCATAATTAAATATTTCATCCCATGTGATTAAATAATCTCATGAGGAGGGTGAAAAGCCGGTTCTGATATGTGTTCTTCCAGATTATCCCAAGCATTACTAATTTGGTATAGTAAATGCTCAGGAGTAATAAGTATCAATAACAGGGATTTATTTTCATCTACTTTTAATGCCAAAATAGGCAGAACCAAGAACATGTTAAATAGTTTGTCTGAATTAGGCAGGCTAAAGACTGCCCTGAAAAAAAGCATGATAAAGACTGTCAAGCATGCTACAAATTTTTTTCCTTTGACACTCTGAAACCCCAAATAAGTGGAACAGTCAACAGGTTCTTGGTGATCAATTCAGACAAAAGAAAGATTGCCACAAAATCTTCTTTAGCTAGATTTATTGAAAGCAAACAGAACATGGTTATAGGATTTTCAGCATCTGGATTACTTTCACTTTAGGGTCCAGTTTATTTCACAATGTGTAATGGTAGAGCCTTCTCCAATTCCTTAGTACTGGCTTTTCTATGAGTCAATGAACAGGTTGCTACTTTCAAAATAACACAGGGATTTGCATTGTTGATGTTTTTCAAACTATCTCTGAAATCTTCATTGAGCTCCAAACATGAATGCAGGGAGATAAAATTATCAAGCTGCAGGGACTGATACTCAGAGTGTCTTGTAGAAAATAAAATAAAAATCCAATTAAGTTTAAAAATGTGTTCCTTTTACATGGCCACCTAGCAATGTTCAAGAGATCAATGAGACTTCCTGTTGATTTTTCACAGTCAATCAGTTGGAGACAAGCTTGACCTTTTTTTCCAGAGGAAAGAAAATATTTTTAGTTAATCCTGAGAATTCTTTAGCAACATGTTGCTTTTGGCAGCTTTTCAAAATTGTTTTATAACTTAAAGAACACATAATATCAAAATCACTCAAAAGTTTAGTAGGCATTTTGTTTTACTTTATTCAGGTATAAATAGGCAAGAAGTGAAAGTAGATGAAGATAAAAAGAACCATTTAAAGCAAAGTAATACTAATTCTTCAGACAACTTTTTTACTTTATTAAGGGTAAAGCAAAAAACATTCCCTTGAGTATTATAAGTTAAATGACCTTACATTTATCTTCAATGATTCTGAGAAGAATTGGTCTTCTATTTCAAGGATAAAAGATTGAGATTTTATTATTTCACTCATTACAGATAGAATTATCCTTGCTTGCTACACCTTGGTAAGATCAGGAACATATTTTCAAAGAATGTCAAATAATGACAGAATTGTTCTGGATATTTGCAAATTACCAGGGTAAATCCATCCATGTCAACTACACTTTACAAGGACACATTTGTATTTTCACAATTAGATCTTTTTGAGGCCTAGTGAAGATGGCAAATGGGATCATCACTCCAGTGGTGGGATTCATTTTTTTTACTACCAGTTGTGTGGACGTGGCATGGCTTGGTGGGCATGGCAGGGGAAGGTTATTGTAAAATCTCCATTCCCATCCCACTCCAGGGAAAGGATACTGTAAAATCTCAATTTCCTCTCAATCAGCTAGAATTTAGGAAGCAGAGAATAGATGGGGGCGGGTCCAATCAGAGGTGGTATTTATCATCTAATTACTCAAAATTTCTGCTAGAGGTTCTCCAGAACTGCTCAGAACTTGCTGAATACCACCTTTGCGTCACTCCAGTGATTCTGAGATAAAAAGTCTAATCCTCAAAGAATCTTGGCCCCACAATTTGGTTTTGAAATTCATGAAGATCAAGAAAGTTTTTTCTGTGGTAATTTCACCAATATTGTTAATATACATGAGTAATTTTCCATTACTGTATATACTCGAGTATAAGCCTAGTTTTTCAGCCCACTTTTTGGGCTGAAAAAAGCCGCCTCGGCTTATACTCGAGTCAGTGAAAAATTTGCCCGAAATGGAGGAGAAAAAGGGGCGGGGCCATGCCGCTGGGTGACACTCGTGAATGGCCCAGTGCCCCTGTGAGTTTCCCCTCCCTCTGTGTCAGTTTGCCGCGCAGCGCGCACCGCACCATCCCCCCTCCTCACGTTCTAATGTAATGCAGGGCTGCCTTACGATTCCCCTTCCTCCCCCTCCTGCCGCTCTGCAACGATGTCCCACCTCCTCCTTGTTATGGCAAGCAGCCACATAGCGATGTCCCACCTCCTCTGGTACAGTGATCCAATGATAGGAATCACTGTGCCGTGTGTCATAGGAGGCGGGACATCGCTCCCGCGGCTGCACGGGACATCATCATCACAGCGGGACATCAGCATCATGAGGTGAGTGAAGTATTTCATTGAATACACCGCTAGTTTACTGTTTTTCTTTGAAATAAATATTCAAAAACATTATTGGTATCTATTTTTATTTTTGAAATTTACCGGTAGCTGCTGCATTTCCCACCCTAGGCTTATACTCGAGTCAATAACTTTTCCAGTTTTTTTGTGGTAAAATTAGGTGCCTCGGCTTATATTCGGGTCGGCCTATACTCGAGTATATACGGTAAGTATTCTTCACATGTATGGACCTACAGATCATCTCAGGGATATGTGTGCTGGGGGGGGGGTTGTCACAAAATATGTATTTTAATATTTCTGGAGATCATATTACAGTATTTTGTACGGTATTTTGTTATTACCTGCTCTAGTCACAACTTTTCCTATTTCTTATTAGATTTGGTTTTGGAATAATTCATGTTGATGTTCTTACTCTTCAAGGACATTCCAGACTTTATTTTTGTTTGCTTTTCATTGTTACTTTTGGTACATTAATCCCAGTTTTTTTAATGGAAATCAGAGCTAATCTCCAACAGTTTCACATGAGATAAGCTAGCTTGTTGTGTCACTGCTTTTTAAGATTTCCCAGAGAATAATCCCAGGAGTACTGCAGACAACAAAATAAATAAATTTCCTGGGGGGGAGGGGGGGGAGAGTTGAAGGAGTTTCATGCTTAAGTGCCTTTTGGGAAATGTTAATGGGACTTTGGGATCTAATTATGGTGTAATTAATACAGTTGTCCTACTTTATCCTCTGGGGTAGAAGGCAGAAGAAAAGCATTTTAATGAGCTCTCTTAGGTTTTAGCAGGTATGTTATAATATGCAGAGCCAGAATTAAACAAATTGAGAGACATGTCTCAAGAGATTGGGAAAAAAATCAGCTATTCAGTTCAACTAGTCTTATAATAATGTTGGAGCAAAAATGTACTTGGCATTAGACATAAAGATCTATAAAGTTATGAACATCAGAATGTAGGAAAAAGGTGTCCCTGGAAAATATGCATACATTGATAGTAGCAAGTCATTCTCAGCTTTCACAAAAGTGATAATATAAACCATAGTCTAGCTGAAGTTAAACATATTTGTAATGCAAGAGAGTTAAGTATGTGCCTAATTCTCCACATGAAATCTATAATCCTTCAATGTGACAGTCTATGCTCTTCTCTAAAATAGTTGTCTTATCATGTTTGTAACCTACATTTTCTTCCTTTTTTCACTATCTTGCTGTAGTAGGGGAACCATAACAGAACTGTAAAAACATTAAACAAATTATAAGCAAAAGATATCCATGTAGACATTTCTGCAGTTACACTGTGCAACATTACCATGTTTCAACATTTTTACAACATTTGTGGCTTCCTTTTTATCCACATTTTCCTTAGTGCTGATATTTATAGCATTAATTTCAATTCCATTCTTCTGCATATCATTACTATTCTCATACCAAAAATCTCTACAACACCCCTTCTGATATTTCCTCACTCAGTTTCATGCTAAATAATTTAAAGGCTTTTATTTTAATTCTATAAACTCTGTTTTTTTATCCCTTTCATGGGCTTCCAAATCTATTTTTAAAATAACTATCAAAATCATTCTACATTTTCTTTGCTTTTTCTATTGTGTTCCTTGCTTTGACTACATTCTTTTCAATTATCTTTTTTATAGTGTTCATATTATACAATACATGTTTTCATCTTAATTTTGGACCATTCTCTTATATGTATTTTTCTTTATCCATAGTCATCATTTACTTCCATTCTAGCTTCATCACATGCATGAAAATGTTTTCCCAAAAACTAATCAAGAAACTTGTAATACTTTTCATTATTTTTCTTCATTTTTCACCATAGACAAGCAAAGCAATGGTGTGTTTCAATAATTGCTTTACCATACGTGCACATGAATAATCTCATGTTTAACATATATATTGTTTCATCAATAGTCATATATATATATATAACTATTTAAGAGGATTTATAGGACTTAAATGGCTGCCTCATATGATTCTAGCTAACACACAATAACCCATAAAAACACAAGCACAAATAGCCTTCCCCTCTATATGCCAGATGAAACAATTTTCCAATTCAATCCCCACTTTAACCCAATGCTTTGGAAAAAGAGCCAGGTATTCACGTACCTCTGGAAGGATAAAAGGGTAGGAATCCCTCCAATCCAGAGGTGGTATTCAACAGGTTCTGACCAATTCTGGAGAACCAGTAGCGGAAATTTTGAGTAGTTCAGAGAACCGGTAAATACCACCTCTGATTGGCCCCATCCCCATCTATTCTCTGCCTCCCGAGTCCCAGTTGATCGGGAGGGAATGGGGATTTTGCAGTATCTTTCCCCTGCCATGCTCACAAAGCCACGTCCATGAAGCCATGCCATGCCATGCCAAACAAGCCATGCCCACAGAACCAGTAGTAAAATTTTCTGAATCCCACCACTGCTCCAATCTCGTGTGATTGGGACACCAAGGGCTTGGATATATACCAGACAATCATTATCTTCATTCATTCTTGAATGTCAGAATAGTTCAATATTTTTTCTGTAGTTTCTTATTTTGTTTCCAACTATCCATTCCTTTTACCTATCAGGATAATTTCCCCCCTCAGATTGTATTAATTTAGAATGGTGTGTAATTTTTCCAAAATTCGTCCTTGTTCATTTTCCCCTCGTTACTATTCATTTAGCATGCCAGTATCACTAGCCTATGAATGTTTATGTTCGTCCTCGCTGCAAGTATCTAAATGACATCATTTCATTCTTTCCGAAATACTTTAGCCCTTTTATTCATACCAATAATGAGACCTATATCTCCACTTTCATGCAGGTATCTCTGCTTCATAAGATTAGATTACCCTTATTCTTCTCTATTACATTATTTCTTTTTTATAAACATACAATAGACCTATTATTGTTTAATTAGTAAAACTATGCCATTTATCATTTGCTTCTCTTACATTTCAAGTTGACATCTTCTATATGACACAGTCATTGCTACATGGGGTATGAATGTTGATTTCTGCCATCCGTTTGTCATTATTTTGGTCAATCAAGGCTTTCACATATTTTTTAAAAACATAGAAAGATATTTCAATATGAAATAATGGGGGGGGAGGGGAATTCATTAGTTTGTACAATTCTAGAGATACTACAATGACTTAAAATGTACTAGTACATACAACAGTGTATATCAGTAAGAAAGCATCTGCCAATTATATGATTTCCAGATGGTTTTGACAGATGGCTACGGCCATGGGCTTGTCCATCTCTCAAAACCTACCGTGGGCTTTGATTCTTGCTTTATTTTCCTTGCGCAAGTTTTGACAAGTGATTTGCCTGTCATAGCTAGAAGATCTTTATAAAATGTGATCACCCATCTCTAAATTGCTTATCACTCCACATGAGATTGCAACCTACACTTTGAGATCTTCTGTCTGAAGCAATCAAAATAATGTTGAATTATTTTGTAGCATGTTCATTTACAATATTATTTTGTTATCCTATACAAATTTGATAAAAAGTTTCTCCGCTTCTTCCTACAAGCCTTTATGATAAGGGAAGAATATGGTTGAAAACATTCCTCCGCACTTGAAAGATTCAGTGCTAGAATTACTCAATGGGTAAACAGAATAAATTTTTCCTTTTCAAAGCAAAGCTCACCTTAACAACTCCATCTAGGAAAAAGGAAAGGGAGAGGAAGAGAGAGAGGGAGAGAGGCAGAAAGGCAAAGAGACAGAGATGATTTACTATTGTCCAGGCTCTGCTAGGGAATCCAAAAAAAGAATGGCCAATCATCCAAACCTTCTGAGATCATCCAATGTAGACTGATAAAATTCTAGCAGGTAACTAGCTACACTCTGGCCTTTGCAAGGATGAGATAATGCCAGTACCATCTAGATTAAGTCTCCTCACCCATACCCTAAGTATAAAAAAGAGGGTTAAAGTAAAGGTCATAACTTTATAAATGAATCTGCTTCCTGATTTTTTTTTCATTGAATGACATCAGTTTAATTATTCAATCATGCTGTCAGGGTTCCAAATAGCATCCAAAATTCTACATGGGGCTGCCCTTGAAGAGTGTTCGAAGACTTCAGCTAGTCCAGAACGCAGCCGTGCGAGCGATTGTGGCTGCACCCAGGTACACCCATGTCACACCTATCCTCCGCAAGCTGCACTGGCTACCCATTAGTCTCCAGACCCACTTCAAGGTGCTGGTAATTACCTATAAAGCCCTACATGTCATCGGACCTGGGTACCTGAGAGACTGCCTCCTGCCGATTACCTCCCATAGACCAATTAGATCTCACAGGTTAGGTCTTCTCCGGATTCCATCTGCCAGCCAATGTCGGCTGGCGACTCCCCGGGGGAGAGCCTTTTCTGTTGCAGCTCCAGCCCTTTGGAACAACCTCCCCATGGAGATCCGGACCCTTACTACCCTCCTGGCCTTCCGCAAAGCTGTTAAGTCCTGGCTGCTCCAGCAGGCCGGGGGGCTTTCGAAATATCCAGCCCCACGGAAACTGTGAATGTTGTGTATTTTAAAGTGTTGTTTTGTTTATTTATCCCCTTCACTTGTTTATTGTAAGCCGCCCAGAGTCCTTCAGGAGTGGGCGGCATACAAGACCAATAAACATCAAACTTCAAACATCAACATCAAAATTAAATCCGAATCCAAGGCAAAGTATTGCTCAAAGTTCCAATTTATTAAGAGACCCATGTTGGCACATCTGGGAAAACCCAAACCTGAAAGCTTCCCAGTTTTCCCCACCCAGTTGAAAGTTCATGATCTTGCCCCCCCCCCCCCCCCGCAGTACATCAGATGGTCCAATCTTCCACAGCCATGCTGATAGTTCCACCCATCCAGTTCCGGTCAGGTGCAGAGGTGTAAAGACAAAGGCTGACCTTGGCTTCTAGAAAGGAATTTTATTTTGGCTACATAGAATTTAGCTCCCCCTCCCATTTTCCCGTAATAGAAATGGCATAGTAGAATGATAGAGTGTGTGGCAGGCCAAAGATCCAAAAGGAATATGGCTGCGGGCCTGACATATTCATTCTGCCAGAGGACAAATCCTTATCTGAAATGTCTAATTCTGGAATCCTAGATCCAATCCACATAGGATATAGTTTTAAGCCCCTCGATTAGAGGTGATATTCAGCAGGTTCGCACTGGTTCGCCTGAACCAGTGGTAGAAATTTTGCCCATTTCAGAGAACCAATAGTGATGTCTGGCTGGCCATGCCCCTGAACCAGTCCTCCTGTCGCCGGTTGCTCACTCTGCCAGTCTGATCACCACTTGCTGCCTCTTTGCATACTGGCTCTCAAAGAGGTTGACGGTTGGCCACAGGCTGCTGAAAAATCCTCCAGTTGGCAAAAAAGCAGCTGCTGTTGCTGCCATCTTCTTCACACATGTGCATCCCATTGTCTTGCAAGTCCACTTGGACTTGCAAGGCAATGGGCTATGCATGCACGAAGAATATGATGATAACAGCAGCCACCTTTCTGCCAACCGAAATACTTTTCAGCAGCCTGTGGCCAGCCACTGACCTCTTTGAGAGCCGGCATGCAAAGAGATGGCAGCTGGGAGGCTTCTTTACCAGCCAGCCACTTCCTAGCAGTGGCAGCTGGCTGGGGAATGCTGAAAACTGCAGTCAGTTTGCCTTCTGGACTGGACCAGCCTTTGTGGAAGGTAAGCAACCAAAGAGACGGTGATGGGGGAGGAAGTGGAGAGATGGGAGGGGCGGGAGTAGATAGGGAAAAATCCTAAAATTTCCCCTGCCTTTTCCTGTGGGTGTGGCTAGGGGGGGGCAAATGTGACTGAGTGGGTGTGGGCATGAGAGATGGCACATTGGCCATGCCCACTCAGTCACATGGCCCCCCCATATAGCCACGGCCACTGAACCGATAGTGAAAATTTTTGAATCCCACCACTGCTCTCGATGAAGTTCAAATTACTTCAGCCAAACTCATTCCCCCCCCTATTCTTTGTGTGGTTGCAATTCATCTCAGTGCAGCAGCTCATCAACTTTGTAACCCAGGTCATGGTTCCTGAAATCCAGTTCTCTTTGCAACACTATTTCTTTAGCCAGCTTTTTGTTTACAATATTCACCTTTCTCTTTCTTTTTCCTGGGATTGAAAAGAAAGATAGCTAGGCCACCTGATCTTCCAAGTGCATTACCTTGTTTTCTTGAGGGTTGAAGTCTAATATAATATGGTTCCACAAGGATAAGCAGAATAGTATATCTATCATCTGGCTTGATGAGTCGTGGTAAATGCTGTATCATATCCCCCCTTTGTGTTTTTAAGAGACAATGTGGTTTCAGTTCCTGGTTAGGCCAGCCTCTTCCATATCTGGAGGTGCACTTGCTTCTTTTGAAAAATAGGCAGAATGCTGTTCTGTGTCTCTGGATTCTGGTTGTGACTCATGTCCATTCTGGTTGTTCATTTGTTTGGACAATGTGAATAGTTAATTCCTGTATATCTGTTGTAGTACCCCCTTTTTGTGGTCTAATACAAATGTAATACTGTCATGTTAGTTGAATTTGTCTACTCACAGCTTCAGTACTTTTCCTCCAACCCCTGCTTCAAGTAAGCACATACAACAAAGAGGTGCCAGGATCTAGTATGTTCAGCAATTTAGTTTGGAATCAGAGGAATGCTTTGAATCTACATAGGTACACATCCCTAGGCAGGTTTTTCAAGCAAGAAAATGAACATGCCACATGAATTGTGAGTCACAGCTACATAGTTCTGTCTGCTCATCTTCAGTTTTATTACTTAAGGTACCATCACTGGAAAGCTTTTATTTCTTTTTGTTCCCAGTTTCCCATATTAGCTAAGTATACATTGTTGATTTAAAAGGAAAATTTGCTAGGCATTTCTCCTTAATTTCCCCCCTTGATTATGCTGCAAAATTTCTGCTAAGTCTCCCTATTTGCTTCCTTGGTGAACTTGTGTTTCTGGAAACTGGCTACCTTAAATTCTAGAGCAGGGGTGTCAAACTAGATTTCATTGAGGGCTGCATCAGAGTTGTGTTTGACTTCAGGGGGCTGGGATGCGCATGGGCAGGGTGGGCGTGGCCAGCTCAAAGACACTCGTGTTGTGGTTTGAGCACTCTGCCAGCAAAAATGCCCCTCCCAAGCTCTGCTTTCACGGGCAGAGAGGTGCAGGAGGCCATGGCAGCCGAAAACAGAGCTCAGGAGCCTGTTTTCACTGGCAGAAGGACCATGGGTTCGTCCTTCATTGTTTCCAGAGCAGCCTTGCAGGCCAAATCTAAGCACCCCACTGGCTGGATCTGGTCCCTGGGCCTTGGGTTTGACACCCCTGTCACACCCATACAGAAATGTATGTTTTAGTCTCTTAGTATGTAATGTATGTATGCGATTGTGTGAATGTATATATGTATGTGTGTGTAATCTATCTATCTATCTATCTATCTATCTATCTATCTATCTATCATCTATCTATCTATCTATCTATCTATCTATCAATCTAATCTAATCTAATCTAATCTAATCTTTCTAGGGAAACGAATGGCATAAGAAAAAGAAATTATACTGTAGGAAAATAATATGGAATTCTTGAAATTAGCATAGCATACATTCATAGAATGTTTTCTTCTTCCCACCTGCTCCAAAGAAATGTAAGTCCCTGCCCCTCCCATTATCTTCACCTCTACTAACTTCAAAACACTGAGATGTTATGATCAATATAGGCCAACCAGTGTTTTTTTTAACTACATACCAATAAGATAATATTGTGAATATTGTTTAATTGATTACTCACTTGGGAGGATGGCCACCGGAGTAATGCTTTTAATCCTACCATTTTATAAAAAGCGGAAACCAGATACATTACTAGGTTACCATTGTATAATTTATGTTGTGTGCATTTGTAAATAAACAAATTAATGGTTGCTATGTGGTGGTAGATCAAGAATTGGTAAGGCACAACACAGAGATAAGAACTATATAACTGGAAAGAAAGAAGCAACAGCACTGTAATCTTCACAATTGCTGAATAATTCTAGTTATTATTTACATTGTACAAGCTCTTTAGAGAATTCAGGAAAATCAGATGTCAGGGTTTCATAATTTTTGATAGCTGTTGTTGTGACTTTGAAAGTATTTGGCCTATAGTGGAAAAAGAAGTTACATTGTATAGTTTATCTTGTGTGCATTTGTAAACAAACAAATTAATGGTTGCTATGTGGTGGTAGATCAAGAATTGGTAAGGCACAACACAGAGATAAGAACTATATAACTGGAAAGAAAGAAGCAACAGCACTGTAATCTTTACAATTGCTGAATAATTCTAGTTATTATTTACATTGTACAAGCTCTTTAGAGAATTCAAGAAAATCAGATGTCTGGATTTCATAATTTTTGATAGCTCTTGTTGTGACTTTGAAAGTATTTGGCCTATAGTGGAAAAATAAGTTCCCATTCGCTCTTTTTGTGAGGGGCTGGAATATTTTCATTCTTAAGAAATGGCTGAATGAGAAGCTTTGCTTTCCGTTTGCTTCTTTTCTCCTATCTCTCATGCCGGCTGCTACGGTGGTTGGGTTGATAAAGTGCCTCTTCCTAGGCTGTTGCATCTTTGAGCCAAGTATTTGGAGTTGATGTGGCACCTAAACTGTTCTGTAGGCTTTGATGATATTAACAAATTGAGTTGCTGCAGTAGATTGACTTTTCTCCTCCCATATTTCAAAGAGCTTTTTGGAATGAAATCACCAAACCCATCACAGCTGCCATTATAAATCAAGCTGACAGTCAATTGCAAGGCCAACAATGTATTCAAACAAGCCTAGCATTGGAAACCTAGCCATCTCAAACATGCTTATGGAACTGTAAATAGCTCTTATTTTGAGGTCACAATTTACTTTCCTCCAGCAAAAGCCTTTCCTTTCCTTTTCTTTCCTTTTCTTTCCTTCCTTTTCCTTTCCTTCCCTTCCCTTCCCTTTCCACTATGCTATGCTATGCTATGCTGTGGTGTGCTGTGCTGTGGTGTGCTATGCTTCGCTTCGCTACACTATGCTATGCTGAATATTGGCTAAGGTGCCAGCAGAATATCAAATGCTTATTGCAAACTACTTGTCTTCTGGAGTAGAAGAAATGGGTCATCACCATAGATATTTTTTTTTAATCTACTGAATCAAGAACATAATTACTGTGTCAGTGTTCCTGAAAACCCCAATGCCAATGAAACTCCAAGACAGACATTTTCTCAAAGTTCCCATTTATTAGGGTAAGTATACAGGCACATCTGGGAAAACCCAAATCTGAGATTTCTGAACTTTCCTTCAGTAAGTCAAAAGTCCAAACCCATCCCATCCATCACCTTGTCCAATCCCAATCTGTCCCAACTCAAGACATCATTCCAACCACTCCTTCTCCAGATGCCAGAATACCCTGACCTTGACCAAAAAGAAGAATGCTATTTTATCTAACTACATCCCCTCTACTAAATCCCCTCTCCTACTTTCCCAGGCACAAGAATGTGGCAGTGTGGAAGCATCCAGTGCAGGGGTGGGTTTCTCGCCCCGTTCCAACCGGTTCGGTTGGAACGGGGCCGGCAGCGTCCTCGTGCACGCGCGCAGTGCACGCATACGTACTAGCACCTGTGCGATGCTCCAGCTGCTCCTGGAGGATCGCGCAGGCGCTGTATGCGTTCTACACATGCGTGGAAGCGCAGAACTCGTCAAAACTGGGTAAGAAACGCGGGTGGGCAGGTGGATCCTTCGGCATTCCATGGCCTAAATAAGTAAGTAAGTTACTTACTTCCGGGTTCGCCGACCAACCGGTTCGCAGGGACCTCCGCAAACCGCCTGAAACCCACCCCTGATCCAGTGTTAATATATTCTTGATTCAGTAGATTAAAAAGTTGTTTGTTTGTTCTTCCTAGCATGTACTGGGTGAATTTTAGATGTTACTGTTCAGTGGTAAAGCACAACCTTTGCCTGTGGACAATCTTAAAATCAGTGCTTGCAACTCCTCTGAAGTTGGGAAAATGCCTGAAAACATGGAAAGATGTTGCCAATCATTCTAAACACTTCACGGCTTTATGGACCAATGATTTAAGCAATTTAAATTAAGCTCTTCTGGGCTCCTCTACTGGTTTTGTCTCACCTCATCTCATGTTGCATTTTCTCAGGTCTGGCCAGATCTCTGCTGGCTTTTGCTCTCAGCACAAACAAATGTGCTTTTCTCCACCAAAGTGGTACCCATTTATATTGCATGCTTTTGGACTGTTGGGTGGGAGCTCACTCAATCTCATGGAGCTGAGCTCAAACTGCTGGAGTGCAGACTATTTCAGCTCCAGTGTCATTAAGCCACTGCACCACTGCATTCCCTTGGCCTGCTATTTTAGGGACAGAAACCAACAGTCTGGTGCATTATTAGTCCCATCACAAACAATGTAATATTTTTTTCTGCTCATTATTAAAAATATCACTAGAATCAAATGCAAAGTATTGATAGACAACAGGCAAATTTTTATTTCTGATAAAACAGTTTTGTTTTGGGGACTTTGCTCCTTCTTTGACCTTATGAGATATCTGCAGAGTACATATCCTTATTTATTTATTTATGGAGGAAGAGATGCAGCAAAGAGCACATGCATTTTCCTTACACTTACAAGGAGCTTTGGAAAAGATTACTTATTGTACTTTCTTCTGGATGTTCAACCACACAGCTTTGGAGACAATGAATCTGACTTCAAAGTTTTTGGAGTGCTTTTATTTATTTTTTGCTTTTCTCCTCTCCCATAATAACTCTGTGGAATAAGTAAGACACCAGAAAAATAAAAATAAAAGAGGACATGGAAAGATTGTTGAGGGCAAAGAATTATGAGATAATAGTTTTATTTATGTCAAGTGTTTGTACAGGAGAGACCACTGGAAATCTTTCATCTTGACAGTAATCTGCTATAGACTCCCCTCAAGCACAGAATAAAGACAGAAAGGATAGTATTTCCCCCCTGACTGTATTAGGGTTTATCTTGTCATGAAAACCATTGCAATAAGTTGACTTTCCCAACTAGCTGTTCTTCATGATGCTCACAGTTTCTAATCCAACAAAATTAGGTAATGCCAGGTTGAAGAGGCTGTATTGTGGGATTATTTCTGATTGATTAGATTCCATGATAAAAAATTTATATTTAAGCATATCAATGGACTTAAAAAGTTCAATTTTCTCTCATTCTGTTTTCTCATACCTTCACTCCATGTTGTGTTGTCCTTCCTTCTCTTATTCTCTGACCTATCATGTGGTTGGTAAATGACCCATCCAGATGCCAGAATATTTTGATGCTTTGTGGCAAAAGCAGTTCCTTTTCTTCAATGAACCTTGTATTGTGAACAAACTCGAATCACTTTGTATTCAATTATGCATTCAAAGGGAAGTTACAAATGCCTTCTATTATTTGATTGTCCTTTACAAAAACTACACAAAGGTAGAGGAGAAAAAAGCACCAGACTGCATTGTGTTACACGGACAGATTTATTATTAGAAACTTTCATCTATCCTGTTCAGTGCAATAAAACACTAACATTCTTTAGCCTCACAAAAAAACATAACTGTATTTCAATTAGCTAGAAACAAAATTAAATTCTTTAATGAGCAGCAGCACATTGTCCTAGGATTGGTGTCAGTATGGTCCAGCATTATTAACAATTTTCCTTCCTTCCTTCCTTCCTTTCTTCCTTCCTTCCTTCCTTCCTTCCTTCCTTCCTCCCTCCTTCCCTCCCTTCCCTCCCTCCTTATTTCCTCCCTCCCTTCTTTCTTTCCTTCCTTCCTTCTTCCTCCCTCCCCTCCAAATTTTCACAATGAGAAAAACAAACATGGGAATAGGTAACATTTAATAAACTGTTATACTCTATTCTAAGTGCTCTGAGTCAGGAAATTATACCGCAGATTAATCTGCTTCTCCCTCATGCAGCCGACTATTATTTCTTAAACCAATTTCAGGAATTCCAGTCCAGATTATAGTGAGTTCACAGCAGGACATTCAGTCCAGACTATCACAATACCTAGTTGCAGAGGTGGGATCCTACTGGTTTAACAACCGGTTCGGTGATTGATTGCGTGCTTTGTGTGCGCTGCTCAGTTTGCTCATGCATGCACCTGACATACACTCTGTCTGTGTGTGTGTGTGTGTGTGTGTGTGTGTGTGTGTGTGCGTGTGCAGTTTTGAGGAAACTTGCCTTCCGCATTACTGCTGGGGTGGAAAACTGCTGAGGCGGGGCAATCCACTCTGCCCTGTGACTCAGCTGAGAAGATATAGTTCGTAAAGCACAAGGGCTGGCAGGCAGGCCCACTTGATCATGGGAATGAACCAGTTTGCTCCCAGCTGATCTTCAGAGCTACCAGTTCGCCCAAACTGATCCGGACCAATAGAATCCCATCCCTGCCTGGTTGGTTATTCTTTGCTTTCCCATCCACGCAGGAAAGGCAGGCCTCTCTGGCTGGCTCTTATATGGGGCAGTCTACCAATACCTGTTTCCCTCCTCCTTTTTAGAGACTATTTTAGGGAGTTTTTATTCCTTTTAGGGTGGATGCTAAGCCTGTTAATTTTTTGTTGGTTTGAGTTATGTTGTTAAATGATAAATGCATGTGGATTTTAAAATTGTTTTGTTTTGTTTTTCTTCACATGTATTGTAACCCACCCAGGGTCTTCTGGAAATCAAGCAGTTTCCAAACTGAATGAATGAACAAATAAAACCTGAGATCCTTCTGTAGCTGGGGCTACTTACTGTAGGTGCCATCTTGAGGACCTTGCTCCCCATTGAAATGAATTATCAGAAGTAAGTTCTGAGTTTCTGTATTGCAGTTGTGCTCTGTTTTTGAGAAAAGAGCAGTACACAACCAGCTCAGGGAGAAATGAAGTACCAGCTCAACCAATAAGCCCCCTTCTTTAAGTGATAAGAGCAAGTCTACTGTCAAGCAGAATCTACAGTTAAATGGAGTGCTTCTACAAATTAAGAGGATCAACATTAATAGGGGAAGACAGAGCATTCTCAATTTTCGGAGACAGCTGTAAATCCCTGCCCAAGTAAGCTATATGAATAAATAAAAGGATATATTAGTCTTCACTATCTTGGGTGCTCAAAGTATATATCCTACCACCTCAAACAAATGTCTTCAAACCATATTTCTCATCATCTCCAATCTCCATAGTCTTGTGGCAATTGAATTCCTGTATATTAGGAGGATACCTGCTTGAGAAAGATTATAATGGATGCTTCCTTAGCTTCTAATACTGCTGACATTTGTTTTATAGTTCTGATGAATTTTACTTCAGGAAAAATGGTGATAATGACTTGAGGTCTTATTCATTTTGGAAGCAGCAAAATCCAAGTTTGTCAGAAATTCAATTTTGGACAAGATAAAAGAGGGAGAACAAAATCCTGTAGAATTTGGTATATTAAATGGATCTGAATATGGTGTCCTAAATCTTACTTCTTAGTTGTGTTATGGGTAAGGATTCTATTATATTTCTTTTTAATGCAGTCATGCATTAAATGAAATTTGGTGAAATTTGCTAAGCTTTACTGAAAATCAAAGTTTCTTAGGATCTTAGACCTTCCTATGAGGATTGCATTTACCGTAAAAACAATGAACAGCTTTGTCTCCTTTAAGCTCTAAGTCAAATCTGCTTCAGTTGAACAGACTGGTAAAAAAGGAAGAGGTCAAATTCAAAATTATGTGAAATGCACAGCCTTCAGCTGTCTCCCTGAATTATTGCTTTCCCCACAAATAAATGTGTGAGGCTCTGATTTGGAATAAAACCACTGTTGTATGGAGGGAAGGTTAAAAAATTATCTATTAGTTATTTCTTTCTTGAAAACATTGATGAAAAAGAACTGTTGTTTTGAAAACAGTGATTAAAAAGACATGCTGGTGGGATAGGATGATAATTTTAAGAGGGGTACAATTATTTGGTATTTTAAACCTCCCTTCCCTCTGCCCCAATTTAGCCCAGGACTTTTCATAGTTAACATGTGGAAAAGTATGGTATGTGTATGAACCATAACGTGAAAATAAGGGGAGGGAGGAATAAGCATTGTACCAGCACAAAAGGATAACATTCGACTGTGTAGAAAGCCAGCCTGAGTTACTAACTGAATCTTTAAAGCTTTTTTTGGCCCATCTACAGCTGAATAAGAAAGCAGTTGGACTCCTGGGCTCAAATAGATTCGGGCCTGTTCTGTCTTCTTATAGATATTGGTATTTTGTTTTCCAAAGCTTGGTCCTCAAAAGCAACATCTATATAGAAACCTCTGGTTCAGGCTTAATATAGAAAAGAGGCTTCCCAGGCAGGCAACAGACAAATTGCTTATGCACCTGCCGTGTGCAATTATGTGGCCAGGATAGAGACAAAGATGGGCCCAGTCCTCTTTGACTCCAGCTGCTAAGCTATGTGGCTTTTTTTTATCCTGAAACAGATTCATCTAAGTGGAGCAAAGATTCCCATTAGTGCAAACTGGTTCCATTCTTAAGAGGCATTTCTTTTAGAACAGTCCTGGAGAGAGAAGCTTTTAGAAGCCATCAGGGTGTTTCAAAACATAATTTAAAATCCATGGCCTAAATGTCAGTCAAATCCAAGCACATGACCTACTTCTAGCACAGAAGGTCGGTGTATAAAAACAGGATTCTGGATGCAGTGCCAGAAGCAAATTTCTTTCCCAGTCAAATCTCCCCAGTTTTCAAGGCACAGATTTCCATTAAAATAAATGAATCAATAAGCAAAATAGATAACAGCACAGACACAATTTTTTTTAAGTGATTTGAAATTTGCCCAGTTCCATTAAGTGCTTTTCTTCCTAGTATGATATTTATCAGTGCAATTTTACTGTCCTCTCCATGGCCACTTATTCCAATTATAAGGAATAATTTCCCACAGGGAAATAAGAAGCAGTCCTTATTTTATATTAAGCAAGCACTGAATATAGGCAGTGTATAAGCTGCCATGTGATAGAAGAATGAGGCTTTAATTGCAGAATTTAAATTAACAGCCAGTAAGTGGAGCTAAAGCTCTTTGCGAGCTATTTGTATATGGGGAAAAAAATTACAGTGATAATGGCATATTTGTCTTTAACCGTATTTATATAATTTTTGGGGGGTGCATATAACTGCATGATTTTTACCACATGGCATGTTCAATGGCGACTTTAGAGATAGAGAAGGAGAGAGAAAGCAAGAAGATTGGAAGAACACGGGCAGCAGTGCACTTTTGTTTAATTGATTATGATCTCTAAATTTGTGCACAAACTTCATTGCAGGATAAGAGGATGGGCCTTGTCACGGATTGGAAGCTGGTTAAAAAACAGCAAGGATGGAAGAAAGCAAATGGGCAGTTCCTACAATGGGATGTGATATGCAAATGCTTCAAGGGTTTTGTATAATAGCCTTGCTCTTAAATAAACTGGTCTTGAGAGTAGGGATAGGGAGGTAAATAGCCAGGTTTGTTTATGGTATCAAATTAGTGAGAGTGCTTACAAGAAAAATGAATTGTGAAAAACACCAGCAAGATCTTTTCAGACTAGATGAATAGGTAATAAAATGCCAAATGGTCCGGTATATGGAAGTATAAAGTGATGCACATTAGAGCAAAATGAATTGTAATTTCAATATGCAGATGGTGTTTTGAGATGCATGGCGGGTAAATGAAAATACTGGGGAAAACCTGTGTAAATATCTTGTTAAAACAGTTATCTTGTGCATATTTGCCATAAACATATATGTTGTGTGACATCTAGAAGGATTTAGAAGTTTCTGCGAGCTGTGTAATCCCTGCATGTACTGTACATCAGGCTATATCACTTTTAAATTTCCTCAGGATGAAGAGACGGATCCAGAATAAATAAATAAGACCTATGGTTCTGAGGGAAAATTCTACTCAGGTTCAAATGAACAAGGAAGAAACTTAGGGTTTTATGGATCAACTTGATAGGATCTCAAACTGACATGGCAGGACCTGTATGTTTGGTTCCATGGTCGTATTCATTTCCAAGCCCAGGAGTCCTCGGGTGAATTAACAGAGTTATTGCTTACAATGTATTTAAGACTTATCAATTCTAACTGTGTTCTTTCTTGGAGGCTTTTTTCTAGGGTAAATTGTAATTTTAAACTCTTTTATTATACAATAAGTTTAGACATAATACCTTCACAGTTTTCAGATGCAACCATCTTTGTTGCATCTGATTTCAAACTTCTGGGCAAGAATCCTACAATTACAGGGAAATACATATTGCTATAATATAAGCAAATGTCTGATTACCTATAAATATAAAACATATACTTGTGCAATATACATATACATATATATGTACATGTACATGTATATGTATATGTATGCTGGTCTTGTTGTATTCAGGTCTTTTCCTGTGTAAGATTGAGATTGTCTTGGCAACGTTTCGGCGAGGTCCCACTGAAAATCTTCAGGCTGGTGTTTTCGGCTTCGTGCTTGTGCGAGTAAAGTGTGGTCGGAGCTGCCGTCTCTCTATAAATCTTGGTGGGGTGTGTGTGGAGTGCTGGCTTTGTTGCTGTAAGTGGGTTATTTGGCTGTGTAGTTGCATCCTGATTGGTAGATGGAGTTGATGTTTGTAGATTGGTCGGCTGTTTCGTATCATCCTGTGTGGCTGAGGTGCTGGATGTCTCTCCATTGTTCTTTTGCGTTGTAATGACCTGGGTGGTGTGTGGGGCTTGTTTGTTGACTAGGGCTGGTTTCCAGATGTCTGGTAGGTGGGAGGTGTCATCACGCTTATTCATGTTGTGGGGGTGTTTTTCTATTTCGATGGCTCCATAATTATTCTCTTGTTGAAGTGTTCAGTTTTGGAGATTAATTTGGTTCCTTCAAAATCAATTTTGTGTCCTGTTGCTTTAAGGTGCTGGAAAAGGGAGGAAGTTTTTTCTTTTTTCTGACTGCATTCTTGTGTTCTGCGATGTGTGTATTTATTCTCCTATTAGTTTCTCCAATGTTTGTGGCAGGGCAGATTTTGAATGGTATTTTGTAGACTCCTTGGTTTTTTAGCTGGATTTTGTCTTTGGGGTTTCTTAAGATGTTGACTATTTTTTGGTCAGTGCAGAAGGCTGTCTTGATAGTATGCTTGTGGAGAATTTAGCTGATTTTATCCATGGTGCCTTTGTTGTAAGGGAGGAGGGCGATGCCGTTGTCCTGTTCTGTGTCTCGGTTCTTGGGGGGTGTCTCCTTTTGGATTAGGTTGGTAATTATTTTTCTTTGGAATCCTTTGGATTCCAAGCACGAAGCCGAAAACACCAGCCTGAAGATGGCGAGTGGGACCTTGCCTAAACGTTGCCAAGATAATCTCAATCTTACATGTGAAAAGACCTGAATATAACAAGACCAGCATACCTACACCCTGAAAATCTATGAAAACAAACATCTTACCTCTAAGGGGAGAAAATCTTCCTGCTCACCAGGACCTATGAGAAACCTGAAATCCAAAAAGCCACCATCTTATGTGACCTCATATTCCTATTGCAACTGCCGAGGCAAAAGCATGATCCCCATATGCTTCCAACTATAATTCCATTCTAAAACCTCAGCCATAGAAAGGATCCTGAAAAGAACTGAATTAGCCCTAATCAGAAGTGATCTCCACAGGAAAAGATTCCTACTAGACCATACCAACTGGGACCTACTCACTCTTCACCTCAAACTCAGCAACAAAATCCACCCAGCACTCTGGGACAAATCCAAACAACTAGCCCTCTGGAGAGCTGAAACAGAAACGTCCAACAAGACAGACACACACCCCAAGAAACTCCACAGACTAGAAAAACAACAGAAGCCCAACCCCCCTCCATAGCAACTCATGAAACAAACAGTACACAACATATCCGATAGAACCCTTACCACAACAGAAACCAATGTCCTTTCCAGAGGATTCAACTTTGCAGTCGCCCCTAAATGCAACCCCACTGAAAACATCATTTGCGGAGTTGAAGCTACCCTCACCAAAATCAACCCAGATGAAGCCAATAAAATCAGACTTGAAGTCACCAACGTCCTCTGCTCCAGCAATCCATCCAGAAGCAACTTACAGAAAGAAGAACAAAAAGCACTAACCAACTTGAGGAAAGACAACAACATAATCATTCTCCCAGCAGACAAAGGTAACACCACAGTGGTGATGAACACGTCTGACTACCAAGCCAAACTATCCAACCTACTCCAAGACCCAGCTTACAAACTTCTAAACACAGACCCCCACCACCTACCTGGAAAAAACCACCAAATCCAAAATAAAAGACTCATCTGTGAAGAGATCCAGCAAGAATCATCCCCAGAGATAAATCATTTAGATGCCCCAAGCTCCATGGCCTCCCCAAGATACACAAAGAAAGAACACCACTCAGACCCATAGTCAGCTCCATAGGCTCACCTCTACAGAATCTTGCCAAATTCATCTCCAAAAAACTTCAACCCTACCCAGAATCCACCAGCTCACATGTACAAAACTCACTCCACTTCATAGAAACAATAAAGAAACAAAACCTACAACCCAGCGACCTACTTGTGAGCTTTGATGTCATATCTCTCTTCACCCAAGTGCCTATTAAAGAAGCCTTGACAGCTATACAAAACAAATACAACCCCCCTAAGCATATCCTGGACCTGACCAACCACTGCCTGACCAATACATACTTCATCCATAATGGACAAAGATACAAACAGATAGCAGGAGCACCCATGGGATTATCCCTCTCACCCGTCATCACAAACTTATACATGGAACATTTTGAAACTAATGCCTTAGATAAATCTGACCAAAAACCCAAACTCTGGCTTAGATATGTAGATGACACTTTCGTAATCTGGCCACACGGGAAAGAAAAACTGGAAAACTTCCTCACACATCTCAACAGCCTACACCCTAAAATACAATTCACTATGGAAATAGAGGCAAACAACCAACTTCCCTTTCTGGACATCCTAATCTACAAAAAACCCAATGACTCCTTAGGACACACCATCTACTGGAAAAAAACCCACACCAACCGCTACTTAAATGCACAATCCCATCACTACCCTGCACAGATCAACTCTGTAGCCAAGACCCTCATCTCCAGAACCAAATGCCTAGTCAACAAAGACCACCTGAAAACTGAATTACACACTCTCACAAACGTATTCATTTCCAATGGATTCCAAAGAAAAACAATTACCAACCTAATCCAAAGGGAGACTCCCCCCAAAAACCGAGACACAGAACAAGACAACGGCATCGCCCTCCTCCCTTACAACAAAGGCACCACGGTTAAAATCAGCTAAATTCTCCACAAGCACAATGTCAAGACAGCCTTCAGCGCTGACCAAAAAATAGCCAACATCTTAAGAAAACCCAAAGACAAGATCCAGCTAGAAAACCAAGGAGTCTATGAAATACCATGCAAAATCTGCCCTGCCACATACATTGGAGAAACTAATAGGAGAATAAATACACACATCGCAGAACACAAGAATGCAGTCAGAAAAAAAGAAAAAACTTCATCCCTTTTCCAGCACCTTAAAGCAACAGGACATGAAATTGATTTTGAAGGAACCAAATTAATCTCCAAAACTGAACACTTCAACAAGAGAATAATTATGGAAGCCATCGAAATAGAGAAACACCCCCACAACATGAATAAGCATGATGATAGCTCCTGCCTACCAGACATCTGGAAACTAGCCCTAGTCAAAAAATGAGTCCCACCCATCACCCAGGTCATTACAACACAAAAGAACAATGGACAGACATCCAGCACCTCAGCCACACAGGATGATACAAAACAGCCGATCAATCTACAAACATCAACTCCATCTACCAATCAGGATGCAACTACACAGCCAATCAACCCACTTACAGCAAGAAAGCCAGCACTCCACCCCGCCACCAAGATTTATAGAGAGACGGCAGCTCCAACCAAGCTTTACTCGCACAAGCACGAAGCCGAAAACACCAGTCTGAAGATGGTGAGTGGGGCCTCATATATAACACCCACCCACCCATACACACACACACATGTATATATGAAATGTAAGTATAATCTCTGTTTGACATTTTAACAAAGGGCTTTTGCTCCTGTTCCCCTATACTCTATTAGCTGATGCAGATGCATTTATTTCAGATCTCCATGGTACAGCTTTATTTGTGCACAATGTGAAGAATTAGGTCTCTGATTCAAAGTCCTATTTGAGTTGCATGTTTAAAAAGAAATGTACATGTGGAATAAAGACAGTCTAGATATTAAGTTAATGAGGTACTTTAGTAGGCAGTAGGCAGATAGGCAGCCAGATAGACTTATGACTATGACTACCACACTATTGATCTTGAATCAAGTTTACCCTCAACAGTGGAAACTCATTCGGTTACTTTGAGCAGGTACTATCAGCTCAACCTGCCACCTAGGCTCAGATCTGTGTGTGTGCATCAAGCAAACTAGATTCATGTGTATTTTTCTCATTATTGTATGATAATTCACAATTATTTTCACATAATTATTGTATGAAAAAGGAAATGTCAAAAGACAGAAAAACAATCTATATATATAAAAGCCAAATACCACTCACTCGTCATAAAATCTCCAGAACCGTAAAGCCTACAAACTTGAAATTTGGTGCATATGTTCCTCTTGGCTTCTAAATGCTCGCTAAGAAAGGATTTTTTGCAATGACCAGCAGTTCACTAGTAATTCTTATACAATAATTAACACACACTGATGCTAAGGAGTTAGACATTCTACTCCCCCTCCCCACCTGAAAAGAACTTTGCTCCAACTGCCAGTTGCCTCACATTCTATTACCTCAATTCAAACTGGTAGACATTCCACTCCTTCACTCAGGAGCAGTCTGGGGCTCCTTACAGTACTAAACGTCTGCACCTCATGAAAATGTCTACACCTTCCATCTATGGGACTCCTTCCAGACTCAAGGCAGTGGGAGTGATATTCCCTTATGTGTTTCAATCACCGACCACCACTGAGCCAACAAATTGAACCAGAATTAACCAGATTTCTCCTGCATTGTAAGCTGGGTCTTGCTCACATAGTTTCATCGCGAAGCATGGGTATCTAGCTAGTGTTATATAAATAAGCAAGTCCCCTTCACAGATTTAAAAAAAAAACCTAGTCCAGAAGAACTTCTATTTAAATGACACCTTTTAAACTGACGTCCCAACCCCTGGGCCATAGCCCAGTATCAGATCTTGACCCTTTGGGAAATGTGCTGCAGGAGTGGCGGGTGAGCAGTGGGGGGCACATGTGTTTGTGCTCCATTTGCCCAAGTGGCAGCCGGAACAGTCTCTTCTACCCACTGCCTGTCTGCAAACGTGAAAAGATTGGAAATCTCTGTTTTAAGTGGTGTTTTGCAAAAGCATAGACGAGCCAATGATCCCACTTTTATATATCCATCCCTGTATAAAATTGAAACATTGCTGCCATTGCTTCATCTCTCAAATATCCTTCATTTAAGAACATTGCACAGACTCTTTTCATCCTCTTCCTCCCAAGTATTTTGACAAGGTTAATTTGTAGAAATTTTTTTTGATCTTTTTTTGGCCACAAAACAGAGTAAATATAAAAAAAGAATAATATAAAGTACCACAACTACTGAATTCTTGTAAGATAGCTAACCAATAAAATTAGTGTTGGTATACAATAGTTTGGTGAGCTGCAATGTGAGATGTAAATAGGAATTAGTAGTAATAATATGCCTCTCTATCTAAATTTTATTTATAACTATAAATTTAATACTAATTTGAACAACATTCATATTTTGTGGCTGTATATACACATAGAGTTTTGTTTAAATATTGAACTACTCAGAAATTTATTATTTCTCTATTTATCTAGAGTAGACAATGTAGACTCAATTAAAATGTCTACTTCTAGTTTATAGGCAATGCTGTAAATAAATGGGCATTTAAATTATTCCATGCTTTTAGAATGAAAGTTGGACTAGTTTTTGCAAAAAGATGGACTATTCTACAACCACTTCAGAATGGAAGAGTCACCTTCATAGAAAATGCTTCTTGTTTGTGAATCACTATCAAGACAGAAAGACATTTTATAAGCAATGTTTTGGCATGCTAATTTCTACTGCGTACAGGCTTCTACTCATGCATTTAAAACAATTTTTTTTCAGGTTGATGTGGTACAATCATAGAAGGTTATAGTTGGTGATTCCATTTAGAATATAAATCAGGCCTGAAAGAGATTTGCAGCACTCCAAAAGTTTTCTGATATAATTTTTGTTTTATAAAACCCAGATCAACGATCAAATTATTTAACAAACATGTTCTCCCCCACCCCCCACATCCCTCATCCTATTATAGCTCTAGACTCCTGAGATAGCAACTGTATAAATGCTGGTCCCTTTCCATCTTCATCTTACATAAGAATTGTTTATGAGCTACTGAAGCATTCCTTAACCTTTCCCTGTTAATGAAATGTAATTTGTGTTAAAAGGTTTTGATCACCATATTAGCAAAGGCAGCTGGAATATTGTCTGCCATGCTTAATAATAAGGAAATTGGAGCTGGCATAATGTGAAATATATTTTTAATCAGAGATCACCATTGCATGGTTTTCTGAATATATCTGTTTCTAATTTCCATACCAGTCAAAATTCTCAGTTGAATGAAGGCAAATATATGTGTCCTAGGATTCTGGTACCCCACATACGTGCCCCACATTCTGGTGAGAGAGAAGTTCCCCAAGGATGGGCTCCAGCGTGGGTCTCTAAGCTCAGAAGACTAAATCTCTGGTCCCAGTGACTGACCCAGATTGGATCCTGCAAAATTGTCAGTGTTCTTGCTTTCACCATGAGATGTGCGAATATAAAGCTAGAAGCTAGTTCCCTACATTAAACTCTCCTTGAAGTAATAGTCATATCCATTTGGTCTGGAGTAGCTTCAGAAGATACAAGTCATTGTGTTCTGAACACAAAAGCACTCCAGCTTTGTTTGAGTTGTGCTTCACTCTTGCTCTTGTTTAGTAATTCATTAGTGGAAATATATCCTAGAATTCTCTTCAGTATAATTCAGTTCTGACATGAAGTTTCATAGGATTTATTTGAAAAAAGAGAACACATTCAGCATTAAACACATGATAGGCTTGCTATAATACAAGCCATACTTTTATTATTTACATTCAGTCTTTGGAGGTTTGGTGAACAACTGGTTATGCGGCACGTTGAAATGCATAATAATGGATTTCACGACATCTTTGACTCTTCATTCTTGGCTACAAAGAATAGCCTGTAAACCATCTGTGGGGGAAAAAAGATTAAAGAAGAATGAATGTTAAAAGTATAATAGGTGAGCATGATAAAGTATATACAGTAAAACTCTGATTATTTAGTGTTGAAAAGACCCGTTTCCATTAATACTTAGAACAGTTCTAACTAGGAAAAATTCAAAGAGATATTTAGTTTCAACTATTATGATCTATATCAGGATCACTTATCCTTTTCAGCTACAGACATGACCTTTGCTCACTTCTATAATTATTTTAAAGCAAATACAGATCTAAATGTATGAACCAGTTTCCCCCCCTCCCCAGTGAAACTATTTTTCTACTATTCCATTAATAAAACTAAGCATGAATTCTGATAGAACTCTTCACATGAATAAATCATGCATCGCTGCACAGTATAAATAAAATAAAACTCAAATTTTAAGTATTCATTTGAATATTATGAGAACTTTCTCTTTAACTTGCATGGGAGTGGGGGAGGGGATAGATTTAAGGGGATAGATCCCCTTAGAAAAAATATTTGGCCTGTTTGTTTGTGTGTGTGTTTGTATGATGTGACATAATTGTTTCAAAGTTTATTTTGCTTGTTAACCATTAATTTCTAAACAATTATAGGTTTTAAGATACAAAGTAATTATAAATAACTTATCACCGACAAAACCCCAGCAGCACACAAATAAAAGATAACTATATAGCTATCCAAATCTTTTAATTTTATGTTTAACACAGATAATTAGTACAAGCAATTACAGACAATTATTACTTCAGTAATGTATTATAATTTTATAATCTTTACAATCTCTATAATCTAGAATTCTTTACAAGTTCTGATTTATAAATTGTGTGCATTTATATTCACTGTTGCAGAGAAAGAGAAAGAAAACTCTGGAAAAGACCTTAATACTATACATGATTGTATGTTTTTCAAGATTCCCCTACCGCCTTCTTATCGTTTACCATCCTCTTGAACTTCAAATCCACCATATGGGGGGGGGGAGCAATGTGCCCTGGGGGAAATATTGCATTATGGATCCCACAATCATCTGAATGGCATGTATGAATAAAGAGATCGCTTTTCAGGTTACCACTATCCTTCCTTTGCCAAGAAAAACCCCTTATTGATCTCCCTTTCTTCTCCAGGCTGATTAAAACTGGAGAGTAATCCAGTAGAAAATGAAATCTTAGGTTGACTTAAAGACTGCTGATTGCCAGTCAAAACTAAAATCATTAGATGACCCTTATGATCAGTAGATAGGTTATATATGCCACTGGCTGTTAATGATCTCCTAAAACGATTGGTAAATCAAAAGAGATTAAAAGTGAAACTATTGATAGTCCTCATTCAGGGACCTCTTGTGCAGTGATTGTTTGAAGTTACAATGGAATGGAACAAGGAGATTTATGACTGGTGCTTGGTAACAGGTTCATGATTTCAATATTGCAATTTCCTGGGGCCATTTGCAACCTTCACTGTTGGCTTCCCATAAGCAAAGTCAATGGGGAAGCCAGTAGGAGACAATAAATAATGACTGCTTGATGTTCTTCTAACAACCATGTGGA
Organism: Thamnophis elegans; assembly: GCF_009769535.1. Taxonomy (NCBI): domain Eukaryota; kingdom Metazoa; phylum Chordata; class Lepidosauria; order Squamata; family Natricidae; genus Thamnophis; species Thamnophis elegans. The sequence goes on along the minus strand of NC_045541.1, from coordinate 105,509,512 downwards.
TTTGCTTAACGCCTGCAACTGGAACTGCTGTTATAAACATAGTACATGATGTCATGCTTTATGACTGTATTGCTTAGCTACAGAATTCCCACCCCAATTACCCTCATTAACTCCAACTCCACTAGACTCTTGTGATTAATGGCATGTAAAATTATTGTTAGCTAAAATGGACCTTACAAACTGCTGGTCCCCAAAACTGGCCAAATTGTTTCCATTTTCACCACCTATTCCAGCATGTTCTCTGGCTGCCACATTGTTCCTGATAGTTCAATTGTTCTGTTCCCTTTCAAGGTCACTCATTGCTGGCTGCTCTAGAGGTTCTGATAGTTCCAGTGACATACTAAGCCAGAGAGAAGTAATTAACTGAGCTAGAAGATGTGAGGTTCATTCTCCCTTAAGTCATGAATTTTGTTTACAACTTACTGTTCATCCATTCACACTTTCGCTTGACATTTTAGGCTTTAATCCAGATGGGGAGAATGAAGTGCTAGTGCCTGGAAAGATCAAAACTGCTCCAAATATCAACACACAAAGCATCTGAGCCTTCTACAGTTAGAAGAATTGTCCTGTGAATTATCAATAGTTGGCAGGTTTGAGAACTGTAGGACTTTTTTTTTTGACAATTTGTCTTAATTAAAAGAAGGCTTCTGTGCCTCTAATACCTAGTTTTGGAAGCCAAGTGAGAATACTTCCCTAGTTGGATGTATTGGGCTAAATTCCTTTCAGATGTGTTTCACATTCTCTAACAGAAGGTTGACCATATGTCATCATTTTCCCTTATGGAGGAAAAAGCTAAGATCTACTTCATATAGATTAGTGAAAAATATGTGGTATAGCAAAAGGACTCCTGGGTGCATCTCATATTTGTGACAGTTCCAAAAACAACTTAGAAATATTAAAATAGCATCAAATATTAAAATAGCATTCTCTGAATGAGAATGACTTGGATCAATATGAGAGAGGAAACCTAGGTTCACTTACTACTGCTAAATTGGGTTGGCAGATGTCCTTTTTTCTGCTCTATTGTTTAGATAAGCGAGTCTGGCAGTTACTTACTAGAGAGAAATAAAATGATATTCATTCATTCATTCATTCATTCACTATCAGTCAAGCAAAGTTCTGGGTAGTTTATAATAATGATAACATAAAGAGATTATTGCCTGTGTTGTTAAAAGGCATTGGCTAGAAATAAAATCTAGGGCATTTTTATTTGTGAGATTCTTTTCCTATCCCTCCCTAAGGTAAAGGTTCCCCTCACACATAAGTGCTAGTCGTTCCCGACTCTAGGCGTGGTGCTCATCTCCATTTCAAAGCTGAAGAGCCAGCACTGTCCGAAAACGTCTCTGTAGTCATGTGGCCGGCATGACTAAACACTGAAGGCACACGGAACACTGTTACCTTCCCACCAAGATGGTCCCTATTTTTGTACTTGCATTTTTTCATGTTTTCGAACTGCTAGGTTGGCAGAAGCTGGAACAAGTAACAGAAGTTTACTCCATTATGCGGTGCTAGGGATTTGAACCACTGAACTGCCAATCTTTCTGATCAACAAGCTCAGTGTCTTAGCCACTGAGCCACCGTGTCCAGTAGCCAGAGGGATGGTAGTAATTTTTGGTTGCTTTGGAGGCATTGAAGTAATGGTAATTCCCGAGTTTATTCTATGTTGCTCCCTTCTATTCCCATTCTATTCCTTGTTCCACAAAATGTTTAAAAGTGTTTACTCTTAAAAATGGACCCGTAAAATCCATCCTATATTTTTTAATCAAAATAAATGATAAAATCAAAGAATAAAAGCAAGGTAAATTCAAAATAAATTCTGAGAGCACTTAAGCAATACGTCTGCATTCCTTGTCATCCTGATTGGCTCCCTTGGCTGCATTAATAGAAGTAAAAGTCACAGAAGATATTCATTTCACTTTATTTTTTCTTTTGTCAGATGCCACCTCAAATATTGTGTCCCATTTTGGGCACTGCATTTTATCAAGGATTCTGAAAAATTGGAACAGAGTGCTATAAATAAATCTTATGAAGAAAGGTTGAAAAACTAGTGACAGGGTGACCAAGGAGAAATATGATAGCATTCTTCAAATATCTGAAATGATGTCATCAGTTCTCTCTTATACCAGAGTGCAGGTCACAGCATCATAGCATAAGTTACAGGAAGGCAGCTTCCAATTGAAAGTTAGATAAAACTTCATAATAGCAAGCACAGGATGACTGTGGAATCAATTACCCAGAGGGGTAGAAGGCTACTTTTCATTCTTTGAACGCATTCAAGCAGAACCCAGAGTGTCATCTTTTTGGAATGCTTCAATTTGGATTCTTGCATGGAGCAGGAATTTGCACTTTATAGCTTAAATGGCTTATTCTAACTCTGAGATTCTATGACCTAAATGTTGGATGAATTGAAAGCATCTGACCACTATAGGTGCATATGAACCTTCTTGAAGATCCATAGTAGACTTTCCTTGAATGGGTTCTACAGAAAATGATTCCATTTTGACAACTTAGCTTAAATATTTTGCCAGAAGTAATTAAATAGAATAAAATTAATTATTGCAAAAATTATTATTATAAAATAGGTTCTATCAGATTATTATCATTTTATACTTAGAAAAATAGACAATATAAATAGCAAAATGGCCTTCCAGCTCCAGCGGTCCTTGGAGGAAGCTAGTTATCTCGATCCATTCCAGTCCGGCTTCAGGCCTGGTTACAGCACTGAAACCGCTTTGGTCGCATTGACCGATGACCTCTGGAGAGCCAGGGATGGAGGCCACGCCTCCATCCTGGTTCTCCTTGACCTCTCAGCGGCTTTCGATACCATCGACCATGGTATCCTTCTGCGACGACTGCGGGAGGTGGGGGTGGGAGGCACTGTTTTGCAGTGGTTCTCCTCTTACCTCTCGGACAGGTAGCAGTTGGTGTTAGTTGGAGGGCAGAGATCGACCCCTAGGCCCCTAACATATGGGGTGCCGCAGGGTTCGGTCTTATCCCCCCTACTATTTAACATCTACATGAAACCGCTGGGCGAGATCATTCGGCGGCACGGGATAAGATATCATCAATATGCGGACGATACCCAGTTGTATCTGTCCGCCCCGTGCCAACTCAATGAAGTGGTGGACATGATGAACCGGGGCCTTGAAGCTGTTAGGGACTGGATGAGGGCTAACAAGCTTGTGCTCAACCTGGATAAGACCGAGTGGCTGTTGTGTTTCCCTCCCACTAATCTGGCAAGTGTTCCATCTCTCAGGCTGGGGGGTCAAATACTACACCCCTCAGACAGGGTTCGCAACTTGGGAGTCCTCCTGGACCCACAGCTGACCTTTGATCACCATTTGTCAGCTGTGACCAGGGGGCATTTGCCCAGGTTCGCCTGGTGCGCCAGTTGCGACCCTACCTGAACCGGGAGGCCCTCACAACAGTCACTCGTGCCCTTGTGACCTCTAGGCTGGAATACTGCAACGTGCTCTACATGGGGCTGCCCTTGAAGAGCATCCGGTGACTTCAGCTAGTCCAGAATGCGGCCCGCGCGAGCGATTGTGGGTGCACCTCGGTTCACCCACATAACACCTATCCTCCACGAGCTGCGCTGGCTACCTGTCGATCTCCGGGTGCGCTTCAAGGTGCTACTTGTCACCCATAAAGCCCTTCATGGTAGTGGATCTGGATACTTGAGAGACCGCCTCCTGCCAATTACCTCCTCGCGACCAATTAGATCACATAGATTAGGCCTCCTCCGGATTCCATCTGCCAGTCAGTGTCGACTGGCAACCACGCGGAGGAGAGCCTTCTCGGTAGTAGCTCTGACCCTTTGGAACGATCTCCCCGTGGAGATTCGTACCCTCACCACCCTCCAGACCTTCCGCGCAGCCCTTAAAATCTGGCTATCCCGTCAGGCCTGGGGCTAAAGATTGTAATCCATCCCCACCCGAATGGTATGAATGTTGTGTTCTTTTTAATTATGTATTGTGCCTATGTGACATTGTTTGTATCCCCTTTCCCTATGAGTTGTAAGCCGCCCTGAGTCCCCCCAGGGAAAAGGGCGGCCTATAAATAAACTTTTCCAATTCCAATTTCCAATTTCCAATTCCAATTCCAAAAATCTCTTGGTTGAAATAGAAATGGGATACTCTATAAACAGAAGGAAGAAAATATACTTTAGTGCCATAATGTATGACTAGCATGATCAAGACTACTATTATCTAAAGCAGAGGTCCCAACCTCCATCCATAGACTAGCACTGGGGCCTGGCATTCCAGCAACTGGTTCACACAAAAAAGCGAAGCTCCATCCATAGGATGCAGGCAGCATGCAAAACCCTCAGTTGAAGGAGAAACCTTTCACTGGTTCCTGGTGCCCAAAAGATTAGGGACCACTGGTTTAAAGTTTATAATGAAGACTATAATCCCCTTCCCCATTTTTAAAGGTTTACATTTTAATACAGTTATACTCTTCTATGGCTGACCATCTGATAGAAAGTTAAAGAGACCATTTAATTGATTGTGTGCTTGAAATGCTGAGTTCCAGAGGGATCCGGAAGCAAAGCAATCTCTTATCCAGGTTTTAGCGCAACTGGTTCATATCCCTGTGGTTGGAGACCCTTAGACAGGATGATGATAGTGGCGATCCATTTCATGTCCTTCTCTGTGCCTAAAAAGACTCATAAAATTAAGTCATTAGATATTATTGTGCTAAGAAATATCTTTCTATGTGTATGCAAAAGAGTGGTTATAAAAGAAGCAACAATTTATTGTTTAAAGAACAAAGTGAAAGTAAGAAAAAAGAGCTGAATCCTTCTGTTGTTCCAGCCACCAGTTTCATAAAACCTCAGGGACAGCAAAGAAGAAAAAGAAAGAAAAAAAAGGCTAGCTGGCTGTTTTGTGTATTATCTCCTAACAGGTGAACAATTAGTTAATTGATATTGCTAATTACTGTATCCATTAAGCAATCCCAGGTGGCAATTTTATCCTTTCTATCTGTATCCCTGGACATTTCAGCTACAATTGTCACACACAACTGGAGGCAATAGCTTTTGTACTGTATGCTTACACATATAAACACAGCTTGGTGCAGAACAATTGTATGGATGATATTGAGCATCTTTTGCCACAGGATTTGATTTGTGTAGGGAATTTCTTACAGGAGCCTCTGACACTAATTCATAGGAATAATACGTTTAGAAACATGCCATATTAAAATTATTATAGTTTATCATCTCTATAAAATATGATCTGAACTGTATGCTATATGATAAAGGGTCACATATTAAGAGAACATGATGCTTTGAATCAGATTGACTGCAACCAGAAAACAGATACTAATTAAAGCCTCCAAGCACAATGTGGAAACAGAGTCAATCAGCAAACTAGACATTGATTGATTGATTAAGTGCTGTCTAGTCAGTGATGGTTCTTAATAACCATATAGATAGTCTTTCTCCAAGGATCTGTCAATGATGCATTCACTGCTATTGTTATTGAGTCCATCCACCTTGCTGCTGGCCATGTTGTTCTTTTTCCTTCCATTATTTCCAGTTTTAAGAAGTTCTCAAAGGATATGGGTCATTGCGCAGTATATACAAAATATTGAAATTTGAGCCCAGTCCTTTGCGCCTCAAGTGAGACTTGAATTTTTTCACTTAAAAAATTCCAAGGCAAAGTGTTAGTCCAAATGGTATATTGAAGTTGAGGTTTGGGATGGAATGAGGCGGTCACTGCTGAATTGGAAGTACAAGAAGACCTCAACTTATTTGGGACTGAAATATCAATTTTTGAGTGGTTATTAAGCGAGATATCTATGTGATTGCTTTGCTCAGTGTCTACAATCCTAGTACTCCTGGTTGTGGCCTTCAAGTAATTTCTTGGGTCGTTATGTAGACAGAGCAAAAAAGCTGCCTGCAAGTTCAGCTACCCTCTGTGTGTGGAAGGGAATTTAGAAAGGACCGGAGTACTAATCTAACTTCATTTTCTAGTAGTAGCAATATGATATTCTTAAAGTATAAAATTTTAGTACACTCCTATCTCTGTTTGATCTTCTTTTAATTAGTTATAGTTGAGCTTGGCACTTCCTCTGAGTTTGGACATCTTTTAGAAAACCTTCCCAATTTTTCTGTGTCTATTATCTTTGCATATGCTATACTGCGGCTCTTTACCATCTCTGAAGTTCTTGGTTAAGCTCATTCCTGAGGTGGTGGTACAGATTGGTTTGCCTTTTTCTTTTTTGGCTTTGGCCTCTTGATAATTGGTAATTTCTACCATTTATTCTGACATTCAGTGTGGCTTCTCCCCTCCCCCCCATCTTTGGAAATCTCAATTGATGCTTAATAACTGCTTTGATTTTATTCTGTGATTCCTCTGGTTCCTTATCAATGGAATTCAAGACTGCATATTAATGTTTAATGATCTCCTTGAAAATATTAGTTTATATGCTTAATATTATACTGGTTGACTTTATACTTTTGCTTTAACTTGATTTAGAACTTGCACGTGAACAATTCATGTTCTATTCAGCAACTAGTCCCTGGGCATGTCTTTGCTGTTATAACTGAATCCTTCTATTTTCATTTCCTTTTATAATATAGTCAATTTGATTTCTGTGTGGTCAGTTAAATTATCTCCTTTTATCTAGTTGTATATAGGATTCACCAGATTGCGAGACATAAACTGTGGGAATGTGGCTAACATAAGGATGAACTTCTGAGCATCTAATCTCCTAAACACACATTTGGAAATAGGTACCAGTATTACACAAGAAACTTCACTAAGCATTGCTCATAGAAGACTCAACACAGATCATGCTGAGTTGTGGGAAGATGGCAGCTTAGCTTCATGATTAGCTCTATTAATTAATCTGCAAGGCTCACCAGTGCCTGTTTTTTTTCCACTAGTCAAGCTAGTCTTTTCCAGCCTCTTGTTTCAAGGAAGCCCTGCTGCCAGGATTGGGATAATGGGCCTGCAACCTCTACTTGGCAATGTAAGTACATATTTTTATCTTTTGTTAACAATGTGATTAACTATTTGGTCTTCCTGGTCACATAGTTAGTTTTCATGCCCATAAATAGATTTATCTCACGCAACTTGGGGAGTAGGAAGTACTCCTCATTCCCATGCTCTTACTTATATTAACACACACGTGTCAATGTTATAAGCACCCTGCCATTGTTTCCCAATGCTAGATGGAAGGGGGAGAGGGAATCCCAGAAGTATAATCTGAATGCTAAAGAGTCTATAGTTAGAGATATCTTATGGTAAAGTGCCCCTCCCCATTGTTTGATGTGACTGACCAGGACCTGTGTAATTTTGCTTCCACTATCTGTTCATTACATCTCTGGGATCTCCCTCGCAGTCTCCCACACACTGCAGTAGATAACTCTATTGCTTGAATTCCTTCCTTCCTTCCTTCCTTCCTTCCTTCCTTCCTTCCTTCCTTCCTTCCTTCCTTCCTTCCTATTACCAGATTCCTCCTCTTTTTTGTTTTTCAAGTTTTGTACTTGAAGAAGCTCTTTGAGTAATTTATGAATACTAGAAAATCCTTAACCATGGAAGGAAGCTCCATAGATACTGAAGGCTCCCTGCTGCAGGAGTTCACCTTAATTATATGAAAATTTTAAAGGGCAGTGCAGCCTATCTGCATTCCCCTTGGCTCTTCTGTGCATAATAAATTTTTGTTACATCTCAGGCACTGTTCAAATTAAAAGCAGGACACTATCGGAGGACAGCTGTTTTGTGTTATATCTGCAGACATATTCTTTATACAGTTAATAAATAACCAACTGTGTTTTAATGTAGAACCTATTTTATGAAGCCCCAAGCTTTCGTTAAGCTATGTCTCAGATGGCAATAAGAGCGGCATCATTTTCAAGGTGGATTGTCTCCAAAGCTTTAGTTTGTCAAAATAAATCTGGTCTTTCATTATTATTTTTTAAAATATTTTCCCCTGCCCTTTCTTTTTAGCTGTTTTTTTTTTACCTTTGAGTTTTAGATCAACTTTCTCTTTGCTTTTAACAGATTTTTAATTATCCTGGTGCCACACTGAGAAGAGACTGAGATGCCTACTCTGGCTGCTTTTGAGTCACATCTGCAAATCACATAGGTATAATCTCTATGGCAACTGACCCATGTTGAGAGGAAGAAAATAAGCTCAGTACTAAAGGTTAATTGCTGTTTCATTTATTCATTTTTGTGCAGTTCCAGCAATGTGAATTGAAGTTCTAATTAGAATTAAATTATCAGCAGATTGAACATCTTCTTTGTTATTAGAGTAGCAATAAACCAGTCAGCCTTATTTTGAAAATGACTGAAAGAAGATAGTAAGCATTCCAGCCCATGCCACAGAATTGATGCTGGGAATCCCAGATAGGCTTTCTTAATGGAAGAATAAGATTTTCTGTTTTTACTATGTGTAACTTCTCTTTTAGTTTAAAGAAGACTTATCTTGTTGGCCAAAGCATTTCCAGATGGGCCTCTCAGTTAAGCTCATTAATAACCTGCCTAATCTACATTGCTAAGCATCTATTTAAAAAAATATTATACCCTCTATATATGTTATTGAGATTTTGGTATCTACAGCCAAAAATTGTGTTATGTAGATGCCTTCTTCTACTTACTTTGATCCAAGGACTAACTTTAATGCTCTTTCTTACAGTTAAATATGATAATGCTGATAAAATTATTCATTGATTATAAAATATTGAGCAGAAAAACATCAGAGGGGTCATGTTGGATCAGATCAGAGGCCAAGTTACACAAGTACTCTGTTTTCATAGCAGTTGACCTGATGCCTTTTGGGACTCCTACAGAAAGACTCGGAACACAAGTCAAATCTGCCAGTTCCAGGAAACTGAATTCAGAGCATGTTGATCTCCCTATTGGAAGTAACTAGTAAACATGGTTATCAATAATGAACCATTTGAGTAAAATGGGGTATTTAAGCACAAAGCAAATACAAAACAGTAGTCTGAAGATCATATATTATGTCTATTATGATGATCTCTAAGTTAGGATTAATTAAGAAGCAGTCTGTCTGAAATCAGGCTAGTTTGTTACCATAACAAGGACAACTGGCAAGACTCCCACATAAAGCAGGTGCAAGCACTGCATAAACAAAAGAAAAAAAAGCATATCTGAACCTTGATTTCACCTTAGCATTCTATATAGATAAACAAAATGCATATTTTTGTCAGGGTTGCTGGGTTGCTAACCTTTGTAGTACATAAGAACTACAATCAATTACAATAGTGGTCCAGATTTGAATGGAGTGAATTCAGACTTAACAGGTTGTTCTCATGTGAATGAAAATTTGTTTCAAGTTATACTGTCTTTAATCTGGGTATTGACTAAATTCAGTACAACCCTCTATTATAAGTAAGCCCTATTGATTTCACAGGAAAGGATTGCTGTTAGTCATTCAATTACTCCTAACGCCTTGTGACCCAATGGACATCACTGAAGAATTATCTCTCAGTAACTACTTTTTTGAGTTCTTTTAAATCATGGTTGTGTCACAAGTAAAAAGCATCTAGCTAACCCGCTTGGTAAATACATCTCTTGCCCTTCTTACTTAATTAATCCCTTTGATTTCTTTCATTGTTTATTCAGATATAACTTTTGTCTTTTTCTTTCTTATATTCACTCCTTGTTAAGGTTTTTGCCAAGAGTTTTAAAATCTTTAAAACCTTTTTAAAAACTTCATAATCCAAAAACAATCTTCATTCACAAAGTGGAACTGTCTTATCTTCTGCTCAGAAAATGTCTTTTAGCTATAAATTAATTCCATTTAAAAGCTTTCAGTGCTGCAACCAGTGGTGGGATTCAATTTTTTTTTACTAACAATTCTGTGGATGTGGCTTGGTGAGCATGGCATGGCTTGGTGGGCGTGGCAGGGGAGGATACTGTAAAATCTCCATTCCCACACCACTCCAGGGGAAGGTTATGCAAAATCTCCATTTCCTCCCGATCAGCTGGGACTCAGGAGGCAGAGAATTGGTGCGACAGGGCTGGTCAGAGGTGGTATTTACTGGTTCTTCGAACTACTCAAAATTTTCTCCACTGGTTCTCCAGAATGGTCAGAACCTGCTGAATACCATCTTGGATTGCAACCCTCAAGCTAAAGAACTAGCCTTCATGAGGCAGATTATTAATAATTTGATTACAAGGTCTCTGTTGTGAATGGTTTCTATTTTTCTCCATGGTTTTTAGTTTTGTTATGTGAAGCAGTGACTCCAGCTTCGTTTAGTATAAACGGGAGAAAGGTACAAGGACAAACTACATTATATCAGGTATTCATTTGTTTATACTGAGGGCAATAGGTTTAAATTATAAGGCTTACAAACTATAAATGGAGTTATTTTGGATTTGTTAGCTGCACCTGCTCATTTGCTATTGAACTAATGTTCAGAATTATTATGCCATTTATAGAGTTAGTAAGATTTTTTTGAAAGGAAATTATCTGAGATAGAAATGTACTAGATAGTAATTCTTTCATAATCGACAAGTTGAAATTATCTAATTTCTCATACCTGATTTTATGGACTGTAACTGTTTCATTGCAGAGCAAAGGTTTGATCATTTGGACACCAGAGGACAATTTGTGGCTTACTTATATTTATTTGGTGTCCATGGTGCTCAAGAAATGTAGTTAAAAACACTAATGTTTCAGATAAACTTGCAATTTTATGAAAGGATAAGCTATCTGTATTATGGAATATATGTGGTTTGATGGAAAATGAAACAATCAGGTTTTTGTCTCTTTAGCTAAAAAAAAACATAGCTACATAATTCTTCTATGCAGAATTCTTAACTTTTTTCATAGATATATTTGGAAATATAGTTAATTCCTCTGCATAAAGTGTAATAACCAATAGCATTCTTTACTTCTTTCTAGAATGTACGAGACTTTGAGAACATTTTAATAACAGAAATCTTACTTCTGGGGTCGTAGATTAGAATGTCTGAACTAGTTACCTTTATTATTTTATATTACTTTCAAATATTCTGTCATAATTCTTAACACATGTTGAGCTCTGTTTTTCACCCCTAGGAATGCTCATATTTTTATGGTACCTCTAGAAATCTATGGGTAACATCAAGATGAAAACTATTTTTAATATGCTGAATATATAGCAAAGTTTTTATATTGTTTAAAATCAAATTGTTAGTGAATGTCCTCTTATTTTTCTGCTCCAGAAAATGTAGGGAATGCTAAAAAAAGACAATTTAATTATTTCCCCAGAATGCTTTCATTAACTAATTTTGTTTAGAATTGAAATTTTGTACCTAAAGATAGGCGACTTCATACTTGGGCAAGGAGGAAACAGAAGGAAGAATTTCAAAGGAAAATGCAGACAAAGATATAGATATAACTTTCACCTAGCTATTTCTTCTGTGAAAATCACCTTTTTTCAACATATGTGAAGATTACTGTAGGTAATGATGATGAAGATTTTAGTGTAGATCCAAAAAAATGAAGGGATTGATTGATTGGTTGGTTGATTTGCTTTTCTTTCTTTCTTTCTTTCTTTCTTTCTTTTCTTTCTTTCTTTTCTTTCTTTCTTTCTTTCTTTTCTTTCTTTCTTTCTTTCTTCTTTCTCTTCCACAAACTCAAGAATGACATGTAGCTGCTCTTCCAAGCTGAGTTCTTTTTGTTTACACTATAGACAGAATCATGCCAGACCAAGACTTTACATCTACAATATACCATATGAACTATTAGGGTAGGGTTTTCTTCACCCCTTTTTCTCACATGTAATATCTAGACTAAGTTGCTTCTTACTGGTTGGAATACACACTCTTCCTTCTGGGAATCCCCATCCTTACTACATTCCATCATATCTTCCCCTCCTTTGGTGATGCTGTTTATGCTCATGTCATGATAATGAGCAATGCCATTAGGTATTTCCAATATTATGTCATAAATTATATAATGAGAACAACAATATATAACACGATTAAAAAGTGATTTACCATTTACCCTATTGAAGAATTTACCTTTTAATCTTTTAGAGCAATCAACTCTATTGCACAAAATAAATTTTCACTAATAAATGTTCCGGGCATATTTTTTGAGAATTGATCAGCGTTCGTTTTTGAAATTTATTATTTGAAATGGCATGCATTTTTCAATATTTTGAAGGCTTACTTTATTCATTCCCTGTAACATCACATTAAGCATTCAAGTTCTTCATTCTAGATCCTCAGTTATCTGACAGTTATGATAGAAAAGTTGCTAACTAATAGTCTGCACTATAATTCCGTAAAAGCAGCTTGCTCAATTTTCTGAGTTTACTAATTGAAGGATACATACTCATAAAAATAGATGGCTGGAAATCCAGTTCTTAAAGAAAGGGGCATTTTTGGACATTGTACAGTGAACTTTATGTTAACTGTTAAGCCATTTCCAAGTGGTTTCCAGAACCAGATTATCTGAAACATAAACATACTTCTTTTTAATGATTTGAACAGGATACCTTGCTCAGTATCACATATTCATGTGATATCATTTTACTGTATATACTCAAGTATAAGGCCTAGTTTTTCAGCCCACTTTTTGGGCTGAAAAAAGCCGCCTCGGCTTATACTCGAGTCAGTGAAAAATTTGCCCGAAATGGAGGAGAAAAAGGGGCGGGGCCATGCCGCTGGGTGACACTCGTGAATGGCCCAGTGTGCCTGTGAGTTTCCCCTCCCTCTGTGTCAGTTTTGCCGCGCAGCGCGCACCGCACCATCCCCCCTCCTCACGTTCTAATGTAATGCAGGGCTGTCTTACGATTCCCCTTCCTCCCCCTCCTGCCGCTCTGCAACGATGTCCCACCTCCTCCTTGTTATGGCAAGCAGATCACATAGCGATGTCCCACCTCCTCTGGTACAGTGATCCAATGATAGGAATCACTGTGCCGTGTGTCATAGGAGGCGGGACATCGCTCCCCGCGGCTGCAACGGGACATCATCATCACAGCGGGACATCAGCATCATGAGGTGAGTGAAGTATTTCATTGAATACACCGCTAGTTTACTGTTTTTCTTTGAAATAAATATTCAAAAACATTATTGGTATCTATTTTTATTTTTGAAATTTATCGGTAGCTGCTGCATTTCCCACCTAGGCTTATACTCGAGTCATAACTTTTCCAGTTTTTTGTGGTAAAATTAGGTGCCTCGGCTTATATTCGGGTCGGCCTATACTCGAGTATATACGGTAACTAAGATAGGGAAGCAAGCATTCTCTGTTGCAGTGTCCATTGTGTAAAAACACCACCAATCGGAGGTTATGTGAGCCCTCATGACTGAAGGTTTACACTATAAAGTAAACACGTGTGTTTCCCAGGTCCTACGTATATTTTTGTAAGCTTCCCTGGAGTTAATTAGTTAATTAAAGAAAACTCTTTAACTGCTCTTTTAAAATTATATTTTTGTATTATACTTTATTTTTTGCTGCATATATTTTGTATTCTGTTATATTTAATACATAAAAAGGTTGACAGCATATACATTCATTAAAAACCAACCAACAATAAAGGATTCCCCTTTCCCACTAAAGCATTTTCCCGCCTTCATTTGCACTCACAGAAGAGATTTAAGTATAGCCATCTTGAATTCCATTTACTTTTATTTACCATCAATTTCCTTCCGTAGTTCAAATTCTTGTAAAGTGTTAGCATGCAATAAACCTATGTTCATTTGAACTGCTTTGCTTCCTGATTTTTGCACCTGACATTTGACCTGCATTGAATCAACTGGAGATGCTGTTTTATTTATTATCTCCAGTATGTTAAAAACAATTCCAAATTATGTTGCTCATTACCTTGAATCAGAATAGAGCCCTAATTGAAATTTTTGGGGAAAACAAAATGAAACGTTTTCTCTGAAATAATTTTTAATAGTAAGATTCATCTGTACATGAATAATTCCAGCCATCATAATGTGCTTCTCTCCTTCATTCCCCCATGACAATGCTTCTATCATTTAATCAAAGGAACTAATAAAGAGATCTCGCTATTCATGACTTGAGTTCCATTTTTCCTGAAACAGTCCAAAAGAACACATCTTGAACCTGCAGAAAGAATCACATGATAGATGTTTCTATAAGTAGTCCCTCTAAGTAGAGAAGGCCATGAATAATTCACTTATGGAGAACACTTGACTTCTCCTTGTTCTTTCCCATACGCCACAAGTGAGTAAACTCAAAAGAGAAGTAATATTTAGTCTTTGAAAGAGTGAACTGAAATTAGCACTTCTTTTTTTAATTGCATTTTGGAGCTAAAGTACTCCTTAGGTTATGGAACAAATATATTATTACTAAATGCCCTGGCCAATTATCAGTACCTTTTGACTTCCATTTATGAAACATCATCAAGAAAGTGCAGGTTATAGGAAATAATAAAGACCATTTGCTAGAAGAAACTAGATTTACTACATTGATGGAATGTATGGGATGATCATAGTGGAAACTTTCTGTCAGCAATCTCAGTTTAATAGCTTGAACCCACATTAAAAAGGATTTTGAGGAATTTCATCAGCCTCAGAGAAGGGCAAAAAATGTGATTGGGGACTAGAAACGAAGACCTATGTCAAGAAATTGTAAAACAAAAAAAATGACAGAGTGGTGAATATCTAATTCTTCAAATACAAGGTGGTGCAGTGGTTAGAGTGCAGTACTGCAGGCCATTTCAGCTGACTGCTAACTGCAGTTCGGCGGTTCAAATCTCACCAGCTCAGGGTTGACTCAGCCTTCCATCCTTCCGAGGTGGGTAAAATGAGGACCCAGACTGTGGGGGCAATAATGCTGACTTTGTAAACCGCTTAGAGAGGGCTGAAAGCCCTATGAAGCGGTATATAAGTCGAACTGCTATTGCTATTGCTATTGCTAAGATGCCTGAGAGAATAATAATCTGTTCTTTCTCATTCATAATTTAGGAATAATGGATTTAAATCAGATTCTGACTGAGATTGGAAAATGGTCCTCACAATAAGAACAGTTTAATAAGAGATTCAGTTATCCAGAGAGGTGTTGGATTCCCTTTCATTGGGCATCTTTTCTTTTTCTAGAATACTTGAGTTGGATTCTTTACTGAAGAAATGGTTATAAATGATGACCTAATTGGTCCTTTCTATTTCTATAATTCTAAATACTAGAATGTAAATTTAAATCTCAGCCTCTAAACTCTTAGTCAAATATATCACAAGTTGAGAATATATGTGGAATAATGGTTTAAACTGTTGGACTAGGATAGAGTCAGGTTTAAGGCCACCCTCTGAACATTGAATAACTTGGGCTAATCAATCAGTCTGTCTCAGTCCAACCTGTCCTATAGGATTGGTATGGGAACAATAAATGAAAAATACATATTATAACAAACTGAAATAGAAATGGAAAGAAATGTATGTTACATTGGTGTCCTACCATATAGTTATAAATATATATATAAATTAGGCCCAAGCTCCACCAAGTTATAGTGAAGCAATAATCACATCTTCCATTTAGTGCCTAATTAATTATTCTATTGATTTCCTACTGCACATATACTACAGTTTGCTATCATCAGTGGT
Source organism: Thamnophis elegans (assembly GCF_009769535.1). NCBI lineage: Eukaryota > Metazoa > Chordata > Lepidosauria > Squamata > Natricidae > Thamnophis > Thamnophis elegans. Next base: position 105,493,967 of record NC_045541.1, on the reverse strand, counting down.
GGGTTACAATTTTTTTTAGAACCTATTCTGTAGGTGTCGCCTGTTTTGTGGGAGTGGCTTGGCAGTCGTGATTGGGTGGGAGTGACTTGGCAGTCATGCGATGGTGGGAGTGGCTTGGAGTGGCTTGAAAGTCATGTGACTGGGTGGGAGTGGCTTGACAGTCATATGACCGGGCGAGTGTGGCCAACTTGCAAAATGTGCTGAAACTCACTTAACAACACTCTTGCTTAGCAACCAAAATGTTGGCTCAGAAACTCTGGCATTTGAAGCATGCACGTCTTAAAGCTGTCAAGTTACAAGACCCTTGCACCCCAACCCTTTAGAAAAAAAGCCCCAGGGGTGTGCAAACCTGACAGCTTTAAGACTTGTGGACTTCAACTCCCAGAATTCATACATACATACATATGCAATTTTTATGACTCACCTGCATCTGCATCTATAGATAAAGTATGCCAATAAAATGTACATTCATTTCACTGTCTCCCCGCTTGAGGGAATTCCCGCTTTTCTGGATAATTGATCCCTGGGCCCCAACAACGCTGTCAAGCGCTGTCAAGAAAGAGGCTTTTGGCCACTCCGGCGGTATGATCCGCCATTAAAATGGCCAATTAATGGATTAAGATCTCTTGAATTAGATGGGATCCCTAATTGAGGGCAGCTGCCATGAAGAACAGGCAAACTTCAATTAAACCCAGCGGGTTTCCCTCAAGCGGGAATTCTTGTCTTTGCCTGTCCTAATTCAGACACTTTCCTTTTCTTTTTGGATCACATTCTCTTCAGCCGATCAAGAGGCATGCTAGGAATCAAACCCGGTTTGGGGCTGAGGAAAAAAGAGCCAGTTATCCTCGCCAATCCCTCGTGGCCGCTGATCCCAGAATCACCAGATCAAAGCCCCGTGTCCACAGCCCTGGGATCCTCCACTTCAAGATCTCCTTCGCAAGCTTCAGCAGCCCCGATGACAGCTCGGCACGGTTCTTCTTCTCCTCATGCCCCTCTCCCCTCCATTCTTTTCCTCAGTTCCCATGCCCCAGCGGGTCCACACAAGTTCCTTGCCTAGTGAAGCATGCCTTGGATCCCAGCCCCGGGACACCTTCCACGGTTGGGAAACTCCTGCTCTCCCCCCAAAAGGCAGCCTCGTCGCCGCCTCTCTCTATTCCCTTTGCCTGCTGTAGGTTAAGAACAAAGCCCACGGTGGGGAAGCTGCTTGTTTGTCTGTCTTGGATTCTTTGGTGTGTGTGTGTGGTGTGAATGGCGGACATACCGCCAGCAGAGCGGCCAAAAGCCTCTTTCTTGAAAGCGCTGTCAAGAAAGAGGCTTTTGGACAATTTTTAATCAAGAACCCCACCCCCTCGGTCAATGGCGTCCCGCTTTACCAATGTTAAATCTGGTCACCTTAACTTAGAGAGGGCTGTAAAAGCACTGTGAAGTGGTATATATGTCTAGGTGCTATTGCTATTTCTACAAAATACCACAAGCTTTTGCTATAACCAATAGCGGATTAAATAAAAGATTATCTTTTTCCAGCATGGATGGAAGAGTGTTCATATGAACCTGTTTTTTTTTTTTTTGGACAGTCACAATGAAGCCAGCCCTGGCCCTGTTTTATTATACCAACCTCCCTTTTCTTTTTTTTCTTTTTCTTCCAGAAAGCTAAAAGAGTGATAAGCCAGGTGGGAGACTTTTAGCAGAAGAGAGAAGCCAAAATATATTAAAAATCTCTGTTGAGCAATTCCTGAACTGTCTTGAGGCCTGCAGCCTGCTGATACCACTTCTAATTCGGAGCATTGAAGGTATCAGAAAAGGAAAGATGTCTACGCCAGCTCAATTTAGGACCTTTGAATCACACAATTTGTATGCTCTTAGACATTTGATGCATACATATGCAAAGTAAAGCTGATTCTGCTGTAACTCTGGATATAGCAACTATACAACATTGTAGTACTCATGATCCAAATCTCCGATTTTATTGGAACAGTCTCACTGTTGCCCATTTTTAAAATAATTTTGGTTAAGAGAAGCCAAGAAGAATAATCTTTTAAGGATTATATTGCCTGCTGGTAACAGCTGAATTCAGCCAAAGTGTATGGGACTCTCTATTCTTTTTCTTTGACTTTTTCTGTAACACAATAAGCTGCTAGAGAAGGGACAGATGATTTTTGCTTGCTCGGGGCTTTTATATTAAGCTAAGAATATATGAGACCAGATACCACACTTGATCACTTTGGAAAAATAAAACAATACTCTTTTATTCTCAACTGCCTCCTAACATTTAGGTTTACTATATCTAACTTCTACAAAAATCCAGAGGACCATTAGATGACAATAATTCTATATGGAAAACTGTAATTAGCATCATTGGCTTCCAGAGTCCCACAGTAGCTTGTATAACTTTAATTTTTTTTTCAGTCTGACTTATAGAGATTCTAATTGGTGCATAGTTAAAATATACATTTGCACATTTGTCTATTATCTCTTCAGTTAAGAGCATTGGGCATTAGTTGATTAGTTTCCTACCAACACATTTGATGCATAATGGTTGTTTAGAGAGATCTTCTTCAAAGCCCAAAGCATTGACAGTCAAAGCTTTAATATTCAATTAGCAGATCCACTAGTGTGTGTGTGTGTGCGTGTGTGTGTGTGAATAAAAATACTGCAAAACTGTTTTACTGTTGGCTGTGACTTTTCAATAGCCTCTTGTTCTTATGCCACATGACTTTTAGAAGGTGACCAATCTCTTCAGTGGAGGTCAGATTCCATTAAAAGAAAAGATATTGAGGAAAAGAAACCTAACTGGATACAACTTTGGTACATTAAGCGATATAATTTTGACCATTAATGGAGTTTCCATACTGTGCGTGATAAAGTCTTCACAGAGTGAAGCATGGAAAATTGGGGACACAGCAGGATGCTTATTGGAGCAGCCGAGTGGCATGCATTTTATCTGACAGTAATTATGGTATATCGGTGCCATGGTTATGATCTGGTTTATCCCTTTAGGACTTCAAAGCAATATTTTGGTGGGTAATAACTAAAAGCTGATTACACATGAAGCCATAATAAAAGAGGATAGGAAAAAGAGTAGCATTAGGCACAAACTAAATGTAGTAAAAGATTCATCTTCTAAAGATTGTTCTGGATTTGTGATCATGTAAAATATCCGAGGGCACTTGGTTCCCCAGTCTGGATTTATATGCTGCTTTCTTGGGAAAAAAAGTAGTCTAAATAGCATATAACTCTATATAATAATCTTAAATAGCTGTTCATATAAAATAACCCCAAACTACACCGTGATTATGATATTGTGAACAGATCTGGCCTAAGATGCATTGCTACTTTAAATGGTGCTCAAATATTGCTTGAAGGCCAGTTTCTTAAAACTATCAGATTCCCGCTACATTAGTGATATTTTTCCATAGATAATATTTAGGGAAAAGCAAAATGTGAAAAAAATTGAAGTTCACAATATATAAAGAGTTAAAAAAATTAAGCAATTTAAAAGAGTGTGGGAAGTTTTATAATAAGAAGAGAAGAGCTAAAGCTGAACTAGTTGCACATATGTGCTACTAGTTCCCAACTCTAGGGGGTAGTGCCATCTCCATTTCAAAGCCGAAAAGCCAGCACTGTCTGAAGATGTCTCTGTGATCATGTGGCTGGCATGACTAAACACCGAAGGCACATGGAATGCTGTTACCTTCCCACCAAGGTGGTCCCTATTTTTCTACTTGCATTTTTACATGCTTTCAGACTGCTAAGTTGGCAGAAGCTGGGACGAGTAATGGGAGCTTACTTTGTTACGTGGCACTAGGGATTCGAACTGCTGACCTTTCTGATTGACAAGATCAGTATCTTAGCCACTGAACTACCGTGTCTCAATGAAAAGCTACAGAAGTCCAAAATAAGTATCACTTATTTGTAGGCATAGCTGATAACATTTTTCTATCCAATGTTTATCTATTTTCTGGTTAAAATTCGTACCATTGAGGTTATATGAATATAAACCTTATTTATACTATAGCGCAACACACAACAAATGCAATGAAAATTTATATATTGTGCAGTTAATATATAAACATACTTGTAAAATGTACTTATGAAAGATTCACATGATGTGTATTATAGGAGCAATGTTTACAAGATGCATGTATTTTCTTAATTTGTTTCCAAAACTGAATAATAAATTTTGATTTTGGCTGGTTGAAATTAGCTTTGGTATTATGTCGTATTGTATTTACTTTTTTTCTGGTTATGATGTGCTATTTTTAGTGTCTATGCTGCCTTGAGTCACATGTTGATTGGGCAGCTATATAAATCAATTTAATAAATTAAAAAAAACCCCATACTTGACAGATGTACCATACACTTGATTTAAGTCTGCATTTGGAATTAAAATGAATTGATTTAGTTCTCATAACTAATGTGCAGATTGGAATGCAGCCTGTTCAGGTCTCCAAATAGTCTTTTGCTATTTTGAGACTTGAAAGCATTCAAGTAAATATAAATGCATTTAATGGTAATATATATAAATATAGATGAATTTTACATTGTTTTTCAATCTTAAGAAACAATGTAAGATGGATATAATGGATTTATCTGTGAATACATATGAAAATGTCATAGCTAAAAAACAATAGCCCAATCCATCCCCAGCTTTAATTTTTTTTAAAAAACCAAGTCTTTAAAATAGTGTAGCAAACATTGAAAGGATTGAATGTCAACTAATAAAAAAGACTCTTTAGCTATTATTTCTCTGACACTCCCAGCTCTTGATGTTCTAGTCTTATAAAATTTTTCTGCTGTTTTACTGAAAAGGTGATGATCGTTGACTATTATTCCATCTGAACTCATTTTTAATTCTCATTTTTCTTTATATTCTGAAGACTGCCTTTTTTTAGTAACTACCATTTTGGAGCAATTATTTGCTTCTTAAATTCAGTTGTGTTGACATTTGAAAATGGAAGGTCTATGGCACTGTTGGATCAATATAGCAACCCTCAAGGCCTTTATTTTACAGTTTTTGATCAATGGTGAAACAAACACTTGCTGATAGTTTAACAGCCAACTAACTCTCACTGAGATCTGTTCATAAGATTTCTTTACATAGACCAAGACACTGTAATGAGCAAACTTCTAAACCTAGTAGAATTAGGTGTCAAAACAATCTGGGAGATATCAAGAGAAAAGTTGTGTTCGTAGCCAACATTCTGAGGCAAACTCTACATCTGTTATCAAATGAACTCAGTCAACTGTTTTTCTCATGGAAAAAGCATGCATGTGTGCATGCACACTTTTTTGTGCATCTAATCTCATTCTGCTCCTTGATTACTATTCTACAGTACAGGTAGTCCTCACGATCTTTTATTTAACATAAATTCATGGTTATGATCGTGCTGAACAAATGGACTACTCCCTGGAGTTCTGGCCATCCAGCACCTTTGCAATTATGTGATTGCCATATACACCTTCCTTGCGGGCACCCCAGAAAGTCATAGGGGAAACCTGCAGGGAAGGTCACATTGGAGTAAGTCTTCCCCATTCATGCACATTCTCCAAGCCCCTCTCTACCGTGGCCTGACAAAACCGCACTCGTCAAAATAGCGGCAACAAAACCGTGTCGCTAAAGCCACGATGTCATCACCACGACGTCATCACCGCGGTGACAACAGCGCGGTGACAGAAGGGCACTTTAAAACAGCGCGGCGGCAGAAAGCCGATTTAAATTAAGGTAAGGGTTAGGATTAGGTTTAGGGGTTTGGTTTAGGGTTAGGTTTATGGTTAGGTTTAGGGTTAGGTTTAGGGTTAGGTTTAGGGTTAGGGTTAGGTTTAGGGTTAGGTTTAGGGTTAGGTTTAGGGTTAGGTTTAGGGTTAGGATTAGGGTGCTGAGTGCTTTGGAAGACGCGGATTTACCCTCCGCGGTTATGTCGTCGCACTAGGGTCACCTTTTTCCTTAGCGCTTTGGACGGTGCGGATTTGCCCTCTGCGCTTATGTCGGCACGGATAAGGGCTTCGCGGTTTTGTTGGTGAACCCGTCTCTACTCATACTGTGAGTACAAAGCCTCAAATGCCCTCCTTGATCCTGCTGCCTCCCTCAAACCTTCATGAACCTTCTTGTACCACTGCACACCCTCCTTGACCTGTGCCACCTTTTCAGTCACCCTCACTGACCAGTGCCATTCACACTTTTGCACACCCTCCCCTTTTTTGCTTTCATACCCTCTTGCATCCTTGTACCTCCTCACTGACCTTCCTCTGCACCTCCACACTCCTTTCCATTCCCCCATCCAGTAACAGTCACATATGTACCTGCTGGTTTGGAACTTGCAACTTCCTGCCAGCTTTCCCATTGACTTTGGTTGTGGGAAACTGGCCGGAAGCTGCTGCATTGGATTCAATTAATGATGGCAACTGGAACCGTAGGGATTGCTGTCTCTAAGTGATGTTGTTGTGTTTTACAATTGCATTGCTTAGCAACAGAAATTCCAGTTCCATGTACCACTATAAGGATTACCTGTACCCTAACATATTTTGGAGCATAGAGACAGGAAATACACTTTTCATGCATTTTTTCTTACAGAAGTCATATTCTCTTTTACTCAGTACTATATTGTACATCCCTACACATAAACATTTATGGGAAAGAACCTAATTCTTTATCAAATAATCCAATCCTTTTGCTCATCTTGTCCTTTTGCAGATTATTGCATAATATTTCATAAGAACAAGTAGGATATAAAAATACAATTGCCAATTGAAATGAAACCCAATAAAACAAATAAGTTCTGTTGCCAATATAACTGTAACCATTTCTATTAGTTGTTTTGCATGAATTTCTAATAATGAAATAAAATGTATTAATGAAATTACAATTTAAAGCCATTTAGGTTGAATGAAGAATACATAAAACAGACACTTCCAATTTCTATTAACATATTTTTCTGCAAATTTGCATTTCTGCAATTTCATTGTATCCTGCATCTATAGGACTTGTACAAGGGTTCTACAAAGTCATATTACAGTGTAATAAGCTGAGAAAGATACATATTCTTATCATCATCAGAATGTGCATACCATACAAAATAGATTTAAGACATTGATACCTCTTTCTCCCTGTCTCTCTCCCTCTCTCTCTCATAAACACAGAAAATCAAGATGTTTATTACCAATTCACATAGAAAGGCAAGTGCAGTCGAGTTTTGTTCCCATCATAAAAACTTCAAAGAATGATCTTTCCTAAACACTGGTGATTAGGTATTACCAGTGATGTGCTGGAGCTGGCTTGCACTGGCTTTCAAGAGCCAATTGTTAAATTTTCTATTATTTTGTAAGCTGCTGGATAGTAGAACTGAACCTTGACACCTGACAGACCAATCATCTGTTGTATAACTAGGGCATTGCACAGTCTGCTGGCAGTAATGGAGCTGGTTCTTAAATCTTTAGCAGCCCTCCACTCCACTGTCCATTTAAAGGAATCAGGTATTTTTGGGATTTCATAGTAGATCACATGGCACATAGCATCATTTACTAACACTATGGTGCCAACTTGCCTTGTACTAAATAGCAAATTAACCGTCCGTGTGTGCGTGTGTGTGGTGTGTGTGTGTGTTTGTAGGTAGGTATGTACACACACACACACTCTCTCTTAAGAATAGTGCTGAGGAATCAGACGGAAGTCCATCTTACTTTATCATTTTATTTCTCACAATGACCAAATAAGTGCTTTGACATTCTCCTTTCCTACCCTTGTTTCGCTGCAACAAGTATATGGAGGCATACCACATCTCACCTGAAGATTGTGTCTTCAAAACTAATAGTCTTTGATAGGCCTATCTCCAAGAATGTATTCAATCTCCTTTTAAAACCTTCTAAACTAGTGGCCATGTCCATGTCTTGTAATGAATTTAATGATTAATTAGGTGCTGATTTAAGAAGTCTGTTCTATTCAGAGCTACCTTAAATTGTGAGATAACAGCAGATAAATTTGATAAACAAACAAGTAATAACATTCTTTCTTCTATGTTTCCTATCAACAGGGAAAACTGTTGTTCTAATATTTTGAGAAATGGAAAAAAACTAATTTGTGGAGTCCTTGGTGCTCTCTGAGCTTGATTGTTTGTTTGCAGATGTTTCATTATCTGGCCCTAATGCCCTAATCAAGGAATTACCAATGAAGAAAACTAAACCCTAACCAAAACTGGCAGGAGCAAACCTCACACTCACTAGCATTGATAATGTTATCTAGTAGGATAATGAAATGAGAACAAACAACCAATCTCAGAGAGAACCAAGGACTCCACAGATCATCCTGAGCTACTTATATTGTTATGTATTGGAGCTTTTTAAATTTCCCCATGCATGCAAGGTTTTATATGTCTGCATCATATAAAACTACCTTTTTCCATAGCTTAAACAGTCACACACATTGCAATCTTCTGTTATAAATCACATGTTCATTTGATTGTCCTCTTTTACACATCTGAAAGAGGTGTTTTTTTTAAAGCAAAGACTTGCAAAGCTTGGAGAAAGAGCATTGGAGAAGGCATGAGCTGATCAAATCTCATCAACAGAATGATCAAATGACAAGGGAGAAGTTTTAGAGATGCTTGAAGAAAAGACTTATTGGAGAACTGGATATTTAATAACATAAGAAAAATAGGACAGAATAATTTGAATCCTTTAAAATGGTTTGGGACTGCATCATAGAGATGAAGTTACACTTCCATATTGAAAAGTTCATTAATTTGAGAAAACTAATTGAGTTCAGGATAATCCTTTTTCAAGGAAGTGGCAGGATTTAGAGCATATTTCCTCAGTTAGGGCTATCTTAATCTTCCTAATCAAACTTTTTCTTGACAAAACTTTATTAGGCACAAATAACTCGGAGTATTCATTCAGTTCAAATGTTTATTATTACTATCTGTAATACAAGAACCTAGTCAAGTAATGGTCAAAGCTAAATTGGTGCTATATAAAGATCACTGAATTCATGTGGGGATGAGTGGACTTAGGTTTTCTAACAACGCAATGACTCTAAATTGATGACACATTTAACCCCACCTTTCAGCTCAACCTTTCTTCTACAGAGTTATCTGTATTGGGTATTGATTATTGCAACCCAAGTTTTAGTTACAAAGAATCCTGAATTTTAAGTATAGAAAATGTGACACTGACAAGTAATCTGTAACTGGTATGAGAAATCAGTGGTGGGATTCAATTTTTTTTATTTCTGGTTCGGTGGGCATAGCTTGGTGGGCATGGCTTTGTGGGCATGGCAGGGGAAAGATACTGTAAAATCTCCATTCCCTTCCTACTCCAGCTGGGACTCAGGAGGCAGAGAATAAATGGGGGCGGGGCCAGTCAGAGGTGGTACTTACCAGTTCTCCGAACTACTCAAAATTTCCTCTACTGGTACTCCAGAACTGGTCAGAACCTGCTGAATGCCACCTCTGTATGAGATGCAGGAATCCTATGAACCCATATTGATAGATTTACATTGGTTGTCACTTGCTCTCTGGACAGACGTTAGAATGCTGATCTGAGACTTTCAGTCTCTCAGTGCATTGACTGTGTCATTTTATGATGATGCACTGACATTAAAATGTGTTCCTTCTCAAGATTCCTCTGAGTATTTTTTTTAAAATTTGGCTTTCAGAAATAGTCTTCCCTCCCAATCTGTGGAATGCATTCCCTTGTCACTTGGTCCCATTCATTCAGGATTTAGAACAGCTTTAGAACACTTTTTTTTGCTAGGTATTGAAGAGTGAAACATTGCTTTACATTAGTTTTAATGTGCTATTTCAATACATATTTTCAATTTTCTGTTCTGCATTTTAATTTTGTTAGCCACTTTAACTGCTTGATTGGAGAGAAATGACAGAGACACGTGAAATAAATAAACGTCTAAAAATATAATTTGGAACTAATGAAGCCCTGTCGTGACATTGTAAAATACGTGTGTGGGAAGACTGAATGTAATCAGGCAATAATTTTCACTTGCTCTGCAGGACTAATAAATTATCTTTATTTTCTTGAAAATATGCAGATGCTCATCCTCTTCAGAACGAAAACAGACATTTTACTCAGTTAGTGTCCCGTACAAGTACTGCTGGTCAGAATGACTTTATGCTTTCTGTATTTGTGTAATTTATACAAATATCTTTCTGTTTCTCTTGGATTAGGAATTAGAGGCTGCCTTCTTCCCTCTCATATCAAGGAGGTTAGCTGTATATTTAGCTTTTTAAGGATAGAGCTCAAGGGTGCTACAGTAAGCTGCTATTTGGGAAAGGTTTCAGAATATCTCTGCCCAGAAATCCAACTACAGCTGACAATTCTTCATACACCTTACACCAGGGTCCCCAAATCCCTGGGCCATGGCCTATTTGGAACCGAGAGCAGTGGGCAAATGTGCTTGCAGTTCTACTTGCATGAACGGCAGACACTTGCACTCATGCATGAATCTTCATTTGTGTGAACGTGTGCCTACCTCTTGTACAGAACATGCCCTCTTGCCTCCCCCCCCCAAGACACCAATGGTTGGGGACTGCTGCCTTAACTACACAAAGTTGTTTTTCCAGGGGTGCATCTATTTTTGTGACTGTTTATAGAACAGGTATATATTATATACACCACACACATACATACATACATACACACACACACACCACGGTTTTCACTTTCATGAACTCCAAGACAAATGTCTTGGAGATTCTCAATCATCCAACAACTGGATGGCAACTGGACTTCATTGATTTCTTTTCCTTAAAAATATTTCACTTATCATTCAAGAAGCTTCCTCAGCTCTTCAGAACTGAAGTTGCCTTTTGGAAGAACACCTTTGGAACTCCATGACAGTTGCTAAAGACAACCTTTCTCATATAACCACCTCAATGCTGTAAGAAATATGTCCATCATTAACAACAACTAAATGTATTTAACTTGGAAATCAGATACTTTGCCCCCAGCTATCTATACAATAAAAAGCTCCTTCACTTTCCTTAATAAGGAACTTTGATGGTAAGTTTATTTATTCATGATAACAAAATCCTACTTTGGTAGATATTCAGGGTAGTTTTTTAGGAGCACATTTGAATTTATGAATCCATAAAATCACCTTTGTTCTTTTCTCGATAAATACTCTCTAAGTGGATATTTTATACACTTTATGTTTTTCTAAAAGTAGCTTTCAACATGGTGTCTGTTTTATGAGTCCCCAAATTCAGTGTGGATTTATTTTTCTGTTAAAAACCTTATTAAGAATTTAATGAATTTGACTATAATATGCAAAGATGTAGATTCCACTTATATTATTTTGCCAAGGAGAGAAGGGGGGAGAGGGAGGGGGAGAGAGGATAGAGATGTAGAGATATATTGATATGCTTTATGAAGCAATCAGAGTGCCCTTTGATACATCATCCCCAGGGCTCAGTCAATCATTTCAAGAGCATTTCCATCTACCTGCATGAACAGTAGACTGCTTCCCATGGAGAAGACCCTTGAAGTGGCTATGTCAAGCCTTTGAGGGGGATAAACCATCTTGGTGCTTCAACCAACAGATTTGGAGATATATTTCAATCACTTCATTAAAATTCCCAGTATATAATCTGTCTGCATGTTTTCACAGCATGGTTGTATTTTTTATGATTTCATAATATTATTTTAAAACAGTTTTGAAGTTGGACAAGCCCTGATACATTATGGAAGAGGCATGAAAAACACATTGTATGTTTGAAATGAATACCATGGGACGTCTGCTTTGGATCACTCTCAGAACTCTGAATAGAAGTAATCAAAATTCTTCGGTACAACTTTTTGAAAGGTATATGGGTGGCTTGTATGCTGTGCCTATGGTACTGCAAGCTAACAACAAGTAAGTTCTGGAACCTTTGTGTTGCCTATGTATGATTGCTTTCCTTTCATGAATTTCATTGTGTTGATTGCCATAATTATCCATGAATTTGGACCTGTGAGTAACTTTTTAAAATCTATAGTATAGATGGAAGGGATAAGTTGAGATTTGGAGAATAGTGTCTCATCCCATAGCTGATTTGTAACATGCAACAACTGAATAATGCATCTTTATTTTATCCAGTACAGCACATAGCAAAAATTTCAGTTGATTTCAGCTCAGGGAAAAGGGTTAATCCATAGTGAAAGTTGCCATCCCAGTCCAGAGATGTTCAACCTCATTTTGTCAGCTTAGATTCTAACTTTATCTCAGGAGCAGATCTATTACTTATATGCTTGTGGGTTACAAAAATATCATTCACATGTCAGCACCATCCCCTTTTCTAGTGGAAAGAGTCTTTATAGTACAGAAAGAAAGAAAGATGACTCATCAATTATTTGTCTAGGAAACAATAGATAATATATTGAAGAGCCACCGTTGCTCCTTTAGTTGCCTAGCAATGGTAAGACAGAACTGGAGGTAGATGTTTGAAGCATTATGCATTTAGGCTTGATAAGATCCAATTAAACTGCTATAGAGATGAGTAAACAGAATGTTTATTCATAGTAATTTCCCAAGTCACCAATAATGCAGTTAATAAAAATATAGCTTCCACTCCATTTTCACAATAATTTAAAACTTATTGCACAGCATTAGACAACTGTTAAGCTTTATGAAGGGAAAAATATGAGCACCATAATGGAAGAAGGAATATTTCTACAATATGCCCATTCTTAAGATTTAGTTTCAATCTCTCTTCCACTTTCCTGTGTTATCAAGTAATTAAAGTTCTCGACTAGTTTGAAAATGACTCAGATTTAATTTCATTTTGTTAAGCACCTCAATTTTTCAGCCAGGAAAAAAAGACCATTAGGAATTTGCATTATCCATTACAGCCTCCTTCATGATTTGATATTTATATGGAAAATGCTAATTGGACGTTCATCATCATAAAGATAATGATTTCTGTACTCTTCTCAATGATAATTAAGATGAAGAATGAAAATGATACAGTGAACATTGTATTCTTTATTTGCTCTAAATGGAGTTTGGGAAATAAATTCCACCTCTCTCTATCAGCGTGGGATAACTTGGGAAAACATAGAAACTGGTGGCATAAAGGGTTATTTTGCTTAATTTGGAAGTATTATGTCAATGCTGCTTTCTTTCTTTACAGAAGAGATTTACACTGCAGGGAATTGGTTTGAAGACAGATTATTTAGGAATATTTGAAATACTAAATGGTCAAACCTGGGGAATTGTGGGAGTTGAAGTCCACCATCTTAAAGTTGAGGTTGAGAAACACTGATTTAACAAATGTGGAAACATATACTCTGATCTAAAGCAACATATCCTTTTTTATAGCAACATAAAAGCAACAAACCGTTCATGTGGAGATAACAATAGTAGAGAACCATACTGCCTGAGACTGAATGTGCATGATTAAATACATACCCATGGAGATAAACAAAGTGTTGCTCCAAATTATGTATTGTGGAAAGTGAATTTTACAAAGTTTTCCATAGCAATGGTTTTTTAAATGGGCAGTAATATTTTATTTACTCTCCCCTGATTGGCATCAATAAAGGGTGGTAGAATCTAGTGCAGATAGCAGCTGGGGCAGTGAAATTTATGCCCTGCCCATTTAAATATGCATGTAAGTTTGATAAACATGCAAAGGTGAGGTTTTAATCATGCTTCTCCAATTCTCTCTTGAATTGCTTTACAATGCCCTTTGCTGCCTATTATGTCACTGCCTATTCCTTAATATAAATATGGAATTCAGTCATAAAGTTCATATACTTTCAGTCTGAAGTTGCATAGCCTGATAATTTCACCACTTTTCCTATTATGACTTGGACATTTATGTGCATATCAGAGTGGCTATGAAATTTTATAGTGGAACACTTACCACCTATAGATGATTGGGTCAATATTTTGTTAATCTTAAAATTCCATAGGGTGACCAAGATATTGTCATGGCCAGCTCAAGCTCTGAACAAGCAAACCGTCCATGAGCAGCCACTTCCTATGCTGCTGACTACTGCTGGAGAAGTTTTTGTTAGCCAAAGTAGGAAGATGATTGGGAAGTTGGGTTGAGTGGTACTTTTACAGAAGACTTAATGTGTCTGAGTACCTGATCTCCATACAATGGCATTATAACAGGTAGAAACTTGTCGTTCCTTCTACTTCTCTTTAGGCAATAATACCCCTCCTACCTGCTCTGAGGCTTCTAAGGTACAATAATACCTTATATGCAGGGCAGTGGAGGTCCCTTGTTTAGGCCTAGGTTGGAAAATGCAGTCTACTACTAGTAATGTTTGAGTGGAGGAAGAGTGCTATTTCCAATGAAACAGACTTCTCTGGTAGCAGTTACCTATCTTCGGGGTGGGCTGCTACGGGTTCACCCGGGTTTGGGACAACCCGTAGCTAATGTTATGGCCAGTTTGGAGAACCTCCAAATCTCATCCATGGCTGGCCCCACCCACTCCACCCCTCCTCTCCCTTCCCAGGAGTCTCCACACTGCCCATTTTGGATGTGAGGTAAGTGCAGGGCCAAACATAGGCTTGTGGAGGGGGAAAATGGTTTTTTGGAAGGCCTCCAGAGCCAGTTTTCACCCTCCAGATGCTCAAGGAAAGCCACCAGAGCAGTGGTGGGTTTCAAATTTTTTTGGAACCTCTTCTGTAGGTGTGGCCTGATTTCCGGGTCCACTGGTGAACCTCTTCTAACCAGTTTGGTAGATTTGACGAACCGGTTCTACTGAATAGGTGTGAACTGGTAGGAGCCCACCTCTGCACCGGAGCCTGGAGAAGGCAAAAATGCCCCCACTGCCATGGTGCAGGAGGCTGACTAGGCCACCCCCACCATGGCCACCCCCTCTACAACCAGGCAGAGAACCCATTTCTAAAATTTTTGAAGGTCCCCCGCCTACCTTCCCCCTCCCTTTTCTCTGCAGGGTCCTTTCCACAGATGAACTGTTGATAATACCTCTGTGAAGATAGAGGGAAGGAGAATCTGTATGAAGAGGCATTTAGGTTGGCTTTCACCATTCTGCCTCATATTCTTCAGAGAACCATTCCATGGTAAACACCTGGAAGGGATTGATGGGAGCTGAGAGGGAAGTTTGTAAAGGCAAATGTTGCAATCTGTTATTTTCTAACACATAAAATAATATAGTCACTCAATTAGTATTACACTTTCTGGTTTTCTGTATAGTTACTGTATAGTTTTCTGTAGTTACTGTATGGAAGCAATTTCAAAAGTGGCCCTACTGTTTTATGAGGCCACAAGACTCTCGTAGAAAGGAAAAGTGTTAAAACTAAATAAAACAATGGAATACATGTGCTTTACCTGGTGTGGTTTTAGAACTTTTATGCAATAAGATGAGAAAGAAACAAAGATTTAAGTCCTGAATTGTTAGGATAATGACAGTTATTTCAAGGGGAACTTTTGTTCAGATGTTTTCACAGGTATTTAGGTATCCACAAAGGAAACTTGAAAAATTGTCTTTAATTATGACCTAGGACAAGACTAATTAAGTTTTATCCATTTCAAAATTAAGTTCTGAAAACTCATAGTTTCCTCCTAGATGTCATGCATGCTGTTCCTTAAGAGAAGAAAAGCATAGATTATTACTGCAAGACTAATTTGCACAGGAAAGTTTGGAAAACGGTTACTTGAGTTACATCCACTTGGGCTTTTCTCAAATATTCCTAACATCCATTAAATTTGTAATGCAATTTTATACATCTTTACTCAAAAGTAACCCATTCAATTTAAAAGGACTTATTTTCAGGCAAATGACACCCAAATGTATGGGAATTATTATTTTAAAATGAAATTAAGGATTATTAATTTACTATAGGCATCTATAAGTTGTCCTTTATCATATTTACTTATTGCAAATGATTGTACTGCATATGATTTATGGTGTAAATGTAGGAAACAACAACAAAAACAAAATACATTCATTCAGTTAAAACAGCAGTAGTGCACACATATAATATATATGTGTGTGTATTTACAAAATTTATGATTTTAAAAAAATCCCAAGAAAAAAACAATACTGTAACTTCCTTGAGACAGAAATTTCAAAGCCATGAAAAGGAAAAGAGGCATTCCTTAAACTCTCAAACAATGAAAGTTTTAGAGGCCAAAATCACAATCAGAAGTGAACTTGGGAACAATATATTGTAGAATATAAAATTCTTGAAACTAACACCAATACATTCTCAGTGAGGCTTCATAA
This sequence comes from Thamnophis elegans, assembly GCF_009769535.1. Classification (NCBI taxonomy): domain Eukaryota; kingdom Metazoa; phylum Chordata; class Lepidosauria; order Squamata; family Natricidae; genus Thamnophis; species Thamnophis elegans. The sequence goes on along the minus strand of NC_045541.1, from coordinate 105,477,779 downwards.
TCAAAATCTCTCGCTTTTGGAAGTGAATTAGACTCTCTGAACTACTTTGAAAAGAGACATTGGACAACCATTTGTCTGAAATATTATAGGGCTGTGATGGTGAACCTATGGCACACATGCCACAGGTGGCACATAGAGCCATATTTGCTGACACAGCAGCCCTTGGTAGCCCGCAGCTCCGGCGCGCATGTGTGATGGCCAGACTGATTTTTGGCCTTCCGGAGACCTGGAGGAGCCCATTTTTGTCCTCACCAGGCTACAGGAAAACCTCTGCAGCCTAGAGAGGGTGAAAAACAGGCCCAACTTGCCAACTGGAAATTCATGAACTTCGGGTTGGCCCATTGGGCCTGTTTTCGGTCCTCCCCAGGCTCTGGAGGCTTTCCTGAAGCCTGGAGAGGGGGAAAAACAGTCTCCCTTGGCCCCCACAAAGGCTGTGCAAGGCTGTTTTTGCCCTCCCCAGGCTTCAGAAAAGCCTCCATAAAGTGGCAAAAATTCCCCCCACAGGGGGTCGCTTGTGCAAACCAGAAGTTCATTCCTGAACTTCTGGTTGGGCTGTTGGATCTGTTTTTTTGCTGTCCCCAGGCTTCTGAGGCTTTCCTGAAGCCTGGGGAGGGAAAAAGCCTCCCTCGGCCTCCCGAAGGCTGTGCAAGGCCGTTTTTGCCCTCCCCAGGCTTCAGAAAAGCTTCCGGAGCCTCGGGAAGGCAAAAATACCCCACACAGGGGGTCACTTGTGCATGTGCAGATTGGTGGGTACACACCTGTGATAGCACACAGTTTTGGCCACCTTTAGAAAAAGGTTAACCATCACTGGTATAGGGCTTCCTGATGGACCTTTCTAACTCTATTCCTCTATATTCTATATCCATCAATGCTGCTTCACTGTAAGTCAGATAAGCTTTTGCTAGGACTTTGTTGCTTGAGAGAGGTCGTAATTGAACCTGATTAATAAGATTCTATGTTATCACTTGAATTATAATTATTGCATCCATGAATAGATCAAGATGATGGTCCCCACTCTGTGATCTAAATATCCCTGCATTAGTCACACTTAAGTGGGGCCATGTCTTTGACATGGTTGCGGCTGCTGCCTTGAGTCCCCCTCCCACTTGTCTGCAAATGCCCCCAATAAATAAACTCATACTCAACTCTGACAACCCTCAGGTTGTTTTAGATGGAATGGAGAAGTAGACCTACATGTGAACTCTTAATAATATGGAGCCGCATGGGAGATATTAATAGATCTCAGAAAAATGAAGGGATTCTCAGTGAAGGAGGAAATGTGTGAAAATAGGAGACCACTTACATAACATAAGCAGAGCTGTTCTTGCAAGACACTTTTGCATTTGAGCCATTATATCTGAACACCTGAGTCACCCCAGTCAGCCTGATGTTCAACTGAAAGCGGTAGTCTAGCTACAATATATATACCCGGCTTACATTTGTTTCCTGATGCTGTAATAACAACCTTCACTTCCAAAGGAATGATGGTTTTATCCATCCACTCTTGTGGGTGATGTCTTAAATGCAATTGATTTTCAGTTTAAAATGAGGTCAAATGAGAACAATGATTGCAACATTTTATCCTTTCCCAAATGATTGATACTGTTTGCTTGCTTGCTGGCTGGCTGGGGATCTCCCCCCCCCCCCCCCAGCCTTAGGATCTACCTTCTTTGGACCATGAGATATTGGAGATGGATATTTTATAATAACTATTGCCAGTAGAAATGTTGGCAGTTTATGTACAGTAATAAAAATAGGCTGGGTCATTGAATCATTTTTCTTTCTAACTGAAAATGTTCAAGTTATGTTACTGGCCAGAAATTTGATCTTTTTTACTCAAAACAAAAATGTGTTTGCCCACCTAAAAGAGAATCACTCTTCTTCCTTTGCGTAAAATGCCATAACAAACCCACCATGTATCATTATTTAAGATTTTATTTGATTTTTATCTGCATAATGGTGATCCTAGAGTTATACATTGGTCAATTGATATTGATAAACTAATTTTCTGCTATTATGACACTGTGTCTATTGATTTTGAAATAACTAACAAATCTAGTACTATTTGTTTGAGATTTAGAAATGTTAAGAGCTGGTTGTGAGGACAACAATGACTCATTTGTCCTGCTAAGTATCTTCTTAGAGAAGAATCAATAATGTCATGGGAATGAATAATTGCACTATTTCATAAGTCTCCTTCTGTACCATGATTCATGGGCATTGCCTTTTGGGGTGGGATGATTGCCACAGTGCTAAGCAAACTTCCTCCCTCCTGAATCCAAACCTGTTTTTGATGTATAATATGCTGTTGCATCAGATATTGCATTTTTGGGAATAACAGTTAGAAACAAAACTGAGCAGACTGAATCAGTGTATTGCCTGTCAAGATACTGGCCTAGACCTTAAGTTCAGTACATGTTACAGAAAGTTCTTTTCTACTCAGGGAATTACACAACTTGGTTAGAAAAATATGATGGATAGATCTGGATCAGAAAAGCAGCTGCATACTTTTTTTTTAAAAAATAGGAAGATGAAAGTCTCCTGCTAATTTTTTTAATCAATTATCAATTATTCAAGCTGAAGGAGGAGAAGAAGGACTGAGCAACACTTTAGTCTCAGTATGACAGCTTTAAGAATGTCTGTCTAAGCCACAAACTTGAAATTTTGGACCTGGACAACCTAGAACTAAGCTGCTATGGTCTGGCCTAAGCTTAGTACACAAAATTGTCTGCTACAACGACCTACCTGTCAATGACTACTTCAGTTTCAACTGCAATAATACATCAGCAAACAATAGATACAAACAAAGTAAATCGCTCCAAACTCGATTGCAGAAAATATGACTTAAGCAACAGAGTGGTCAATGCCTGGAATGCACTACCTGACTCTGTTGTTACATCCTCAAACCCTCATAATTTTAACCTTAAATTGTCTACCGTGGACCTCACCCCATTCCTAAGAGGTCTGTAAGGGGCGTGCATAAGCGCACCAGCATGCCTACCATCCCTGTCCTACTGTTCCCATCTATTTGTATTCATTTCTTATGTATATATCTATACCTGCTTATCCTTTTATGTTTACATGTTATATTCATACTTATATTTGTTTTCATACGTGCTTGACAAAAAAAAAAAGTCAAGTGGCATGCATACGCTTCCCTTGCTTGGCTGTTCTTGAACAAAGGATAAATTGCTATTCTGATCCTATTCTTGTCTCAAGTGTCTCCTTTTCAATGGAATGCTATCTTGAATATTCTATTAAGCCATTCTGAGTATAGGTTTTTATAGTCTTAATTAACAAAAAACTGCCCCATGCTTTTTAAAAAGATACCCTAACTGAATATTTTGCTAATTTTGAATGCATACAGTATTTTGCTTTGACACTTCATGTTTTTATTCATGGGATGATCTCAACTTCTAGAAAATTCATAGGAAACAAAGGAAAAAAATTCCTACTTTATGTATTATATCTCAATGTGTTACACATACAGCTTTAAGGTCACGCACCCCTGCATTTTGCTTGCCTAGTAATATCGTTAGATATTCTCTCTTGTTCCAGGTTTTGTGATGAACATTAAAAAAAAAAACTATTTTCAGGTGAGGCTGAATTCTATTAAAAATCTCAGTGTGAATGGAACATGGTAGCCTGGATATTCATTGTAGGGAGTTTGAAGACTCACAATAACAATGCCCACAATTACACTAGAGAGAGGGATCCATATATAGCCTCCTTTTCTTGCATGTGCATGGTCATAGAATGAGAAAGGTTTACACTACATTTTATTAACTTCTATTATTCCTTTCCTGTTTATGTTTTCTAGATTGAAAATCCTAATAACCCCTACATCAATTCTTCAGTACATCAAATTAGAAGGTAACCTGGAATTAAAGAGAAAATTCCTAACAGTGAGGACAATTAACCGGTGGAACACCTTGCTTTCAGACGTTGTGGGTGCTTCAACACTGGAGGTTTTTAAGAAGAGACTACACAGCCCTTGTCTGAAATGGTATAGGGTCTCCTGCTTGAGCAGGACCCTGGACTAGAAGACCTCCAAGGTCATAGTAGACTATTATTCTCTACTATGATACTATCACACTTAGCTCAAACATACATTATCGATCAGCACCATAGTCCTGCCATTACTCATGCCATTAAATTTAGCAACTGCTAACTGCCATTGTAAGTATTTCCTCAAAATTGTATTACTCTTTTTGAGATACTATGGACAATTACAGTGGCAGCCATCTTGTAATGTAACCACTATTTTTCTCTTCCTCAGCAAAGCCTCCCCTATTGCTTTTAAGAAAGGTGTAACCCCCTTCACCATAAGGGCAAGCATAGAGGCCCTCCTACCTCAAACCTTGTGGACTTCTAAATCAGTTTTCAAGCCACCCCCATGGTTGGCTGGCTATATTTGCATCAGGAAGGAACTCTGTATTCTGCAAATCTGCATGAAGTCTTTTTATATATAATAAAAAGGATCACACAAATAACATGTTTTATGTATCTATTTTTTCCACAATAGGATATACATCTACCTCAATAACAGTCTTGAATAGTTGTGAGCTTGGAGTTGTTTATTTATATTTATTCAGGTTCTATTGTATGAGAGTTAACATTTTATCACTGGCTTACTTTTCTATTTACCAATAAATAAAACTGTCACATGGATTGCATAAGAAATATTCCTGAGGCAACAGCTGTTGGCTTTAGGGATAGATTCATGAGGGCTGGATATTCATTAGTCAACAGCTATTAAAAATGTTCTGCAAAGAACCTTTTAAGTCTGTTCAGCTGCAAGCTGCTGATTATGAGAAAGGATGTAAGACATTTTTAGTTGAATGAACTAAGATTATAATTTTTTGTCTAATGTGACATGAGGAGAAGGCATTTTATTGTAATACCAAGGACAGAGGATTTTAAACTGCATTTCAGATTGTTCTCATTTGCCATGAAAGTGTAATACTGTAACAATGGTAGCATGTACCTGACATTGGTTGATCTTGAAAATTAAGGGAAGATCTGGTTTGTATCTGAATGGGAGACCATGAGGTAATGTCAGGATTGTAGACTATACTGTAAATTAAAAATATATCCTGGAGGAACAGATTGACAAATCAATTTCATTTTACTGCTCACAAAAGCTATGAGGATATGTATATGAAATTACCAGGACTCAAGTTTGACCTGAAGGAGATGATACAGAATTCTGGAGGAGACACTGATTATGTTCTGATGCATAGTAGTTGGATTCCTAAACCTTTTATATGTCTCATACTAATCTTTAGTTCTTTCCTTATTAATTTGGGCTATTCTTTAGCATGCCTGATATGGAAGCTCACATAGCAGTGGCTTACAAGTGCTTCCATCTACTGGAATTTCAGTTATCCTTCTAAGATGACAACAAGGCTATATTAATGTAATGGGCTTAAATGTGTTTGTCTTTCAAAGTTCAGAAAATTTAATTGATATAAAATGCATCCACTGGAATACTGGTGGAATTGGGCATTTAAACCATATGGCACCTGAACTATCACATTTGAACACAGGTTTTCAGTACAGTTTTTTTAATCAATGTTTTAAAGTTTGTATACAGTGCAGGACTAACTTTCCTGAATGGCTCCCATCACCCACATTCTGAAAATCAGGATTAGAGGCTCAAATTGTTTTCTTGCCTGTAAGATAATTAGGTTGGCAGGCATAAGGATGGGAACTTCACAGCAGAGACTTCTCATGTCGAACACCGTGCCAATTGATGTCCTCTGGTTGCCATCAATACAAATCTTCAAAGAGGCTCTGAAGATTCACCTGTTTACCTTAGGCTATAATTGAGTTTGCAGTCTATTGGGGCATTATATATATTATGCAGTCTCCTTCTAACTGCTAATGTTAGCATCATTAATCTTGCCATTATATTATGTGATTAAGTGGGTATCCATGCCACCTTGAAAGGGTTTACCTAATGAAACATTTAAGGAAAGCAAGCCAGGTTTTGAACAGAATGTCTGATTTTGAAATGGTTTCCCCCTAAAGTTTGATTTCAAATACTGAAAGGCATCAAATTCAATTTACTTTTGAAAAAATTCACCAATAATTTTGGATCAGCGTAGAATATTAACCCTAATATTATATTTTAGTACTTGTTATGTGTTTTTATTTACCCTTTCATGGTGATGAGATAACTTAGAATCACAGAGTTGGAAGGTGACATTAAGTCATTGATCTCAACCTCCTGATCAATGCAGAAGTCCAAAGCAAAGCATCTCGGATAAGTAGCTGCCTAACCTCCAATGAAGAAGAAACTACCGGCCCTCAGAATAATTGGTTTCACTATCAACTACTATTACTGTTTCGTCAGTGCTTAATCTCCTTCAGCATCTCAACACAGAACTTTATTTCCAATCATCTGATCTTCTTTGCTGCTTTCTCTGAATTCCTTTAGCGTAGTGTTCAGAACTTGTTACCTTATTTGAGGTGAGATTTGCTGATTTAAATATTTTGCACATGAAGGCACACTTGAAAGGCCCTTAAAATGGCTTAGACTGTTAAAAAGAATAATACCATTATTAGTTTTGAACAAGAGGTCACTTTAGCTAAAGATCCTCAGATTCTTGAAGGAGTTTTGTAAATCAAAACAAAGAACCCTTCTCTCTCATATGCAGAGGCAGTGTATAGGCAAGACTGGGATTTTATTATGACAGTCTTACTCAAATGCCATTCACTGCAATTTTGATGAAGAAAAACAGACATAGAATGATTGAGGAGGCATTCCTGTTAACATTGGTGAGTTAATAAATTAATATTTTCCATTGGCATGTGTTACATGCATACTCCCATCTTGAGGTTATGGTCATTCACTGAAATCATCTCAATCATACACTGAGACATAATAGGTTCTTTGGAATTCTTGCGGACCGGCGAAGTTAAAATAACAGCAAAACTTTGCAATGTTGCAATGTACATTTGCTTTTTCTCACAGCCCTTCCCCCACTCTTCTATACTTATGTGTGTCCATCTTGACTAGGTTGCCAGGTTCTAGCAAGAGGGATGGAAGATGATGAAGTCTGGATCCAAAAGTGGGTAAGCTTCGGGATCCCTTTTATCCTCCAAAGTCTTGGCTTTGTTGATTCACAAACAAGCAGTTACTCTTGCCTTGATAATGTACAAGTATGGTAGCTGTTGATGGGACTTGTGTGCATGTGGACATTGCCAGCTCAACTTCCAATGTCTGGTTCATTTTTTTCTTTGTTTCCTTAACAATTTGATTCTTTTTAACTACCCCCCAAAGGCTCTTTTAGACAAGATTCCTGACTTTTGTCTGCTCTGCTTATGTGGTTGCTCATCTTTAGTGATGGCAGATTCAGCCTAGTCTCACAGTTCTTTCACCTAGTTCTTTCTTTCTATGGTTTTCAGAGGTGTTTATAAAAATAAATTAAGCCTCTGAGGGAACAGAGTGCTATGCTTGCTTACCAGAATTCAAACAGAGAAAAGATAGTAAAAGAATTTCCTGTTTTATCCACAGTTTCATCCGTAAATTAAATGAGATTCATTATGAAGAATGAGATTAGTGTCTTCTAATAAACCCATTTTTTTTACTGAGCCAACAGTCATCAAGAGATGAGCTATCATTTATTAAGAACCATCAACTCATCCTTGGCAACAGTGTTCAAAGTAGAAGGTAAGCTTCCCTAAGGAAGCTATGGAAAGCTTTCTAGAGCTGTAGTGTCTTCCCTCTCCATCTGATTCATTTTTAATAGTAGTACTGGCAAAGGCTTTTAGTACTAAAGAACATATGGCTAGTGAAAATGAATTAATTTTATTGATTTTTATAAATTCCTGATCGGAGTAGATACATTTCAATTTGGAATCAAATCAGATTGTCTATAAGAATAATTTTACTTACAGTTACTTTTAAACAATTAGCTAACAAATTAGTATATAGTTTATAGTCCATATTGAGAAGTGAAATGGGTCTATAAGATGCCAGTTCCTGAGTGCTTGGAAACAATTTAAATTAATTCTGGCCCTTAAATCTGATAAAAGTGCTGAGGAACTGGCATGTTATGGAGATTTTCCATTCTGAATAGGGCTAAAAACTACAGAGATTTCTGAAACAGAGAAATATAGTCTATAAACTATATAGCCTCTGGAAATAAATCCAGGAATGTTATTCTACTTAAATTGTTTGATTATGGCTATTGATAGTTTATTTGAGGATTTAAATTATTGTCATGCACATCTATATACCTTGATCAAATAAAGCAAGTTTATATTTCTTCCATTTACTTCTAACAACCTTTTAATATTTTAATACCTAAAAATAATATCTTGGAGCTTGAATTCTTTTCTTTGTCTCTCTTTACGAAGTCTTTCAAAACTTTAAATGGTCTCCTTTGTAAATACAATATATCAAAATTATCCAAATAATTTTTTTAGTTTGTTATTTGTGCAGGAAACAATAGTTAAAGAAAAGAGGAACAAAAATCATTAAAGTGACTTTACAGAGATTACAAACCCATTATCCCCACTTTCTCTTTAACATTACAAAATCCTTACAAACATTACAAAATTCAAATACAGAAATTATCAATTCACTTTTTACATTTTGACCAAAAAATCCATAAAAAGATTTCCAGTCTTTCATAATAGAACTTCTATCTGTTCCTACTATAGAGTTCCATTAGGAAAACAATATTCCATGTTTTCTTTTATTTTTAACTACCTCTCACAAAATTATCCTGTCCTGCAAAGCAGAAAAATCAGTTTTCCCTCAAAAGTTCTTTTTTAGCCCCTCTGTTATTTAACAATTTCAGACTGCACTTTGAATACATATACATATATGAGTTACAGTGGAAGAATGGTTAGACTGCAGTACTGCAGGCTACTTCTTTGATGCTGGCTGCCAGACATTTGGCAGTTCAAATCTCACTTGGCTCCAGGTTGACTCAGGATTCCATCCTTCCGAGGTTGGTAAAATGAGGACCCAGATTCTTGGGGGCAATATGCTGACTCTGTAAACTACTTAGAGAGGGATGGAAAGCACTTTGAAGCGTTATCTAAATGCTATTACTATTGTTATACTACACCATAAAGATTAAAATGTTTATTTTTATTTATTATCAATTTTATATGACTGCTCGTCTTATAAAAAGTGACTCTAGGCAGTGTATAACCATAAGGTAAAAGCAAGACATATACAGGTGAAACGCGAAAAATTAGACTATTGTGCAAAAGTTCATTTATTTCAGTAATGCAACTTAAAAGGTGAAACTAATATAGAGATAAGACTCATTACATGCAAAGCAAGACAGTTCAAGCTGTGATTTGTGATAATTATGGCTTACAGTTCATGAAAACCCCAAATCCACCATCTCAGAAAATTAGAATATTACATGCAATTAATAAAACAAGGATTGTACATAGAACAATATCATATATTGATAGACATAGATCTCTATGGGGTTCAGGTCAGGCGAGTTTGCTGGCCAATCACGCACCGTAATCCCACAGTCATTGAATCAGGTTTTGGTGCTTTTGGCAGTGTGGGCAGCTGGAAAATAAAGTCAGCATCCCCATAAATCTCATCTGTAGAAGGAAGCATGAAGTGCTCCAAAATCTTCTGGTAGATGACTGCGTTGACCCTGGTCTTAATGAAGCACAGTGGTCCAAAGTCCTGTTGCTCCTTGGTCCAAAGTTCTCTTTTCTGATGAGAGCAACTTTTGCATCTCATTTGGAAACCAAGGACCCAGAGTATGGAGGAAGAATGAAGAGGCCAATCAAGCACAGTAATCCCATGGTCATTATACCAGTTAGGTTGTTCCTTTTGGTAAAAGTTGCTCTCATCAGAAAAGAGGACTTTGGACCAAGGAGCAACAGGACTTCCGACCACTGTGCTTCATTAAAACCAGGGTCAACACAGCCGTCTACCAGGAGATTTTGGAGCACTTCATGCTTCCTTCCGCAGACGAGCTTTATGGGTGCTGACTTCATTTTCTAGCTGTCCACACTGCCAAAAGCACCAAAACCTGGTTCAATAACTGTGGGATTACTGTGCTTGATTGGCCAGCAAACCCGCCTGACCTGAACCCCATAGAGAATCTATGGGGCATTGCCAGAAGAAAGATGAAAGACGAGACCAAACAATACAGAAGAGCTGAAGGCTGCTATTGAAGCATCCTGGTCTTCCATAACACCTAAGCAGTGCCACAGGCTGATAGCTTCCATGTCACGCTGCATTGAGGCAGTAATTGCTGCAAAAGGGGCCCAAACCAAGTACTGAGTACATATGACTTTAGACTTTTCAGAGGTCCGATATTGTTCTATGTACAATCTTAGTTTTATTGATTGCATGTAATATTCTAATTTTCTGAGGTGGTGGATTTGGGGTTTTCATGAGCTGCAAGCCATAATCATCACAATTATGACAAATCACAGCTTTGCATGTAATAAGTCATATCTCATATATTAGTTTCACCTTTTAAGTTGCATTACTGAAATAAATGAACTTTGCACGATAGTCTAATTTTTCGAGTTTCACCTGTATAGCATTTGTAAAAATATAAAAAATAGTATTGAAGTTTAAATCTCAAAAAACAAACCCCGGGCAAGAAGAGAGTACATCCACCTCAGTAATGAAGCCATTTAAACAGGTGTCCGGTTCTCAGGTCTTGAGGGACCTTCTGGAACATTGAGAGATGAACTACATTGATTTTAGTGGTAGTGGTGGTGGAAGTTGCAATTAGGAGACAACATCATTCTCAGTTATTTTCCTTCATATTTTTGGTGAAAAACATAAGCCATCTGTGCTGTTGCTATGAGATAACAAATAAGTTGCTTTTTGCCACAAAAACTAGTATGGTAACTTATTTTCCTGCGGATTTTCTTCTTCCGAGCATTTTTTCAGGAATTCTTTTGGTCACATTTTCTGTTTTGATTGCTTACATGCAGCTTTAGTCCTTATTAATAACACAAATCCAAGCACCAAACCTCAGAGGGAATAATAATAGCTCTGAATAATTTTCATCTAACTACCAACCTAAAGTAGTAAATAGATAAAAGAGGTCATTCTTAATCACAGCATTATTGTTGAATGTTTATGCCAATAGCAAGAAAGCTAAGCTTTTTTGTGCTTTTGGCATAGTCCTACATTCTTGGAAGATTATTGTCTTGTTCTTTTTGATGGTGGTGACAATAAATATGGGTCTTTCACCCAGTATTTGAGAAAGTACAGTGTCATTGTTTAGTATGGGTGGGAGTTTAAGTGTTTGCTTTCAGTTTATGAACTAATTCTCTATAAATGTAATTGAAAGACTGGTCAATTTTATTCATACAAGCAATTCACTTTTAGCCATGAAAACTCACTGGGTGACTTTGAGACAGTCTCTCTGTCCAAGTTTCCCTATGATTACAAAATGAACAGATATGTTCATAGAATCTGTTATCTGCATTGAGTTCTTGGAAGAAAGGTGGTGATTTTCTAGCTATAATAATAATGATAATATCATATAAACCCAAAACAACAGGAGCTTCACTTGAACACTATCGGCATTGACAAATTCAACATTAGTCAATTGCAAAAGGCAGATTTATTTGCAACAGGTTCCATCCTGCGACAAAACCTTAAACCCACCAAAGAACAACATACGCCTAAACCAAGTCCTTGGGATGGACTTAACAAGTGGATAAAAATGCCAAATCCAATCTGAACATGTGGCTAACTATCCAACAAACCATATAAGATAAGATGATATCATGATATGATATATGACGGTATGATAATTTATAATGTAATCTGTAATTAATATAATATGATGTAATAAGTATAGTAATAATATTTAATGCTCGAATGAATTAATGTTAGGAAAAAAATAAACATAAAGGATAGACCAACGTCACAATACAATACAATACAATAGCAGAGTTGGAAGGGACCTTGGAAGTCTTCTAGTCCAACCCCCTGCCTAGGCAGGAAACCCTATATTGTTTCAGACAGATGGCTATCCAACATCTAAAGGGGATAGAGATCTCGCCCTTGTCATGGTCAGATCCGGACCCTCCCCACTCTCTCGGCCTTCCGAAAGTCTTTTAAGACCTGGCTGTTCTGGCAGGCCTGGGGCTGCTGATCTTCGTTTGAGCTTCAGCCCATTAAGATTGAGTGCATGTTGTGTCTTTTTTAATTTGTATTTGTATTGTATTTAAGTTTATTTATGTGCCGCCCTTTTCCCTGGGGGGACTCAGGGCGGCTTACAACTTAAAAAGGGGAGGGGGAACAAACTTTTAACATATAGAACAAACATCATTAAAACACAACATTCATACCATTTGGGCGGGTTGCAATCTTTAGCCCCAGGCCTGACAGGAAAGCCAGTTTTTAAGGGCTGTGCGGAAGGTCTGGAGGGTGGTGAGGGTACGCATCTCCACGGGGAGATCGTTCCATAGGGTCGGAGCTACCACGAGAAGGCTCTCCTCCGCGTGGTTGCCAGTTGACATTGACCGGCAGATGGAACTCAGAGGAGGACTAATCGGTGAGATCTAATTGGTCGAATGGAGGTGATTGGCAGTAGGCGGTCTCTCAAGTACCCAGATCCACTACCATGGAGGGCTTTATGGGTGGTAAGTAGCACCTTGAAGCGTATCCGGAGATCGACAGGTAGCCAGTGCAGCTCGCGGAGGATAGGTGTTACGTGGGTGAAGCGAGGTGCACCCACAATCGCTCGCGCGGCCGCATTCTGGACTAGCTGAAGTCGCTGAATACTCCTCAAGGGCAGCCCCATGTAGAGCACATTGCAGTACTCCAGCCTAGAGGTCACAAGGGCACGAGTGACCGTTGTAAGAGCCTCCCGGTTCAGGTAGGGGCGCAACTGGTGCACCAGGCGAACCTGGGCAAATGCCCCCCTGGTCACAGCTGATAAATGGTGTTCGAAAGTCAGCTGTGGGTCCAGGAGGACTCCCAAGTTGTGGACCCTGTCTGAGGGGTGTAATGTTTGACCCCCCAGCCTGAGCGATGGAATACTTGCCAAATTGGCGGGAGGGAAACACAACAGCCACTCGGTCTTATCCGGGTTGAGCACGAGTTTGTTAGCCCTTGCTTTGTTTGTATTTTAAATTCTTTTAATATTTTTTAAATTGTTTTTATATAAGCCGCCTGGAGTCCTTTGGGATTGGGCAGCATACAAATCCATTAAAATTGAAATTGAAAATTGAAAAATTGAAATTCTGTAAAATAGTTTGTAAAACTGATCACGGTCATGTGATGATCTGCTTAACAACTGCCATGACTTATATGTACAGTTCTGGGCATAATTATGGTTGTGAACTAAGGGTTAACTGTATAAAATGAAGATGATCACAAATTGGATATACCTTATCTCCAACTGACATCCTTTTCTCTGCCAACTACTCAGGTGTGGTAAAAACAGGATTATTGTTCAAATAGTTCATGCTGGGTGGAGATTTATCTTATTGCCTGTTTAAGTGTGTAATAAAAATGACTTAAACATGAATGAAATAATTAATGCTTGACAATACAGAAAAATGCACAGCTTGATATATCTTGATCCCCCTGCCCCACAAAAAGAGAAAAAGAACTGCTGCTGTTTATTATTGCTACTGAAAATGTGTGTTGGGGGACTCAAATAAATTAGGAATGACATTCCTTCTCCTCATCACCACATTATTAAAGCTCTTTCTGTCTCATCCCAAATGCCACATAGATGGGCCAATTTGCAGATTGCTCTGGACATCCCAATGTTCATATGTGCACTTTAAGTTAAGTTGTCATAAATAGTTAAATTGCCTAGGGAGCAGAGCCAAAATGCATTTCAATCATGACTGTGGAGATGCCTGTTGAAGTGGGGAGGAGAAAAACTAACAGGTACCATATTACAAGTGTTGTAAACAGAGTATCAAATTCTTCTTCAATGCTCCATGCTAAAGACTTTTGTCTTGTTGATAATCATTAACAGAAGTGCCACTTGATTTGAGGTCAGATAGAAGGGAAGGATATGAAAATTGAAATGTTTTTCCTTCGACCTTCTCCCCACAGGAGTAGTCATGTGGTTTTTATGTATTTATCAGCTTTTTGGATCAGAGATAGAACTTGGAAACTAGGAATGCACAAGATGCTGTAGATGCAATAAAATGTGCCAAGACTCATTTGCTGAACATTGAAAGAATAACCACTTAAACTTTTAAAAGAAAATGGTTCTTTAGGGTGAATTAACTCACCATCGAAGTATACCGGTACATATTTGTGCTCTGGGATCTGGAACATGCTAGTGATAAACAAGAAGAGAAATAAGAACAAGAGCTAGGAGGTGTCTAAATTATAAAGATAACCCTTAAGCAGGTTCAAAATAATCATGGGATACAGCTTTTTGTAGCATTTGCTATTTGAGGACACAAGATGGTCTTGTGTGAAAGGAACGGGAAGAGCTCGAGGCAAGTTACACAGTAAAGTAAGAATGTTTCTAGACAAGACATTTATGGGCAGTTATGCAGGATATCTTGATTGTGTCATCCTCCTATTTCTATATTCTTCTAGCATAAGGTGACCAGATTTTCAGATTGGAAAAGAGGGACACCCTTGACCGGGGGGGGGCTTGATTAAAAAATTTTTTTTGTCAAAAGGTCACCCCAGGACACTGAAACCAGCATAAATACGAATCTGTTGCCAAACAAAATTTTGATCACGTGACCATGAGGATGCTGCAACGGTTGCTAAGTGTGAAAATGGTCGCAACGGTCGCTAAGTGTGAAAAATGGTCGCAACGGTCGCTAAGTGTGAAAAATGGTCATCAGTCACTTTTTCAATGCCATTGTAACTTTGGTCACTAAATGTTTTCCCCCTCCTCGAGACTCCTCACTTCTTCCTTCATTCCTCTTGCTTATCTACCTTCACCTTATCTGTCTTCTGCTCTTTCCCTCTCCTTCCTTCCTCCCTCCTTCCATCCTCTTCTTTCCTCACTCACTCCCTTCCTCCTTTTTTCTCTTCCTTCCTCCCTCCATTCTTTATACGATATAAAATTCAATGAGGGTGAAACACACCAAATCTGGCAAAGCTGCCTTGCACCAACCTGGCCTGCCATAGAATAGCAGCCACTTTGAGACACATAAACCTGGTCTGAACATATTGCATCACAAAGATTTGCAAAGATCACATTTGCAAAAAGGAACATTTCTTGTAGTAAATACATTTTATAAACAATTTAAAAGTAAAAATCCCCCCAAAATAATAAAAAGGTATTCTATAAATAAAAGAAATCCTTAAAAACCATTGTTAAGTATTACACCAGCAATAATTTATACTGTCACCATTTCAAACTATCATCAGAAATACGAATCTGTTGCCAAACATCCACATTTTGATCGCGTAACCATGAGGATGCCACAACGGTCGCTAAGTGTGAAAATGGTCGCTAAGTGTGAAAAATGGTCATCAGTCACTTTTTTCAATGCCATTGTAACTTTGCTCACTAACCAGCCATGTTCCTGACTTAACAACCACCATGATTCACTTAACGTGGCAATAAAAGGTCGCAAAATGAGGCAAAAATCATTTAACAAACGTCTCCCTTAGCAACAGAAATTGGGGGATCAATCCTGGTCGTAAGTCGAGGATTACCGGTAGCTAATTGCAAAAGGCAACTTTACTTGGAACAGGTGAGATTGTGCCCGGATCCCTTTCGTGCCACCATCCCATCCTGTCCATGGGGAGAACTCCACAGGCGGACAAAAGCCCCCAATCCCCTCTCAACCTCCAGCTGACTCTGCCATCCGCCATAACCACACATGCCCCTCAAAGGCAAAACTCAGGGGGCTGAATTCTACAGGGGGAGGAGTAAGGGGGGGATTTGAGGGGCAGCCCAAAGCACCATCTGTCTAAATTTGCATCAGGCAGGCAGTAACATTTTCATAGACCATGATCAGAGGAGCAGCTGATCCTATGGAGAGACTCCTCCTGCATTCAGTCCCAGGCCTACAAGTGGAAGTACCCCTTCCTTCCTTCCTTCCTTCCTTCCTTCCTTCCTTCCTTCCTTCCTTCCTTCCTTCCTTCTCTCCCTCCCTCCCTCTTTCTTCCTTCTAGCCTTCCTTCCTTTCCATTCTTTCTCCTTCCTTCCTTCCTCTTGCCTATCTGCCTTCTGTCTTTCTGCTCTTTAGATCTCTCTTCCTCCTTCCTTCCTTTCCATCCTTTCACCAAAAATCAGGATGTTTTATTAGCATCAGCATCATTCTGCTGAAAATGCCAAATTCTGTGGTACTTCTGGATGAGATTTAGAAAATTACAGAGACATGAGGAACCATTATATAATTTCACTTGGCAAAACTCTGATTAAAATAATAGCAACAAAATGTAAGGTTTTTTAATTTTAAAACTCTAGCAAAACATAGATTTATTTCCAGTTAGTTAATTAATGTCATTATAAAAAGGAATGCAATTGATTAAATAAAAATGACTTTTTCTTTTATTAAGAATACTTATTCTACATTAAACTAGAAAATATTTCATAGGCCCTTCAACAAGTTTGTTACAAATTTTCAGGAATGCATGCATTCTTGAAACTGATACTATGTAATGTTAAAAAGCAGATGGCTAACTAAGTACACTAAAAACCATGTTTAATTATTTGCTACTTGAGGCCAATAGCAATGATGAAGAAATTTCTGTCATCCTCAGTGACATATTTTTAGGGCCAAAAATAAAACTCTGTATATTGGATCTGTTGAATGGAGAAAGGCCTGCCCCCCCTCCCCCAAATGAGACACCTTCCACGATAATAGGAGAGAGAGCCTGGAGACAGCAATCACAAGGCAGAACGTAGCTAAGAGAACGGGACGGGGGTTGGGAGAAGGCATGGGACGGGCTCCCAGCAGCGGCTGCTCGGATTTGCCATTTGAGAGAGAGAGAGGGAAGGAGGGAGGGAGGAAGGGAGGGGGAGCATGAGTGTGTGTATCCCTCCTTCCTTCAGCCCAACACTCTTGCTGGCATTCTGGCCAGACGAGAGGGACTGCAGAGGGTCTAGGGCAGCGAGTCATTCAAAGGGAAACTTGCCTCTTGGAAGGAATGACCCGGTTTGGCTCCCACTTTCAACAATCGAACAGAGAAGCGAAGAGGCAGGAGAGACGAAGCGGGAGCCAAGCCGGGCTAGAGTGTTGGGCTGAAGGAAGGAGGGATACACACACTCGCGTTCTCCCCCTTCCTCCCTCCCTCTCTCTCTCTCTCTCAAATGGCAAATCCTTGGAAGGAATGACCCGTTTTGGCTCCCACTTTCAACAATCGAACAGAGAAGCGAAGAGGCCAGAGAGACAAAGCGGGAGCCAAGCTGGGCTAGAGTGTTGGGCTGAAGGAAGGAGGGATACACACACTCGCGTTCTCCCCCTTCCTCCCTCCCTCCCTCTCTCTCTCTCAAATGGCAAATCCTTGGAAGGAATGACCCGTTTGGCTCCCACTTTCAACAATCGAACAGAGAAGCGAAGAGGCCAGAGAGACGAAGCGGGAGCCAAGCCGGGCTAGAGTGTTGGGCTGAAGGAAGGAGGGATACACACACTCGCGTTCTCCCCCTTCCTCCCTCCCTCTCTCTCTCTCTCTCAAATGGCAAATCCTTGGAAGGAATGACCCGTTTGGCTCCCACTTTCAACAATCGAACAGAGAAGCGAAGAGGCAGGAGAGACGAAGCGGGAGCCAAGCTGGGCTAGAGTGTTGGGCTGAAGGAAGGAGGGATACACACACTCGCATTCTCCCCCTTCCTCCCTCCCTCTCTCTCTCTCTCTCAAATGGCAAATCCGAGCAGCCGCTGCTGGGAGCCCGGTCCCATGCCTTCTCCCAACCCCCGCCCTGTTCTCTTAGCTACTTTCTGCCGTGATTGCTGTCTCCAGGCTCTCCTCTCCTATTATCGTGGAAGGCGTCTCATTGGGGAGGGGGAAGCAAGCCTTTTTCCATTTCAAGGAGCTGCTGCTCCTCCCCCCACCTCTTAGAAGTCCAGCCAGCTGCCTGCCAAGCTCTCCACGGAGACTCACCCAGAGTTTTCACCGCGATTTGCCTGGTGAGGGGAGGCGGCAGGTTGATGCAGACCAAATCCACAGTATATAAATACAAGTATAATAAATACTTGTATTTATTATACTTGTATTTACTTCCTCCTCCTTCTCCTCGCTGCGATCTGTGTGTGTTTCGCTGAATGACGGGCAAGTTCCTAAACTGCCGGCAGACCTTGAAAGGGCTGGATTGCCTTCCCCGCAGGCCGACATGGAAGGCAGCAGCAAGCCAACACTTCAAAGTCGTGCCGGCAGCAGGGCTGGAGCGAGCGTAGCGAGCGTGCTCCGTCCCGGTGGGTGCATGAGCCGGAGCACTTTTCCAGCGCTCCTGTGCCTGGAGAGCTCCCTCTGGCATATGAGCCCGGGATCCGCCGTTGCGCTCCCCTTGCTCTGCCTCGCCACCGCCTTCCCTATCTAGGGATTCCTCCAGCAGAAATAGCAGAGTCGCGTCAAGCGCCGCTCTGCCTTTCTCTGCGCTCTTCCCGCCCGGACGCCCAGAGCCTCTACCAGCCCGCCCGGCCGGTGGTGAGTCAGCTGCAGTGCAGCGGGCGGCGATCCCGCCACCATCCCCCGCTCACTCTCCCACCCCATCACTACTCTGAGTTCGGAGAAGAAGCGGTCGGCCCCACGGTGGCACTTTTCGCAGAGGTTTTCCCACAGCTTGTCGGAAGTGGAGCTGGAAAGGCGAGCTCGCTCCCCGCTCACTCGCTACGCTACCCCGCCCATCGCGAGCAGCAACGGATGGGCGGGGGACTCATGCGGCATGCTAAGCGGACTCCAGCCAATCAGTGAGTGGCTGGGATGGAAAACTTTAAGCACGCCGCGTTTTTCCATCCCAGCCAGCTCACTGATTGGCTGGAGTCCAGGCCAATCCAATCAGTGAGCGCAGGTGGGCTGGCTTAAATTTGTAGGTAGGTAGGATAGAGAACAGAACGATGAGCCAGCCAGCAAGCTAGCAGCTGATGGGCGGGAGCTGCGAGCGCCAAAAAAAGCATGCTTTTTAAAAAGCGGGCGGGACGCGGGAAAAGCATTAAAAAGCGGGGGTGTCCCGCAAAAGGGACGTCTGGTCACCTTATTCTAGCACCACTTCTATTTCTTCTCTCTTCCAATTCTTCAGTATCTTCTGACTTGCAGTGTTGCTAGATGCAAATGAGTGTGAGGTGGCAGAAAAAATGGGTTAAATCCCTTCTTAGCTGACTTGTAAAACCCCAGATAAAGGGGACAATTAAAATAACAATAAGGTTCAAGTACAAGAGCAAAGTAGAAAGGGAATGAGTGGCTGCACCAGACAAGCTTGTAAAAGAAAATAACTCTAATTTGACTCATTCTTTCAATCATTTACTTCAATTTACTTCTCCCTCTCTAGCCTTGAAGTGCTATACTGAAATGCTAAGCACAAATTAGCATTGTTCAATATATAAAATGCATCAAGGTGCTTCAGAGTGTTTTATGTGCTCTCCATGGACATAAATCGTCTATATTTAAACACTGTAACAGCAGCACAGATAATAATTCCGTCAGTATGACTTGAACTATCTTGATCACCACCCCTTATAATACAAAATATGTCACATATTCTCCAACTTGTAATTACAAACCCTTTTCTTCTTAACCTAAATTACATATATTCCCATTACTTATCACCACGCAAATGTTACCAGGTAGACAGAACACACTATACCACCATGTGCAATTTATGGAATGAAAATCAAGAATTGAAATATGTGTGATCTATTACCCTAGCCTAGGGCAATAGTTCTCAGTTTTAAAAGAGCTTACTGCTGCATATTACTTCCAATTCCTGCTTATTATCCAATTCATGAGTTCTATGATTTAGAAGGAAATAATAATAATCTTGAAGCTGTACATACTATTTCATTCCAGTTGCAAGGCTTTTCTGATTTAAAGATAGATTGCAACACTGGAGATTGCATTTTACTTTTGAAATGCAATATAAAGTATATATTAACACTATACACTACCATTACTCTTACATGCCGAAGTTAAATTAGCAGAGCTGTGCAATGCTTTAGAATGAATCTCTAAGCCTAAAGCTTGCCTGTGAAACCTCACAATAGCTGCATCTTTCTTAGGATTACACAGCAAATGTGAAGGGTAGCTGCCTAATCTCAGGAAAAGGAGTAGCTGCTTTAAGATACTTCAGGCACTGCTTGCAGATATAGTATAATCTGAAGCATTTAATTCAGAAGCAACTAATTACCATTAGTTATTAAGTGAGTGAATGAGGTGAGTGAGATAGCTAGCTAGATGTGCATATATACATGCGCACAAATACATATACACACATGCATACTCATGCATGCATACCAGAGGTGGTATTCAGCAGGTTCTGATCAGTTCTGGAGAACCAATAGCGGAAATTTTGAGTAGTTCGGAAAATCAGTAAATACCACCTCTGATTGGCCCCGCCCCCATCTATTCTCTGCCTCCCAAGTCCCAGATGATCGGGAGGGAAGGGGGCTTTTGCAGTAAGCTTCCCCTGCCATGCCTACCAGCCACACCCACAAAGCCACGCCCACAGACCCGGTAGTAAATTTTTTTGAATCCCACCCCTGATGCATATAGACATACATGCACACATATACATATATATTTGTATGATGATCTATCTCTTGTGTTTGTGGAGCTGTTGTGAATGGACTATAACCTGAT
Organism: Thamnophis elegans; assembly: GCF_009769535.1. Taxonomy (NCBI): domain Eukaryota; kingdom Metazoa; phylum Chordata; class Lepidosauria; order Squamata; family Natricidae; genus Thamnophis; species Thamnophis elegans. The sequence continues at coordinate 105,457,073 of NC_045541.1, read as the reverse complement.
GATCCATCCATCCATCCATCCATCCATCCATCCACATATTGTCCAGGCTGCCTCCGAGATCCATACATAACTGAAATAAAAAGAAAAAAAAGTCAGTACAAGCCTTTCCCTGTATCATTAATTATTGTCTTTTCCACATAAGTTAAAATTGCCAGCTTCTTGAAGCTGCTTTACAGATTATATGGCAACAAAGATATTTTTGTCATCAGGTGGAAGTAGCTAACATCTGTAAATTTATAGGATATATTCAAAAGGGAACAGGCAGTTCCCAGTAGCACACAAATGAATTTTGTTTGACAGCTATGTTTAAACCTTTATGAATGCACCTTTCTTTGATTAGAGAAAAACATCTACATTTATTGGTGATGGAAGCTCTTAGGGATTCTTTTCGCAATAAAATGGGGAAAAAGAATTTGTGATTTATGCTTTGATGATTAGATAGGATACATTATAGAAAAGCAGTAAATGATGTACTCTAGAGAGAAAAGTTAAAATATATTCTTAAACTACTGTTGAAGATATCGGAAGCTACTCTACTTTGTATCTTTTTTCTTTTCTGTTTTTCCAACTTCTTTCTTTTTTGATATTTTTTTCTTTCACTTTGACTTCATTTTTTCTTACACACAACACACACACACACCACACACACACACACACACACACACGGTGAAATCTACTTACCTTTGCTACCACTTTGCAAATGTGAGTGCACGCGTCACCTCTGTGCATGGGCAGAGCATAAAAACGGACGTGATGATGTCTGGGTGGGTGGGCGGAGCCTGCTACTGAAAGTGACCTGAATGGTACGTAGAGCAGCAAGGGAAGGGGAATCCGCTGCTTTCTACCTAATATCAATCGCATGTTACAGCTGATAGTCAGAAATACTGGTTCACCCCAACTGCGGTTTGGGTAAACTGGTCCGAAGTGGAGCATTTCACCTCTGGTACGTACACACACACACACACACAACACACACACACACACACCACTGAAAAACAGATAGCCAGATGTTGAATTGAAGTTGGAAAATCTTCAAGGATAGCAATATGTAGTTGTACATTAAAGCTGTGTAATATAGAAGGCACCAATGTAGATTTTGTGTTCAATCATTATGTGTAGTTGGAGTATCAGTTGTCTCTCCTAAGTATAAGATGAACACCATCTGAAATGAATCAAATAAAACTTATCCAAACACAGAAAATGGTCCTCTACAGAGGTCTCATGTTCATTCATCTAGTATCATTGTGAGTGCTCCTTGGATAGCTATCAAGGATGCTGTACCCTAACCTATGCTGAGAGTTGCCCTAGACACACTTTTAGAAAATGCCCCTGGGAGCCTCAAATATATCATTGCTCCAAGATGCAAGAGTAAAATAACATGCTTCCTCAGAACTGCCAGCCATTCACTAAAATTCATTTTGCTGTCTGCTCCTTACAAGGGTTTACCAAGATAAAATGGACCCAACAAACAGTTTTTTCCTAAGTTGAAGCTAGCCTGCATCAAAGCTAGATGCAGGCTAGATACAAAAAAAATGCCAAGTGAAATTTTTGGGAGAGTTTTGTCAGCTGATTCAAACTCATTACAGTATTCTGTTAATATAACCTTACAACAAAGTAGAATTAGCTCACACATGTTTCCTGCCTGATCTACTGGCAAATCTGACATCAATCTTGAAATCCCCGCTGCTTTTTTTTACAGCCAAAGAAATTAGGGAGGTTCATTTCTGAGTTTCTTTTTCTGCCTGCAGCTTTGAGCAGGGGCTCGGACTAGATACAGGCCTTTCAAACTGGCGGTCCATTGGGCGGATACGTCACACAGAGGGCCACACCCACTCCAGCTCCATAAAGGCAAAAAACATCATGATACATCACGTGACATGATCAAGTTTGATACCCTGTGACTAGAAGATTCCAAGATCCCTTCCAACTCAGATGAGCCGAGGTGGCGCAGTGGTTAGGGTGCAGTACTGCAGGCCACTTCAGCTGACTGTTATCTGTAGTTCAGCGGTTCTAATCTCACCAGCTCAAGGTTGACTCAGCCTTCCATCCTTCCAAGGTGGGTGAAATGAGGACCCAGACTGTGGGGGCAATATGCTGACTCTGTAAACCGCTTAGAGAGGGCTGAAAGCCCTATGAAGTGGTATATGTCTAAGTGCTATTGCTATTGCTATCTCTTATTCTGTTATTCTGTAGTTATTCTGCTGTTCTGGGATCAGCAGTGGGTTTCACATTTTGTTACCATTGGTTTGCTGCATATGCACTCACTCCCCCTTCCCCCCATGTGCGCTTGCTTTCCCTTTGGTGCATGCAACTGGCCTTCCATGCATGCGCTTTGCTAACACGTGTGCTTTCTGTACATGCGCTTGGCCTAAAAAACATGCCTAAATAGGAAGGCATAGAGCCAGGATGGGTGGGCAGGCCAACCACAATTTTTGCTAATGGTTCAGGCAAACTGGTTCGAATCAGTGAATACTACCTCTGTCTGTGATGTGACTCTTATCCAGTTGTTCCTGGCAGCATCCTGCGACCCCTTCCACCCTTCACCTTCCCCATCTCCCAAGGTCAATCCACATATCATTACAAGGTCTTAATATCAAGGTTGTAAGGATCTGTCTATAGATATAAGGGGAGATATGGGATGAAGAGATTTTTTTGTTTTGTTTTATCTTAAGAGAAGCTGATAAGCTGTTTAAACTGCACCTTACAATGCAGGGGAAAGTCTCTTAATATATTTCTTTTCCTTTGCCATATTTTCATTTTTTTCTTTCTTCTATTTTTCCCTGCACTTTCTATTTTTCCTTTATCTACTTTTATTGTTGTAGTTTGTATTAATTCTATCTGTTTCATGATGTTTAATAAAATCATTATGAAAAATCTAGAATATATTGTTATTTAATTAATTTAATTATGTTCCTTGTTTACTCCCTCCTTACCCTCTTCTTTTTCTATAAAAGCAGCTTATGATTAATCCATTGAATGGATTGTGGTATAGTTAGTATATAGAATACAAGTATACCATAAAAAGTTCACTAAGACTCAGGTATTTGTATGAATTTGTAAGCAGAGTTTTAAAATATATATAGCCAAATGCACTAGGCTATATATTTGTATTCAATGAATACATTGAATTAGCAAGCAATATTGGCTAGTCCTTGAATATTATTAATTATAATTTTGTTTCTTTGTTAAATTTATTTGACACCTATTTCATTGTGATAGCAAGCTAACTAAATGGAGAGAGAGAGAGGGAGGGAGGGAGAGCGGGAGCGAGGAGAGAGAGAGAGAGAGGAGAGGAGAGAGAGAGAGAGAGAGAGAGATGCTTTGGGCTTGAAATAAATGAAGTTTTGTTGAAAAAATAATAGATATTTTGCTGCTTTGGGAGCACATGAGAGGCTAGTGACTGAAAGAATCTACCTCCCAAAAGGAAAGCAAGTAAAATAAACATTGTGTTACACTGCTTACTTTCCTTACTCAATTCCTTTTTTTCCCATCAGTGAAACAAGACTGCTTTCCAGTTCAATAGATCAATTTGTGGTGGCTGTTATTATGATTTACAACCACTTTGAGTGCCACATGCCTGAAACCATGATTAATAGTCATGAGATTTGAGGTCTTGGCTCCAATGCTGATTAACCTCATGACACTAAGAAGAAAGCTCCATAAAGCCACATTTTGCCAAGGGCACCCAAGTGGACAAGTCACAACTTAAATCATTGTGAAACACACTGGGATTTAAAAATTTTGCGGCATTTCTTCTTCCAGCTATGGTATTGCTCCATCTTTTTTCAAAGGCATAGATCACAATAATCAACAGCCTCTGCCAGATAAACAATAGGGATGTAGATGCATAAGCAGGTTTAATCCATGAAGCTGCTGCAACTACAGGGGGAAGGCAGTGTGGAACAGAGATACCAAAGCAGATACAGCTATTCAGCTAAGCCCCTCATGGTAAATTGAGGCCAGGCCCGTTGGATCTTCAGAATGGAGTACAGATTTCTCAGTACCACACCCTGAGGGAAACTTCAAAGCTGGTAATTCCTTGAGAGTTGTACTGGTTTGTCTTTATGTCAAATACTGCAGATTCTCCAGAGCAATGCATCATGGTGGGCAGCTACATTGGAGAACCTAAGACCTCTTATTAAGGAATTATCAAGCTAAAGCAACGGGTTGGGCAGACTTCCTGGTACTAGGTTAGTTGCAAGGAAGAGAGAGGAGGCTTTGGGGTTGGTAGCCATTCCAGACACCCGCTGGTTCAGATTGCTTGCTCTGAGGACATCTCAGAGGAGATATCAGACTTGTGCCCCTCTTAGAGTCACAGGTAACCCAGATGCTTAGTACTCCTGGTTCTAAGAGAATTCTTAATTCTTAATATGAGATATTGTAGGGAATGAATGCTAGATTATGGCATTATAGACAGCCTGGTGGCTATCTCCTCTGTAATGCTTCCTCCCAGAACTCCTCAACCTATACAATCACCAGAAGAGGAAAACAGTGCTGACTAGAAGTTACTGTGGATTATGGTGAGCAACTGCTGGTGTCTCTTCAGAAGTGAGCCCAATTCCTTTTGTGGAATGCACTCTGAGATTAAGGATGGTAATCTCAAATCTTTTGCTCTTTCATGAATACTGTAGGAAATTGCTTGTTTTTGTCTTGAAATAAACATTGAAATCTTTGCAACACAGTTGATAAGAATATATGCTGAATAAAGAGATTATGGATTAAAAAACAATTAGAAAAATCAGGTAACATGGTAATATTTTTTGCATCTATTAATATTTAACTTCAGAATGCTTCACCAAAAAGGAATGTTTTGATTTGGCATGGCATAGAAAGCAATTTAGTGCCTATCACTTCTTTCTCTTGTGAGAGAACTGCACATGTGGGGTGCCACCACAAAGAAGATTTATATTCTAGCTAATGTATTTCTCCTAGTGATAGTACTTGGAAAAGATCTCTTCTGAAGATATTAATATTTAGGCAGGTCCTTTCAAAATATTTGGAGTGTAAGTTATTTCAAACTTTAAAAAATGATGAGCTGGACCCAATAATTCAAAGGTGCCCATTGGAAATTATACTTTGTACAGAAGTTGATTCCAAAGAATCTGTCCTAAAGAAAGCTTGCTTAAATATCATACAGTTTTTCTGACCTAGGCTTCCCCAAAAAGTACGATTCCTGGTCCTGACAAAACCCCTTTTATTAAACAAATGTGAATTTCTTTCATTCACATTCAGCAAAGATCTGGTAAACAGTCTTTCAAAGGTGAATTTATGCCCACAGATCTTATCTAGCTTGGAAAGCTGCCATGTAAATATTTTCCAAATGCAGTGCTGTGCAAGGAATGACTTGGCACAGTGCCTCTGAGATTCCTGGACAGATCTTCACACTCCTGAAATGAACAAACAAACGAATGAATTTATTGTTTCCTGCAAAAGCCCACTCCCCTTTCATTCTTCTTTTACTTCCTATGGGAAGGGCCATTCACCGTCCACCTGTGGCTCCCAAGTCGACCCTGATTTCTTAGCTGTTCTTTTGCACATGCACACACTGGGAACAGGCTCCAGATGTTCCCTTGCCTCACTGCTGTCTAGATCTGAAGGTAGCTGAGAACTGCCATATGGCCTTGGCCCTATCTCTGCCTCTGACGCAGAGCCCTTGTCCGAGCCTTCCCCAGACTCCAGGACTGGCCCATGTTCCTCCCCAACCTCCTCACTGTCTGACTCTGCTGCCAGCTCCACTGGCCACTGCCGGGCCACAACAATGGTATCCACATGTTACAGTCCAGGCCCAAATATCACTTCTTTTACAAAGGAAATAAAGAAAAGAAAATTAGATCCACCTAAAGCTTTATGGCATCATGTCTATGTTTAAGCCTTTAGATTAACAATGAGAGAGAGAATGAATGGATGTGTGAAAGAAATAAGGACTACAAGACTAGAGTTTAGTTAAAAGATTATAGTTGTGTTGTGTTCTCCTGTATGACATTACAATTACCTTTAACTTTTGTAAAACTGACTGTAAGGTTTTGAAGTCCTCAATAGAGGTTCCAAAATGCACATTAAGTCCATTTCCACCTTCATCCTTCAATGCAGTGTGAGAGCTTTTCTTTAAGTGTTTATTAAATACTCCCGAGACCATTTATTTATCAAGTAGTCTCCCAGAGGTGCCTTTTACCAAGCCACAGTAGGAGGGCAGAAAAAGCCCTTTCACATAAAAAGTATGCATCAAGTAAGAACATTGCTCAAAGAGACTTTTCTTTTTGCAACTGAGTGGTAAATCTGCATTATTCTCACAAAATTCAGCTTTCTGGGATTATAGGCAATTTAGTAGCAAAGTCACATTTTAGTAAGAAGCTTCCCATTTGAGGATTTGACATTTTCCCCTTGCATATTTTCATACTAAAACACATCTAAGTTCAAGTTCCCACTAGTAAGGGAGGAAAGATTTTTTTCATGAGCATTGCCTATGTATTAAAACATTTTTTCTCTCCTTATTGGTCTCATTTAAATGCTTAAAGTAAACACATTAAGGGGGAAAACAGAGTTCAGCATTGTATAAAATGTGTCAAATGTACTTCCAGGCAAGCTTCAAATCAGACAAGGAATGAAACATAAGACATAGGAAAAAATAATGAGCTATCCTCTTTCCTTTATCAAACTGTGGGTGGAATGTTTTAAGCGAGTCAGACAAATGTCAACAAAAATAACCCTCAACTTCCTTGTGCATTTATGTCTGCTAGTGAGATGTATGATTTTTTCCCCAATTATCCATCTTCATGCTTAAACAGTGGCTAGATCATGTGACATGTTCTAAGCCCAGAGGTATCACAGTGACAGGTGAGATTTTGTGAAGACATGTATTAATTTATTGGCGTAATTAATTGTTTTATGTTTTATGATCTATGATTTTAAGCTAGAACCCCACAACAATACAAATTACAACTTCAATGGGAATTAGATAAATGAAAGGTGATGTGATCTATCAATGCACATAAATGAAATGACTGTAATAAATAGCACCTTGATTAATTATTTTTAAAATTAATTAAAAAGGGAAAAGTTTCTCTCTTAGTATTGGATTCTGGCTAGCAAGCATAAGAATATGAATATGGTCTCTTTCAAAAAAACCAATTTTCCAGTCTTTCTGAATTCAGTTCAAAATGCAAATGAGATTAATCTGGACTGCTTTGTATATATTTGATTGATTGATTTAATTTGATTTGATTACATTATATGCCACCCTTTCCCCCAAGGGGGACTCAGGGCGGCTCACAATTCAAATCAGGGGAGGGGGGTACAGACAAGAAATAAAAAAGACGGAACATAACAATACATAATTAAAAAACACACAGCAGTCATACCATTCGAGGCGGGGGGCAACAGTTCTTTAGCCCCAGGCCTGTCGGAACAGCCAGGTTTTAAGAGCTTTGCAGAAGGCCTGGAGGGTGGTGAGGGTTCGAATCTCCACGGGGAGCTCATTCCAGAGGGTCGGAGCAGCCACAGAGAAGGCTCTCCTCTGGGTAGTCGCCAGTCGGCATTGGCCGGCGGATGGAATTCGGAGGAGGCCTAATCTGTGGGATCTAATCGGTCTATTGGAGGTAATTGGCAGCAGGCGGTCTCTCAAGTACCCAGGTCCAATACCATGAAGGGCTTTATAAGTGACGACTAGCGCCTTGAAGCGTATCCGAAGACCAATAGGCAGCCAGTGCAGCTCGCGGAGGATAGGTGTTACGTGGGTGAACCGAGGTGCACCCATGATCGCTCGCGCGGCTGCATTCTGGGCAAGCTGAAGTCTCCGAATGCTCTTCAAGGGCTGCCCATGTAGAGCACGTTGCAGTAGTCCAGTCTAGAGGTCACAAGGGCACGAGTGACTGTTGTGAGGGCCTCCCGGTTCAGGTAGGGATGCAACTGGTGCACCAGGCGAACCTGGGCAAATGCCACCCTGGTCACAGCCGACAAATGGTGTTCGAAAGTCAGCTGTGGATCCAGGAGGACTCCCAAATTGTGAAACCTGTCTGAGGGGCGTACTGTTTGACCCCCCAGCCTGAGAGATGGAATACTTGGCCAATTAGTAGGAGGGAAACACACCAGCCACTCGGTCTTATCCGGATTGAGTACAAGCTTGTTAACTCCCATCCAGACCCTAACAGCCTCGAGGCACTGGCACATCACGTCAACTGCTTCACTGAGTTGGCACGGGGCGGACAGATACAACTGTGTATCGTCCGCATACTGATGATATTTTATCCCGTGCCGCCGAATGATCTCACCCAGCGGTTTCATGTAGATGTTGAAAGAAGGGGGGACAGGACCGAACCCTGCGGCACCCCATAATTCAGGGGCCTAGGGGTTGATCTCTTCCCTCCGACCAACACCGACCGCGACCTGTCCGAGAGGTAAGAGGAGAACCACCGTAGAACAGTGCCTCCCACCCCCACCTCCCACAGTTGTCGCAGAAGGATACCATGGTCGATGGTATCGAAGGCCACTGAGAGGTCAAGGAGCACTAGGACGGAGGCAATAGCAATAGCAATAGCAGTAGACTTATATACCGCTTCATAGGCCTTCAGGCCTCTCTAAGCGGTTTACAGAGAGTCAGCATATTGCCCCCAACAATCTGGGTCCTCATTTTACCCACCTCGGAAGGATGGAAGGCTGAGTCAACCCTGAGCCGGTGAGATTTGAACCGCTGACCTGCTGATCTAGCAGTAGCCTGCAGTGCTGCATTTAACCACTGCGCCACCTTGGCTCTCCATCCCTGGCTCTCCAGAGATCATCGGTCAGCACGACCAAAGTGGTTTCCATGCTGTAGCCAGGCCTAAATCCTGACTGGTAGGGATCTAGATAATCGGTTTCCTCCAAGGACCGCCGGAGCTGGAAGGCCACCACTTTCTCAACAACCTTCCCCACGAAGGTGAGGTTGGAGACTGGATGATAGTTGTTTTAAAACGGTTAGATCCAAAGATGGCTTCTTCAGGAGGGGTCTCACCACCACCGCCTTTAAAGCGAGGGGAAAGAACCCCTCCCGAAGGGAGGCGGTAACAACCGCCTGGATCCAGCCCCGTGTCACCTCCCTGCTGTTAGCAACCAGCCAGGAGGGGTACGGGTCCAGTACACATGTGGAGGCACTTACGGCTCCCCATGGCCTTGTCCACGTCCTCAGGGGTAACAGCTTGAAAATCAATCCAGTGATGTCCATCCAGATTCTCCCTGGTGCCTCGGCTGGCTCTGCGCAATTGGAGTCCAGGTCCATCCGAAGCCGAGCAACTTTATCCGCGAGGAATTGGACGTAGTCCTCAGCTCTGCCTTGCAAAGGATCGCTCGCATCCCTCCTGTTTAGGAGGGAACTGGTTATCCTGAACAAGGCGGCTGGGCGCGACTCAGCGGACGCAATCAGAGAGGCAATGTGTGTTCTTTTTGTCGTCCTAATTGCCCGAAGGTAAGCTCTGATGCTAGATGTTAAAAGCGCTCGGTCTGACATATTTTCAGATATGTGAGGAAATTAGGATGCTGAGCAAAATAACAGTTTGCCAATGAATGCTCATATATACATTGCAGTTCTGAAAGCAGAAGAACAGTGATAATGACCCCCTCAAAAGATTTCCATCAGGACCCTTAGGATCTGCAGGTAACACATTTTACAAGAGTGTTATCTATTTAATTTGTAAATTAGTAAATTATCTTTTTATATTTTGAATTCAAGCCACTTACCAGACAGTGGAGCTCAAGAACCATTTAAAGTAAATAAATAAGTCCAAAGCCTCTCTACATATGAGCAGAAATATAATTATGTCCATGAATTGTAATGTAAATAAAGGTTGTAAATATATATGAAGGTATTTACACTGAATTAAATTCACCTGATTCAGTGCACATTAATAAGCAAGTATGCTTCATAGGATAAATTTGGCAGGCATTTATCTGTGAAAATTTGGGTATATTCTATACTACCAATTCTATGTACAATACTGTGCTGGAAAATTCATATTTATAACTCATATGGGGAATTTTTCTATGCAATTCAAGATACACAGATTTTTTTTTTTTAAAAAAAAACATTTTTGTAATAACAATGGCCATGCCTATTGTGCCAGTTAGATTTTAATAATGAAATTAGGTTTGCTGTGGTGTTGAAGAATAATTTGAATTTAATTGTGTAT